>NW_020798698.1:688953-1291986 GCF_003344945.1 Aspergillus welwitschiae
AAGTCCTTGGTGGCTTCCTCACGCTTGTCCCAGTACTGCACGGGGAAGTCCTTGGTGTCTTCATCACGAGCCTGTCCTAAGTCAGTATCTCATCTTGAAAAACAGCCCTAAGGGCTTGATAGGAAGGTAATCCATCACGTTTTTGGAGGCTGGGGCAGGGAGAGCAGAGGCAATCTGCGCCGCCGCAGTCACAAGAATCACACCGAGAGACACGGCCTTCATTTTGATGGCTTAGGAGGTTAAGATCTCTGGTTGGAATGGAGATTTGACCGTTGAGGTGTTAAGTGCAGATACTAATAGCAAGTCTTCTTCGCTCTTTTTTCTTTCGTGCCTTGCTCGAGTTAACATATATGTTGCCAAGGAAGAGTAATATCATTTTCATTGCTGACAGACAGTTGTAAGGATGACATTGTCAGCACTAATGTCATCACGATTACGGTTCCACACTGAGCGACATGATACTATGACACTCCCTTGTCATGACCTTGATGACACCTGTTTGGAACCATCATCTGACTGCCAGAGTTGGCCCGGTGAGTAAAATGCGTCTTGTGATCATCTTTTATTCTCCCATCCCACTCGAATAAAATAGCAGTGTTGTCTGGTATTCATGAACAGATCATGCTGGCGATGGCGAATAACATCATGGAAGAGAAACAATAAAGGACACGTATAAGGACCTGGATATTACCCACGTGATACTTCGCACATAAGAAGACGGTCATGCTTAGCTGCTGTATTCTTTGTTGTTAGTAATGATGCATTCTTCTTATCAAGCAAGACATGTTCTGGCGTGTTGGAGGATGCTGCGTCCGAATTTGCAAAGACCGATATACACACAGCCAGTACAGTACAGGCATCGCACATGGAAGAATTTTAGATCCACCAGTTAGGCCATCGCCACAGAGATTTAACCATAAACGCCATGACATGACGCCGGTATCTAATAGTAGCTCATACAACAACGGAATTAATGACGTTGACGCGCGAGCCATGATCTTCGAAAGCGCAGTAAACAAGAGAAGGCACGACTTCATATATGCAAATACGGAGGGCCAAAGATATGTATTCGATCAATCTGATCTCAAAAGGATGGTTGGGTGGGGGGTGAAAGAGCTGGTAGGAAATAGAGATGGCGAAGGATCAGTTGATACCTGCCTGGCTGCAGTGAATGTCTCAATAACATAAGATTGCATGATCTATAATATTGCATTATCTGTATGTGGATTTACGGCCGTGGAGAAGTAGATATATCCAACCATAGGCAAGAAATCTGTAGCATTCATGGCAGAGAACTCAGATTTTGCTGTCCTGGGATCCGCTCGATCGGACGGTTTATAGGAGCCTGTCTTTCGATGGCCCATTGCAGTATGGCCTCAGGGTCGCGACACGAATGCTGGAAACTTAGAACCAACGTAATCATGGGTTAGCGAGTTGACTTACCATAGTGCTGAAGTCTGGAGTTGGGACCGCCATTCCCTGAACCCAGTGGAACATGATTAAGCCCATGTCACCGTTGCACATCAATACCTGCCGGATAATATCGATACAGTGGTCTACCGAGTAATCAGGGTCAGGAGGATAAGGGAGAGGGGAGAGGAATGGAATTTCGGGAGTTTTTACTAACCCGTATGTTCACGTCTGTGACTGGATGTACTCATGAAAAAAGGATCCGTATGTTGGTAAAAGTCCAGATAAGTCCACTTCCGAAGAATATTCTTCAGTCGTTAATCAGGAGCTACAGTGATAATTGGCTTATTTGAACTTACTAGACAATGTAGCTGGTGAAATAGCTCCAGCGAACCCATATAACCTTCCCCATTCTCAGGGTCTAACCGAACGAGTGTCTCCACGGAGTCATCGTTTGACGACTGGCGAACTTCGTCCATTGAAATATTCAGTACGACTGCAGTCTCCACCATCCAAGCTATATTCACTCTGTCACTAGCGGAGGCTTCTTAACGCTTCTCACGCCGTTCTTGAGGGGCTCACCATTTGTTGTGAACCGATCCCATTCGCTATCCAACTGTGCACTGGGCTCTCCTCGAAACTTATTCTGTGCGTACAGTGTTCCATTCAACCGCAAGGAGGACCAAGGGATTACAGCAGGCTTAGATGCTGTTTACGTTAGCATACATCTGTATAGAAATGTCTCACAATTTTGCCTGGCATCTGCAAATACGTACTCCATTCTATATCAGAGGGGCGACGATGTCGACATGCGTCCCGGGTTTGCCAATGCGGTGCTGCATGTATCCAGTATCCTATAGTGAAGGAAACAATGCTCACTGCCACCAACAGGGCTATATGGGCCCTATTCCTCACACTGTTCCGTTTCGGAGAGGACTGTATAATTTCATTCTCAAGCAGGAGCGGCTCACTAGGAGATCCTTCCTGCGTCTCAAACTTGGACAATTTCCATGCCATTTTGAACTGCCACAACACAGTCCCCCGTCTCAAGCGCGATTGATTTTGTGCAAGAAATTAATGCACACCATGATAGGGCTGCCCGAGCTATCATGTCAGAGGTGTCAGAGGTGTCAGAGGTGTCAGAGGTGTCATGAGGTGTCATGAGGTGTCAGATGGGAACGATATTGCAAGGGAACATATTCATTAGGCCACATTCCATATCCTATGAAGCAGGAAATGCTTCACTGGTCCCCTGGATTGGTTGCAAGCCATGGCTTGGTTCTCCTCTGTGTTAGGGAAGGGTATGATCTGTGAATCAGAATACCGACACCTGCCCATCGACGAGGATCATGCCACGGATGCCTCGTCACGAAAAGCATTTATACCATGGTGGCGGACAAAATGGGCTCTATTCTTGGCCACAGTGCTGTCTCTCTCTATAATCATTGTACTTGCCTTCCTACCCTCATACATCTCAAGAGGATTTCAAGTCACAAATGCACCCTCCCCAAAGTACCAGCATTGTGGAAACAGTACCACTGTTGCAAGGTCTCGCGGTTGTCAATTCGATCTTGTAACATACGCCTGGTTACCCGCCTCCTGCATTGAGCAGGAGACTTTGGCCGAATTTCGCAACTGGCTCGAAGGCTCGGAGCGAGCATTTGGCAGCTGGCCATTCTTTGCCGACCGAGAAGGGAACGAGCGTATCGCCGACGAACAAGCCTTGTCGGAGAGGGTGGGGGTGCCAACTCACTCTCCCCAGGAGGAGCATTTAGGGCACTGCATTTTCCTATGGCGCCGGCTGGCACGCATGGCCTCTACAGGGCCGGTGCTAGATATCGGGTTAGGCCATGTGCACCATTGCACTGAGCACTTACTGGACCGGCTACGGGGAGCAAATCCACTGGATTCAGAGCGGCCCCATTCGGTTTTTGAGGTCGGATTGGGCGGATGCATAACAGACTAATGTATATTCTGGTCACTCTTTGTGCTCATGATTTTCATTTTCTATCAAAGGGCTTGTCTATGGGCAGTAAGATCCGAGGTTCAGACCAGGATTGGGAAGGGCACGCACTGTGCCATTCGCACTGGCGGGCATGGGCGCATGTGTTTTGGAGTAAGAGCACTATGATATCAATGACAGGGGTAATTGGGTGACCAGGATGAGGACAGGATAGTGGCGAGATGAGTAGTGACTTCTACCTCAATACTACGCTTCGATATTATTCTACTACCTAGGAGACATGGTTCCGGTGATTTCTATTCCTTAATTGTAGTTCGTACCTTTCACACTTCACTTCGTTTATAACCTGAACTCTCTTATCAACGATCTCAGGAACTAATTTAATTTTTCCGAAGATAAGAATTCGTGATCGGAAGGAAAGAGCTTCTTGAATGGTGAGCTTGGTGCTCACAGCCTCATCTCGTGCATTAGCTTCCCATCTAGCACCACTAGTACAATTTACTGGGAGGGGAAACCAACTAGCCAAGAAATGATTAAAAGGAAAGAGCCGTATTTCGCTTCCCCCACACGAAAAGGATCTCCCCCCTCTCATGAACATGGAAGACAACCTACACGGGATCATCGATATCAAAGATCGGCGGCGGATCCAGAACCGGCTGTCGCAACGCAAACGACGTGAGTGCTTTTCTAGGCATCTTAGATCGCCTTTTGCTACTCTTCTTACTCTGCTTATGTCCCCCACTTTCTCAATGTGTCACTAGGGGAGCGCTTAAAGCAAAAAGATAACGACAAACATTCCCGCGGGCTTGGCTGTCCGGATGGCCGCGCTTCCTCGACCTTGAGCTCCCGTGCCCCCAGTGAACTTGACCAAGTTATAGTTGGAGGGCCTGAGATGAGCATGGACACCACAACGGTTCCAGAGCTTCTCGAAGACTGTGTTTTATTTCCCGACGAGCAATTCACTGAGCCGGTCATGAGTCTAACTGCAGACGGGGCGCTTCTTGAATCTACGCAGGCCGATCTCTCGAATTATCATCGGCCTAGTAGGCGTGCTGTGTCCGGGCCCGAAAGAATTCCAAGGCCAAATAACTCAGCGGGTGAGCAATGCTTTTGGAAAGAGACAAATAAATCGGCACGAAGCGCACACCGGCACGTGGACCCAGACGAAAGACCATTGTCCATCCTGAAATGGAAAGCTGATCGGATTATCGACCAAGTTCTTTCCATGTATCAATTTAGCGTACAATTGGAGATCGTTGAGGAAGATCCAGCCATCGTTGATATTATGGAGAGAGTTCGAGCACGGTTTCAAGAATTACGGCCATTTCACCTGTCTGTGGAGGAAGAATAGTCCAAGATGCACTCATGGCCAGTAGCGTCTATCATCCCTCCATTGCAATGATACAATCTTACCTGGTGTGTTCGTTGATGCCAGCCATGTTTATGTGTCTCGGCTCGAAAAGGTCACAAAACCCTCCTGATCTATTCAATTCCCTTGTCTATCTACCTGCTTACCAAGGACAAGCAACTATACTTTCCTTCCTAATCTGTAGTACCGAAGTACTCTGGAGTGCTAATGTTTAAGGAAGCCAAAGCTTGATAAGGAGCCAAGCTCGTCAGTAGAATGAGAGACTACCAAGCAGTTATACAATATATAGTAACGAGGCCGATAGTATGCTAGCTTCCTCATAAGGCGAAGAGGCCACAACTCATTATGTTTACCACCAGCATCGTTCTGTCCATCTACAATCCTCAACACCCTTCATCCTCTCTCTACTAACTCTCCATACTACCATCAACCCTCTTTACCCCCTCGCCCCCCAGCCCACCCACCCACCCATCCTTCCGATGATAATAAATCTCCATTTCCAACTCCGAGCACTTAAGCCGATGCTCATCATCAAGCGTCCCCGACTTCACTGCAACAACCTCCTCATCATCGCTCGACCGTGAGGTAAACGGAGTTCCGCAATCAGGACAGAACTCGCGTAATACCTGCACGCCCCTTTTGCTACTGTCTGTATACAACTTGGGTGTACCCTTGGTATACTCGAAATTGGTCTGTGGGACAATGATGTTGGCGGAAAAGCCGGAGCCGGTATAGCGTTTGCAGTTGGTGCAGTGGCAGATGATGAGCTGGTATTTGTCAGTGACCGACTTAGTTGTTTGAGCAATTGTAACTAGTTAAGAATGTACAACAGTACCTTAGGGTACGTCTCTGGGTCTGGCAAAGTAATGCGATATGCGATATTCCTGCAGAGGCAGGCGCCAGTCAAGATGTTCTGAGCCATGATGAGGGTTGGAGTCTTGTAGCTAGGGGACAGGCTCGGGGTTTTATTATTAGGCTTTTAGCATGTCATTCAAAGGGCGTGGTCCGTGTTATAGATGGCGGAAGGCGAAATAAATAGCTTCATGGCCAGGTTTCTTGGTCGCCAGGTTCGACCCACTAGGGTCCATACTAGCATGATTCTGAAGCTATTTTTAACCCCTGATGGATGTCATACTGGATAGCTCCAAGAAAAGGCGTGATTGTGTAGCGTCATTAATTGCTATACTGCTCTTGTGTTATGATGTTCGAATATCTATCTCGGAACTGGCAGGCATGGTTTTTGAATACTGTGGCCACTCAGAAATGACGGGCCAGAAGATTGAGGTGCTGATGAACAGTCCAATATCAAATACGAAGCCAAGAGAAAGTGAAACCGGAATCATGACAGAACGCGGGCCTGCACCTAAATTTAGTCCACACTAGTGAGAATGCTAAGTTAATGTGTGTAAATCTATTCTGCTGATATCGTTGCGACTCTACGCGGACAGCATTAAGTTTTTGAATGTAACTTGCAAACCTGAGTGACTGGTTAATCTGAATCTGCACCTCTAGGAAGCTTATTAACCTTTGCACTGAGCATTCGGCGGGATATTACGAGACAAAATTTTTGAGCCAACTTCTATTTGGCATCCAACTAAATGCAGATTGCAGAAGATCACAAATAGTATACACAGTATTGAACATGGCAGTATGGGATATATACACAAACACACAGCCGGAAAGACAAACATAATACAACAAGAGTGAAAGTGATATAGAACAAATGCCATCTCAAACTCACAGCAGATCGTCAATTTCACGAATCTGCCCCAGACAGTGCTTCTCGCTCCATCGAAGTGCAATTGATTTCGGATCGATGTCAATGCGGCCTAGCACGGCCTCCAACTCATATTCCTCATCCCAACCCTCGATAGTCTCGTGAAGATGGGCCTTCTTGTACAGACGCCTTTCATCGAGAGGGCGCTTTAGCAGCCGGCGACCGGCCTTTTTCACCGTCGGATTGGTCTTTAGCTGCCAAAGCTGGGGATCGCCTTGGCTCTTCTTCTCCAGTAGTTCAACAGCATGGGACAGATATTCTGCCTTCTCCATGTCCCGAGACACATCCTTCGACCCTTCAGCTGAGCTTAGCTGACGATGCAGGTTTCCAGTGACCCGGCGGGCTTCGATTACAAAGTCACGATTCAGTGCGCTTCCTCGGGCCAGAGCGGTCAGGATGCACCACCGCATGCCATGCATATTCCCAGTTGCTGCAAATGCACGTATAAACATTTTCATGCAAACACCGTCATATGCTAACGAGTGCCGGAAGCGGGACATGTAGACGGTGGCCAACAGATCAACAGCTAACTCAGGCTTCTGCAGTGCAATCAGCCTTCTGCTGGTTGCCACCGTGATGTGGTGCTTGACTGTCATCTTCTTGTTTGACCAGCACAGCTCGTAGAAGCGAAGCACGGCCATATTGATCAGCTGACCTTCGGCTTTGGAATCAACATCCATGATCTGACGGAAGAACTGAGGGAAGAATCGAACCAGGTGGCGTATATTTTTCCACTCAGAGTCGATCAAAGCTCGAGCAGCACCGACACCCTCTTCGAGCAGCGTACAAATGACTGCAAGTTCAACATGCAACTGCTTGAACTGGAACCGAGCGTTCCTAGCATTTTCATAGCACTTCAACGCCTCCGTCAGCTTACCGACATGCATGTAATGAGACATCTGCTTGTGAAGCTTTTGGTATTGGTCGACTGGTCTCGAGGGTGTCATGTGCTGCAGCGTTCGCTGATACCACGATAACGGGTCCTGCGTGTACGGCATCAGGTTGACTTCCGCAAGTGGGAATGATCGCTGGTCATATCCGAGCACTTGTTGTGATGTGGCAGCTTGCCCATATTTCATCCGAGCTGCCTGCAGCATCTGCCAGAATCCCACCGGTGCTTCCTCAAGAGCGTGACGACGTTTTCGAAGCATTTCCAAGAACTCCTGCTCATTGATGTAGTTCGGCCAACGGCGCTCACGTGCGAACCGCACAAATTCATCAACCATTTCCTTATCACCCTTTTCCACAAATGCCTCCAGTATGTGCTTGTAAAGAATTTTATCGGGAACCATTTGGAACTTTTCGATGTAACGATAGACAAAGTCGCGAATTTCATCACCCGAATGCGATACCCAGTATTCAAGGAAGATACGGTCAAATATCGGCGTAAAGTCGTACTTCCTCGAAGTCAACTTGAGCTCATGCATCTGCTGTAGCCCAGCGTCCACGCCCTCCCAGTCACAGGCCAAAGCCCTGCCAAATACCAAAAGACCTTTTGTTCGGCAACGAAGGGGAATGCCGTACTTAGTCGTCATGTCTTTGACCAGAGCTTCTGCATCAGCCAGCCGACCAAATTCCACGTATGCTTTGATCACGGGGTTGAAGAGCTTGTCGGTGGGTTCCTTTCCCAAGCGAGGAAGTATTGTCAATATTTTCTTCAATTGCCCGTTTAGAAGCTCGATACTCCTTGTCTTTTTCCAAAGCCCTGCAAGATAGGCGCCGCATAGGCCACAGCCACGATCAACCTCAAGATTTCTAAGAAGAAACCATTTCGCCGTGGTAAGTCGATGAGACTCTAGCAGGCATCGGAGCACGATATCAACCATTTCGGGGGGAACTCTGAATTTGTGCATGTATCGAGTGAATATAGTGGCGACGGATTCGATGCTCCCCTTTCTCGCTAGCGCGAACATCAAAACTTTCCACATGCCAGGAGACACCTTATCCACGTCTTCTAGGCGTTCGAAGATGTTCCTCGCAACCATAACGTTCTCTTCCTTGCAATTGGCATAGAATGTCTTGACCGTAACTTCCCGTCTATCTGTAGATATGCCGCTCACCGTCGCAGGGTGAGCGTCCAAAAACAAGTGGGCAGCATCGATAGGCCGACCGTGGTGGAGAAACTTTTGCATTTCTTCCGTGACTGAATCATGCCATTGAGCTGCATCATCTGTTTGCTTCTCATGATCTTCGACTGTTCTTTGGTTCGCATGTGCAAGGGCGGATTTTGCTCGGTCCAGTGCATCGGTCGACCGTGTTAGGTTCGGAGGGAGATCGGGAGCTGAGGTCGGTTTCGCTGGTACTTGTCCGGGAGTAAAGGAGTCAATCAACTTTGAGCGTGTAATATCCATGTAAGACTCAGCAGGGGCGGCAGGTTGTTGGTCTTGCAGCTGAACATCCCAGCTCAAGTCGTTATTATGAACGTCTCCCCTAGCCGGGACAGCTTGCGCTTCTCTGAACTTCCGGTCTTGCTCCTTGAGAGATTCCAGACCCATAAACTCTCCCGCCTCAGCCGCCTCCATCATACGTGCCAGTCTCCTTGCTGCAGACGTTGCATCGTAGTTCGGCGCTGAGGTTTGCAGGGCCCGCTTGTTCTCGACAATTCGTTCCGCGACGCGCACCCGACGGTGGACGTCGTAGGTAATAGCTGCAACCGTACAGAAGCTTCCCACAGTTGATCCTGCAAGAGCTAATCGACGGAGCACTCGTAGGGCATTTCGTGAGGGCACAGCTGGTGTGCCGTTGGTGGGTTTGGAGACCATGGTGGTTAACCTTGTGCACCGCTGACAGCGGGCTTGGTCGAATCACCACTAAATCATTAAGTGAAAAAGAAGGCTACGAGGATTCAATGACAGAGGAACCGTCAGGAACCCCGCGCCGGCCGGTCAATTGGGTCAATTGGAGTTCTATGATGGAGTAGGAGGGACTCGGAGCTCGTCGGTCGGAAAGTTTGCACCAGCTTGGTCGAATTGGTCGCTACCGCCCGCCGTACCGCATCCGGTCTTTTCCCGGTGTGCCCACTCGTCTTACTAACATTCTTTACCCGCCCTTTTCTCGACTCAACTACTACTACTAATATTCGGTGCTGTGAACAACACTACAATGGTCCTTTGACGTGTCACTTGGTATCAAATCCAATCCCATATATAGTCTAACAAATCGATACGCCAATTGTCACGAAGATCAGTCTAACCGTGACCCATAGTAGCGGTCGCATGCAGTACAGTAACTGCTAGGCTCCACTTCTAGCATCACTAGAGAATAGAATCCGCCACAAAGCCTTCTTCATTAGCCTCACCTCGAGGACTACTTGGGTAAGACTCGTCAAGAGTAACTGCCAAATACCGACTCGTTAGCAGACATTCCTAGACAATGAGAAAGGAGGGTCACCTACCATGTGGTTTAATGTAAAAACTGCTACAGAAGGTGAGCAAGAACAAGGCCCCCAGCACAACAAATACCGCTGGAGTGAATTTTCCAACCGTCAGGCTGTAAAGGAGACTGCAAGCGGTTGGCGCAATCACTCGAGCCAGCGCATGCAAGAGTCCTTTCGCTCCAAGGATCTGACCTAACCGTTCCCGAGGGACATGTTTCGTGAGAGATGATTGCATTGTCGGTATCCCCATGCCGCCAAGCGCTGTGACTATTCCCGAGAATACCATGAGGGAACCCTGATTTGACATTGCATATCCCACATAGCCAGCCATGTCTAATAAGAGAGAAAGTCGTATAAGAACAACTTCGCAGGTGCTGGAGCCGGGAACGATGTGATCTGGTTTGTGTGGTTCACGGAAGATTGCGGTGATAATCGGATATACAACAAAAAGGTTCACGACTCGGGCGATGCTGATGATTGAAATGAAGAGGCTTGATTCCACATTGCCCCAGTCGAATTTGTACTCGGCATAAATAATGACCACTTGAGCGGTTCCCAATGCGACCCCAAATGCAATAGTATCTATCGCTGTAAGAAGAATAATATTTCTGCGCAAGGCCGGACTCGCGCCGTGACGATTAGGGAAAAGCGTGCTGGGACGTCCTACTGGCGGTAGCAAAACAGATAAAGGTGTAATTAGCCTTTTGGGGTTGAGGTTCTCCAGGCTCAGCCAGCCAGCCTCCCCTTCGTCGACGACTTTTCTTCGGTGACTGTCCCGCGCTTGCTGCTGACGCTCTGTTGATAATGATTCCGGGATGATGGTCATGAGCGCAATGAGGTAGAGCGCATGCATGGCCAACGAGGCCTCAAAGGTACTCAGTGCCTGGCCTGATTGCTTGATCAAGATAGCCGCCAGCAGAGGCCCGGCTGCAACTCCGGCGAAAAGAGAGCCGTACACATACCCGAATCCCGCACTCCGCTTCGATGGGATGGTGCAGTCGGAGGCATACGACATTGTCAGCGCCATGATGGTGGTGAAAGAACCACAGACGCCATCGACAATGGCAGCCACTAGAAGCACATTCACAGATACAAGGTCTGGCTTAGCTGCGACAAAGACGAAGATAGCTTCCGCTAAAACGGTCCCCAATGCGCTAAGGGCCAGTATCTTTGTCCTACCGTAGCGATCTGATAGGTGACCCAGTCGGGGGCATGCTAGCGCAGATAGTATCCCGGCCAGGAGATTGAAATACAACTGGAACTGAGCAAGTAATGACTGAACTTCGGGTGTCTGACACTGGGAATTCTTATTCCCAATGATGACAGGCAAATACGTGAAACCTGGATCCTGAGTCGCTTTTCTGGCCATATAGTCTCTGCAAATGAGAGACATCATCAGGTTAATCTTGGGCACTGCAGTGCCGCCGAATCCTAGCATATAAATGACAAGAAACGGAAGAATCCACAGGACCTGTTGCATGTTAGAAGTCGCGGGGCCGAATGTTGTCCATCGAAGATGGAGGCACTCACGCTTGGCCTTCTCCATGTCTGCCAAAGACCTTTTTGATCGGTGGGAGCATCATCTGGTGGGCCGGCCTGATAATCAGGCTCCGGTTGGGATTCTTCGTTGTCTTGTTGCAATAATGGGGTTCGCTCATGGGTGTCTTCCCAAGTCTCAAGTCCAGCATCAATTGGCGCAGGGGCGTCCAGTCCGGCTTGTAGTCCCGAACCAACCTCGGCATGCGCAGCAGGCGATGCGTCGCCCCTGATTGTGGACATTGCGCGAGCCGTTTCGCACCAGGAGCAGGAATAATGGGTATGGCAGATAGACTGTTGCCTACATTTGCTTGCTCCGAAGTTGGAACAAAATAATACCTGGGGTGGGCTCAGAACATTTAATAACCGGGCGGGGGGAGCGAAGGGAGCCGGCAAGGAAGGACTAAGATAAAAGATGGACAATCCGTTTGTTGGTTAAACTCCGAGCAGGTCGCTTATCAATCGGCATGAAACAAATGACAGGTCAGCAAGTGTTAGACTGGACACATGCCAGCGCAGTGTTGTATCTTTAGTTAGATAGTGGTGACGTGATTCTAGAAATTCAGGCTAGGATAGCCATGACTGGTGTGTGATTGTTGAAGTTGTTTCACGGTTCAAGCATGCAGTCTCAGAAGCAAGGCAAGCCAGCTCGGCGATAACGCTCTGGACTCCCCGCCGCCTCGGGCCACTTACATCACTCCACGCTGTCGACCAGTAGGTTCGAACTGTCCCCCATGCCCAATTCTAGAAGTTCTCGATAGGCCGCTGCCAGGAGTCAACACACACACACACACACACACACACACATAAGATACTCTGGTAAGTGGTGACCCTGCTGCTGTCTGCTTTTGGGTGATGCACCCTATCGCAGCCCGCCAAAACAACTAGAGGGAGACACTTCGCCCACGTGAGGAATTTGCCGAAATCGTAAACCGGAATACATTGTAGCTTGTTGCTTGTATAGACACACTCAAGACTATCGTACACAAAACGCCTTCACATACACACATCAAACGACAAACCCTCTGACAAAGAAATGAAAAATCTTAGTTCCTAGCAATCTATACTACCAAAGATGCTCCCTCTTCACCGGCGAAGAACTTCTTTTGCTCCAAGCACCTCTCACTCCGGCAGCCTTGACAGCGCAGCGTCATTTGGAGCGAGCATTTCTCACCCTTGCGCAAGTGTTCTTGAGCAAGGTCTGCAAGGGCCTGGATGAATACGGGGCTGCCGTTCAGACTTTCGGCCCGCTTGACGCCCGGGGAATTCGCCTCTTCCATGACTTCGAGATCCAGCTCATACAGAGTCTCAATGTGGTCGCTGGTGAAGGCGATCGGTACGAGGACAATGTCGGTCTGTCCACGCTTCACATACTCTTGGACGGTATCGCTTGTCTGCGCTCCCAGCCAAGCCCTTGGTCCGACCTGAGACTGCCAGCAGAGGCGGTAAGGGTTGCTAAAATTGAGCCTTTGCATCACCGCATGCACTGTTGCCGCAACCTCGGCCGGGTATGGATCACCTAAAGGAGAAGTTGTCGGTTAGCTACCGGGAGTTGGTCACCAAGGCCCTTGAGACTCACCTCTGTTCACAACACTCATGGGCAAACTGTGGGCCGAGAACAAGAGAACCACTCCGTTTCTCTTATCCTCCGGATAGGTTTTGAGTTGATCCTCAATGTTTCTCGCAAACGCCTCCACAAGGCCAGGGTGCGTAGGCCATCTGTCGATAACGCTCCACTGGATAGCTCCGGAAGTGTCCACGTTTCCGTTTGCTCGCTTGCCCTCCAGCCGATTCCTCCATTTCCACAGCTCATTCAGAGAGCTACCCGTAGTAGAACAGGAATACTGGGGGTACTGTGAGAACGCGACCGCACGACCGCCCTTCCCATTGCCAAAACCATCTTCCAGCAATTGTGTGTACATTTGTTCCGTCAGCGGGTTGGCGTAGCGGAAGGCAACGTACGGCTTGTGAGGCGCAGTCTCCGGGTTGATCTTGTCCAGCAGCTTGCACATTTCCTCGCATTGGTATTCCGACCATTTTCTTATGGGTGAGCCTCCGCCGATGTCCGCATACTGTTTTTGGATCTTGGGTGTGCGTCGTTTCGAAATAAGAGGCCCGAGGTAATGCTGGAACTTGCCAAGAGGAATCAAATCGCCGTCGGCCTTGAATAGAAGTAGAATGTTAGAAACGGAGCAACCAAAATGACAGCTTGCCATAGTCGGAGACGTACAAAGAGCCGGCTGAGGAAATCCTCTACTTCGTCTGTCGTCGAGGGCCCTCCCATGTTCAGGAAGACCATGGCTGTAGGGCCCTTAGAGCCTGTTGCATCCTGGGTAACCGGAGGCACTGTTGTCGCCAGCCCACATCTTTGTTCTTGCTTGTATCCGAACAGGGTGCGAGAAGCCGGTCGCAGCAATTGCCGGGGAAGGGTAAACGGGCGGCGGAGAGCCATGACAGGTAATTGTACTGATTTCGGTTGACCTAGTCAATGGGGGTATAAGAAAAGACCGTTCGTATCGCGCAAGCAGATGAACTATTCGAGCCCGCATTCAATACTTAAAAGATAGACGAGTGGCAAGAACAGGTAGTGGGTATATACAACAGCGCAAGGCCTTCTGGAAGCTGAAAAGTCCAGAACGGCTTGATGACGGAGCACCGAGACCACGACCAACTCCGACTCCCGACAGCCAATGACCGGCCAGCTAGCGTCATCAATTACCGGGCGGACATCACATGATGTTCGTGTCTCCCCGCGTCTTTCTGCCCACCGGTTTGATCGCGTCCATCGCGACCGGATCCAGTGACGATATAGATCTCCCCTCGGCTGCAGGCAGCAGAGGCCAAACAGGCAGACACAACAGCCCCACTTGTTCCTGGGTACGATTCAAGTTGTCTTAACCTTTATACTTCCCTCTTTCAATTTCGATAATATCTTGAATGCTTTAAACGATTCCACAACATTCTACTATGGCGGACGGTAACCCACATCGGGAAGATGAGGCGGCCGAGGAAGAAGAGGAGATTGATGAGACTGTACGCAAATTTACCCATGAACTTGGACTGGAACTCTGGAACTGACAATAAGATCAGAGCTACAAACCAGTCAAAGATGCGGTCCTCTTCGCAATCGATGTCAGCGATTCCATGTTGACGCCTCGCCCCTCAGCAGATCCTAAGAAACACACCCAAGAATCACCCACCACGGCCGCGCTCAAATGCGCCTATCACTTCATGCAACAACGAATCATATCAAATCCACAAGACATGATGGGTGTTTTGCTGTTCGGGACCCAGGCGTCCAAGTTCTTTGAAGAAGATGAAGACAGTCGGGGAGACCTGTCCTACCCCAACTGCTACCTCTTCACTGATCTGGATGTTCCTTCGGCTCATGAGGTCAAAGAACTTCGAGCACTGGTAGATGATGAAGGAGAGTCAAGGGAGGTTCTATCTCCAGCGAAAGAGCAGGTCTCTATGGCAAACGTCCTGTTTTGCGCCAACCAGATATTCACATCCAGAGCGCCAAATTTCCTCTCCCGGCGTTTGTTCATCATAACCGACAATGACAACCCCCATGGTGATGATAAAACCCTGCGGTCAGCGGCGACTGTACGTGCTAAGGATCTTTACGATCTTGGTGTCACAATTGAGCTGTTTCCGATCTCACGCCCTGAGCATGAGTTCAAGAACAGCAAGTTCTATGACGTAAGCTATCATACTCTATAGCAAAGTGGCAGGGGTCGATACTCACTACTGATACAAAGGATATTATCTACAAGTCGTCGCCCAGCGATCCAGAGGCGCCTGCATATCTCCAATCTGATTCAAAAGCGGCGACTGCGACCGGGGACGGGATTTCACTCCTCAACACGCTTCTGTCCAGTATTAATTCGAGAACGGTTCCGCGTCGCACTCATTTTTCGAACATGCCTTTAGAGCTTGGCCCAGACTTCAGAATCTCGGTATCGGGCTATATACTCTTACGAAGGCAAGCGCCCGCTAGAAACTCCTTCATCTGGCTGAACGGCGAGAAGCCTGTGGTCGCGAAAGGAGTGACTTCCCACTCCGCAGATGATACTGGCCGGACTGTCGAGAAATGGGAGATCAGAAAGGCATATAAGTTCGGTGGCGACCAAGTAACCTTTTCGCCTGATGAGCAGAAGGCGCTTAGGGATTTCGGTGAGCCAGTAATCCGGGTTATTGGGTTCAAGCCTATCACTGCGCTTCCATTCTGGGCAAACGTCAAGCACCCATATTTTATCTATCCATCCGAGGAAGACTATGTAGGCTCCTCGCGAGTATTTTCCGCATTGCATCAGACTCTTTTGCGTTCCAAGAAGATGGCACTCGTCTGGTTCATTGCACGCAAGGGTGCTGGCCCCGTTCTCGCCGCTATGATCGCAGGCGAAGAAAAGCTTGATGAGAATGGCGTACAAAAATACCCTCCTGGCATGTGGATTCTTCCCCTCCCCTTCGCAGACGATATCCGGCAGAACCCCGAAACAACGTTGAATGTCGCCCCGGAGTCATTGATTGATCAGATGCGCGTGGTCGTCCAGCAACTGCAGCTGCCGAAGGGAGTGTACGAGCCTCTCAAATACCCCAATCCATGTAAGTCACTTCTGTCTTGCATTGCTCGTATACCGTGAACGAGAAGCTGACAGCCCGTGATCAGCCCTTCAATGGCATTACCGCATCCTACAAGCTCTCGCATTAGACGAAGATCTCCCTGAAAAACCAGAAGACAAAACCATCCCTAAGTACCGCCAAATCGACAAGGTAAAACCACCACACCCAAGAAACAACCCTCCGCGCATTCAACTTACTGACAATTGCGCCGCAGCGCGTCGGTGACTACGTATTATCCTGGGCCGACGAACTCGAAAAGCAATACGCCAAAACCTCAGCAGCGGCCCCTCGCCCAACCAGTACCCTCGTGAAACGAGGATCAAAAGACCGAGCAAGCGAAACCGAGGACTCCAAGCCATCGAAAAAGATCAAGGTTGAGGAAGACTCCGGAAGCCTAGAGGAGGAAGTCCGCAGGCATCACAAGAAGGGAACGCTATCCAAGGTAAGCCACCATAAGCTTTCTACACGTCCTCGTGATGGCAAATGTGACATCGTATTAACCGGCGGTTTTCTAGCTTACGGTCGCTATCCTCAAGGACTTCTTGACTTCCAATGGACGCTCAAATGCCGGTAAGAAGGCGGATCTTATTGAGCGGGTAGAGGAGTTCTTGGAGCAGTGACATGGCGGGATTGTTGGATTCGCTGGTGCGCTTCTGTTGGTGGATGTCGTTATGTGGGTGTCTTATCTCGGGTTCGGCGTTCATGGCCTGAGGACATGAGCTTGTAATTAATGATGGGTTGGATGTCGCGGTATTCGTTCTTCAGCGAAACGTAATGGACACGTATTTTAGGCGATGTACAGTTATAAAAAATCGAATTCGCTGGGCTAGCCGGACATGTCAAAACGAAGAGTATTAGGAGAGACATATCGGGTCCAAGTGCTATCTTTCAAACCAGTCGCTTAAGACCACCGAGGCCTTTATCTCCAGAAATTTCACCGGTTCAGCAGGTGCGCGTATCCCGAATTCAAATTAATATTGGAACGATCGTAAATAACCACCCCGATTCGCCGTAAACGATAGTAGTCAGGCTTTGCCGCCGACAGAAGGGGACGAGTATGTCAACTGAGTCAACTTGAACCGAGCAGTCCCTGTAAATAACGCCACGCTGTTTGTAATATCCCTTTAGAAACGTATTGTCGCTGGCAATTATCCACAAAAAATGAGTCTAAACGGGCGAAGAAGTCACCAAAATGGGAGAATATGTCGAAAGAAGAAAGAAAGAGAGACCAAAGCAAGAGAGCGCCGAAAGGAAGCTATCGTAATATATACAAGTAGAAGCCGTGGGTATTTTTTATCAAAACAGAAACGTTAACGGTATGCGTACAATGATCAACATTGTCCATAAACTTGACAGTAGCAGACTTCTTCGTCGGGACAGCTGAGAGTAGCGAAGTGTTAGTATTTAGGACGCATTCAGCAGGTAGGGGGTGTGCAAAGGCAACATACTATATTGATTCTTTGCCGAATATGACATGCCAGAGAAATTCCATGACACGGCCACTACTGGCGTCATCCTTGTCGGTATCGATTATCCACTGGCGGATCTTGATGTAGTCCTCTCGTGGTCGTCGGTGGACCTGCTCCCGGGACACGGCGAATTGCGCACAGCACGCCGCGCCAATCTGTTTCGGCATTTGCAGGAACTTCTGGTATTTAGCTTCGTCGTATTCATCTTGCATCGTAAGGCCCCCGGTGGAGTTCAAAGGCGGGGTGCTGGTGCCCTCAAATATCTCTGCAAAGACTTCTTCCGTCACATGCTGGTTGGTACGATGGCCCTGCTTGCACCCCGGGTTCCAGTTGCAGCGGAGGTTGACATAGCCATTGTCTTGGACGAAGTTGAGACGCAGGGATTTCATCGCAATGACATTGTCGTGTAAGGGCGCATCTACATGCCAGGCCATCAGGAAACCCGAGCGATGGGAATGAAGGAAAGCAATAGTGGATGGTAGGGTGTCGTAGTGATCAATTAGGTAGGTGAGATAAGCCATGGACTCGTGACCCTTGTTCAGCGGAGTTGTGAGTGTTGTGCCGTCAGCTGCGACCTTTTTAGAGGGATTCACGATGTATATGGCACGTTGCCAGCTGTGGAGAGAAGCTATTAGTGCGCTGAAACATTGGGTTGGGAAGGGGAGGACAAAAAAAGCTCACTCTGGTAGCTCCTGCTCGACCCATTCAGTGTGCTCTTCCTGTAGCCTGGCCATCACAATCACTTTATCCCCTGGCGTGACAGGACGAGAGCCATTTAATGTGTTCATCGGCGGGCGCAAATCCAGCCAATTGATCAGATATGCGCCCGCGCGATACTGATCGCAAAGGTCCTCGAGGTGGATCTTCAAGAGATATAAGGGCAAGATGAGTGCTAGACTAGCACATAGTGCTATGCGAGCGCCCCATCTCATGATGAATGGCTAAAGGACGGTAGCTTTTCTGCACAGTACGGGACTGTTTCCAGAAGAATTGGTGAAAACGCCAACGAGGACCAATATCGAAAGGCCGTTATCGCTGTAATGCAGGTTAAAATCTGTTCCTCTCTTCTGCAGGTGACGAAATCATAGGACTATGAAGGTGGATGTTGTCACAACACGGGCCGGTGTAAGGAATGTCTTGAGTCGGGAAAGACCGAGAAAGATGAAAGACGGAGAGGATAGTTTCGAGCATTAGAAGGAGGGTCAATCCTATTGAGGAAGAATCCAAAAGAAGGAAAAGAGGAAAAATCGAAAAAGGAGGGTAGGTCTTGGAGGGGCTATATGTGAACCATATTGCGAGAAACAGAGGACGAGAGTAGGAAGAGAGAAGACGGACGAGAGGGGTCAAGGCGAGGTAATCAGGAAAGGAGACTGGAGGACCGTTGATTAACCTATTCGTCTGCCTACCAAGGCGGTAGGTGCAGTAGTAGGAGAAGTAGTCAAGGCACCAGGTACTTTTAGTGACTTTGGACTAAAATAGTCACTAAGACGAGTAAGTTAGTGGTGGAAGGGAAGGTCCATCGAATGCTTCCAATTCAAGCCCCCATCTGCCTCCTTCTGTTTCGCCCGCTCTCAGGCACTTCGAATCTTTCAATCCGTCTGTCTGTCTTTTTGGGTGGCGCGGCATGGGGGCAGTGGGGCGTAACCGGACCCCCCACTGGCTGGCCACGCGTTAAAATTGTTGCTATCGTTTGGCTCCCCAAAGATGAAGACTAAGGGGGAATGGAAGAGGCTGTCATAGGCTGTTGAGAGACGGAGGTCCCCTCAGACAATCGCAAACCTTAAGGGAACCACTTTCTTCCTTAGCGGGCCTTAGCGGGGAAGCTTGGCAGCCGCCAAGTTTAGCGTGTGAGCACGACATCTTTTGGGGATATTTGGGACTTACGATTACGAACTTACGGGTTATAGTCCTCTCCGTATCTCTCATGGTCTCTCAAAAGCTCACCCCTTGTTCCTTCTCTGGAATCTTACAGCCCATGGAAAACTTCTACCCCCCTCGTATAAAGAGTTGAGATCACCGCCTTCCATGCCTCAACTTGGCTGTGCAAACCATGGACCATTGGTGGCGGTCAACCTTTGCCCCTTGACGGGATGACGTCGCGGCGGCCATTGCGCGTACGTGGGCACCACTAATATCTCTGGCCAATATGCCACGCAGCTGCGACGCTAATCGGCCATGGTTCGCATGTCACAGCCATCGTTCGAAACCAACGTTCTACGGTTGCCAAGTTTATCGGTTGAGTTGCCAAAACGTCACCCCGGATCGGCAACATTGTCTCGCACGTCCCGACATGGTGGATAAGAGAATG
This sequence comes from Aspergillus welwitschiae, assembly GCF_003344945.1. Lineage (NCBI taxonomy): Eukaryota > Fungi > Ascomycota > Eurotiomycetes > Eurotiales > Aspergillaceae > Aspergillus > Aspergillus welwitschiae. Next base: position 708,788 of record NW_020798698.1, read on the forward strand.
GCCATGAGACACTGAAACAGACATGCAACGGTGGGTAGGCGACACCACAAGAACTATGGCCCACTGTGTACCAATCTATTTACGTGGACAGCTGGAGAATGGATATAATATTTGCCCGCCAAATGACAAGTGCCTCGGGGATTTATCCACTGATAAGAAAAGTCAGACTCCATCCATTCGGATCTAATTTCTTTTTCCATTCGGCTTCATCTCGCCGCCCCGCCGATTTTGTGTCTTGACTCTTTTTCGGCTTGCCTGCCTCACATATTTTGTTGTTCTCGTGTCGCGGATTCTTTATCAGGTTATCTATTGAGGTATACTAAGCAAGTACTTAGTACTTTTCCGATTTCGGAGAATCCTAAAATAGCCTTAACAGTCAATGTGGCGCCCAGCAAGGCTTAGCAAAGCTGACCTTATAAGGAAAGAAAATGGCCCCCAGGATTACTAGTGAACATTATCAGTAGCCGAATCAACAATTCAAGCAAGCAAAAACAGTGCGGGGAGGAGATCAAAGGAATACGACTATATTAGGAAGATATAGTTATCAGGCAATGCTACTTTAGTCAGTCCCATACCCAGGCCCAGCTGCCAGTATTGGCCAACGGTAGTACTGCTACGTATCAAACCTAAAGAGAATCAATCACCATTTTTCTAACCTAGATTACTCCACTAAAAACGACCTTGAAGGCTTTCTGAAAGGCCCTCTGTGCCGTGTTAGAAATGCTATTGAGGTTCTTCGGTTCTTTCTAGGCACGCTACAACTAATTCGAAAGAAAATCATACTCACCGAGAACTCCAGAAGCTATCGAAATGATTAGTCTAGATTATGGGATCTATTAAAAGATCATTCATCTGTCACGACGTCGCAGATTTGTATTTCGCGAGAGGTTTTGAGCACTACAGTATGAGGGGATGGGGGATACTCACCAATATGGGTAATTTAAGCAAATATAACAAAAGTCAACATGAGCTTCAAACCTCTGACTATGAGAAGGTGCAGCTTCTTCGTGAAATATGCCAATGCATACTAAAGTCACCTGAGCTTGCTTGGATGCACAATCATTGTGTACTGCTCCAATCAGTAGTATGTGTCCGGTTCTTTCTACTATATCCATACCTTAACCAAACCAAGAGAAACAACTCACGGTTGTGATACTATACTGCAGTATGCTTGACATAAACTCCACCAGCACTCTTGAACTCATTCTAATAAAAGCTTTACGCAAACCATTTTACCCACACGCACAGACTTATACCGCAATAGAAGAGGCGGAGCAAAGTACCACTATGGTCCGGGGAAGAAGAATATAGTGATTAGTGAGATAGATCAGCTCCACTCGAAAGAGAGAGTGTGGATCCATATATCAAAGGGCTCACAAGCTGCGATGGCGGAGAATATCCGTCGGTCTCCTTCGGCTTCGCTGTGGACAAAGATAAGTATTACCATGGTTCATTACATCGTTGCCTGGCTCGCTTCCCCAGAGAAATGACCCTTCGCTTTTCCCCAAACCTCTTTCCAATAGAAGTGATTACGGTATTTTACTACTTCTGATCAGCCAAGGCTTATGACTTGAAGTTCTTTGCAAAATCGTGTTGATACTACCGAATGACTTGACCCACGTATTTTATATAGTGCGAGGCAGCGAAATAGTATCTTTGGATTTTTAAAGATCAACGTCGAAATCGCTAACAATAATATAAGATATCAAAGGTAGGTACTACTCTGGCACAAGACAGGTTAGTTTTAATTTTCATTTTCTTTCCTTATTCTAGTTGTCTTATTTTATCAGCCTTTCTTTTTCCTATCGCAAAATCCAAGGACTTGCATACTACTGAAAGAAATGGATAATGCAACTACTGCCTAGCACTGTGGCATATAGCAGAACTACATGGGCGCCGCTGCATGAACTAATGCCCAAGTAAAGTTATATCCATGGAATAACATATTTAAGCGAAGGACCAGTAGATATTCGAATCCCAGAATTGTTTTTCTGAAGCAGTTGTCCAAATGTCTTGGCAACCGAGTACAAAGGAGCAAGGGGCGCACAATAAGATTCAATGCTATCAAGTCGCACAACTCAGATGGATCAAAGTTTCGCTTGTTCTTTCTGGTCCTTTCGTTCATCTGACAACTAAATAATACCAGAGCCTCACTGCTGGTATTGAACAGCTCACCCTTTCTCGGTGAGAGAGTTTCTGGAATGATGCGTCATCCAATGTGGTTGACACGTGGTTCATCCCCTACGTGCGACATTGCAGGACCTGCAGATTGACAGATCGAGGTGACAATGGACACAGCATTTGAGCATTGGGGCTGTGCATCGAGCTGAAACTAAGTCCGTCGTTTGCTTTTCTTCTCTCAATTAGTACTTTGTAAACATGTGCGAGAATTACCAGTGAGTATTCTGTGTAGGGTCCCAATCACATGACCATAAGTATTTCCCGATCGGCGTCAGGTGACTGGAAGAAGAAGAAGAGGCATCCATGCAAACCTAGCAAACAGCCCGCCTCACCAGCTGAAGACTACTTACTATCTTTAAGGTAGTAATACCGAATCGGCAAAAGTGTGGTACGGGTACCTCTCCTTGTTGAATGTCGGGTACCGTGGGTGGGATGGTTTGGGGCACCGCCCGACTGGTTTAGCAGTGAGCGTGGTGGTGGTGGTGATCATCGGGCAGGTCACACCCTCGCAACTTAAAATGGGTGTCGCTACGCGTGTGCGGGAGGGCTTACTTAGTTCTCTCCAGTAGTTGGTTAGGTTGCTTTGTACTTTGTGGACATCTGAATAACCTTCAATGTGCTTGTCTGGTTCCAAGGGAAGCTAGCTGATGACAGACCCCTAGCCCGGTAGATCGTGACTTGTCCCATGTCCCTATTCCGATATGGCGTCCTCTCTGGAGGATATGTATGGATGGAGAGTGTGGTGTCAAGCAAACAATCAATTAATGCCAGATCCCAAGATCGGCTCCCCCCTCCCAATCGGCCAGCATTGCCATTACGTATCCGATCAATTAATGCTTCAGACACCATTTGTTTTGGCTCTGCTGCCCACAATAATTCTGGGAATTATTTGCCGTTAGCCTTGGAGGGGACCTTACCGTCCTGGTGCAGACACAGCTGCGACTTACGAGTGAGTAGACTTAGCAGGGACAAAGAGGAAGACAGAGCCAGAGCCAGGCATAACTCGAGGGGGGAAATCTGAGACTTGAGACAGACTATCTACTTGTTAGACGGTCGGTGCTGACCGGAGGGGAACCTGAGGCGAACGGTGCCCCGAATAATTTAATTCCCCTGCCGGGGTGGTGGGCTCCTTTTCTTTAGTGAGTTCCTTTCTGGTGGCTCCCCTCGTTCCTCACAATTACTGCTAACAGCCTAACTCACTCCGGGTACCCCAAGATTAGTAGTGAGTGAGTAGTGAGTTAGTGAGGTAGTTAGGCTAGTTAGTTGTTATTCTGGTTAGGGTGACTGACTCTCGTCCATCCGTCCCTCTCTTCCCTCTCCCTCCCTCCCTCTCTTTCCCCCGCCCAACGAACGAGTCGCCCTCGTCTCGTTGACCAACAACAACAACATCAACAACTGGCACTCGCTGCCTTGAATCACTCCCTCATTTTTCCCCTTCCCCTCTCCCCTTCCACCACTTCAACCCCCCTTCCAATTGCCCTTGCCCTTTTTTTCCTTGTGTCTACTTCCCCTTCGGACTTACCAACTTCTTACTTTGCTTTTCTCTTCTTTCCCTACTTACCCTTCCTTTCGCATTGAACCCTGGTCCTTCCTTTTCTTCTACCACGTCATTTCACTCTTAATAATCCCTACTTATCTTTTCTTGATCTTATCTATTGATTGTATAGTGTGGACGCTTCATTGCATCCGCCTGTACCCGTAATTTCCTGGATCCTTCCCTCCGTCCTTTGGTTCTTATTCTGCGCCCGCTTCTCGGCGACTCCCTTGTTTCGCCCGCACGCCGCTGCCTCGTCCCGAAGGCGCACATCTGGTCGCACACGCACAAGGTTACTCTGCGTTTGCTAGACAGGTACGCGTTTGTTGTTCGAAGCTTCCTTGGGAGCAGGTTTTCAGTCCCTTGCTCCAAAGTCTTTTCGTCACAAGCGAGGCGTAACCGCCACCCTTCGGCTCCCGGTATCGTATTCCGCCGATACCAAGTGTTTTTGTTGTCTTCTTCGGTCGGCAATCGACGCGGCCACCGCAGCGAATCATCAGCCAGCAACGCGCATCCCCTGTTGTTTGACGGTCGCGAACTCTTCCAGCCCCGAGGTGTTGCGAAGATCGGGTCGCAGGTCGGCTCACCGAATCGCCATTCGCATTGAAGAGGAACTAAGATTAAGCAAGCAGGCCGGCAACGAGATCGTCGCATAACCGGAGGATGACCGAAAATTAAAACGAGGAAACGAGAAAACGAAGCGACGAGTGTGCGGGCTATTGACGTTGGCTGTACCCTCACCCTACGGGATTAGGCACAGCCTGCTGTTCGATCAGCCGCAAGAGTGGCCGTCTCTTCAGGCCGCAACACCAACGCTCCTATCGATGGTGGACGACGGACAACTGGCAACATGTCGACAATCGAAGACCCTTTCGTTTCCGCCTCCCAGGAGGGCGCCGTTCCTCGCGAGTCGCACCGGTACTCGTCCTTTGACACCCAGCTATACAGTCTAGATGCATCCTCCCCGGCGCAGGCAAAACGAGCCCTCGAGGCGCATCTGGCGGAGACAGAGCGTCGGCTCGAGGAGGCGAGCAAGCTCGGTACTGCTCTCATTGAGCAGCAGAAGGAGCTCGAGGAGAAGTTGAAGGAAGTCGAACAGCAGCAGGAGGCGGGCCAGATTGGGCCCGATCTTCGTCAAAAGCTCGCGGACTTGGAGAAAGAGTACAATGAAATCGGCCGGGAAACTGCGCGGGCATTCCTTGCTCCAAAACGCATGGCGGGTGGCGAGGATAGCCACTTGGGTACCCCGTACGAGCAAAAGGTAGGCCGAGGTTATTGTATTAACCGCTAAGCATGCGCAGGTTGCTAATTATCCTTCACAGTCACCAATCAGTCCCGCCCTGTTCGCTGGGCAAGCAACAAATTCTCCAAGTAAAGTGAGCGTACCGTCTCGCAAACAGCGAAACCAATCTTCGACCCGCGTCCATGACATCGAGTTCGCGACCGAGATTTCGACCTCCCTCCTGGCTCAAGTTCGCCAGTTACAAGCGTTGCTTGCTGAGCGCGAGGAGGCTTTGAAGATCCTCAACCTGGAAAAGTCAAGGCTTGAGTTGGAGGCAGAGGGTTACACCCAGCGTATCCGTGCACTGGACGAGAGCGAAGAGCGCTACAAGGACGAGAACTGGGCGTTGGAGACAAAAACCCATGAGTTGATGGCGGCAGTTAAGGAGGCAGCCGATCGAGAGAGTAGACTCAACAGCAACCTGGGCCTACTAGCCTCCGAGAAGGGCTCCGTCGAACGAGAGCTTGAGGACTTGAAGCAAGTCAATGCGAAATTGATCGAGGATCATACGGCTGCGCAAAAAGCCAACGATTCCGAGATACATCTCCTGCGAAGGAACCTCAACGCTGGAGATGCCGAGAAGCTTGCTCTTCAGAAGAAAGTCGAGGAGCTGAATTTGCAGAACGAAGAACTCGCGAGAGCCGTGGCAATGCGCATTCGTCAACACGAAGCAGAATCCACTCGCGAGGTTTCCCGTGGCCATGAATCGGATGATCAAGACCAATCCACGCCGGAGAACTCCCCTCCCCCGTCGCCCAACAAGTTCACTCCTCGACACAACCATCTGGAAACCGAGACGTTGCGGAGTTCACTGGGTCATGCCCATCGGATGATCCAGAATCTCAAAAGCACTATCCATCGCGAGAAGACCGAAAAGATTGATCTCAAGCGTATGCTGCAAGAAGCTCGTGACGAGATAGAACAGCGTCGTCGCGAAGCTGCTGCCCCAACTAATCCGTCAAGCAAGCGCCAGAAGACCAAGGCTGAGGCCGCCAGAAAAGCTCCTCGGCCCGATTTGTTGGGTGCTGGACGGAAGAGGGCAGAAATCGAGATCCAGGATTCGGACTGGGAAGACAATGCTACCGAAGCCAGCCCGTCTCACAAGCCTTCCATGAAGTTGCACCAAGGTCGTGTAGGAGGACAATCGTCTGACGAACCTAGCGATGCGTACCAGACTGCTACCGAGGCTGACGACACTTTTGAGACGGCCAACGAACGAGAAACCGCGACCGAAAGCGAAGCTTTCCAGACCGGAATTGAAAGCATGGCTGACGATAGCACTGATACCGATGAGCTCACGGAAACCGAGGAGCGGCTGCAACGGACACCGCGCGGACGTGTGTCATCCTTGACACTGACGAAGGCCCGCGATAGGACCTCCTACCAGAGTACTGCGTCTACCTCAGGCGATGAAGACGAGGATTACGACGATGGCTTCCCGTCGCCTAGCCAAATGTCCTCGCCTAGATATCGGCTCAGGAAGAAGAGGAGCGTCATGAGAAAGATTCGTCCTTCAGGAGAAGCCCCGATGGCTTCCAATAGCCGACCATCAAGTGCGCGAGAGTCCCCTGCGACGAGCTTCACCCAAGGCTTGCCATCCTCTGAAGGTCAGAGTCTGTTTATGGAGCTTGCGGAACTAGACGGAGAGGAAGATGAGGGTGCCTTTGGCCCCTCTATGCGATTCGCTACTGGCTCGCAGGCCTCCACCCCGCGCATGCTTCCTACCCCCGACTCTAGACGACCCTCGGAGGCTATACTCGACGCGGTCCCCAAGCCTGTGATGGTTGATTCTGGCGTGATGACTGACCCTTGGGTCCCCACAACTGTAGCAACAACTAGCCTCCAGGATACGAACGATGAGGCAGCTCGTGGTTTGCCTACAACACCCACGAAGACAGTCATGTCTGATGCCAGCACCGCAACCGAGGTAGAGGTACCGCCGCAATTGGCACACGCGGGGACACAATGGACTCCCATCGAGACGGAAGTGATGGAGGAACAGACAGTTGTAAACGCTGAAGGTGTCAGACCGAACGGCCATCCAATGCCTGTTATGGAAACGGATGTTTCGGCAGTTTCTTTCCAAGAGACTGTTCCTGTGGCACCAAGGTTACCCGAATTCAGCACCTCATATGCTGTTGGGGTTACTACCGAGCCCGTTGCGTTTGCTGTTCCCGAACCGCCGGAAGTTACACTGTCATCTATTTGCTCAGAGTTGACTGAACCCGCTGATGCAAAACTTCCTGAGCCCGAGCCTGTATACGTGGCTGATATGACCGTCTCAGCGATTGAGTTCCAGTCTACACTGCCCGTCGCGCCAGCTCTTCCAGAGCCAGCGGCGCCAGTTCTGTTGTCCGAGCACGGCACCAATACCGAGATGCCCGAGGTGTCTGTGTCATCTATACTGTCGCAGCACACGGAACCTGTTGAAGCCCTTCTGGAGCCCGAGGCGCCAATCCCCGAAGCCGCGGTAGCATACGTGGAGCAAGCAGAATGCCCGGAGATTGCGCTATCTTCCATTGTTGCTCAGCAGACACAGCCGGCAGCGGCTATTCCAGAACCGAGGGAAATCACCCCTGTAGTCGCCGTGGAGGAGCAAATGGTACCCAAGGTTGAGCTTGTGGTTTCTTCTATTTCTTCTCAACAGACAGAGCCTGTTGATGCCGTTGCACCCCAGCCAGCGCTCCCTAGCCTTGCCATCTCTTCTACGGCCTTCCAATGCACCGAGCCTATTCCAGCACAGGTGCCTGAACTGCCAGTCCCTCTGGTGTCACAGGTGTCACTGTCCAGTGTCAGCTCCGTGGAAACCCTGCCCGTCAAATCCACTCCCCCGCCACCTGCAATTCCCGTGCTCAACTTCCCCGACGAGAATGTGGCTCCCGAGTCCAACGAAAAGGCGCTTAATAGCAGCTCAATAATGGAACCGCCTTCGCTCGTGGTTTCAGAAGATACTATCGACGATAGTACAGTCAACAGTGCTGCCAACATCAAGTTGGATGACTCGCTCCCCTTGAGTGCCATTTCCGGGAACGCTGTCCCACGTCACGCCCGGAAGCATTCGTCCTCCAGCCGAGCAGACCAGGGTGCCCAGACGATTCTGTCGTCGAAGCAAATCGATCAGATTCTGATGGATCGTATTGTCGCGCGGCCATTGTCTCCTCCAGACAGCGACAAGGCCAAGGAACAGAACTCCTCTCCCTTTGCCACTCCGAAGGCAAGGACTCGCCCGACTCACCAACCCTCCGCAACGTCTCTCCCGTCCCACAAGAGGCCTGGAAGTGCCGTTAGCCAGACTTCTAGTATCCAGAGCCATCCTCCTTTGCCCATGGATCATAGGGAAGCCATCATGGCAGCCGAGAAGAGATCGTTGGATCAACGCCCCTCTTCTCCAAGCTTGATGGGCCCGCCTCTTGCCCCGGCGTCTGCCTACAGGACGAACGTAGCTCAGCGTCCACGGACTCCCAATGACTCCAACCTTCAGGTTGGAACCGCAACAACAACGTCACGGATGAAGATGAGGCGCGAGAGCCATGTGTCGCGGAGATCGTCAGTGTCATCCTTCGCTTCTGAGATTGAAGAACGGTTCAACGGGCATCCGAACCCAGCTCTTGGCCCTCAAGGTTATGCTGCTGGTACAGATCCACGAATGATTCAGGCAATCACACAGACTATGATTGGAGAGTTCTTGTGGAAATACACCCGCAAGACCGTGTCCGGGGAAATCTCCAACTCGAGGCATCGTCGGTACTTCTGGCTCCACCCGTACACCCGTACGTTGTACTGGAGCGAGCAAGATCCGCAAAGTGCTGGCAAGAGCGAGCTCCGCACAAAGAGTGTTCTGATTGAGGCTGTCAGAGTTGTTCCAGATGACAATCCTTACCCCCCCGGCCTTCACTGCAAGAGTCTTGAAGTAGTTAGCCCGGGCCGCCGAATCAGGTTCACTGCGACTACTAGTCAGAGACACGAGACTTGGTTCAATGCTCTCTCATATCTGTTGTTGCGCAACTCGACGGAAAACGGTGAGGAGCAAGAGGGTGATGCTTCGTTGGAAGACATCGATGAGTTTAACCCCGGATTCCGCTCACGGTCGCGTCAGACCTCCCGGCTGTCATTCTCGTCTTCTCGGAGTCGTACCAGCCGGAATTGGCCTAAGCAACGTGCAGGGTCCATCCTGTCAACTCGTCGGGCGGCTACCCCTGGTCGTAGTTCCCCGGCATTGAGTACGCCGTCTCATTACTCGGACCAGAGACACGGCTCTTCCTCCCGTCTTAGTACAATTCTGAACACCACAATCAAGGGTTCTTTCGGTCGAAAGGGTCCTAACTATGCTACCTCGAGCATGCATGAAGGAAGCCTTCATACACATGATAGCGAGGAGGATCTGCGGCAGATGATGGAAAGGCAGGATGATCGGCTTGAGAATGTGCGAGCCTGCTGCGACGGTATGTTCTTTGATCCCTATTGCTCAGATTCGGTAGTCCCACCACCATCATGGCAACCAGCTGATGAACTTCAAACAGGCAAACATGATGTCGGCGCGCTGTCGAGGACCAGCAAATACAGCCCCCGTGTCAACCGAATTCACTCCCATCATTGAGACCGTCATCGAGAAGAATCTACTGAGCCGTGGCCTCTAGGCCTACCGGGCAATTTTTCCTCTACCCTCTTCCCATGGTGTTAAACACTTGCATGAGCCTCTTTTGCATTATCATTATAGTTATATTTTGGCACCTCATCATGTTCATTTGGTGTTTATGAGCGCAGAATCAGCTTCTGGATCAGCTTAGCCGCGAGTTTGCATACCCCTGATGGGCACATTCCTCACTACCGCCACTTTCTATACTCTAGTTCTTTTTAATCCCTGGGGCTTGACCTCATCTCCCCTCTCCCGTGCCCCAATCGTTTCTATTGTCATTCATTTGCGAGCTGTTTCGCACGAAACCATCCATATGTTTCCTTTGTTGATTACTCAATTGTGAGCATAACAATACCTTGTGAACTTGGGCCACTCATTACACACTTGGCTTGATTGCCAACTGCCAAATTTTTCATTCTTTTTCTCTACAATCTTTTTCTTCTCTATACTAACAAGATACTGTGCATTTACCTGTGCTGGATTGCACTTGTGTACGATCGAAGCTGTATTTCCCTTTTCTTTGAGCTCAAATTGGTTGCGATCTGTGATGGCGGGTTTTACTTTTTGTCTGACCAATTGCATCCATCCGGTTAGCTTCGCATGGCCAAAGTGATTGGTTACTATCCATGTCGGTTTCTTGCGTGTCTCTTTACTTTGGGAAAATGATCTAGGTTAACCACCCTTGTTGCACTGAGATAATTGAAGATCGTGTGAGATTAAGGGAATCCGCTAGCCATTCGTAGACGAATAGATGCTATGCCACGAGTAGATTTATAGTCAAAAGACCTGCAAAGAAAGTAAATTCGAATGATGAGAAAAAGTCTAGCCTTATCATGTACCAAATAATGCCAGCATAGTAGCTTACCAACATCCTTCGGAAGTCATGGACATCATCCATCATCACTTCAATTCTCAAATTTCTTCTCAACTATAACTATCTAAGGGTATCATATCATATAATAAAGACCATGAAATATTTACCACCAGTAAGAAAACGAACGATTTAAGACTAACAAGTCTTAGTCGGCTTCGCCCGCCCAGCCGGCCAATAGTCAAACAGATACTGAGCTTCCCATGTCCACGGGCCACCGGTCTCTGATTCATCTTCATGGTTGTTGGCATTGTCAGCTGTATCCGTCCTGCTCAGAGGGCTGTTACCGCTCTCTGAAGCTCGGCGACGGTGATTATGATGTTGTTGCGGGGGAATATGACAATTGTCGTCGTCGTCGTTGTTGTTCAAGGTCGTGGTCGTGTTCATGTTGAAGCGGTTAAAGGCAGTAGGGTCGGAGTGGGATTTTTGAAGGGAGGTTCTGCGCTCTATTCCGGATTTTAAGGGTGGAGCTGCCCTTGGTGTAGTTGTTGTAGGAATGGTGATGGTATTGTGTTGCTGATGCGGAGGGGGTGAAGGTGGAGGGTTATCATCATCATCTGATACTACTATGGGATCGTAATTGTCGTTTCTGGTATGAGATGATGGTCAGTTTGGTTTTGTTCGTCCTTTGGGGTTCCGGCATATACTGACTCTGGCTGTGGCTGCGGCTGTGGCTGCGGCTGTGGCTGTTGTTGGGGTTCTTGTTGTTGTTGCTGTTGGGCTAGGATGGTGTGGTACATGAGTTTCTTGCGGGAGGGCTTGGTTTTGCTTGGGAGGCGGAGGATGTTGGCTGGGGGGTCGTTGTTCTTTGGTGGTTCTGGTTCTGGGACTGGTTCTGGGCTCGGATCTTGGGGTTGTTCTTGGGGTTTGGGAGGAGGAGGATTGGGAGCGGTTTGCTTTCGCTGGGGTTTATTGTTGGACCGGTCTGTGGGTTTGAGATGGGAGACGGTAGAAGTTGTAGTGTGGTTCTTTGGGTCGCTTGTCCTTGAGGATACAATGAAAGATGTCTCTGTCCGTCTCTTTGATATCTCCGGTCCTGGTGCTGCTGGCTCTGGTCCGGTCAAATCGATGCTCGCTGGTTCACGCCGACGGGCGACCTTCTCCGATGGGGTCTCCGTCTTTTTGCGTTTCGCAGGATAATCCACCTGCTCGTTCTCTTTCCCATTCACCGGCAATGTATAGTTTTGTCTGGTACCCGTCTGAGGCGAGCCTGCGCGCTGTGTTGGGGTCTTCTTGATACCCAGGAGATCGTTCAGTGACCGGGTCGGTTTCTGCTGGGAGGAAAGAGAAGGTCGTGCGGGAGTAGAGGAATTATAGACGACAGCTGTAGGAGTTGGCGTCCCTCCTGGTCGCTGAGACGGCGAGCCTTGGCCTTTCCTTTTGTTACTATACAACCCCGACAGGTCTGTCTCCGTCTTCTCCACCGGTTCGCAAACTTCAATCAGGGCCCCGTTATCCAGCTCCAGTTCGTCGCCGTCTTGAATCCCTTCGTCCTGTCGCCAGTGGTGGTCGCCCACAAAGTTACCGGCGACATCGTATACCATGACGCGTTTGTTGAAGGTGTGGTATCGGAGGAAGCCATCTTGCCAGCGCTTGGCTTTGCGTCTCATGTCGTAGGTGTAGAGGCAGCGGAAGCGGATCACAGGTGCGGTGTTTTGGGTCGCAGGGACGTTCATGCTCGGGGTGCTTCGTGGGGTGGCCATTTTGGTATGGACGGGGAATGGTCGAGACAGAAACAGGGCCCTTGATCGGTGGCCCTGTGTCTGATCACCATCTAATGAGGGAGGGATGGAATGAGTCGTGAGATTGTTTGATCGATGCGCGGGGAAGAAGTTGTGATACTGGCGGAACGAACCGCGGACGGGGATATCTGCCTCAGGCAAGTACTGTGTTGGAGCATGGCTACGTTTTAGTCAATCTGCATTATTGATTGTTTGACGTGCATGTCAGCGAATGCATTCATGACCGACAAGTTCCCAGTTTCATCAATAATTTCCATTTCGCTGCAAAAGGGGTCTGCCTTGGCGGTACCACTTGGTTTACTGGAGACAATTGCGCAATCCATCCCAGGAGGTGTCCTTAATTACGAGGACCGCGCGGCACAAGCTATAGGTAGCATGTTAAGGAGGTTGTCGGGGATAGTAGTCACTATACTACATCTCATACAGAGACAGATCAGAATTTCCAAATACAAAGTAGCAATATCTGGCATATCCTTAGCGTCAGCGTAGTGCATCGACTAGCAGAGCTGGTCCGTTCCCTGGAAATCAACCAGGGAAATCCATCCATTTGATCCTGATCGACAAGGCACTTTCCCACCCCAGAAGAAAGACATTATTCGCGACAAAAATAGCGTTGCGTCAGCCCATCCAGCCAGAAGGCTGAAACACGCTTGAGACCCTCTTTTTTCCCTTTTGCTGGGGAAGCAGCAACAGCAGCAAAGTAGCAAAGTAGCAGCGGCCCCTCTGGGGGGCTGCGTCATGCGCGGCTGGCTTAGTTCTCACGGGCAAAATGAGTCCTTTTCGAGCAATGCCACGATTCCCTCTTCATTCCCTCTCGCTTGCTTGCTTGCTTGCTCTCTCTCTCTCTCCTGCCTCGAAACTCCCTTTCGATCCCTTTTTCTCGTTCCCTGAATCTCCCTCCCTCTTCGCCAATGACCGTCTCTCCATCTTAATTCCAAATTCCCCGCCTGTCTGTCCCAATCTCCGCATTTCTCCCTTCCTCCCCATTCCCCCTCCCTCCACTGAGGGGCTCTCAATTGGCACGCCATGCAGTCCATGCAAAGGCAGTTTGGCCGACTCATGAAAAGGTCGGCCGATGACAGCCAGGTGGCAATTCTCCTCAAGGATTTTGAAGAAGCAGACAAAATCTTGGGACGAGTAAGTATTTCTATATGTATATCTTTTTCTTTTCCCATCCACCATGCTTTAGCGTGCACTTCCCTGCGGGGTGTGATTTGTTGATATCCTTCCGTATCTTGAACTGACAGCAACTCTTCCGCATTCCGACAGATCATCGATTCCACCAGCGCATGGCGCGATGCTTGGTCGTCCCTCTTGACGCACCAAAATCGAATGCTGAGCGAATTCGAAGGTCTATATGCTCCCATTCTCGGTTCCTCCGACTCTTCTGCGCCACAGCCTGCCCCAACTCCAGAGGCCACCTTGGCTCGGACCAACAAGCTCCGCGAGCATTATGAAGACCTTCGAAAGGATCTACTGGGGGACCTGGCTGCCATAGATGATCGCATGATCCGACCAGCGTCGCAAGCTAGGGAATTCATAAGCCCAGTCAAGAAGACCATCAAAAAGCGAGATGATCGAAAGGTGCGCATTTTCTCGCACGGGGACCTATAGTAAACCCGTTCCTGGCCTCCCGCTCAGGAACCCGCCCATCAATGCAACCATCTCATGCTAATTCTATTCCCATTCTAGTTGGACTTCGAGCGCTACCAAGGGCGCGTAGACAGCTATGCCAAAAAGACAAAGCGATCAGACCGGGACAACGCAGCTCTTGCCAAGGCAGAGAGTGACCTTGCCAAAGCAACCGAGGTACGAGCCCATTATTCCGGGCACAATTACCATCAGTCCATCTCTGTTTCGTTTCTAACGATCGCAGGACTACCACGCAGCGGATGACCACTTGCGAGAATGTCTACCACCTTTGATTGCCGCCGCATTCTCGCTGCTCCCTCGTCTGCTCGCCACGCAGATTGAGATCCAAAACACCATGCTAGCCAACTACTATACCGTAGTACACAACTACTGCCAGGAGGCGCAATTCCCATCGCCTGCCCCCCCAATGGAGCAAGTCATCCAGGAATGGGAACGCGACCACCTCCCCGTCCAGCAAGAAGTGGAGGCATTCGGCTGCATCGTCAACGGCAAAACCGTGAAAATGTCCCAGGTCCCCGAGGAATCCCGAACCTCCCGCATCACCAGCCGTCTCCCAGCAATCAACGGATCCTCATTCTCCCGTCGCCCTTCAAACAGCGAAACTCCTCCACCCAAGCCGCCACGGCCCACTTCACCTTCTGCCGCAGCTACAGCTACAGCTACAGCTTTCAGCAGCAAAAAGCTCCCCCCACCACCCAAACCATCCTTCGACACCAAACCATCCCCAGTCTTCGAAACGAAACCTCGATTAGTCTCTTCAGCTTCTAACAACAACCTCACCATCCCCTCCAACTACCATCTCTCCCCGCAACCATCCTCTTCCCCAGGCACGGAGTCCTACTACTCAGCAACCGAGCACGCCCGCACTCCATCCCCGGGCCCCTCATCCTCCGTCGCGGCCCGCGCCGACTATTTCAGCCGAATCCAGCCTTCAGCAACACCAGCCAGCGCCATCAGAGCAACCTCCCCCGGCGTCAGTGCCCTAGTAGCCGGAAAGAAGAAGCCCCCGCCGCCACCCCCACCGCGGGCTAACTCGAGCACTGCGCTCTACGTGACGGCCCTGTATGACTTCGGAGGTCAAAGCGCGGGGGATTTGGCTTTCCGGGAGGGAGATCGGATCCGTGTCCTGAAGAAGACGGATAGTACGGATGATTGGTGGGAGGGGGAGTTGCGTGGGGTGAAGGGGAGCTTTCCGGCTAATTATGTGGAGTAATTATTGTGATGTCAAAGTATATAGCTGGGAGGAAGTGTTGTGTTGGTAAGCGTGAGGATGGAGATGGACAAAGAGGGGAAGAATGAAAGAGTTGCATGTATTCCATATATTTATTCATATTTAGCAGTAATATCTTGATATCATTTCCCCTGGTGGGGGAGCTCTAGTGGTTAGAAAGTGAGGTGTAATGTGTATACTGTACTTGAACTGTTATTGTGTCTTATTTGTCTTTAGTTAGTAGGGGTCTCACACATGGGAGCGAGTGAATAGAACAATGACTTGATATGATGCCTATCATACAAACTATCACTAGACAGCTTTGTCCCATCATCTGCCACAGTCGGTTTTTGCTCATTCATTAGAGTGTAAGCCATGGCCAAAGGATAAACGAAAGGATACACATAACCCATTCTCACCAGGACACACGGATCCTATAATGCCTGGCGTATAGTTAGATGAACGCACCCTTAGATGGTGCTCCGTCGGACATTTCGGTGCCCATTCGTCGACGGCGACTTTCCAGGAACATCTCCACCATACGTTTACTCGAGATTGGCGAGTACATGTTCTGAAGTTGACAGTCCTTACTAGCGACCTCTTGATAGCCATTTTCGACACGGACATTCTCATCAGTCAATCTTCTATTCTCTTGAGGCGCACGTGAAGACCTGATTTGGGAGGCCTTCGAATCCTGGGCTTCTGGAAGCAACCTGGAAGGCTGTCTCCCGTATCTTCTTCCCCCTGCTCTCCACCGCGGTTTATCCGTTGCATCTCTCCTTGGAGTTGGAGACTCTGGAGCCCGATATCTATTATTCAATAGTGCAGGTACCGGCGACAAAGCCATACCATCTGGCCGTGTCGCCACCTGGTTAATGAACAAGCTACGCCCACTAGAGCTGCTTAATACCTGGGGGATCGAGTCGGACGGCGGCGGAGGAGGAGCCAGAGTGTCTGCTTGCTCCTTTGGGGCAATGACTGTTGTGCGTACACTTGACGATCGGCTGAATGGACGTGAGAAGTTATTTCTGGCTGTTACTTTGCAAGTTGTCCACAGATCTTCATCTGGCGATCCACTCCAGAAGCCTCGTCTCTCTCGAGATGGGGTTCGATAAGCAAGATCCGCTGTTTCGTCTTGGATTTGGGCATCTTCTCTATAGTGACGCCTGGTGGGTGTAAGATATTCAATCCGCTCCATTTGCGTGCGCACCCATTGCTGCCAATCCGCACTCGGTCGTTGCATCGCATCGGGACCCTGGCCAGCATTACGCTTTGGCGAACTATAGATCGCTCGCTGACTTGCGTATATGGTAGCCACACCTGGCTCATTCGCAACTTCAGGATCACTCTCACCCATTTTCAGGTCCGTTGTTTTGGGCGAGGTTCCGCCAGTCGATCGAGAATACATACTTGGGGAATCCTCGTCTTCCTCTGGGCTTTGAGATCTTCCCATAGCCATGTTTCCGGTCTCGTCTCTAGAAGCCTCCTTGATAGTGTGTTTAGACGATGCCAGACTGGCAGAACCAAAACGAATGTCCTGCAGGTGCTTTTGGCTGTGGGTACGCTGAGCCTGGCGCTGGGCTGGCTCGCAGGGAGTGACTGTGCCCACCTCAGCTGTTGTATATGAGCCTGGGCTCTGGAGTGACTCATCGCTGGCGATCAAACGAATTGTCTTCCTACTGCGGCGAGTGTACATTGAGGAAACAGGTGTCGGAATCGCGCGATGTTCCCTGACATGGCCAAGGACAATTTCTTCGCTTGCATTCTCCGTCTTGTTACCATCAATGCGTTTCATCAGCGCAGAATACAAGCGCTGACTGTCTATCGTACAGCTAGGCTTTGGAATGCGACAAGTGGTCAGTGAAACATCTTCAGATGAGTTTGGCTTAAAAAAGGAGCTGTCATGTTCGTCTATAACAGACAAAGAGCTGTGGTCGTCTGCTCTATGTGTTATCACAGTGTTTGCTATCGTCGAGTCCGCCCAGCTTGTTACGCGAGAGCGGCTTGTGGCAAGGCTCTCGGAGCTTCCAGATTTCGTGACTCCTGTATATATCACGGTCCCCTCGGTGCCTGGTGAGTGTGTCAAGGCATTTTCCTCGACACCAGACTTTAAGGGATCAGAGTGCTTTGCGGATATGGTCGAGGGCGACCCCTGTATCCGTTGCTGGTCATTTGAAGAAGATTTCCTTAGAGATATACGGGCCGAGGAAGGCCTGGAGAGGCCCAACACCTTCTTGAGTCCTTTCTTGAGGGACAATGACAGTGATCTGGCTTTACCGTAGGATATGACGTTCGTGGATCGCTGTATTGCCGGCGACACGCTTGCAGACTCTGCCTCTAACACCACTGAACGAAGTGTTTTCTTAAAAGGCCTTGATTTAGGGACTGTTAGTGATGATTTCCTGGGCTTGGTCAGATAGTCTTCCGGCTGCTGGTAGTGATTGTGTGCCATATCACTCGCTGCGTCCTGACCCTTAGCATATCGTAGAGCATCAGAATCTCGGGTATCCCCCCGGAAGAATGACATGGAGCGCCTCAGCGTGCCAGGAGCTCGGAGAACATCCTGTGGTTCTCTCTTTGTCGATATATTAAGGGTCGGACATCCAGGCGAGGACAGTCCACGAGATACATGGGAAGAGCGCTGCCAATTCGTGAACATCGATCGGGTCTTGCGGAGTCGCCGATAGGAAGAAGGCAAAGTAGCGATTCCGGCATCGAGCCCTCCAAACTCCCTGATAGACGGTAGACCAGCTGGCGGAGATAGATCGCTCGTCTTGTCGAGCACAGACCGACGAAGATCTACATCCTTAGCCGGAGCATTTGTAGCATTTAATGCAGCACCTGCAGGTCGATGTTGCCTCTGAGGCACTGCCATTTTGCTTGGACCCCCGAGAACATCATAGGAGCACTTGGATCGCAGCATGGCTCGAGACGCAGCTGTGGTAGCTTGAAACCTAGCCAGCTCTGGGTCGAAGGGCTCGGTCGATTGGGAGCTGTGATGGCTTCTTCTCATGGACCGAGACGATTGCGATCTTCGCAGGGGTTCCATGGTGTGGATACAGGACCAACGAAGGGTGTGTTTTTTGGAATGGGATACTGTATTCGGTGATGGAAGTATGAAAGTTAGATGATAGAAACGGATAGGTAATGCTTTCATCTGCAGCAGTTATCTGAGAAGATGCGTATCCATATCGATAGAGCAGAAGGAAGGCACGGGTTCCTGCTAAAAGTATGCACGTTGGTTGCACTTGCACCTTCCCTATCATTACCATCACAATTACAGCCTGATGTTAGTAGTTCTGCAGTGAGATGCAATGGCTGCTGTAGGAAGCTTAGGAGGATTACAATCTCGAAGCCTCTCCCTATGGGTTATATCCATAGCAAGACCGAGGGACGACATGGTTGTCACCTATAGTGTAGACCTGGGAAATCAGTATATTCCGTCAGTTCAGTCCCTTTACTAGTTTCATTAATAAAGTATAAGTAAAACAATGCCCGGCCTTTGGTAGCCAACGCCATCGAGTAGCGCATAGCATACAGCTACATGTAGGTGCTCAGTATTGACGACACATACTATTTCCATTCCGACCTGTTTTCTCCCCTACCTGTACTAACCACACGAGTGAGGTACCGTATGTGATGTTCCTGGAGGTACTAGTAGATAATCGCCTGGACCATCCGGTCATACTACTTACTTAGTACCGGGCAGAATACTACTCAGTTGTCATTGGTGGAACCCGCGATCGATTCAATCATAGAGAGAGATGATATTAGTAGCACTCGTAGATTATGTGGTCTAACTTAGTAGCAACTACATAATCACCATCATGTTCCCTTCACGTGGAAAATATATATCTAGTACACACCATGAATGTCCCGGTAACAGAGATACAAAGACACCACTAACTACGGGATAGTAGATAACTAATCTACTAAAAAGAATAGTAAGATCGGATGCAAAAGCCGAGCCACATCACCATAATATATCAACAGCAACAAAGACTGGCACGGATCCCTATCGTAGCTGAGGGAGGGGAGAGGAGCCGCTAATCTTCCCGCGCTATGATGATGATGATGACGATGACGACGCCACACCCTTATCCAACCCACCCATCCAGATTAAATCCAGTAGGCAAGGGACGCGTTATTCTTCATTTCGGGAAGGCTGGGGCCGGCATACGTCAGTCAGTCAATCACAGTCTGTTCGAGTCACCGTGCACACATCCACCGACAGGTGTGTAATGAGCGACACATGATGGTAGGGAACTAAGCAGATAACTAAGTAGCTAATTACTTCGAACTTAGTGATTAGTAGAAGAATGGAAAGTATGACAGCCCGGCACATGTAAGCCGGGAAGCGATGACATCCGGGATCCGCGCTCTGCAGGGGTCTGGCCCCCAAAGCCCTCAAGCCCTCCTTCTCCTTCCTCTCCAGATGTCACATCGAAGAAGAGGGGAAAGGCAACAAAAAAAAAGCAAGAACCAAGGATCGACAACGGTCTGCAGGCATTACTTACTACATGCCCGGAGTCCGGAGTTGTGAAGGAGGAGTAAAGTGAACGGTTCACTAGTGTCAGCCGATCATCCTATTTTACTTAGAAGTTCTTTCATCGCCTGTTGCTTTTTCCCTTCTTCCTTCGCGGTAACCAAAGAAGACCAAAATTGAATGAAATAAGAAAGAAACTTGAATACCTAGGGCAAATGCATTATTCGATTTTTTGTTTTGAATGAGGATAATAAATCGTACAATTAGCCGAATGGGTATGGAAATCGACCAACGATATTACAGAGCACACATGACATGACAAAGAAAATGGTACACGGAGGTGTGGGAACCAGACAAAGACGGTATCGAAAGCGAGGAAGGAGGAGAAAGGAAGAGGGAAAAGAAGAATAGAAGAATGACCGGGCGAGAGAAAGAGAAAGAGATCCAGCCTGCACCCCCTGCGTCCACTGTTGAATGATTCCCAGCGGTGTGTGCGCGTTCCTGCTGTCGGCGATTCTGGACTGTCAAGTCAAGGCAGCTCGCTGTCTCTCTCTTCCTCTCTCTTCTCTCACCAACGGTCCCTTCCGGGCAATCCACCCAGTAGCCCATTAATAAAATATAGATAACCAAATGCCGTTCCTGTGATTAAATAAAAAGCAAACCCACATGTACACCAGCCTACTCGACCGCGCCCCCACCCTTCCCGCGCTATGCAGTTGCCTGGCGAAAAAAAAGACGGGGAAGAATGGAGGGCGAGAGTGGAACAGTGCCAGACCGCCAGGATAAATAAAATCGATAAAGCCGCCCTTCCATGGTATAATAGATGATCGATTAAACTCCCAGCAATGCATCAAGTCAGAGCATCAAGCCGCATATGGTAAGCGAGAAGCGAAGCGAAGAGGAGGCGAGATAGGCTCAAAAATTCCCTGGGTTCGGTCCCAGCCGGCAGGACCCCTGGAAATCTGCAGTGATCTTTTGGGATCTCTGCACCCGTCCTATTTTAAAGCGCCATGGGATCGTAGCCGTGTCGTCATAGGGAGCGCTCGATCTCCTTGAATGGTGAATCGTTGAGGATCTCCGATGGAAGGGCTCTCCGGTAGTCTCGGGGCTGGGCAAAGGGAGATGATGAAAGAGGCCGACGCAGCTTCAATTGCTGTGGTTCTCCATGTTAGTGTTGGGTGTCTCGTAGAATGCGAGTGAAATGCGGAGGTCCGGTTTAGGGCTGACGACTTACCACACAGTCAGAGCATTTGCCTCCCTGGATGTTGACGCGACCGCGGCAACCGCGAGGATAATTGGCGCAAGAGAACATGGCGATTTTTTTTTGTGGGGGGAAAGTTGAGAAATGCGCAGGTGTTTTGGTGGCAGTCGTGGTTCGAGTGAAGAAGATAAATCCCGTCAAGGGAGCTTTTCTAGGGCTGAGGCTTGCTGTCTCGGAGCGGAGCAGGAAGGGGGAAAAAGTACAATAAAAAAAAGAAGTGTCAAAAGCACCGGAGACAATGAATAGTAATGAAGGAGAGACAGAGGGGAGGGTTAAAAAAAAAATTCAAAATAGCCCCAATCGCAAGCCACGGGGCAATTACGTCAAGATCGCAAGGCCGTTGTCTTGCAGCGGCACCAGCAGGGGGAGCGAAAAAAAGGAAGCGTATTTAGGCGCACCGGCCGGGGTCCGTTGAGGTTCTAGCGCTGAGGTTAGGCTGCGCCACTAAAGTGGGTGGTGGATGGGGCGAAGAGAGACACAAAAGTGCAACAGTGTGCAGCAGTTGACTAGCAAAAGGAATGAATGTCAAAAGGAGTGCAGGGCAGATAAATCGATCGATCAACGGTCAATTATCACACGGAGGGAAATGGGATGGAACGTCGAGGGAACCTAAGAGGAAAAGGAGGTAAATTTGAGGGATCTCAGATTTATATCAGTAATGGAGATCTATGCGAAACGGCTTCCAGGAAGATCGGGGTAAAGGGTCGTCGAAGAACGGGCGAGTATTAGTGATAATAAATTCGGAAAGAGAAAAAAAAAATCATCAAATAATATAACAAGCTATGCAAATGATCGTAATAGGCAAAATCAAATATTAATTTTGGGGTACCATGGCATCCAACGGGCCACGGGACGGGGCAAGATGGAGCCCGTGTGTATATTGTTCTGATGCAGCCCTCGAATTGGAACCAGACTTGTCTAGATACCCGACTGTGTATGGTCAATGATTACTACCTTGTGGTGCTGGTAACAATGGTGGCGATGATGGATACTAATAAACAAATCATACACGCCGGGAATCACCATCATCTATCCCAGCATTCGTAATTTGAGTGTACCACAGTGCCAGCCTTCGCTTGTCATCCTGGGCATCACCGACTGCTGGCCTTGGCATAGATTATTTTGCTCCCTGTGATGTCGATGGACTCCCAACGGGCCATTGGTTCTTCGAATGCCCAACAGTGGACTCTGTGTTTTCCCGGCTGGCTGTTCGAAGGTGATCCAGAATGGGGAATAGGGAGGGGGGCAAAAGAGCGAAGGGGAAAGGGAAGAAAAAAAATTTTTCTTTTCTTTTTTTTTATTTTATTTTATTTTCCCTTTTCTTGTTCCCGAACCTACCATACAGTCTGCCCCCATGTAACAGCCTGATCGCCCATATGACTCGCAGTTATGGCCCCTGGGTGGGTGGAGGATGGATGACTTGATTGCAGGGCGGCGTGGGCCCTGTCAAAAAAGTGATTTTCACGACTCAACCATGCATCGCAGTGCAGCTGGTGTTGTTGACCTGGTCGCTTAAGATAGAGAAGCAGATAATAATTGGGAGACCCACTGGTACCAACAGCCGGCATCGTAGCAGCCCATGGAGTTTCGAATAGATGAGGGTAATAGAGCCGTAGCAGCAGAGTCTGGATCTTGGGCCCGAACCGTCGCACCAAGAAAGTTTCCACAGTTTCTGGAACGTCGACTGAGCTTCTTCTCCTTTTCTCTGTGTGTTTCCCTTCTCTCCCCCTTTGCCCCTTTCGGAGTTGGCCCCCTCTTCTCTCAGTCTCACCCCTTTTGCCCTCTTTAGTGCGCAGTCAGCTGTCGGAAGACACGGGTGAAGTGACCAATGAAAGGGCGGTGTTACTGTCTGGTCTTTGTTCTCACCCTGGCATTGCCTTGATCCATGGCATTCATTGTTACTTCAATCGGGTGAGTCAGAAGACAACCTGAGTAGAGTCTGGATGACACCGAACGGCCTCCGCTTCTTCCCTGGTCGCATCCTTGTCTT
This sequence comes from Aspergillus welwitschiae, assembly GCF_003344945.1. Lineage (NCBI taxonomy): Eukaryota > Fungi > Ascomycota > Eurotiomycetes > Eurotiales > Aspergillaceae > Aspergillus > Aspergillus welwitschiae. The sequence continues at coordinate 731,634 of NW_020798698.1, forward strand.
CCGTTGTGTTACCTCTGTTGATCATCCCTCAATTGCCTTGTTTTGTGATGATCATTATTGCTTTTCCAATACATTCTGCCTGTTCGCCTCTCTTATTCGGACCTCTTATTATTTTTTTCCAGGTTTAGTTAAAAGGTAGTCTCGGTAAGAGTCAAGTGGGAGTCACTAGGTTCCGCACCACCGGGTTGGCAAAAGTGGGGGGAGGCCTGATTGATGCCTGCCGCAAAGCCGTGAACGGTAAATCCGTAAAGCCTGGCTTTCCCACAGCCTAGCTGAGGCAGGGCATTATTTGTCTCAGAAGCAGCCAGCCGGTTCAGTTCAGCAGTCTAGTGCAAAAGGAATACGATCCGCAATTCAGCCTCGTCCATGGCCATCGCGGTCAGGATCCGTCCAGCATGTGCTGCTTTGATCCAGTAGTGGACAAGGTGAAGCTGGCAGACCCAAGGGAATCCTGTCAGGTGAGCCTGGGTTGTTCCCAGGCTTCCGCAATTGGTCCGCCTGCGTAGAAATGCCGTGCCCAGCCATCGGTTTCAGCGAACCTGACAGTAGGTAATCACAACGAGCGCCAGAGAGTTCTGTTCCAGGGCCGACCCAGACATCCCGGGCCGGAGGGTCCAGACCTGGACCATCATTGTGCGGTACGGCCGAGGGCTGGTGCATGGCTGAGCACGGCATCCATCGATGTGGGAAGTAAGACGCGGGAGGGATGAATTGTATGAGGAGGGGAAGATGGAAGCATCGGGAAACTTGATCTATAGTGGTCACTTGACCTGCAAAGGATCATGTGCTTGTACGCTACACGGATGGTCGCATTGGCTATCTCTACTTTCGTACAGAGAGTAGTAGGTACTAGAATGTTGCTCTAGATTCACCCTATACTTCCAATTGGGTATTGGTGACTACTCATTGATGCTCTACTTACCACTGCCTCATTTTTGTGCACTCGGTAGGACTAACCGGATCTTAACGGAGTACCATCAACTCCGTTGACCGTGATATACTACTAATCAATAATTCTATGACCCGGTGTGTACTTGCATGTGTCTGTCCTTCCTGCCGCCATCCGGCAAGTAAAAGGTCAATCCAATATCTCACACAATCAAATGATAGTGGTGAACAGTGCCATCACTTTCCTGCCGGGGCCGAAGCATACTCTTGGCGAAGCCCGTGATAATTCGCTTGATTTCTATACTATCGATTTGACCCAAATAATTACTATCCCAGACCCAGACCATGAAATCACCGTATGATAATACTAACTCAGTGTGGACATCTCCAGCAGCAAATTACCGTCCATTAATTCCCATTAATGAGTAGCAAATTACCACTCATTCAATATATTAAACCTTGCAGCTCAGATTAATATCAAGTGTATATTAAAACCCAGCATCGTCACCATCTTCATCATCACCAGACTACCACTATGCCGCTGTAACCGAATTCGGTCGGACAAAGCTGTGCGGCAGACACTAAATGGTTTCACCAGTGAGTAAAAGAGCGGACCCTCTCTCTTCCTCCCACTCAGAAATGCATCCATCTCTTACCATCTCTAACTAGTAACCAAATAGTACGCAGGAAAAACCCTTTCTTTAGCGTCCTTATTGGTGGTCTCACCTGCTTCGCTTCCATGGAGCGGGCAGCCCGTCCATCCCTCTCATTAGCTATTTTGCCTTTCGCCCTTGTTTCTCCATTGCCTTAATTACCTCGGGACTGGCCCGCTTTTGCAAAAATTCCTCCCTTCTAATTAAATATTATGTATTAGATATTTATCTATCTATCTAGCGATCAATCTATCCTATATAACCGAAGCAGGTCTTCAGCTTGGCCTTGATGATCGACCAACCGTGCAATTGCTCCCACTTTGCCTGGACGGCAAGCCATCGACTAGTAGACGAGTCTAGATGCCTGCCCATCTGGAAGGAATCAATACCCACTGACTGGGTCGCAAGGCTAGATACGACCCAAGCCCGTCAGACGGTCAGTGACCCGATCTAACCGGGGCCAAACTTTCTTCTGTAACGGCTCCATCGTCTCCAGGCACTACTAGGTTGTGTCGCCGGCTCGAATTTGGGAATCCCAGAACGGAATCCCAAAGCAGAGGAAGCATGCAGCGTGGCTTATACACCTCGCAACTATTTACCAACCCCCGCCCAGAAATCCTTCACTCCTTTGGAAGAAATTGGGTGTCTAGATTGTCGATCTGCTTTGAGCCTCTTCGTCCGCGCCGGCCCTTCTCTTTCCACGTTCCTTGGGCTTCGTTCCCGACCGTTCTAGATCCGGCTCCCAGTCAGCTGACCCGGTGCAGAGGCAAACCCAATGTTATAGCTTGCTGGGTCCCACTGCAGGTATGGATCCAATACGATGTCGCCTTGAATGCGGTGTTGCCGTCTCAGATGGACAAGGATGTGAGTTATCTTGCGCCGAACGACCTTGTGGCCAGATTATTCAGCGGCGGTCAAAATGTTACCATCATTTGATGGTGAAACCCGAAATAGCCCATGAAGATCCAGGAAAATCACCCGTTCGTATTGAGTTTGCGTCTGCTACCGGAGATCGGGATGATCCACATGGGGCACAGTTTCAGGAAAACTCCGCAGAGCTGCAGCTCTGCAACGCATCTTCAAACGTTAAAGAACGATCGGAGCACGAGCCACGCCCCCAGAAGTCCTACAGCCGATGCAAGTAACAGCCCGTTTCCTTCCCAGGTCAAGGCCAGGTACGCCAAAAAGCCCACCGCAAGTTCCTTCCTTCGCGCGGCATCTCGTTTAGTCTCCCATTCTGGATCGATCGGGAAAGGGACAGCCGTCTGTGTCGCATCTTCTAGGCGCACGGACTGTGCCGGTATAGATACGGCCAAGGCGACGGCGCGATGGTCGGAGGTTGGGAATAACGGCAGAGCATCATACTTCAGAGGTTTGACCTGACCTCTCTTGCTTGTGCCCGGTGGAGAATCCAGATACAACACACGGTCGCACCAACTGGGCCAGCGGGTCCTCGTCCACTTCCAATCTGGGCGTGCATTATCTGCCATTGGATCACTTGCTGCCTGACGTGCCGCCAACGTATACTTGTATGTTGGGGGGAATGTGATCGGGGCTTCGGAGAGTCCGTGGAAACACCGAGACTGTTCCATCTCGCGGGAAAGCTGATCTTGTTTCAAGAGATGTGAGTAGTGCTGAGGGTCCGAAGGGTCTACATCCGCTCGCGGGAATCGGCTATGGTCGTCTGGTCGCGGCGATACGTTGGAGGTACGGTAATTGAGGTCACCCGCTAGGAAGAGGTAGCTTGTAGGCGTGTAGATGCCCCGATGGCCTTCTTGGGATTGCCGCAGCAGGGGCGCATTTTCCTCCGCGTTGGCTGTGTCGGGGATTTCCCGACCTGCAGCAGGTGAGTAGCTGAAGACCAACCGCTCGACCAAGCTGCGCCAGTCTTCATTCCTCCGCTCGACAGCGTACTCCATGGGGGCGAGGTGCGCAGCAGCAAAAGTGAGGTCCAAAGGATCCCCGGCCGATGCTGCGCCTCTGTAGGCAATCCGTGCGCCCACGGCACCCTTATTCCCCATCTGTTGGACGCCAAATCCTACACGGGCGGTGTCAATGGATGAGACTTGGTCAGCGACATCCGACCGAGCAAAGACCATCAGACCCGTCATCCCGGAATTGTCGGTGACCAGGTTGACGTAATGGACATCCCAGTACTGGGCAACTGCGCGATCCACCACCTGTGTCAGAGCTGAGAAGTATGGCGTTAGGAACGAGCCTCCGAGAAAGGCATAGGCGATAGGAGCTATTTCCTGCAGGGAGAGCACGATGAACTCCGGGGCTGCGGGCGAGCTGGAACCCTCGGTGCGGGGTAAGGCATCGAAGAAATGGCGGGAGAAGCGGTCGACGTCGACGGGGTTTCGAGCGCAATTGAAGGTGAGGATATAGAGTAAAAGCGAATCCATTGTGTGAGCGTGTTTCAGTGGGGTTGGTCTTGTTTCATGAGATGTCCAAGAGTGAACAGAGAAGGCCGACCGTATAATGCGAAATGAGAGAAAGCAAAGGTTGAGATTGAGAGATCTTGCAGAGCTGGTGAGGTGGACATGTGACGATCAGTGGATCCGTTGCCGGGGAATGAGATCATCTGCTACATCGAACTATCACCACCCTCATCACCGCCACCAAACACTGCACAACATAATGGCAACAATACTCTGTATAATCCTTGAACAATGCCTGAGAGACTTATATAGTATCTTTGCATCATATCCGAATCCTTACTTGACGCCTGCTGGCTCCAGTAACACTTCCCGCACTGTTTATCCTAGAGCTTCCCTTGCAACCCGTCAGTCAACTCCACCAACAGCATCCCTTCTGCCACATCCTCTTCTTCATCTTCCATCTCATATACCCATTGTGCTTGCCCTGCGCGCGGACTGCGCACCTCCACCTCCATCTTCATCTGCTTTATAAACGCTATCACCTGATTCTCAGCGACATGATCCCCCGAAGACACAAGCACTTCAATTAACTTTCCAGATAAAGGAAGGACAATGTGTCGTGGATTACTTATATCCCCGCGTCTATGAGCGGATGAAAAGAGGGCAGATGCTGTGGTCGAGGTGGCAGCCAGTTCTAGTCGATAGGCACCGGAAGAACTGGGCGTCTGATACTCGATATCGGCTGCAAGCGAAGTCGGAAAGTCATTCCGCAGCACGCGTGTGAGTTGGAGGCGATGTTGCTGTGACTGCTGAGATGCCTCTACTGGCGTGAGGCTGATTGACCATGCATCTCCTCGTCGAAATAGAAGATTCGAAGAAGGCACACTAGGCGACGCAGTGGGACGCTGTCCCTGCACAGGTCCCTGAGTACGGACTGATCGTGAGACACTTGCTCCCTGCTGGAGCACCTGGTCCAGACTGGACTCCAGCCATTGTGTGTCTATCCTTCCAGAAAGGAAGTCTTCCTGAGCAACAACCCCTCTCAGCAATTCCAAGTTAGTCCGGACACCAGCCACTGTAGTGTCTGCAAGCACTCGCCGGGCTTTGAGGACTGCTCCCTCCCAAGTAGATGCAGTGACAATGATTTTAGCGAGTAAATTGTCCAACTGCGCTCCTACCACAACAGGGTTCGCCCCAGCAGCACGAATATGGGTATCGACTCTCACACCACGGCCACTTGGAACAACCATCTCAGTCACCTTCCCTACACTCAGGGCAAACTGATTGCTCGGATCTTCCGCACACAACCGGAGCTGAATAGCACAAGCCTTAGGAGTATCCAACCCCACATCCCCAAGCCCAAGCTGTGCAAACGTATACCCCATCGCCAGTTTTAACTGAGCCTGCACAAGATCCACCCTCATAAGCTCTTCAGTAACCGTATGTTCAACCTGTATTCTGGGGTTAATCTCCAAAAAATAAAACTCCCCACTCCCCTCATTCACCAAAAACTCCACCGTCCCCAGCGACCTATACCTTGTAGCCCTCCCCATCCTCACAGCAGCATCCACCACCCTCTGCACTAGCCCCCGATCCCCAATCAATGACGGCGCAATCTCAACCACCTTCTGAAACCGCCTCTGTACACTGCAATCCCTCTCCCACAGATGCCTCACCTCCACCCCGTCCCCAATAATCTGCACCTCTACATGTCGACACCCCTTCACAGCCGCCTTTTCCACAAACACCGTCCCCGACGGCGACTCGTTAACCGCACCCCTCACCGCACCCTCCAACCCCTCATCCCCATACACAAGCCGAATCCCCCGTCCCCCACCCCCATCCACGGCCTTCACCATAACAGGATACTGCACCTGCTTCACAAATTCCCGCACCTCCGCAACATCTGCCGTCGGCTGCGCCATCGCCGGCAAGACGGGAACGTCGCACTCCACGGCTAGTTGCTTCGCTTGGAGCTTGTCTCCCGTGCGAGATAATACTGAGCTGCCGGGCCCTATTACGGTGATTCCGGCGTCTTGCATGCGGGCAGCGAAGTCCGCGCTTTCGCTTAGGAAGCCGTAGCCTGGGTGGATGGCGTCGATGGCATTGTCCTGAGCTAGACGCACTAGGAAGGGGATGTCGAGGTAGGTTGCCACTGATGGGATGAGGAGAGCATGATCCGGGTGGGCTGTGTCGCAGTGCGAGGTGTCATCCTCGGTATAGATGGCGTATACTTCTATGGGTGAGGAGAGCTCGCGAGCGGCTTGAATGATGCGGACGGCGATTTCACCTCTGTTTCATTGTCAGTTTATGAGGTAATGTGGAGATTGGGCGATGGCGTACCTGTTGGCGACTAGAAGTCGTCGGAAGGGTTTAGACGATGTCATTATAGTATGGTATCTTGTTGTGAAAGGTGTATGGATTCGAATGCATAGATAGATAAATTGGATTGACTTTTGTATGTATGTATGGATGATGGGGTTGGTTGCATTCCTCGGACCTCGGAATTAAGAGACGTTGCGCTCATAGATATGAGCTTACCCCTCATGAGGGACAACCCGCTGCAGTAACATGCAAGGGGAATCTGCAATTGAAAATAGGCTCAACCACCGCACAATATGACATGAATAGAACATAATTAATCGAACCACATCATGTCCGACAAAAACGACAAAAACCCCAAAGACGATGCGCAGTCACGACAAGCAACCAAACGACTCCGCCAACTCTCCTCACACCTACCTCCCGACTACTCCGACGTCCTCTCCCACATCAACACTCTTCGCACACTAGCCTCCACCCCCGACTCATCTCGCAGAGGCTATATCCGCCAAAAGCAAGCCGGGAAGCTATGGGTTCGCGAACGCCTTGAACAACTCCTAGATCCCGATAGTTTCCAAGAAATCGGCTCGCTCTCGGGCACTGTAACATGGGAGAAAACAGGACCTATGCGCGAGAAGCCCGTTTCTTTTACCCCGAGTAATAATGTCCAGGGAGCGGGGAAATTGCGTGGTCGAAGGGTTCTTCTAACAGCGGATGATTTCACTCTCCGGAGTGGACATGCGGATGGAGCTTCGCATGGTAAAACGATCTATCTGGAGAAGCTGGCATTGGCGCTGAGGTTGCCGGTTGTCAAGTTGGTGGATGGGAGCTCTGGAGGAGGCAGTGTTACTACTATTCGCACGGCTGGTTGGAGTTATTTGCCGTATGTGTCAATGTATAGGCACGTTGTTGAGCAGCTGAATCAGGGGATTCCGAATTTGGGGGCTGTGGTGGGGCCGGCTGTATGTATCCAATCCATCATTCATTCATCTTCGAGTGTTCGGATGTTTCAGCTGACAATAGTGTATAGATCGGACTGGGAGCTGCGCGAGTAGTGTCCTGCCATTTCTCCGTCATGGCAGCGGATGTTGGATCGCTCTTCAACGCAGGCCCAGAAGTAGTCAAGGGAGCCACGTTTGAGGAAGGTCTGGACTTTCAAACTCTAGGTGGCCCAATGATTCACTGCACGAATGGAACCATCGACAATCTAGCCACCAATGAAGCTGAGTGTTATGAGCAGCTGCGCACCGTACTGAGCTATTTGCCCAACACTGGCCGGGAGGCACCGCCAGTCATTGCCGCTGACGATCCAGAAGACCGCGAGGATGAGTCGCTGCGCCGGATTATCCCTCGGCGGCAGACGCGCATGTACAATCCGTGGACTATTATCACCAGCGTCGTGGACAAGGGGTCATGGTTCGAGATTGGTGCGCTCTGGGGTCGCACTGCTATCGGGGGTCTGGCGCGCCTGGGAGGGCGGCCGGTGGGCGTGATATCGCTCAACTGTGAGGTGAACGGGGGAGCTCTGGATGCAGCCGGGAGCCAGAAGCTTGCGCGGTTACTGAAGCTCTGTGATGTGATGAATCTGCCGGTTTTGCAGTTTATTGACGTTCGTAAGTGATACGGCCTGTACTTCCCTTCCAAGACACTCTCCGCTGATGATATACGATGTAGCGGGCTATGCTATCGGCACCGTTGCAGAACGAACCGCCACTATGCGCTGGGGAGTAGAATTAGGCAAGACGTATTTCACTACGACGATTCCCTTATTCAATGTAATTACGCGACGAGCCTATGGCGTGGCTGGAGGTCTTATGCTCGGAGCGCGCGACCCGGTCATGCAAGTCGCTTGGCCGTCCGGTCAATGGGGGTCCTTACCATTGGAAGGCGGGATTGAGGTCGCACATCGCCACGAGCTGCGCGAGGCAGAGAAAGTAGGACAGAAGGAAGCCCGATATAAGGAGCTAGAAGAGGAGTATCGAAGGCTGATGAATCCGGTGCGGACGGCGAATGCGTTTGGCGTTGAGGAGATCATTGACCCGAAGGATACTCGGCGGGTGTGTTGCGCATGGGCGCAGCATGTATATGAGGTTATGATCCCGGAGAGGCTGGCCGACCGTGCAGCAGGAAAGATTCAACCGGTTTTTATGTAGGCTGCTATGTGTCTGCATTTGCTGTGTCAGGTGGTGAACCTGAAGATAGTATCGCCATTTATTACGCTAGCAGTACCTCCATGGTTTGTAGACAGGAGATACAGTATATAACTGAGACCACCAAGAGCACACAAATTAAGATACTCAATATAACGATATTATCCTCTTGTCCCTAGAAACCCCCACTAGGCGTTCATTTCGGTTAAATCCGATGGTGTCTGACAGACAAGTGGGGAGCGAGCAAAGCAATCAGTCCCTGAGGGGGTCGCCCGGAGGTTCGGAAATTAAATCAATTTCAGGGTCCATTAGGGACTGACTGTCTGCTGCCTTTTTAAATAAACCGATGCAAGACAAGAAGATCCTGAAAATGTAGCTGTCAGAAAATCCCTCACAAATTAACGCCCAACCAACTAGTACACAAACCATGAACTTCACCATCGTCAACGGCCAAATCTACACCCCAGGCCTAGCCATCATCGATGCTCCACAGCCCTATACTCCCCTCGGAGGAGGTACGTCCAACCATTATCCATCCATCCTACCCAACCCACCAACACTAAAATAAAAAATCCAGATACCCTCCAAGTCGCCATCGACACGTCCGGCGACGGCCAACTCTCCACCACATCCACCACCACCAAATTTCACACCCTCACCCTTTTCCTAACCTCCACAACGACCCACAAAAACCTCACCATCTCCAACGGCACCACTCCCAGCAGCAACAACACCTACGTGGGGCCCGTGCTGGATCTCGAGCCCTCGTCCACCGTCAAGCACGTGAACTGGATCTGGCCGGCATGTTTTGTGGGCAGCGGCGGGGATAAGGCACCCCGGGGTGACTATAATGTCTCCGTGCATCAGAGTTTCCGGTGGGAGGGGACAGATTATTATACGGTGTTTGAGTTGCCGATTTCGGTGACGAATGCGATTGATGAGAGTGAGGAGAGAGTGGACTGTGGGGTTTTGGAGAATGAGTGGGTGGGGTGGGAGCAGTTGAGGGAGAGTAACGATTCTTTGCCGGGGCAGCCTTGGGTGAATGAGAGTCAAGTGAGCGAAAGTGGGAGTGGAAGCGGAGGGGATGAGAGTAGTGGGAGTATGGGGAGTAGGGGGTATAGAGCTGGGGTTATGGGGTGGGTTGTGTTGGGGTTGATTATGGGGGTTGTTATGTGTTGATCGATTTGGTGTATAATAGTAATGGTAATAGTTTTCAGGTTGTCTGTAGTATTATTGTGGTTCATTTAAGTCTCATGTTGTATCTGTCTGGGGTAGCTTTGATACTTCACGTGATGAATTGTTATTTCTTGATTAATCAGACAGGTAGATAGCTCTCAAACTCCGATCCAAATTGAACGCTCATCATCAAAGATAGAAAGGACACTAGGCAATCTCCGGCCCAGTATACATACAGCAGACTCATCGTGGCGGTCGTGAACATTTGACCAAAAGTGTTAAGACAGAAAGAGAAGATAGAAGTAAACCAGAGGGAGGGGAGTGGAGAAAATGAAGCCCCTGCAGGACTCATCATGCACACCACATTCGACACCCAGTTGGTCCAAATTAAATGGAAGGCCGACGGTCGCCCCAAAGCCCAACGATACCCATGGCGAGGGCAATGCCAGAGAAGACAGCCCGCACCTGCTGGAATCGACGCTCCGTGTTCATCTCCTTCTGTACACTTTCACCATTGACATTCTCCTCTGCCTCGACCACCACGATATCCTCTTCTTTCTTTTGCTTCTGGACGGTCAGGAAGCCGCATCCGGTGTCCTGCAGAACAGACTGAATCCAGGCCACGAAACCATCCTGGCGGTGGAACAAATAGTCGAAAGCATAAGAGCCAACGGTGGAGGTGACACACACCCAGATGAGATATGGGTGCTTGCGCTGTCTAGAAGAGAGGCAATACGCGAACAGGAAACATCCGTTGGCAATGTTGGTCAGTCGCAGACCATGCTTACGGCTCAACCGCTTGACTTCATTGAGAGACCGGGAGGCAGTGCTGGCAGTCGGAAGAAGACTCAGGGAGGGGATGGCGACGCTCGAAGCGGAGTATGACATGCCCTAGAGGTGATAGATTGCGCGTCAGTTGGCGGCTGGTCAGATTTTACGAGGTCTAGCTGACGAAGACTCAGAGATCTTCGCAACACAAATAAACCAAGCAGGTTATAGAGATCGTACCGTGAGCAGCCCCAGGGACACTGTGCCCACGAACTTCGAGACGGTGATGGGACACGCCATGACTATGCAACAGGAACGCTGCCACTACTAGAGGGGAGCTGGTTGTGAAAGCTTCTTTTCACCCGAGGAGGACGTAATATCACTTCTCGATGCGTCTGAAAGAACGATTCGTTGATTAGAGGCGTGGTGCGCTCAGAACTTCGAGGCGGGTGCACAGATAAGGCCATAGAAAAGTTCGCGATGGCAGATGGAGTGACGTTGTTGCATGCCTGAGGCTAGCGCAGTCCAGTCAGCCAATCACCAGCTCGCTGTTAGATTCCGAGACGCATTTGGAACTAGGCCTATTCCAGTTAGCTCTTCGAGCTCATGTCTTCCATGAAACTAAGCCTAAAGGAGACACCAAGAGTGGATCCATCGAAGACAAACTTTCCGCATATAGTTTAGACCAGATTAGTATTCCAAACCCAGAAGCCGAGGCTTGGACTCGGAGTAACCGTCGGGTTGCGGAGATTCCATTCAACGGCCACCCCGGAGTCCTTCCTCTATATCAACTATCAGGGTAACCTTGACAATTGCACCAGACAAGACCGTTCTTTACTTCCATACTGTATATACACTATACTGATATTCTTTAAAATGCCCCTCCCCAAAGAATCCTATCTAAGTAACACGTGGAAGGATGGCCTGTTCAGTAAGTCGGCCTATGGCGGCCACCACATGCTCCGGCGGTCACTGACAGCCAACAGCCAACAAGGTTGTCTTCTGCACAGGAGGCGCAGGAACCATTTGCAGTGCGCAGGTTCGTGCTCTGGTTCATCTAGGTGCCGACGCTTGCATTATCGGTAGAAATGTCGAAAAGACCGAGAAAGCAGCCCAGGACATTGCAACCGCTCGTCCTGGTGCCAAGGTCATTGGCATTGGTGCAGTGGATGTACGAAAATTGGAGAGTCTCCAAGCTGCGGCGGACCGCTGTGTCAAGGAGCTGGGTGGCATAGACTATGTCATGTGTGTATCACATCGTCCTGGCTAGTTCTCTACTAATCTGGGCTATAACTGTCAAGTGCTGGAGCAGCCGGGAACTTTCTAGCCTCGATCAACCAGCTGTCAGCGAATGCTTTCAAATCGGTCATTGACATCGACGTTTTGGGATCCTACAACACGCTCAAAGCTACTATTCCATACCTTGTTGAGTCGGCCAAGAAGCACAGAGTGGACTCCGAAACTCGTAAGTGGACAGTATCGCGAATAGTCGCGACAAGCGCTAACGTCATACCATCATCAGTCAAACCCTCTGCAGCAGGCACTGGAGGGCGCATCATCTTTGTTAGTGCCACTCTCCACTATCGGACGGCACCTTTCCAGACGCACGTCTCAGTCGCCAAGGCAGGCGTCGATGCGCTGTCTCACAGTGTGGCTATTGAGTTTGGCCCTCTGGGCGTCACTTCCAATATCATTGCACCCGGACCCATTGCTTCGACAGAGGTTTGTCTTTGTCCCGCATATCATATGAATATGCACATCTGACTCATGATCATAGGGCCTCGATCGCCTCCTTCCCAGTGATACGAAGGACGCTTACATCAAGTCGCAGCCGCTAGGCCGAGTCGGCTCTGTACGCGATATTTCGGATGCCACCGTTTATCTTTTTGCGGACACTGGCAGCTACGTCAGTGGCCAAACTTTAGTGGGTGAGTCTCGTACTATTCAAATTTATAATAAATAATGTATTAACACAATATAGTGGATGGTGCATCCTGGCGGATGTCGGCCACTGGGGCAACCTTCGGGAAACTTGCGTATCCCGATTTCCTTCTTTCTGGCGACGCCGTCCCCAACGTCAAAGGCCAGAAGAAGTCTAAGCTGTAGAGGCGCGTTTTCATGTTTCTGTACAGGGTAGAAGATGTCTTGGGTATTTATATCTCATAGAGGGTACTTTTTGTTCTCCGAGTTAGCTCATACTACGCTTAGATAAAGAAGCCTTTATGAGAGGGACAAAGGCACAGTTCAATTCTCGGTGTGCTCTGACTCTTTTAGTACTTAGGTTCTATGTCTCATAAGGATAAATAACAAAGACTATATACGAATTCAGGACAATGCCTTGGTTCAGAACCTTTCAGCGCAATGAATTAGAACCGAACTGCTGAAAAAGTGCCTAACGCATAAATCGAACGATGGGCTCGCTTATTAGTATGCCGGTAGCCTACATTGATGTCCAAGACAAATAAAAGATTGAAAAGCGATCTATTACCTTCTGTATCGTTAAACCCCCAACGAGATTGCGTCCTTGAATAAATGAAATCACATCCGACATAAGCAAAGACACTTTTACTTCTGGATAATAAATCAGCATCAAATACTCCCCTTACTCCCAACTCCGCATATCTACCAACATGTCAGGCAGACGACCACCCAACCAACGGAGGATACCTTTCGGGGCACATAAGCAGGTAACAGCTCCCGAAAACGACTTAGAAGAATGGCCGCAGGACGATGACAACATAGCCCAGCAACTCACAGAAGCACAACACAAGGCCTTAGAGCTCGACAGGGAAAACAAGCAGCTAACAAACCAAGTCCATGATCTGAACCAGGTGCTTGTTGAGCGAGAACAGGCCTTCGCGCAATCAGAGCAAGAGCTGCGACGGACCCAAAGGGATCTAAAAGCCGTTGAAATCCAAATCAAGAAGAACGAGGAGCATGTACAAGCCGCAGAGAGAGCAAATACTATGCTTAATGCGAAAAATAATGCGCAGGCTGAGCAGATCCGTCGCATTCGCCAAGACTATAAGAAGCTCAAGGAAGAAGAGACATCCCGCAGTGGTGAGATTGAAAGATTGCAGCAGCAGATACTTGACGCGAGTCGAGAATTGAATGAAATCAAGCAGAAGCTTGACTTAAAGGAATCAGAATTGGCAGCGCAAAAACTGGAGATGGGGCAGCTTGCTAAGACAGTAAATAAATACAAAGGGAACGATACTGAGTTAAGGAAGCAATTGAACAGGCTTGCGGAGCAGGTGCATACAATTGAACCTGCGATGGCACTACATACTGTTGCACAGCCTACAAGTGCGATGAATACCGCACTGATTCCTTCCACCCAGAACAAGCTGATTACGAATAACCCCTTCGGCTTCAGCCTCCAGAATCCATCTCTGACACTGAGGCAGGAATTGGGAGGTAGCTTATATAGTGGATCGCAAAGTGCTGCAAGTAGCGGAGCTCTGTCACCGGTGGACCAGAGAGGCAGCATAGGCAGCAATTTCAGCGCGCCAGTGATCCCTGCTCAGAATCAGAAACCATCTATTGAGGCTGTTCCTGTGGACTGGAGCAATATCCAGCAGGCAGCTAAAACCGGTGCGATACCGCATGTGGGACAAGCCCTTGTCCCTAGCACCACTTTAAAGCGACCTTTTCCTGGATTGGAAGCTTTGCAGGGCTTTGATGGTTCGGAAGAGGCGATCAAAAAGCTGCGCGTTGCTGCTGATCAGCAAAAGCTTGGGTCCAACCCAGACAACTCATTTTTGGCTGTTTTCCAGAAGTACTTGCAGACGTTGCAGGAGGCGACTAATCAGAACCAGAGTCAGCAAGAACAACTGGACGTTTTCAAGAGAACTGTCCAAGCCCTGACCGCGCAAGGCAATACAAGCTTTGGAAATCAAATTTCGAACTCTCAGAGCAGCTGGATTCAAGATTATCAGAAGGCTGCTGCACAGGCAGCGAATGATCCTTCAAAGGCTCAGCCCAAGGCCATAGTCACTGGCGTCAAGCAGCCAAAAGGGTCAAAGCCCAAAGAAAAGCCGAAAAGATTCCTGACACGTACACCGAATTACCAATGGCCAGTATATCTGGAAAAGAGATATAACCCGTCGACTCCATTGACGGTGCCACCCTTTCGAACGACGCGAAAGAAGTTTGCCAACTTTTCAGTCCCTGGTGCATATGAAGATGATCAGACTGAGAGCACAGGGTCGGAGTCGAAGTTAGAGTTTGAAACTGTGCCGGAGTACTTCGAACCTCAGGTCAGTGCCCCAGAGCAAGTACCGATGCCACCCGCTGTCATAATGGCACGGTGGGCTTTAGTCTTGCTGGGAGTTTTTATAGTTGTGACGGCTATGGTTGAAAATTTATTCGGACGGACGAATGAAACGCAGGATATCTGGATGCAATATAATGAGGTACCTGAGGGTGTCTTGGCTAAAGTCCGTGGCAGCAAACCCCCTGTTGTAGGGTCGATGCAGGGCTTGGATTACGAGTTTGCCAAATTCGTCGATATCAGATCTCGCCTGGTGGGATGAGGGAAGTTTCCATGGTCGGTGAACCCGGTCTGCTGGTATGGAGCGGGTGTGCAGTTACATTTCAGGATTTTCTATCTATGTCTCGTGTCTGTTCTACCATATACATGATAGCTGATGTGTACAAAGTACTTGTTGTGATGATCAACCACCATGAAATAAATGGGATTCAAGGCTATTTTAGGAAATTCAGAGCACGTGATGGATATTTTGCAGCGGATGCGTCAGCTGCTCCCAAAGAAGCAGGCGGTGGGGATTTCATGCGTCACCTGCTCCACCCGCGCGCCATCAACAGCCAATCAGGAAAGAAATCGAACGATGCGCGATTCGCCTTTGAACCCCCTCCTGGCTGGCTATGCAAGAAGTGCTCGCTGGTGGAATCCATATCATCAAAGCATTCCCCCCATCATCTGTTTCTTATTTTTACAGCTGAATATCATCCGTTTTTCATCTCAAGTACTCTTCTTCCCATCACGAAACGTTTCTTCATTCCACCGTTCTTAGTCTATAGCGCCTCTTCACCCGTCTTATCGGTGCCTGGCTTAGATCCGCCTCGGCCACCATGCACCTCCGTTCGTGCCTTGTGGGGAGCGTTCTCGCTCTCGGCGCCAACGCCTTCCTTGTTATCCCCGAAGTCGAAGAAGCCATCGCCCCTGAGGGTGACTTCCCTCCCCTCCACCCTTTGGAGGTTTATGCTCCCAAGAAGGAACAGGTTGAGCTTGCCTGCACCGAATGTCCGTTCCGTGAAGTCAGTGAGGATGGGAAGGTCAGCTGGACTGACGGTTTCCAGACCTCTTTGGTAAGTAGTTCTGAGCCGATGTCTAGTACGACTTGGGACAGGTGAAGGGACATGGATGCTAACAGTCGCTTCAGTTGGTCGACTTCTCCACTGAAAATGGCTTCCTTCTGGCCAACGGTCGCCAAATCTTCCCTCCGCCACCTCCCACTCTCATCACTGCCGTTCAGCGCCGGACGTCGGATGGCGTAGAGACGGAACCCATTCCGTTGGGATATGCTGTGGAGGAAATGCCTTTGCCCACTCCGCCTGAGGACCCTATGGATTTGGTCGCTGTGCGCTTCACTGTCCTCGATCTCGACAGTCGCCCCGTCCCCTTGGATACGGTGGCTTTGACTCTTCTCCATGACCCTAGCAGCGGCGAGCTGTACATCGCCAAGACTGAGATCGAAGAAGCGACCCCCGACCGCGTCTCCTGGAAACAATGCCGCGGAAAGCCGAAGTGTCTCAGGAAGCTGTTGTTCGACCGCATGCGCGCCTTGTTCGCAGCGGCCAAGGCCCGTATGCTTGGAATGGGACCCAAGCCGAAGGGCTCGCACTGCGGTGGTCCTCACGGCTTGGACTTCCCTCCTCCGCCCCGCCCTCACCATCACCATCACCACCATCCCGATGACAAGTTCGACCCTGAGCGCATACCGCCCATGCCGCCCATGGAGGGAGAGGAGGCTGAATTCCACGGCCACATGGACAAGTTTGACCGCCCCCACCATCACCACCACATGCACCACATGCACCATGGCAAGTGGGAACGCACCGTCCACCGCGTGGTCCGTTTCATCGTGGTTCCCGCTGTGCTGGGTGTTTTGGCAGGTCTGGCCGCGAGCGCCCTTGGTATGCTGGTCGGCCAGATCGTGGTCTTCATGTGGCAACGTTTCCGCCGCTCTACTCCCAAGAAGTCCTTGGAACAGGGTACGGTGTCTGAAAAGCAAGGTCTGATGATGGAGTCCGAAGAACTCCCACCGGCATACAGTGATGAAGAGGCCGTGGCTGAGGAAGTATCTTCGGCTAAGAACTGATTCGATCCACAATAATAGTACTTGCTCTCTTTTGCCTCTTCCTACTGCAAATCAAGATACTGCACTGTCCTTGACCTTTCCTATCAAAATATGGATTTGACCAAATATTCGGGCACTTTTATGAAAACAAATACATTTCCCGGATTTTTGTTGTTTCATTCAATGTGTTTCTATAAAGCGAACTTTCGTTTCAATTTCCTTTCCTCTCAAAATTCCTTTTCAAACTTCGTTCATCGTGTTCTGCAGGGATTTATAGTTCACTCTCGGCTTTTCCCTGTCGGCTGTACCAAGCTACTAGTCAGACTCCACTAGTTTCTTTATGTAGTTCCAATATGGTTATAAGTTGTTCCGTAGCGAAAGCACTTATGCACCATGCATCACCAGTAACACCTAAAGCAGGGGTTCACGTAGCTGCACTGGGGCTGCCTCGTGGTGTTTCAGAGCAAGACAGATCCCTGTCACGTGAGGATATTCACGGCCACCTGCCAGGAACGGCCGCCGCCAACCTTCCCCTCCTCTTCCTACCATGCCAACCGTCATCGCCCCAGGTTCTTCTGTCTGTCGCAGCCAGAAGCCCTCGCCGGACGATGCTGCGCTAGCTCTCTACGATGACCCTGATCCCTCTTGCGAATCATTCGTGGGCTTCTGTGCATCTTTCTCGCCGAACCCTGACTGCCGCTTGAGCTCCAGCAGCTCCCGCTTCCGTCCGAATCGGCCGTCAGCCGGATACTCACCCTAGACGCAGGAGGATACCTGCCTGCTCATTCATTTCACGCCACCGCACCAAGCTTCCCGGGCGCCATGATGCAGTGGACGTCATTCGTTCAGAAAGCCCAGTCCTTCATCGACCCGGCGAACTTCACTCTTCCTACCCTGACCTCCTCCGACCGCAACCCGTCCAAAGCCTCCCTGTTTCGCCAGCAGTTCCGCCTCCCCGATTCCCAAAACCCGCTGCAAGAGATCACCGCAGAGCTCATCCTTCCTATTCCTCATACCTCATCACCGTCTCACGGAGAATCCAATCGCCCTTTTGTTGAGCGCGCTGGGAACCGCTATGCCGGCAGACTCCATCTGAGCGAACGGTTCATCTGTTTCTCGACCCAGCCGACGAGCTTTACGCCATCTGCTAGCCTTGGGGCATCGACCCATTGGGCTGGTCAAACCAACGGCACAGGACCTTCTGGAAACGGATTTACTATCCCTCTCTGCTGCATCCGGAGGGTGGAACGGCTCAACAGTCTTAGCCATGTCTTCTCCCTTGCATTGACAACATGGAATGGTGCGCTGGGGAAGCAAAGCCCCGACTTCGTTCCGCAAAGATTCACGATCCAGCTGGCTGGAAGCAGGCAGGCCTGCGAACGCTTTTGCGACGGGTTGAAGAAGGGGCTGCGCGAATGCATGAAGGAGATTGAGAACTTGCGCATAGTCGTAAACGATTGTTACTCGGAATACTTACTGTCTGGTGCTAAATCTAAAGCCCAAAACGGGGAGACTACTGAACAGCGTCAGCCACCTGATGCCGGGCTGGGAATGATATTCCGTTATCCCGGTGATGCTCGCAAGCTGCGGGATCGAAGTAAGATGAGACTATGGGGAGAATATTTTAGAGGTATGCAGCCCAGCCCCAGTTCTATATGTTGGGACGCTTGTTAAGTATTCTTGTAGAGAATGGCCGCAATGCCACTATCATTCGTCAGCCGACCTTCCATAAGTTGATTCGAGTCGGTCTTCCCAATCGTCTTCGCGGCGAGATCTGGGAGGTGACGTCGGGTTCGCTCTACCTTCGTCTGAGATCTCCTAAATTGTATACAGAGACACTCTCAAAGTTCTCTGGCCAGGAGTCTTTGGCGATTGACGAGATCGAGAAAGACCTAAACCGCAGCTTGCCTGAGTATGCTGGTTTCCAGAGCGAGGAAGGTATCGGTCGCCTTCGGAGGGTCCTCACTGCCTACAGTTGGACCAACGCGGAGATCGGATACTGTCAGGCCATGAACATAGTCGTTGCGGCTCTCTTGATGTGGGTTTCCCAGTACCAATTTAGGAAATGAAGCTGACCCTTGCAGTTACATGTCGGAGGCACAGGCTTTCTTCTTGTTGTCTGTGCTTTGCGATCGTCTCCTTCCAGGGTACTACTCCACGACAATGTATGGCACATTGCTCGATCAAAAAGTGTTTGAGTCTCTGGTCGAGAAAACCATGCCCGTGCTTTGGGACCACCTCACGAAATCTGATGTGCAGCTCTCCGTTGTTTCCCTCCCATGGTTCCTCTCCCTTTACATCAACTCCATGCCATTAGTTTTCGCCTTCCGTGTACTGGATGTGTTTTTCCTCGAGGGTCCTAAGGTTCTCTTCCAGGTTGGCTTGGCCATCCTTCGGATCAATGGTGAGGAACTTTTG
Organism: Aspergillus welwitschiae; assembly: GCF_003344945.1. Lineage (NCBI taxonomy): Eukaryota > Fungi > Ascomycota > Eurotiomycetes > Eurotiales > Aspergillaceae > Aspergillus > Aspergillus welwitschiae. The sequence continues at coordinate 750,713 of NW_020798698.1, forward strand.
GATATCCAGGATGATGGTTCCTTTATCTCCGTCCTCAAGGCATACTTCTCGCGTCTCGATGAATCGGCCCATCCGAGGTCTGAGAATCCCAAGCTGAGGGCCATCACACGGTTCCAGGAGCTTATGGTTGTCGCCTTTAAAGAATTTTCCCAGATCACTCACCAGACGGTTACGGAACAGCGTGAAAAGCACAAGGATGCCGTCCTGGAGAACATTGAAAGTTTCGCCAAACGGACATCCATCCGCAATCTCGGTCCAGACAGTAAGAAGCTGAGCATGGATGATCTGGGCGTCATCTACGACCGTTACTACGAGGTTCTCTATGACCATCAGCAGAGGCAGAAACTCTTGGACGAGGAAAAGAGGCGCCAGGAAAAGAAACTGGTTGAAAGGACATCGATCCTTGGGCCTCCAGTGGATAGAGAGGTAGGCCGTGTTGGTCTTGGTCCTAGTCCCACTCACATGGATTACAACGCTTTCCGGGAATTTCTCGCAGCCACAGCGAAATGGGCAGTGGCAGACTCGCCCCCTTCGCGAAAGGAGTCAGCCGATCAGGGCTTCAACAGTCTGAGGGGCTGGGGCAAATCCTCTTCATTGTGGAATAATAAACCCGAACCAGCAGATCATGAGTTCACACGACGACTTTTCCGCAAATGGGCAACGGACCCTGACGAAGGTTTGAGCTTGCAAAATGTAGTCAATGGCCTTGCAAGACTTAAAGGGCCCCGCGACATCATGAACAACATCCAATACTTTTTCGACCTCTATGATGATGAAGGGACTGGTCGGGTGGATCGGGAAGGCATTCTTCGCATGTCAGAGGCACTTCTTTTCCTATCTCGGCGAGGCTTTGACGGAGCTATTTCTCCCACACAGTCTGTGGAAGACATCAAGACAAATGAACGTGACCCGGATAGGCTCAGTACAGACGAACGTTTCTTGGGCAGTGTCAGTTCTTTTATCCGTCGTTGTTTCGAATATGCCGATCCCAGCCATCCGGACAGCCGAGCAGTTGAAAAGCAGAAGGATCAGGCGGATGCGGAGGAAACAGCCGATAAGCTTGGGTCATTCAGCATCGGTGATGATGATGAGGAAGATCTCATTGATGTGAATGAAGATACCAAATCGGCTGCGTCAGCTGAGACCGAAACACTGGCGAAGCAATCGAATGAAGACAAGTCCAACACGCAGCACAATCGCGCCGTCTCAGAATCCGCAAACCCCGCGCTCGATCCGAACAATCCTCTGCACATTACTCTACCCACCTTCCGCATGGTGATCCTTGCTGATGAACTGTTGGAGCAATTCTTCGATACATTCTTCCCACAATCATTCCGCCTTTCCGATCATGGATTGCAAGCCTTGGCCTCCTCGTCTCTCTCATCCAACCTCACCACCTTCTCCAACATCGGCGTACCCAAGCCCCAGTCTAGCGCAGCAGCTGGCGCTTCAGTAGCGGGAGCCTCAGGCGGTATCGTGCCACCAGGCAAGGGTCTCCGCGGAGTCCTGGACAACATCGTATCAGATGGTATCCGCATGGCCGCAGAGGTCAAGAAGAGAATGGACGAAGCACAACGCGAACTGGAGCGCACCGCCCTCAACCGCGACGACGAAGAAGATGATGAAGAGGAGGAGTACGACGCTCGCGGCGGCGTTGCCACCGCATCCGCAATGGTCGGCGGCATTTCCAGCTGGGGCGCAGGTGCCTACGGCGCAGATCCCGAGCGACGGAGCGTCAGAGATGCAGATCGCGATCTCCTCGAGGGCGCCGAAGTCGTCAGCATGCGTGGCAAGGACGATGCATCCCTACTCGACGATAAGGACGGACATGAGCAGACAGCACAAGGGACCCCGAGCCCACATGAGCCAAGTCAAGCCGAACACAACGTCATTAGCAAGGTCGAGTTCGAGTCTTAAATCCAACCCTTCCCCAACACTACCTCCATCACCTTCCTTTCCCCCCGCCCACCCTATCTCCTTTCGAATCCTTCTCTCCCTCTCTCCTACATTGTCTGCCTCATGATTTTATATCTATTCTACTGGTTACTGCCGGTCATCACTCATACAATTGCTTGTCTATCCTCATTTAGACGTCTGCTGGTTGTTTCTGGAAGATCCATTGTATGTATGCATGCATGTACCATGTTGTTATCACATCCCCGCAATACAACTAAAGATCTACCTTGCTTTGCGCTTTATAAACTGTGTAGTATGATCTGTAGAAGAATCACACTATAATTAAGCGAGCACATACAGTTATTTAAATACTAATCCTCTGTCGATGTAGTAGCTAGTACGAACTGTAAAGTACAGCTATCGCAAGAGTGACAAATTTCCCCTGCTCGCTGTATGAATATTTCTCTTTTTGTTTTGTTTTATTCTAGAAATTTTCCCGGCAGGTTTCAGGTGCCAGTCAACCAGCCGTTTGTATCTACCACTAGCTAGTTCGGTCTAGTCAAATGATTGATGGAGGGAAGAAGCTGTGTTACACATATATATTAGGTGAGGAAATAGTTACCAAAATTGAGCTTTATGCATTACAATGCGAGGCTATCTTATGTATGTCTGACTGACTATGCCAACTATGTATGTACAAGATCAACAAACCCGTACTCAATGGCCCAAAAAGAATCTGCCCTGGAGTACGGCAAGAAAAGATAAAGATGAAGGGAAAGGAATATATTCACCATGAAATAAGAAGGGTAAAAATGGGGGTATAGAGTCAAAAAGAAAAAAATGATAATAATGGGGTAAGAGAGAAGTCGAAAGAGAAAGGGGGAAGTGGGGAAAATCGAATGAAAATGAGAGCTGGCACACGTCAAATTTTCCGCACAAGTGGCTCACTAGTATGGAAATTAATCCTTTCGCCCTTCGTTCTCGATCAACTCTAGAATCAATTGACTTCGCTCGTATTCAGGATGTTGCATGCATATCTTGACCGTGCGGCCATTGTTTGCCAGGGAAGCACCGTTGGACAATCCGCTGGAGAGGTTGACAGCACCTCCGGTGCTCGTAGGGATGCTGTTCGCACCAGAGCCCGGCATGTGGCTGCCATCGTCAAGGCAGACGACTCCGTGGCCCGGGATTACCTGGCGAAGGCGGCCGTTCATGGCATTACGCACCTCAACGAAGTCATCATTGAACAGAATGAGGAACCTTCCGTAGAGGCACGCAGAGTGGGCGTGTCCCACAAATTCCATAACCACGCTGCGTGATACATCGCCATGTTTGTTGACATACACGGCACATTCAGTGTATACGACCAGGAATTCGCTGTCACTGAGGCGGAACATGCCTAGTGGGCGTAGAGCACCAATCCGCTGAGCTATACTGCTAAGGTGGGCTTGCGCTTCAGGTGGGGCTTCAGATCGGAAATCGGGGACCGACCACGTGTGTTTCTTGTCGATGGTGAGAATCTCGATGCCGCGATGAGTTGAGATTGCCAAGGAAGAGTGGAAGAGATTCATGCCATAGCTCTCGGCAGGGATGTAAAACTCATCGTACTCCCGGAAGAATTCCGTCTGCGAACGACGAGAGAAAAGGCGGCTTCTGCTGCTGGACGATTTCTGCGCGACTGGCTCAAGTATCTATGAACTCTCATGAGTATGCGGAACAACGTGGGGGACATGGCAGCGCAAACCTTGAAAGTGGACGACAGTCCATCACGCTTCTTGTACATAACCAAAGTCCGGTCTTTCATGTGCCCTGCTGCAAAGAAACCTACTTCTCGACTACCCGATAGTTTCTGCGGCGCTCGACGCGACGAGTCTGTGGTTGCCTGTGCTGCAACCCCGCTCGGAGGGCACACAACATCCAGGTGGTAAGCAATCAGCGACTTGTCCGCAATGAGCAGAAACACGTTGAATTCTTCAAAGACAGCAATTTGTGTCACGCGTACAATGGGTATAACCTTAAACGGCACAATTAGTATGTGGACGGGGTGTAGACAATATATGTGGTTGCAAAGAGCTACTTACCCGAGTCCAGCCACGAGGGTCATTGTAGTCCGAAATATACACACCATAGTCAGTGCCAATGGCGCACCTCATTCGACCAGGAGGCTGCTGGAAGACCGTGGCACAGTGGACCCCAGTCCGGCAAACTGGCGCCGGCCGTGGTGAGCCATGATACCGCTCTTCTACGTCCTTGATCGCACGATCAAGTGGCGTCCCGTCGATGATAACACCAGTAGGAATGTACGAGTTGTCGGAGGTGGCAAATGCAGTGTCAGCGAGAACACGAAGCCTGAACGGCTCCGCATTCTGCGCGAACAAGGCGGCAGCATGTTTGGTCTTCGCCTCGGTAATCTTGTCACACCAGTCTTGCCTGTTTTGGGCCGAAAAGGCATAGAGTGTATAGGTTCCTGCTTTCCCGAGGTGCTTGACCTTAAAAGGATACAGGATCTTGTCGTCTTTGGAACTCTCCAGAACTGTGGCAGGTACCAGAGCTCTGCCTCCGTTCAAATTGCCCGAGATGCCAGAATTGCCGCTGGCGGTATGGGTTAAAGGCCCGCCGGCAGCACCACGGCCAGCAACGGCGGCTGGTGATTGCGCCACGACTCCGCGGACGGCAGACTTTACGACCGGGTCATCATTGGTGCTCTCAAGAACCAGAAGATCCATGGGGATTGGCAATTTGGATACATCGTAGCTCTCGTATTTCACGGTTCTCGACGGGTCCCTAGCTGTGAAGGCCTTTGCAAGTACCAAGTAATGGTCGAAAAGTATGGCGTGAGTGTCCACCAAGAATCTTGTTCGTGTCCCTGGCCGCTGCAGGTCTCCCCGGAAGACGATTTCGCGGCCCAGATGCTCCAGATTGAGTTCAACGTCCTTCTTCATCTCCGGGCGGAGCTGAAGCTTGGTAGAAAGCTCCATGAGATCAACCTTCCTACTCATCTCGCCCACCTTATGATCACATTCAAGTGCCACCATTTTAATCTCATCAATCGCTTGTGCCAAATTTGCTTTCTCCTCGGAATCTTTGACCATGTTCTTGTGCACCGTCGAGAGCAGCAGGGTGTACCGCTGGATACGAGTGATGGGAGCCTTGAGGTACGTGTCCCAGCTGAGACGATTCGAAAGCTTGTGGTCACGGACTTGGTTAAGGAACTGCCGGAAATGAACGTTCCTCTCTGCTTCCTTGCGCACCACGTAATTGGCATTCGGGAACGTCGCCGCGTAGTCGATATAGGCCATCTTTGCCTTTCGAATCCATTCCCGGAAAATATCACTAAAACCAGCGATGAATGGACCCTGCTCTTTCTGACGATACTTGAGTTGAGCCAAGAGATGGTCTTCGTTGACTTTCTTGACGGCATCTACCTTCCCAAACACATCGTTCAAGAACCGGTTTAGGCGCTTCGGTGCAATCACCGACGGTTGCATATTTGCCAGCTGATCCCGGTAGAGCTCGCGCAGAACGTCCAGCTGGGATATGTAGGAATCTTCGGTTGTCACAATCTCGTGCAAATTGTTCTGTCGATCAATCTCTTTCTTTGAGTGCGTCTCCCAAACTTCCTTGGGGACCTTGTAAAAAGTCACCCAGTCTTCTGCTTTCTTCTCTGGCTCCATCATCTGAGCTTTGAGATTGACCTTTTTCAGCGTTCGCATGCAGTGGTGCGAATAGCAACGTCCGAACACTTCCGCTTCCTGTTCATGAAGGCGGGAGGAGTAGCATCCTGTGCCCGTTATCTGGAATAGGACGCCTGACAAAGTTCCAGTGCCGAATTTGACCCATTCCTCATCCTTCACCAAGGCTCCCTCCGCCAGCATGTTCTTGACTACCCGTGCGGCTAGAGTTTCCGCATCAGCCATGTTCATCGTCGGGACTTTGTGGGTGAACAAAGCAACAATTGCCTCAACGATCGCATGTTCCTTTAAATCCGTCTCATCTTCGCTAAGCTCTCGGATCCAAGCTAGAATGGAGCTCAACGCCCATGGCTCCGTACAGCGTCGGAATTGTTCTGAAGACAATTTTGTTGGGTTGAACTTCTTACGGCGTCCCGCAGGGATGGTGGGCAGATCAAGCGTCATGGCAGCTGCAGCATCCGGGGAAACATCAAGCTTGAGCGCGCCATACTGTTGCTGCCGTAATAGCTCCTGTTGCTGTTTATACTTCGCCCGGTCTGCATCGGTTTTCGATCTGATAGGGGGGTCAGTACGAGGCCCAATTGGATGACTCGACAGAGAAGTCGACCGTGGAACTTGGGTAGGGCTGGACACGGTCGAAGAAGCGTACGAGTCTGGAGCAACAGGGAAATGGGAAGGTGTATACTGGGTAGAGCCCCGCCCGTCACCCTGCTCGTGGTGCCGGTACGTCCCTGCCGGCATCAAATGCGACATTAAGCTCGGGTTACTCGCCGGCTCGACGGGAGCCGGTGGAAGTGGCCGCATGCCAGGGTGGAAGAAGAGGTCCCCAGGCTCCTCTCCCCTGCCTGAGCTCTCACTTCCCGAGTGTTGCAGACCATTATGTTCGGACAAGGGCCCGTCGGTCTCATCGCCGTAATCGAAACTCATCCGGCGTCCATACGCTCCAGGCTCTGACAAACCCCCGGTACCACCAGCGTCCACTCGTGCATGATGTTGCATGTCAGTGTACGGATACCCAGAAGCATCGAGCGCTGTAGGTGGGTAGTCATAATCATCCGAATACTCCTCATGGCCATCTGCAAAGGGGTTAGAGCCTCTCATGGAGCCGGAAGAGGGCGCAAGCCTAGGATGACCAGCGTCATCATTATGGCCATTTGCGTAGTGATCCGTCTCGTCATATTGTGAGGCACGACGGTAGCTTTCGCTATAGGACCCAAGCTCATCCTGCTGCCAGTCTTGCTGAGGAGACGGTACGCGATTCTCGGATCGCGCTCCATATGCACTTATGATGGAAGCAGTGGTCTCCCGCCGCGCACGGTCTTGCAGGCGTTCGGCTTGTGCTTTGTCTTCCTCATCTGCCATTTGCAGCATAGCTAGACCTGCAGCAGCCTCTGCATCACTATCATCGCTATACGCATCGTAATTCACATATTGGCCTGTGCCAGTGGCGATACTGCCATTGGTGTGAGTATGTCTCTCGTCAGGGGACAGCCGCGGACCTGGTGAAACGCAATTTGACGGTTCCAGGACCAACGCACTGTTAGGATTCCCATGTGATGGATCCAAGCTATAGCCAGGCTCCCCAGTTGTCCGTCGATCCGCAACTGCAGCCTCGACCTCTTCCATCAGCTCATCATAGCCCGGCCTGGTATTGGGTCGACTATCCCGGCTTCCATGTCCGTTGGCAGCCATATAGGGGTCTGCATCTGCATCCGCATCAACGGGAGGGCCAGGCAGCGGGCGCGACTGCGGGTGTCGAGTCAAAGTGTCTGTCCTACGCGGTGACATTTGCGTTTGAGTGGGATAGATCGGCGGTGTTGGAAGGGATCGTCCTGAACCGGGGCGTGTCAAAGTAGACCGCTTGCCGAAGGCTTCTTCGGTGGGTGTCGAGTGGACTGGGGGGGCAGGAGGTTGTTCATCGAACGAAGTAATCACATCTCCAGGGTGAGGCAGCGACTGCGGCATGTGGGTTGGAACTTGTGCACTTCCAGCGTAGGGATGGCTTGCAACGTTCGCAGAAACAGCAGTAGAAGAGCTGTTGGCAGATATATAGGTAGCATTAGTTGTAGAAGGTGATGCTGTGCCGTAGGATAAAGAGCCAGATGAGAGTGTGGTTGAGGATGATGCCTGCTGAGTTGTGAACCCGTACTGCATACCTGGCGAAGCATTTCCATACTGCGGAGACGGACGGCTTCCATAGGGATGGTCCGGTCCCCGAGGCGGTGGAGGCGGCGGCAACTGCGGGTGTGGAGGACCCCAAGTTTGGGGTGTAGGGGGGGCATTTGCAAAGGCGCTTGTTGGCTGTCTCTGCACCGGGGATGCGACGAAGCTAGCAGGCTGGTAGGCGGCTGGATTATAGGGCTGGTGGCCGGAGGCTGTCGTGCTGCTATACGAGGTGCTAGGCCCACTATATGCCAGCGGACTGAAGCCTACCTGCTGCTGCGATGGTGTAGGGGGCAAGGCATATTGTTGGGGGTTGTATGCAACCTGGGTAGGTGATGTGGCGGCCGGGACCGACGAGGTATACTGGTATTGGTAACTTGATTGTGAGGAAGCCCGGGTGCGCGACAACTGAGGCGAAGTGGGAGCAGGGACGTGCGCATATCGAGGGTCTGCGTAATCATCTCGTCCAGTATTAAGGACATTGTAGCTCGATTGGCCCTCGGCCGGTGCATTCCAGCCCGGATAACGAGCATTCACCTCGGTGGACCTGGCGTTCTGGGAATTAGGGGAGCCCAAGAGACCCGCGTCATCCCCCACATTATAACTGGGCATCCTTCGCAATTGTGGGCTCGTCGGCTGGGTGGGATACAGGTCATAACGGTTGTGCTGAGTGGGATTCGGCGGGGAACCGGGCGGCTGATTGTAGGCTGGATAACCATTTTGGTAGTGCGCCATGGTTGTTCAAGGAGGCCCAGCGGAAAATGAACGGCAGGTTGGACAAAACTGACTGCACGCGACAGTGAGAGTTAGGAAGACGAGGCTCCGGAACGGCCTGGGAAGGATTCTCCCGGGTTGAGTGAAGCTAGATCGGCTCACTTCAGACACTGACAGAAACCACCGGAAGCCCCGATCACGCTCAGGGCCAGCCTTACCACCGCGAGATAAGATGTAGGAACTAGTCGTAGCACCAGTTACCACCAACAGTGGATTGTTGGTAACGATGGGAGGTCGAGCCTCATCCGGACGTCGGCCGACCACAATTAAGAAGGAGGTCCGGGGAAAAGAGATCCACCTCTAGGCATACCCCAGCAGACAAGGGGGAGGGGGATGTCCCACGGTCGGAAAGAATATCGTTCGTGGTGAAATGAAACAATAGACCAGAGGGCAGGAGGAGGGGAGGATTAGGTGGAGGGGATAGGGGGTGGGGAAGGGCGTGAAAGATTGAACGGAGGGAAAAAGAGAGAGGGATTGATGATCTGGTCTTGGAGTAACAGTCCGTCAGTCCGATGGTGGTTGTTTTTGTGCCGGTGGGCACTCCTCCTCTCCTAACTCTTACTACTAGTAGTTAATCGCTGTGCCGGTTGGGTAGGCGGTCAGTTTGTCATCTTCTGTGCCTGATGCTGGGTGTCTGCCATGCCTGTATGCCTGATTGTCGGCGAGAATGCGAGTGGTCAAGTCAGTCTACATGAAGGAGATCTATCTCCTACTCAGCAATCCGATTGGAAAATCTGGAAAAATTTGGTGGGACGAGACTCAGTGATTTCCACACAATCTTGATTGATCCGGACATCAAATCCGCAGCGTTTGTTTACTTATTGTCAGTCTTTACAAAGTCGGCAAGCCATGGCTATAAGAATTAAAATAAAAATAAAAAAAAAAAGAAAAGGAAAAAGAGATAGATAATAATGCAAGCTGCTGCAATTGTAGTTTATTTCAACTTAGTGTATATTATCATTACTGATACTGCAGTGGCTAACTATGGCGGAGGCTCAGTCTTACCCGAACCGAGCACGAGACTCATCCTGCTTCATAAAGGGCCTTGAAGTCAAGAATCGAAATACCCTGATCAACTGAATGTTTTTGTTTCACCTCGTAGTCCACTCAAGATAAATCTGGTGTATGGCATTGAAGCATATTGTAAATCTTGCCATAACCTACGGTTTTCCTGTGACACAAAGTTTAAGCACATATAAATATAGAAAGTGTCATATGTCATATATAGGGGCCTAAGGGAGAGCGTGATGAGGCCAACACAAACATAGAAATAATCAATACTAGTTCAGAGTTATAACTAGAGTTATATACATTTTTGGTGGTTTTTGTTAGTTCTTTGTATCTACAGTATAATCATATGAAAAGTAGGAGTAGTACTACGAACACAATCATCTTTTCAATGCCAATAACTGAAACCTCAACCGGAAACCTACTCTATCTAGCCATGATCGCTTCTACAACAGTACCACCTACACTTTGTTATATATATTTAGCCTGTGTGACTTCCGGGATACTATGGTCAGGGACAGCTGAAAATTGCGTGAGGGTATACCCATGCTGTACGACTAGTATTATTGTGACCTGTAGCTAATATCAAAGCAGCATGACTTTCCTTAATCTTTTTCCAAGGCACTATAGAAGAGAAACTTCATCGGGCTGCGATGTTATCCCTACGAGCCCCCTCCTCCTCTAAGAGTAACAGCGGTGGAAATTGCCTTGTGTGTTAAAGAACGTGTGGCTTGATATTTGTTTGTCAGTAATGGCATCGGAAGACCATGCTTCCGAATGCTATTCTGATGTGTCATTTGACTTGGAGATCGGTACTGGTTACAAATACCTGCAAAGGCAAATCTCCAGCTCAAATAATAGGAGGGGTGGTATTTATTACAGACACAAGATTGATCGATAAGCACGCACTGCTTGGAATGGAATTGCAACCGTACAGAGCAAGTTCTGACATCCCAAAGCGATCCATAATCCATTGTCCGTTTACAGGGGAATGGTAATATGGTATATGGTATAGTGGTAGTGGCTCACTATCTTCCATGGTAACTATCTGACAGCTCGGAAGGGTTTAGATCCGGGGTAACGGTGGGGTTTTGCGGATGCAGAGCTAAAAAGCCCCCGAGATACGCATTCAATACGCACCCAATCAGGGCCTGCGTTGAGAACCTTCCGCGGAAGTGACGCTGAGATAATGAGCGATGACCGAATTGGGCCTATGATGAATACGACTTGGTGATGGAACCTGAAAAATACCTTCGCCGTTATATTTCACCTTCGACGAGTCATTCACAAGCTACCTCATATATGATCTTGTTTCTGGTCATGAGCTCATCATAGGATAGGAGATGATAGAACAGTTAAACAGCATAGAGTTGATCTTGTTTCCGGGAAGGAACTGAGAGGTCGTGTGTACCTGATTGCTCAACATACTTAACTTTCCGCAGATACGGGCCTGGATCACCAGACAAGGATCAGGTAGCTCTTTGAGCCTGATGCCCATGTGAAGTCGGATGCTGGCTTTCCGTCTTCCGGGTTTCGAGACCATCGACAATGTACCAGGTAACGAACCTTATTGAATCACTGAAACTTTAGGACCCCTTTCATCTGTTCTCTGACCACCTTAACATGCCCTCTTAGTCCTTCCTTCCTTGCTTTCTTCCCTTTTCTCCTGTTGTAGTTTGTGTCTCCTGCATCTCTGTGTTTTGTCTGACAGTGGACTTGCCGTTGCTTGTTTACAATTCTAGTGACCTACTATGCATTGCGTAACCTCAGATTGGTGACAATTGTTATGGCCAGTCAGCCAGCCCCTCCTGCGCCCTTTGGGACCCGGGCTATCACCGCTGCGCTGGGCTCGGAGCTGGAAAGTTCAATGCGCGCGGCCATCACCTCTGGGGGAAAGACGGAGAGCTCAGATTCCGCTTGCATAGAATCGGAAGACAGTATCAGACGGGAAGATCAGGAGGCAATAACCACCCTGGCGCGCAGCCTTTCACAGTTATCCAGTAAAAGCAGCACCGGCGAGGGGACGAATACCTTCCTTGATCCTACTAGCGACCCGGAGCTGGACCCCAATTCGGATCAGTTCAACTCGCGGAAATGGACGAAGAACTTACTCAGAATCACCTCGCGTGATCCAGATCGCTATCCTCGCCGCACGGCCGGCGTCTCCTTTCGCAACTTGAACGTCTTCGGCTACGGAACTGCAGCTGATTACCAGACAAATGTCGCAAACATGTGGCTGAAAGGATTCGGTTGGCTTCGAGAAAAGCTCGGTTGTGGGAAGAAAGTCAGAATTGATATTCTTCGCAACTTCGAGGGATTCGTTCACAGCGGCGAGCTGCTGGTAGTACTTGGCCGCCCTGGAAGGTAAATTCATGCAGTGCTGCTTTCCAGCCTCTCAATTACGTGGTGTGGAAACACATGTTCATATTGCTAACGGGTAATATTTATAGTGGTTGCTCGACCTTTCTCAAGACCATTGCAGGCGAGACTCACGGCTTATGGCTCGACCATGGAACAGATATTCAATATCAGGGTATATCTTGGGATGAGATGCATAGCCGTTTCCGAGGTGAAGTCATATACCAAGCGGAAACCGAAATTCACTTCCCTCAACTCTCAGTAGGCGATACGTTGCACTTTGCAGCACATGCTCGTACACCATCCAACAGATTTCCGGGTGTGACTAGAGAGCAGTACGCAACCCATATGCGCGATGTTGTCATGGCAATGTTGGGTCTGAGCCATACCATAAACACGCGTGTGGGTAATGAATATATCCGAGGTGTGTCCGGAGGGGAAAGGAAGCGTGTCAGTATAGCTGAGACCATATTGTGCGGGTGTCCTTTGCAATGTTGGGACAACAGTACGCGCGGCCTGGATAGCTCAACGGCTTTGGAGTTCGTCCGTAAGTTACGGCTTTCCACGGACTATACAGGGTCTACCGCAATTGTGGCAATCTACCAAGCTAGTCAAGCTATCTATGATATATTTGACAAGGTCATTATTCTCTACGAAGGCCGGCAAATATACTTCGGGCGCTCCGGGGATGCCAGACAGTTCTTCATCGAAATGGGATTTGATTGCCCAGACCGACAAACCACTGCCGATTTCTTAACTTCCTTGACCAGTCCAACGGAAAGAAAGGTTCGTGGAGGTTATGAGCGCTTGGTGCCTCGTACCCCTGATGAGTTTGCTGCTCGATGGAGAGACAGCGCTGAGAGAAAGCAGCTGCTCGCTGACATTGAGGCTTTTCAGCACGAGTTCCCGTTAGGAGGAGAAAAATTGACAGAATTCAACCGCTCTCGTGCGGCCGAAAAGGCTAAAAGGACACGGGCAAGATCACCCTACACGCTATCGTACCCTATGCAAGTTCGACTGTGCCTTCGCAGAGGGTTTCAGCGTCTCAAGGGTGATATGAGTATGACCTTGGCTGGTGTTATCGGCAATAGTGTCATGGCCTTGGTTATCTCTAGCGTGTTCTACAACCTTGGGCCTACGACAGATAGTTTCTTCCAACGAGGAGCCCTGATTTTCTTTGGAATATTGTTGAACGGATTCGCAAGTGCGCTCGAGATCCTTACTCTATGGCAGCAACGACCGATAGTAGAGAAGCATGATAAGTACGCTCTCTATCATCCATCGGCAGAGGCAATCAGTTCCATGATTGTTGATCTTCCTTCGAAAGCAATCGTCTCAGTGGTATTCAATCTATTCCTTTATTTCATGTCCAATTTACGCCGTACCCCTGGACACTTCTTTGTGTTCTACTTATTCTCCGTGACAACTACTTTGACCATGTCCAACATCTTCCGTTGGACAGGAGCGATTTCGCGATCTATGGCCCAGGCGATGGTACCTTCTTCGATCTTCATGCTGATTCTCGTGATATACACGGGTTTTACGATCCCGGTCCGCAATATGCATCCCTGGTTCCGATGGTTGAACTACTTGGACCCAATAGCTGTAAGTGTGCCTGCATAACCAGTCAACAATACCACACCCACACCTTGCTTGCAATTCAACACCAACTCTGCTCAAGGCCCATGACCATTGCTAACATTTGGGTAGTATGCTTTCGAGTCTCTCATGATCAACGAATTTAGTGAGCGTCGTTTCCCGTGTGCAGTTTATGTACCTTCGGGGCCAGGCTACGAAGATGCTCCTATTAGCTCCAAGATCTGCAGCCAGAATGGTGCAGTGGCCGGTCAAGACTACATTGATGGCGACAGATACCTGAATGTTTCTTTTCAATACTACCGATCTCACCTTTGGCGCAACTATGGCATTCTATTGGGTTTTATGTTCTTCTCCCTCGCACTTTACATCATCAGCAGTGAACTGGTCCGCGCGAAGCCTTCGAAAGGCGAAATTCTGGTCTTTCCTCGCGGGAAGATTCCTGCATTTGCAAGACGGATCCCTGGTGACGGGGATGTGGAAAGCTGTCCAGCCTCGGAGAAGTACGCCGTCGATGGTGAAGAGCCTGACCATACAGCCGCCATTGTCAAACAAACATCCATCTTTCACTGGCAAGATGTCTGCTACGATATCAAGGTCAAGGGGCAGCCACGCAGGATCCTTGATCATGTGGATGGATGGGTTAAACCAGGCACCTTGACTGCCTTGATGGGTGTAACTGGAGCCGGGAAGACATCTCTCCTCGATGTATTAGCCAACCGGGTGACCATGGGCGTGGTTACTGGCGATATGTTAATTGACGGGAGGATGCGGGATGATTCCTTTCAGAGGAAAACTGGTTATGTCCAACAGCAAGATTTGCACTTGGAAACAACCACGGTGCGGGAAGCCCTCATATTCAGCGCACTTCTTCGTCAGCCAGCTACTACACCGCGAAAGGAAAAGCTCGCGTACGTGGAAGAGGTGATCAAAATGCTGAACATGGAAGCTTACGCAGAAGCCATTGTCGGCGTTTTGGGTGAGGGCTTGAACGTTGAGCAGAGGAAAAGATTGACCATCGGAGTAGAAATCGCAGCCAAGCCCGACCTACTTCTATTTTTCGACGAGCCCACTTCAGGACTCGACAGTCAAACTGCATGGTCTATCTGCTCCCTTATGCGAAAGCTAGCAGATCATGGACAAGCAATCCTATGTACCATTCATCAACCATCAGCAATCCTAATGCAGCAGTTCGATCGGCTGCTATTCCTAGCAAAGGGCGGCAAGACGGTGTACTTTGGAGAGCTTGGACCGAACATGGAGACCTTAATAAAATACTTCGAGGGGAAAGGCTCTTCAAAATGTCCCCCGAACGCTAACCCTGCCGAGTGGATGTTGGAAGTAATTGAAGCTGCCCCAGGATCCCATGCTGACCGAGATTGGACAGAGATGTGGAATCAAAGTCCTGAGCGCACTCAGGTACGTCTAGACCTTGCCGAGATGAAGCAAGAACTACTGCAGCGGCCACCACCTCCTCGGATGGTGGGATATGGAGCGTTTGCCATGCCTCTTTGGGCGCAATTTGCCCTTTGTCTGCAGCGGATGTTCCAACAATATTGGCGTAGTCCTTCATACATCTACTCAAAGGCTGTCATGTGTGTTATACCAGTAAGTATCTCGTGGTCCTCTCGGTATGCAGAGCTAACCGGCCACCATAGCCGATATTTATTGGCTTCACGTTTTGGCGAGAGCCGAACAGTCTTCAAGGGTTACAGAACCAGATGTTCGCCATTTTCATGCTGTTGATCATCTTTCCCAACTTGGTGCAACAGATGATGCCATACTTCGCAAGACAGCGAGCTCTGTATGAAGTTCGAGAAAGGCCCTCCAAAACGTATTCTTGGGTAGCTTTCATATTAGCCAGCGTTCTGGTCGAGTTGCCCTGGAACATACTCATGGCTGTTCCGGCGTACTTCTGCTGGTACTATCCAATCGGCCTCTATCGCAACGCCATTCCAACGCATACGGTCACCGAAAGAGGTGGCACCATGTTTCTTCTCGTTCTAATCTTTATGGTGTTTACCTCAACATTCAGTTCTATGGTCATCGCAGGCATTGAACAGCCAGATACAGGTAGCAACATCGCCCAACTTCTGTTCTCGTTCTCGTTCTGCCTGATCTTTAATGGGTAAGTCATACTGCATCGCTTGTCTGTCAGGAAGGCTTATCGTTGTAAATCTAGCGTCCTGGCCACCCCGTCTGCCCTTCCTCGCTTTTGGATTTTCATGTACCGGGTTTCACCCTTCACCTATCTGGTATCCTCCGTCTTAAGTGTGGGCATCGCAGGAAATGACGTTGAGTGCTCCGATATTGAGCTGCTGCATATCCCACCTCCAACGGGACAAAACTGCTCCGGTTACCTAGACGAATATGTTCGCAACTACCAAGCAACCCTACTCAATCCCGAAGATACCACCGAACGCCTTGTGTGCTCGATCTCGAAGACCGATCAGTATCTGAGCGCACTGAGCATGAGCTACTCGGACCGGTGGCGTAATGTGGGTATTCTCTTCGCGTTCATTGTGTTCAACGCTATCGCAGCCGTTTTCTTGTACTGGCTGGTGCGAGTGCCGAAGAAGAAATCGGTCAAGGAGAAGGAAGAGTAGGCTGGAAGGACAGGAAAGATAGATGGAGAAGCCTAGATTGGCATGGCAGAGGCTAGATCATCTTCTTACAAAGTAGAGTAGATATGGGGGTATTTGGCTTGCATAGTTACTAGTCTTAGCTCCTTCGTATGTCGGATAGTCATCGCTAGTCTACAGGCCATGGTCTTTACATCTAATATGAATGCCACACTATGTTCTTTCAATCTCCCCGATTCAGATAACCTAGGGTAACATTTCACCAGAGTCTAGATGCAGCCGGCATAATACCCCAACAAGGCGCATTGTCACCATTGCACAAAACGCTACGTTGTGGCTTTGCCTTGCCCATGATGTCATTTAATCGTACAGAATAGAGTACAATGATTTCATCGAAGCTAGACATAGATATTCCCGCATAATACATACATACATGTGAGGGCACCCAGGCGTCACTGGGGCTGTGGTGCAACACGCATGCGGTGTGCCGCGCCTGCAGCGCAGAGCGCAGCCCGGGCGGGCGTGAGATCCAGACCCAGACCATGCCAGACCAAATCAATAGATGGAAAGGATGTGTCCGCCCGGGCGCTGAATGAAATGAAATGATGGATCGATGGAGGGATATTCCCGGTTGGGGAAGAGGGGAAAGAAAAAGCCTCCTCGGGGAATGTTGAATGCACAACATTACCGTCGCACCAGGCAAAGATTCTGGGCGATAAATTACCATACGTGATTGTTACCGATTGGGCTTCCAGGAGCAGGGATGTTCATCCGCGTCGCTCGGAGTCGGACTCAGAGGTAACTAACTAGTAACTAGTTATGGTGGTTAGTTAGCTAGTTAGTTGGCCAACCCAATTGAGTAAGAGTCACAGTCAGAGTAACTACTCTGTACTCCATAGCTAGACTGGAGTTAACCGCGCGATCATGTGGCTTTCTGAATTAATTTCCCGGAAGCTTCCGACCACGCTTGCTAGCTGCGAGGGAGCTGCAGTCATGGTGGATTCGCACTAATTTTTCCTTCCGTGCTGGTAGTCATCGAAAGATTCAATGTTATCATTGTTGCCGTCCATTAGCGGGGGGGGTAGGGATGTCCTGATCACTTGGCAATGCTGTCGGAGACAAGGGTTCGAAGGAAAGAAGCCTCGCAAGACTTCGTGGCAGATGAGACGACGGCGAATCATTTTACGAAGTAGTAAGGCAGATTCGAGGGCACAGCCAACGCCTCAGCCACACGAGGATGCCGCTCGGGGGTTTGTGTGTCTCCGATGTTGGTTGTCCAGCATGCCAGTGTAGCGCGACTTTGACCAGGCCTGATACGCTGGCCTGAGAGTTTTGGACGGGGATGACAGCAAACGACCTTCGAACTAATCGCCGGGATCAAGTCCGATGCGACATGGCCTTGTTAACTTGTTTAGTCAACTGTGCCTTGGCCAGCAATTGGTGCTCATCACAAGATCGGCCTATGACTCGATCAACGCTACCCCGTAGTACCAAAGTAGTGTATCCATAATCATCAATGTTTAATTTCGTCCTTAACGAAGTGCCCTATGAGAGGTTAAGTACTCCCATGATCTTCGAGCGGTGACACAGTGGATTTTTTTCGGCCCCCAAAAATAGGCACTAAGTGGACTCAAGCAGCTGCGTCCACAAGATGCACATTGCTTCGTGAACTTTCATATTAACGACCCGAGTCCAGCAGATGATGGACAGGAAAGGGGTAGATAGTAGGAAGTGGGTCAATGCTCTTCCAGTAATACGTTACCCCATCCAAGCGACGATAACGAATCCCAGCTCGGAGGATGACCAAGGTGCTAACGAGAGACACCACCAGACGATACTAACGGTATGAGCTGTCAGACCCTAAGCGGATATCCTGGGCGGGTGGCACCCCAGGGGCTATCCGCAGGTGTCTCCTCCGATCAAGAGTTAGTGACTTCTTGTCATTCTTCCTGTGTTCTCTGTGCACCATTCCAGAAGCGTGTCGGGGAACAGCGTGGCGCGGGCTTAGTGCCGTGCGTGCATGGGCAACAGGGCCAAACCGCACCCTGGAAAAGGTCAACAACTGGGCAAGAGGCAACCAACTATGGACAGATCAGGATTCCGCTAATCGTCGACCATTACCCGTTTGAGAGTTCCCGCAGCATAATACCGAATGGGAGCGAGGGTTGATGCAGCGAATGACTCGAAATGTTGGTTCACAATCAGACGAGCTCGACGATAACGCTCGCTAAATTGACCCGCGGCAGCCCCGTATAGTTTGGCCCCCGAAACCCTGTGGTGCTTAGTGGTTCCTCCGTTGCCCGACTAATGCAGCATTAGCTCAACACTGCCTATCATTGAGGCTGAACTGCCTTCTCTGGGTGTGTTGGGCAAAGAGACGAGAGGCCAGCAAGGCCAATCACACGTTGGAATGTGGATGCGCGAAATTTGGGCTGTAAGCTACGAGGGTGTGGAAATAGTCTGACGCCAGAGACTGGCAAAGACACACTTCCAAGCGCGAATGGATTGTTGTCGCTCACCGTCTTTGCGGCTCTCTCGGGGGAGGCGGACGGTCGGAGACGCCTGGAGACAGGCCCAACCTTTTGCCCAGATCGATCATTTCCTCTGGTGGATGCCGCCGTTCTGTCAATCCCCAAACACGAGGGCCACCATCCTTGCAGCCCACAGGCGCCGTCTTACGACGATGCCAGCCAAACCTTCCACGGCGGAATCGATACCCACCTAGAAGTAAGGAAAATTAAATTGCATTAACGATCGTAAAATAAAATTGGGAGAAAATGGAAAGAAAGAAAAAAGAAAATAAAAAAAAAGGGGGACTTCTCCCGAAATCGCAGATTATGACTGGCTGATTCGAGTAGGTTGACATCCAGACGCCCGGCCTAGAAGATTATCGGCCGACGCTGCAGGGGCGCACTACTCCGGCTTCCCAAGGTGCACTCCAACCTGATGCTCTCGACAAATAATGGCTCAGTCTGTTCAGTCGATGCGGCTCAACAATGGCCTTGACTCCACGCTCCTCTCGGTTCGCAGTGACCCATCGTGTGTACCGCCCTCGTAGGCCAGTACATAACCATGGCACCCCCAGCTGAAGAGGTACTGCCTCTGGTTTCCGTTGCTATAAAGCAGCGACCTTTCAGCTGGCATAGCTTTGGATCCCTGGAAAGCAAGCACAACGTCGCAGCTTATACATGATGGCCCACTTTCAACCCTTCCCAGACCTCCCGCATACATCCTCCGAGGACAATCTGCCCCAGGATTATGAACTATTTCCCTGTCAGTACGAGCCTTATGCGGACCCCACGGCTATTCAACGCCCTTCAAGCTTCCAACTTCATCTCTCTCCTCCTATCGACCTACCTATGAAGAACCCTTACATCGCCCCGTCCATGTCGTGGTCAAACGAGCCAGTCTTACCTCAAAACACCGACGCATTGACTGCTACTTCTTCTGAGTTCGGCTCACCTTGGAGCAATGAACTCGTCTCCAGTCCAGAAGCGAAAGACAGTCTCGCCACCGGTAGCTCGAGTTGGTTCAGCATGGGATGCTATATGTCTCCTCCATACACCTGCGACGAAGTCGCACTTCCGCCATTGGGATTCGGGACTTGTTCTTCCCCATCTGCTCTAACAGACGTTGACAGTCTGGTGGCGCCTTCCCAAGTATATCCCGACCCCGACCCTATTGTGAAACTTGAGTCAGATTCGGAGCATGTTATGGGCGGAACGTTTTGCTACAACAGCCCTCCCCAGCACGATGAATTCGATACCGGCTGTGACATTCAAAGTTGCCAATACGCAGAGACAGCAGGTCAGCAAGAAGCCTGTAGCTCTTCCAGTGATCAGCTCAAGACACCGAGGCTGTCTAGCACGAACACAGGCCGCATCAGCAAGAAGCGGCCTCGCAAAACATCCACCAAAGCAAAATCTACCTCTGCAGCTCGGGCCCTTACCAAGACCGGCAGTAAGAAGGAAAGTGCGAAGTGCAGCCGGGTATTCATTTGCAGCTTTTCCCACTATGGATGCCAGAGTACCTTCGTTTCGAAGAACGAGTGGAAGCGCCATGTGACCTCGCAGCACATCCAACCTGGGTTCTACCGTTGTGACGTCGGACGCTGCAGTCTGGATAATCTCAAAGGCAAGGATCAGGACACGAACAACAGTTGTGCCTCATTCAACGAGACACATCTTGTAAATGACTTCAACCGAAAGGATCTCTTCACCCAACACCAGCGTCGCATGCATGCTCCTTGGGTCGGACGCAACAGCAAGAAGCCCGAAACTGAGAAAGAGCGCGATGATTTCGAGCAGAGCCTTGAAGCGGTTCGGGCTCGTTGCTGGCATGAACAGCGCAAGCCACCTACCCAGAGCGCCTGTGGTTTCTGTGGACAGCGGTTCATTGGAGTCCGGAGTTGGAACGATCGAATGGAGCATGTTGGTCGTCACTACGAGAAAGGTGACGCGAACCATGAAGCCGAGGATACTTTCTTGCGCCAATGGGCAGTGGAAGAAGACATCATCCGGCAGGTGGAAGGGGAGTGGAAGTTGGTCGGTCTTTGCGAGAAGTGAAGTGAAGGCTACAATTCCTTCCCAAACGATCCAACTACTGCCCCTCCCCGCCTTCCTTTTCCTCTTCTCTAACCTTTCATTTTTCTGGGTTTGACCTGCTTCTTTATTTTCTCTTTATTTCCTATGTTGATTCATCTACTTCCTTTTAATATTCCCGGTCTGGCTATGGATTCTGCACGTCTACGTGTGCGGGGCTGACTGAGATGATGATTAATGACTGATATCCTGTATTCACTATGTTTTATGTCATGTTTATTGGACCCCTTTGAGGTTTCCCTGGTTTTGCACAATACCCCATACACAGTGAGAGAAAGGAGCAAGGGATTGCTGAGCTACATGGTTTTGGTTTTCGGCATTATTCGAGCACGTGGAGTTCATGACGAATAGAGAATGCGATGATACCTCATTCTTACCACTATACTGCATATTCTACCATTCCGTAAGATAATACCCGATAGATACTACTCCTAAGATAGACAGGTAAGTAAGTATGAATTCATCCTCAGCCGCAGCGACTGTGAGATCGACCAACCAGTTCAGCTCGCCTCACATTTCCAGAGACCCCCTCACCAATCATTCCCAGACACTAAAGTAGCATCGTCCGGTGCATGTCAGCATAGCCCCCCATTCCAGATACTGCAAATCCACCAGAATATGGAGCCCGAAACGAAGTGAAACGTTCCACGTGGCACGGGTACCCCCGGCGCTCCAAAACGAAAGTTTCCCATCCGATCAGTAGTATACTGGGACTGACCTACGTAGCTGGCCCCTTTCTTCCTTCCTCCTTCCTTCGTTTCCTCCTTCTAGTCCAGTCCAATTCTCTCCACTACCAGATCGTCGGGTACACAAAATCATGCCACGGGCCTACTACCTGAAACGATAGTTCGTCTTACATGCTGACACCCCCGTAGGCTTTGGTCGTTGATCGGGGAGGACCATGGTGCATTCCTAATATGCTCGGTAGGCATGTATACCGGTTCTAGATATGCGCCCGATAGGGTAATGCAACGCGTTAGTTCTGGAGGTACTCGGACACATTAAGAAAATCACCGAGATTGATCGGCAGACACATGTCCAGTTACGAACACATACGTATCTGAGTGTACCTCCCTCTGTGCGTCTATGTAATCGGCCGCCCAGAACCTACCCGCCTGCCGGCCGAGCTAGACTAGTGTATCAGAATTCAGCTGGGACTGGCTGGGGTGGGTGAGATTTTAGTTCGCATACAGATCGGCGGGTCAGCTGCATGCACCTTCATCTGGACTGGATGGGAGCATCCATTGACTGTGTTCAGTTGTAATATGTAGGTTGGAATTAACGGGGACCATTCTAGCGTTAGACTAGTGTATGTAATCAGGTTGTACTGCATCTTGAGTCGCGCGTGGGTTTTGCTTGCTTTCCTTTCGTTTTTCTTGTTTTGATGACAGCTGAACAGGGTTCTGGAATTCGGGTGCCATGTGGTTGGATTGTATCCGGGTTGGCTCGCAGTACGTAAACAGTTGTCCAGACTGACGCGCGCGCTTCATCCTTCTTCTGTAAGGGGTACCCTCTTCTTTCTTTGTTCGGTTTCTATTTCTGGTCCTCGCTGGGTGTATACTCCGTGGTCTTAATCTGCTTAGACGCCTGGGAGTTCTCTGGACCGGGTATCGAGTAGTGCAATGATAGTCGCTGGCCATCAACGGGGATCCTTGGCCTTGTCATGTCACAGATTAATAGGCTCGTGTCGACAACAGCGCTGATCTTTCTGATTGCTATTCTGGGGCGCAGCAGTGGCCAATATTTTTCTGACGGCCACCGAATATGCAGTTGGAACCAACAGGGCTTAGAAATCTTCTTCCAGGGTAGCAGATAGTTGTACCGAAAAGAGATAGGATCGAATTGTTGCCTAGACACCAGTAGTTACAGAAGCTTCATTGTTGCGGTATTGTAGTTAGCACATCGATGCCGGTCAGACCCTGGTTATTCTGCTTTTCGACAATAGGCTGAGACAAGAGTGTCACTAGTAAACTGCAAGAGCGTATTCGTGCCACGTAGAACAATACTTCCACGGAGATTTCATCTGTGACAGTCCAAATCCGTGCCGTTGCTGCTATATGCATGAGGTGAATAGAAAGGTACTATTTCCCTTGTGTTCGTTGGCTGTTGTCAAGAACCAGCCATCAATTGCTCCGGCGGTAGGCTATGACGCGTGCGGGGATTTCAAGGTCAACGCGGGGTTCCAGTTTCGCAGGACTTCCCGACTATCTAATTGCGCATTACTACTCGAGCACCACTTGGCCAACATTCTGCAGTAATGCATATCATACTGTCCGTGAAGATTATCTCTTCCGACACTAAATATATCCTGAAGACCTTCCAATCTGCCTAATTCGATTTCTACTCTAACATGGCTTCGCAAAACCCCACTCCATACCCATTCCAATTCGACACCTTTAACCACATTGAAACGCACAATGATACCACCACATTGACACTCAAGAATGTCCGCGGTAGTATCCCGTCTACACAGGCCTCTCGTCTACGTACAATGTGGCTAGAAGCTCACCGAGACCCTGCCAAGATAATAGCCCACCCATGCGGCTACGACGGCCTTTCTGCGCGACTGATAGAGGAAGCTGGCTTCCCTATGATTTTCATTTCCGGATTCGCGGTGGCAGCCTCTCATGGTCTTCCGGATACCGGGTATATTGCCATGGGAGAAATGTCCGCCCGCATCCAGGAAATTGTTCGTGTGACGAGTATTCCTATCATGGTGGATGGAGATACCGGGTACGGGAGTCCTATGAACGTGCGACGCACCGTGGAGTGTTTTGCTGCGGCGGGTGCAGCGGGTGTGATGATTGAGGATCAGACATGGCCGAAGAGTATGTATTGGCTCTTTGAGGATCCGTGTCCACAATAAACTGGGTCAAGTCTAACGAAATCCGTGCACAGGATGCGGCCATACAAAGGGTAAATCGGTTGTCTCTCGCGGCGAAGCCTATGCTAGGATACAGGCTGCTGTGGATGCGCGTAATCAGGGACGGGATATATTCATCTTGGCAAGGACGGATTCATTGATCCACGGGTGGGACGAGGCAATGACTCGGGCGAAAGAGTTCAAACGCATAGGAGCAGATGGCGTGTTTGTTGAGGCATTACCTGATAGGGAAGCTATGAGGAAGTGCGCCGAGGAACTGGATATCCCTTTGCTTGCTAATATAATTGAGGGTGGAAAGTCGGAGAATTTGTCTGCTAAGGAGCTGGCGGAGCTGGGGTTTGCAGCTGTCGCATACCCCTGGACGCTGGTAGCTGCAAGGCTGAAGAGCGTTCGTGACGCCCTCGATGGACTAAAGCGCAGTCTAATGAGTGGAGCGCCGCCCATGATACTTGGATATTCTGATGTTTGCGAAGGTGTTGGGTTCAATAAGTATTGGGTGAGTTTATTTTCTTCATTTTGTCTGTCCGTATGCTGATCGTGTCACCCAGGACTTGGAATCAAGATATGAGTATAATGAGGATGGACTCACAAACCCTCCGGAAGCCTCTTGATCATGGCACAACCTGCTTCACGTTGAATATGACTGATTTAGTTCCCCAAAGTCAGCTCCGCGGACATGAAACTATGAGCATCGTGAAATCGATGATGCGGACTCTTACCCGCGCTCCCAGCGCGAATACTACAAAGACAGGCAAAACAATAAACTAGGGAATAGCATTCAGATATGATATCATCCGAACAGCACATACACATACACTGAATGACCCATATCCATGTCAAGCCAAATGTTTGTAGCGGTTAAATCCTTAACTGCTGGCGGGGCTGATGGCCCACCTCGGCTTTAAGCCACTCGGCGTCTCAATCCATAAATGGCATTTAAGACCGAATACCCTGCTTTAAATACCACATAAAGATTCGGCTTTGTCTCAACAAATTCTCGGCCTGAGGCGTCCAAGCCGATCAGCCAGCCCTATGGCTATATCTATTGACCGATGGTATCCACAAATGTTCTGAACTCCTCCGAGGCGATGATATAGTCGGAGATAAAGTTGGAGAAGTAGTGGCGCAGCAATGTAGAGATGGTAAAGTGGACTCAATCCTACTAATAGTAGTGGTTCTCTACATTGAACGTAGCAGCATTATGGTATAAATACCTACTGCCGGTACCTGTCCACCAGATTGCTCAAGACCAACAGACATAATTGTATCACTTGAACATCTACTACCCCAAACAGCTACATCTATCTTTATACTACGACCAGAAATACGCCTCACACATTCCTACAATCATCTACTACTACAACATCCCACTTCCTTAAACACAGCAATGGCCTCACAAGACACCGTAAGTCCCCAACAACAAGCAAAACCAGCCTCAACCCTTCGAACAACCCACCAAAGCCAATACTCATCTACATCAGGTTCTCCAAACCAACGCCCAATCAGCGCGGGAATACATCCTCTCTCAACCCAGCGATGCCCTATCCAACAACCCCTGGGCCGTCTACCAGGCCCTGGACCTCTACAGCCGCACAGCGCGTCTCATGAACTTCAAACAAGCCAAGCTCAACGTCGCCAAAGAAGCCCTCACAGCCATGGAAACCCCACCAAAGGTGGTCATCGAATTCGGCACCTACATCGGGTGCTCCGCCATCGCATGGGCCGCCATTCTCCGCGACCTGCACGGTCCCTTCGCCGAGGGTCTGCACATCTACACATTCGAGGTCAGCGAGACGGTGGCCGACGTAGCGAGGGACTTGATCCGCGTGGCGGGCGTTGAGGACATCGTGCATGTGATGGTGGGGCCTGCGTCGGAGTCATTGGCGAAGTTGGTTGAGGAAGGGAAGATCGTGAAGGGAGGAGTCGATATGGCTTTCTTTGACCATTGGGAGAAGTTTTATCTGAGTGATCTGAAGCTCTGTGAGGATCTGGGCCTCTTTAGGGTCGGGTCGAGTGTTATTGCTGATAATACTGATATTCCGGGGGCACCGGATTATTTGGAGTATTTGAGGGCTGGGGGCCGTGGGGGTGAGGGGTCCGTGAAGTATGTGACGAAGTCGGTGCAGTCGGAGCATATTGTTGAGAGGAGACCGGTAAGTTTGATCAATGTCTTGTGTTGTTACTTTGCTTGGGTTGTGGATGTTGGCTGATCTTGACGGATTGGATTGTGCAGAATATAGTGGAGGTGTCTACTGTTGTGGCGGCTCCTTGAGGGGTCTTAGTCTGACTCTGGAGAGAGGATGAAATATTGGATATGATGTTAACGGACTCTAAGATTTAGTGTATGACAGTTTTTGTATGCTGCGTTGTTTTTGAAGCTTGATATCATTCCTTGAAATAGCAGGTTGATCTTTGAACTTGAATTTTTTGATATTTTTGGTATATATTGTGGATTATGGAAGTAGAAGTAAAGCCAGCCTCTACCGGCACAAAAGTCAAAAAACCAAAAACATGGGCATCGAAATCCAGAACGTCTTTTCAACCTGTTTAGCTGCGAAACCATTATTGCCATCTAAAAGTAGAGATCAATCTATGGATATTAAACCCACCATTGGCTGTCACCCCGTACTCCAGGGCGGTGAAGACACAAACACCCCGAACAGCTGGGTGCAGTATAGACACCCAACCAACAGCGGCGCACTCCGCAATGTCTCCGGCAAAGACGCCCATGCTATGATGACACCAACAACAATTACGATGTGAATGCGCAAACACGCGAACAATCTCCCTTTATAGTCACCATATCTATCAACGACAAGCGAATTAAAGTGATGCTGGACTCCCCAACAACCTGAATCCCAGCTCAAAAAGGACAACAATACTGTCCGACTCCGACCTTTAATCACCATCACCAACCCCCTCCTCCGCAATGTACGTCGCAACCGAACTTCCTTTAGCAAAATGCACACCTAACAATCCCCATATAGGGCCGTATTCTCCCTCATAATAATCAACAAAGCCGGTGGGCTAGTCTACCAGCGCGAATTCCAGCCAGGACTGCGCAAACTCTCGACAAACGACTACCTCGTCCTGGCGGGCACGTTTCACGGGTACGCACTCTGCTCCCTACACCTCCCCTAATACATCAATTCCTAGGACTCACATACTAACCACCTTATTCATTGCTCAGTGTCCACGCTATCACCCGCTCCATCACCCCCAAGCTCCCCCTCGCCCCTGCCGCAGCGCTTGCAACAACACCCACCACCGCGACCACACCCTCCCCCAGTAATGTCGTTTCTCCCTCCGCCACATCATCAACCCCTACCTCTTCTACGGCCTCATACTCATACCCGAACCCGGGTGTACCGGCGACCGGTCTCGAGTGCCTAGAAACGGACAAGTTCCGATTAACGTGCTTTCAGACGTTAACGGGCACCAAGTTCCTACTGTTTACGGATCCGCTGATGGCGAATATCGATGTCGTTATGAAGAAGATATATGAGCTGTATGCGGACTTTGTTATGAAGAATCCGTTTTATCAGTTAGAGATGCCGGTTCGGTGTGAGGCGTTTGATCGGAATTTGCAGGGTTGGTTGAGGGGGAGGACTTGATTGATGGGTTGGTTTGTTTCGGGTGGGTTAAACGTGCTGGTGGGGTTGTGATAGATATCTTCTTTGTTTTTATAACTTTTCTTTTCGTTTCTTTTGCTTCTCCTTTTCTGCGGTTGCATGCATGGACTTGTTTATATCTGGGCGTCATAGTTTGTATCATGAAACAACAAGTTTACGATGGCGATAGATCTGCATATTAGATCGCATCTGTTTCAAAAGCGTGTTGCTGGGGAACCAGCCGCTTTCTACAATTACAGCAAGAAAACGCAAGTACATTTAAAAACGCCGGGTATGCATCAAATCATCCAGGAGGTTGTTCTGGTCTCCACATTAAGCAGTGTCCATCTTGTCACCATCCTCTTTCTTGTCTTTGCTCCCACTGGAGCCCTCCTCGGGAATGTTGTCCAGGTTTGCTTTGCGCTCTTGCTCCTCCCGGTCCCGCTTTTCCTTTTCTTGCCGGTTCTTCTCCTCTTCCAAAGATAGACGGAGGGCGAATGCCAGTTCGGGGTCGTTCTCAGCCGCATCCTCGAACCCAAAGGCACCATCGCCGCCTTCAG
Source organism: Aspergillus welwitschiae (assembly GCF_003344945.1). Lineage (NCBI taxonomy): Eukaryota > Fungi > Ascomycota > Eurotiomycetes > Eurotiales > Aspergillaceae > Aspergillus > Aspergillus welwitschiae. The sequence continues at coordinate 778,438 of NW_020798698.1, forward strand.
GACCTGCACCATCGGCACCGGAGCTGTCCCCGCCCAGAATGGGAGTAACCTGAAGCTCCTCACTCAGCAAGTTGGGGCCCGGGGGAATGATGGCGAGGTTAGAGCCGTCACCACCCTTGACGTTCTCGACGAAGGCCTCTAGTTTCTTGGTCTGATCGGATTCCAGATCTCCAAAGGCAATTACATCGATGGACACGTTGTTCTTCTTCATCTTCTTGGCCAGCTTCACTAATGTCTTCTCGTCTTCTTCGATGGGAGAGCAGGAGAACACGATGATGCGCTGTCTCTGGGACTTCTCGGAGCGGTGTTTGAGGGCAAGCTGCGCCAATCATCAGGTTAGCAATGCAATCAATCCCGTACAGTATCTATCTGAAGAGATGATGGAGTTGTTTGAACATACACCGGCCACTTGTATGCTGGAGCTAAGGTGGGCAGTGCCATGGATCTTCGTGCGATGCAGACCGGCCAGGATACCACCAAAGTCGGAAGTAAATGTCGAAAGAACCTCGGGACCTTTTCCACCCATGCTCATAAGACCGACAGCAGACTGAGGGTGCACGCGCATCTTAGTGGTGTGAATGACGCTCACGGCGTCGATCTGAGCTTGCCATCGTGTCGAGCTGGCAGCTGTTAGAGGCGGAACCAGACGGTCGATTCTGGGCGATTTGTGACAGTTAACTTACGTATAATCTCCATTTCTGCTGCTTTCGCTATTGTCGACACTGTAGATGGCGTTAGTAGGTGCGCACAGAGCTTGGGATGAAGGTGGCTAAACGGACATGATCATGGTAGCTTCGAGCGACATCTTGGAAGGAGACTGGCGGGGTTGATGATAGAAACGTATAGGTATAATCAATCAGATTTGGAAAGGAGAAAAAGTTCCTGAGAGTTATATGTTCAGAGCGTGGGGGCAAGGCAAGAGATGGGGGAGAATGGATGATGGAGGTTGGCGGAGGATGGATGATGATGGAGCTGCTGCTGAGGAGGACGCAGATGTCACACCGTCCCGATCGGAGCTAACCACGAGTTAAGTCAGCGCTTGTTTATCCTCTCCGCCATCCGCTTTCCTCCAGAAACTCGCTTCAACGCGCTCCCCTCCGTCTTTCGACTTCCATCCCTTCCGTCCCCAATTCGTCCACACAACACATTCTACGCAATACAGCTCACCTATCACTTCCTCTATCGCTCTTATCCACCACCCATACGGCTACTCACGATTGCGCCCAATGACTTCACTCTCTGCTAAACGCAAGTCTCCCGAAGACGCGTCCCACAATGACGAAGCAAGGACACCTACGAACAGCCCTCCTCGGAAGAAGCTTCGTATTACCCGCAGACAAAAGCAAGCCCTGATTGACAACCTGCAGCTCGAACGTGCGCTCTCTTGATACCTCGCTTACCTGGCAATCCACTAACCAGGCCATAGTTACCGAGCGCGCCCGCAAACTTCGCGCACAGTATGCCCTCCAGGCGAACGATCTTCGGGCACGGATTGAAAGACGTGTCAATCGGATTCCTGTTGCCCTTCGCAAGGCGACAATGGGCGAGCTGTTGGAGAAACACATGGCCTCTCTTCGGGCCCAACAGGCGAATCCCTCTCCACGGAAACTTCTCAGCCCGGCCAAAGCGTCAAGGAGTTTCAGAACCGTTTCTGTGAGCCCCAATGTGCGCAAGGCCTCTGCTGCGAGCCCTAGCGCCCGCAGAGTCAAGAAGCAAAGGTACGGCATGAGTGCCTTCAACTTATACGTGCATATATCGTTGAACAGCGCTGACTCGAGCATCCAGCCACGGAGAAATCTATTCCGACAAGGAAAACGCCCCTGCAGCTGGCGAACAGCTCGATGTCCTCAAGAACCCAAAGAGACGTGGACCTGGTGCCGCTGCTGGTACTTCGCGTGTTGTGTCCCAAGAGATGAGGGGTGCAGACTACAGAATCCTATCTCCCAAGACGTCCAATTCCAGAACATATCCGCACTCGCCGTTACGCGCCTCACCCGAGAAGCCAACGAACTCTTCCTACCTTGCAAGACCCATGTCGCCTCTGAAACCCACCAGCCCACTCAAATCCACATCAGCTAGCATTCCTGCACTGGCAGACAACGCTCGCATTAGGCCAGTCAAAAATACTTCCACCTCGATTAAGGACAACCGCCCCCCATCACAGGCTAAGAGACCCGCCAGCCGAGCCGCCACAGCCACTAGCAAGACTACGCGCTCACCACTTCCAAGGCCCGCGACTCGCCAGCTCGAACGCAGAGGCAGTGTGTCATCGTCCGCATCCTCCGGAACAACCGTTGCCAAGCCAACAAGGACAGGTGCCGGTGCCCGGAAGGCAACGACAGCATCGACTTCAAGCGCGACCGCGAAGAAGACAACAGTCGCCCGGAGCCAAGCAACTTCGGCCACCGCGAAGAGAAACACAACTTCGGCCACCAGCAAGAGGGCTCCCACTCCTGCCGGTGGTGAAGCTCCAACTGCGGCTCGTAGAGTCCTTCGGAAACGCGCATAAGCGCTGTACTCTCAACTCAAATTAACCCTTTTGAATTAGCATGTTTCGTTTCAATCATTGGCTTATCTGCAGGGATATGGAGTAAAAAGGGGTGTATTATCTCTGGGCGGGATTATAATATGGAAGGATAACCGGTGTACAAATGGAGTTCTGTCCTGTCCTTTTTCCAATCAGGTCCTTTTGTGACCATATTGGCTTTCTGATTTTGCTTCTCTTGATACTGCCGCTTATTGATTATTTCCGAATACAAGTGGCTTTCTTTCAAGTCTTCGACACTTTACATCTCTCTACTGGCTTGACTCGTATCGCAGGCACATGCATAGGCAGGGCAGAGCGCTTTCTCGGGCTATCGTAACAGTACTACTCTTCTTCATCACCAAAACATGAGAGATAGACTTAGGAGTAATTGCGGGTAACGTCTTCAATTAGATAGATGCCATTAATGGGTACTACGCGTATGCGATGATGATCATGGTTGAAGGTTAGCTAGCACGAATGGAAGACCAACAATAGTAACTACTGGGCAAGCATGCTCTACTCTTGTCACTTTTCGGGATAGAGGTTTTCTTTCTGGTTCTTGAAGCATGGACGCTGACAAGGAGCAAGCGAGCAGCACACAACTTTGCGCACTTCAACAGAGTTGGCACTATGGCATTCCTTTCACAATTGTATGTAAATTACACCTCCTGTTCTCGAGGAAACAGCATCACATGGAGACATGGATGTGATAGAACCAGTCACGAACAATTCGGGATATCAGAAAAAGAAAAGAAAAAGAATCAAGTCGTATGGGTAGAATGTAAATAGGGGGTTAGGAGAAAGGAAGCAAGAAGAGTATAAGGGAAAAAATGAAACGAACTGAACATATGACTCAGCACAGGTATCTTTGCAGTCATCAGACTGGCTGACAAATGAAATCAAGGGCAAACAGAGGATCTCGATAGTCTCACATCTCGATCGGTAGTAGGTTAAGGGGGCGCAACGCCAGGAAGACGCAAGTGATGTAAGGAACAACAAAGGGCAAAAGAAAGAAAGATGCCAGGAGAAAATGCCCACGCTGGGTCTCAACTGTTAATGCAGGTGGAATACCAGGAAAATAGGAATCGAAAACAACATCCAGATCCCAGAAATTGCCAATCCGAACGGGCAGAGGCTCCTGTGGCCATTTGCGCGCGGTTGGAATCCAATTTATAGGGGGCAGTGAGTGAAGCATGTCGAGACTCACAACCAAATGAAACGCACCCCACGCAGTCAGTGCGCAACAGAAAGCAATTAGAAAAGCCTCGATCCATCAGGAGAAGCTGTCAGCCGATCATCTAACTAAACCCTGGAAATCATCTCATTTCAAAAGGCGAACAAACTCCATCCAACCTTGTTAAATCGAAAGAACGCTGAACGGTCCAAGAATACGCCAAGAGCGATCACTAGGATATAGAGGCGGGTAATGCATTGGTAAATGTCTTCGAAACTATGCAGAGAAGGAACGGACGGGTTGGCGTCGTCAAGAGCACAACTGGCAAAAAACTTAGCCAGCAACCCCCATGGGCCCAGCTCCTGGACGAGCCCTGTATGGCATTGGCTGAGACTGTCCTTCGGCTTGCATAGGGTTCTGCTGACTACCATTACTGGTGCTTCTTTCGCGATAGTCATTGGAAGCTGTAGGGGCCAGTTCTGTACCAGCTTGTGGAGTACCACTGGTCGAATGCTGATGCCCACCAGGGCTTTGAACATGGCGAACTGAGCTTTGCATCTGCCATGCCGTGTCTTGGGAGGGATCTGTCTCGATACGGGCAGAAGTAGGGATATTGGCAGCGCGGTTCGAGTTCGTAATTGTAACGGTTTCGCCACCATTGCTCGCCTTGGGGGAGAAGCTTCCGCGCGCGATATCGCCGTAGCGTCTAAGTATTTCCTTAGTTGTGACTTCGGTGTTTTCCTTGAAGAATGTTGTGTCGCTAAGGACCGACTGCAGATCCTCGGGTATCTAACCAAAAGCATGAGTTTATGAAAACACCAGTCAATATCGGAGAGAAACATACCTCGCACATTGTATCATTGTATGTAATCAGGCAATTAACGGCTTCGATTGCCAGGAAACTCTCATCCACCGTGCTATTTTTCGCATTGGGGTAGAGAATATTGGGTGTCATTACTGTCGCGAGGTTGTGTATGTCCATCTTACTACCGGACTCCTCATCAACGTGCGAGAAAGATGACGTCCAGTTAAGGAAAGCAAAAAGTACTTCCATAGTATCCCGATGAGCCTTGGGAAGAAGGCAGCATGTAAGATGCAATACACGTTTTTGCTTCTCAGGGTCGGGTAATTCTGTGGTATAATGGTAAGTAAACAATGTTATAATGTCAACCAGGGCCGTCAGTCACTTACTTTGTGAAACAACAAACAGACGATGGAGCTTGAATGTAAGGAGAGGATCGGGCATCTCGCGGAGAAACTTCTTCAACAGCGCGGCAATCTGGACAGGATTCTCCTTCGTCATGTCCACCTGTTCATATTTGTTGTCGATCATTTCAGAGATGTCTTTCAAGCGCCTGATATTGCCGTTCTTTCGGAAAACACCCTCCACGGACATATCCATTTGGCGCATGGCGGATACAGCGTCATCAACCAAGGCTGGAATACGAAGTTGTCCTGGACCCACACCATGACTAGATTCAGTGCCCTCTCTTTCAACAAGGAAATCCAGGTTTACCCCGAACACGCCTTTCTTCTTTCCAACCTTCTTGCCTTCTTTGTTGAAGGCGCGGCCAAAGATATTCCATATGGTAGGCTTTCGTGATTCGATCAAGGAGAGTAATTCCTCTAGCGTGAAATATTCACTCAACAAAGGCTCCATGGACAAGACAGCAACGTGCCGCACAATAAAGTATTCCAAAGCAGAAAGCTCAGAGAAATACTTCTTTGTCCTGCCACCTTGTTCGATAATGTGCTGGTCAAGACCTGCTCCGGATACGCCACGCTGATGGCCATGATTGTATTTGGGAAGTGGTTCAGTGGTTCCAACCAACTTGGTCCCGGCGTGCTTGTAGGCGTTGGGACGCTGCTCTTTAGCTTGCTCGGCAGCAACAATTCTGGGTATGTCATCCAATGTCAATGCATCCTGGTTGCCAAATGTCAGCTCGGTGACCGTTTCCCCGTTGGCATCTCTTTCCTCTACAATCTGGAAGCCATGACCCCGTGGGTCTGATCCTTCGCCGCCCGATGAACCAGGTCGTACGCTACGGCCTTCGGGGCCGTCGATAATGCGAGACGCCCGGGCCTTCTTGTAAGTAGTTGAGAGGGTACGCTCATTTCGGATGGATCGTAGACGCCGCATTTCGCCGACAGTTTGTTCAAGTGAAGACCCCTCTTGAGGGCTCCTAGTAGCGTTTGCGTACGATTTGGATCTTGTGGCAGATCGGCGCATTTCGCCGCCAGGAGGGATGCGACCACTTTCGTTGCCATCTTGTGGGGGGGAAGCGTCGCCTAGAACATGAGTCAGAAGAGGTTAGAGATGATGCTATAATGAGGAAGAGAAAATATGAAAATCATGATGACATACCAGAACCGAGACTTCCGCCCGCTCTGAGAACGGCAAGAAGTCGCGCAAGAGCAACCTTGAGGAGAAAGACAAATTGCTGGAGTTTCGTGATATGTGTAAAACCCCCTTGTACGTCGTGCATAAGTCCTTTCTGAGAACCGCAATCGCTACAGAAGGACTGCTTCTCCTTGGGATTCCACAGGGCATCCTGGAGAGTATGGGACAACTCCTTCTGGCATGACGCACAGGTGAGATGAGGTGGCTTTATATGCCACCTGCTATCACCCAGCATAACACATTCGTCATCGATAGGCTCTTTGCAGGCCGCACAACAATCGGAAAGTTGATCAGCCAGTGTGTCGACACCGGTCATTAGATCAGCAAGCGTCTCTTCTTCTTCGGGTGGCCTGAGTGTCTCCAAGTCTCCCAAATGGTCTAGGAAATGATGAAGGCCTTGAGAAGCTTGCTGCTCTCTCTCAAGCTTGAGGGCTCCTTGCAAGCCAATGCGGATTAGCAACTTCAGGTAATGCGCAAGGCCGGTGACCAAAGACAGGAGCTCCTGGGTGACGCCGAGTTTACGGACACCAGTTTCCTGGGTTTTCGAGAGTAGTGCGAAGAACGCAACAATTTTCTTGCACAGAAGCTTTGCTTCACGTCCATATGCCAGGTCTGGAGAGTCAACATTGTTAGTTTTTATTAATCCTAGTAGAAGTGAAAGATCAGTTGTTGCAACCTACCTTTCATGCCCTGTTCCTTGATATGTCCCGCAAGCTGATCGATAGCCGAGAAGAGAATATCAACATGGCCAATGAACCTCTTGGCGACAAGGACACCATCCAGATATGTGCCATTGCTAACATGAAGGAGCATATCTGAAATGCAGGCTGCGGATGATTCCTCGAAGCTGGATAGGATGCTCCATATTTTATACACCTTTTCTTCCATTATGTCCTCCTCTTCACGCACCCTATTGCGCTCCTCATCCGTTGCGTCCGTCTCGACTTCCGGGGGTTCAAGAGGCTGGCCGGTCGGGGCCAAACGGACATTCCAAAACTTGTGAATCATGTAGCACTCAGGGTGCCAATGCTGATTCTGTCCGTTGCGGAAGATCTCCACGAACTGTTTCAGGATTGCTGTATGGCAACCATGGCATCGTTGTGCAAACTGTGTGGAATAGTGAAAGTGACAATAAACTTTCCCTTCATGCTCGTAGTATGAGTCTTGTGCACCAAAAACAGTGGGACAAACAGAACAGGTGAAGTGTTCAATATGATACTTGCGTTCCAGGGCCGTAATATATGACCCACGCAGGGCACCGCCACATTCATGGCATAGAAGATCTAATCGCCGGAAGTAGTCCGTTTCACATAAGGGGTATTGACCACTACCGTCTTCGGCATCAACAGGGAAGAATTTCGATGCCACGATTTGGCCGCAGTCCTATGTTCAACAGAGTTAGCTGTAATCTGAGTGTCTCCGTAAGCCTGTGTACACACCTCGCACTTGAAACACTCGAGATGATATGTTGCTTGCAAAGCCCGTACGAACTGGCCAGTCAGTGGTTCGCCGCACTTCTTGCAGATCCGAGACGAGCTTCCTGGAGATTTTGTCGGTGGCCGACCATTCGGACGGGATCTCTCTCGTGGCGTGGATCGGTCCCAATAGCCATTGCGATCCCGGGGAGTTGACGGATCTCTGGGGCCCGGGTGACCAGACTCCAGCCGCCGGCTCATACGATTATCAGAGCCTTGTGGCCCCTCAACAGGGCTGTTCGTGGAGCCGTTCCACCCTCCCGTCCTCGTACGAGGCGAGTCAAAGATAATATTGCTATCTGCGGGAGACGTAGGCGTTTGCGATTGATAGCTACCAGATCCATAGCCGCTAGTGTTGAGTTTCGGGCGGACAGCCCCGTTGCCCGGCACGAGGCTGTCCGGCAAAGGAACGTCGCCGGGAGGCATGTCCGTGGAGAACTATGCCTTTCCGCTAGGTATCTAAGGGAGTAGGACCTGGCTCGACGGGTTGTATGGACGATACTCGAGAGTGTAGATGATATCGGAGCCAACAAGGCGAGGTAGGGCCGAGTTGTAGAAGACGCTGGAGGGGGAAAGGAGAATCTAGTGCGGAATTGGAGAAACAAAGGGGCGAGTTGTCAATGTCGCGCGTCTAACTAAAGGACTTGCCTTCTGCTGAGTGTGCAATGTTAGCATAGGGGGCAAGCTTCCGGGATTCGTTCGCGCGGGGTTGTCCAGGAGAATTGACGGCTTTCCCGTAGCAACTCACCTCACGCCATGTAGATGAAACCTGCGGGGAATATCGATCAAAGGTGTCGGGGCGCGTGATAAAAGTATAACCATAAAACCGCTTCAAAGTAGCAGGTGATTTTGAACCCGATTTGGGGAGAGATGCCTCCAAAAGCGCAACCGCCCGCGTCGAGGGAAGCGGAATGGGGAAGGGTTGGAGCTCAAAGTGAGACCAACAGGCGGCGGAGTGCGCTGTCTGGAATCACAACCATTCCTAATCCCTTCCAGAGAGACTTTTGGTGGACGGCCTGAATCCGAGGTTGAGGGAGACGGGCCGGCAAAGTAGAGCAGGGGAAGTAGGTTCGGGTCGAGTCTAGAATGCCAGCTCGAGGGAGTGAAAGCGAGGGCAGGAAATCGCGTGTTTTGGGAAGAGTGAGTGTGCTGCTGGCAGTTGTCGCTCTGCCCCCCTATGCTTCATGTTGCTGGTTGCCCGCTAGAGACCATCACGTGAAAGGGGTCACCGCCTGGCACACCGCCAGAGAAGGCGCTTCCATGGCTCCTTCACTTGTGGGTGTATTACCAGACAGGGTAACCGTTCCAGAGTTCACAACAGCCAACATGGAGGTTAGGGGGAGACCCAAAGTACCCCAAGTTTAGTGGCCGGATGGAAGAGGTTGTTTCGTGTCAAAGTTTATCTTCTATAAGCTACATGAGGTGGTGATTATACTATCAAACGGACAAAACGCTCCACATCAACTACTTAGACTACCCTCTTGATCATGGTAATTAATGTAGGAAGACAAGGTACTCGGCAGTACACCTGAGGTGCTGGCAGAAACAGACCCTGTAATTTCCAGGGATGTGGAGACCTCAGGATCATGCCGACTGCCATAGTGGGTAGTGATGGCAGGTGAACGGCATGGACGCTGTTGTGCATGCTCTTCTCTCAAGGATGAACAGAGTCGAACCCCCCTCCCCCCCCTTCTGAGACATCCCTGGGGGGGACCCTTTTGCGCATACCTCTCCCACCACGCGCTTCTATTTGGGCGAACCTCGTCTTTCCCACGCGGCTTTTGGGTCGTTGGATCATTCCCCGCATCCTTTTCTGCTTCTTCCCCTTATTCATCACGGGCTAAAACCACTAACTACTATCTAATTAGGCAATGCTAACTCTAGGGGAAGCGGGCGAATGCCCGACCGCTCGCTATTATACAGAAGCCTTACGCTACTATGGTTATTTCTAGCAAACACATCCACACCAATCTAGCATACGCTGCTTTACCAAGTGTGCATGGAGAATTAGCTCCCTATTCCTCCCTTTCTTAGCGAACAGCAGTCGCTCCATATGCTAGACATAACAGGTAAAGATGTACAGCGCCATATTTCTTTTCATCGATTATCCACCAACGCACTGGGCGGAGAAATCTCTGAAGCGATGAAGGGTAACCAACCATACTTACTGCGGATCTTAGAGCTGGCATCTTAATTATAGCTCACACTCATGGTGGTATTGAATTAGAACTCCTTAGCGAATGCGTCTCACGCTTTTACAAATGCTCCGTTTACCCTGACAAAGGCATCCAATGTGGATAGTTCTCGCTTTGATAATGGACAGGAAGCCAAGAAGCCTTTCTCCAACGCTGAGAGAAATGTCTCTGAATCAAATCCCATACGGCTGACGCGAAATTTATCCGAAGTGTCTACTACCCCGACCTCACTTGCGATTCCTAGCAGTTCATGCTTCTGTTTTTCGCATAGTATAAATCCTCAAGGGAACAAGGCGTCGTTCTTTGCTTGCGATATCATGCTTCTTACCGAAAATAGGCGTCAGCAAGATTGCGGCTTGATACCCATGGGTCTCGTGTTGCGGATTTGCATTCCTGAAGCATTCCCAATCCTGCTGGTGTACCACCTTCCCAGTTGTACATGGAAATTCTTGAAAGGTTGGTTGGCAGCGGGGGTGGTAGCTACTCCTCATTGGGCTTGATACTCAGTACTGTACTCCAAAATACTCCGTCGGGGTGGCATCAGAATCTTCATCATGGCAAGCACTGTCGATCCAGAAAAGATGAGATGTAAGGGGCAGTTGAAAGGATCAGCGCAGCAGAAAATTCAGGAGCCTTGAACAACACGCCCAAAGTCACAAGCCAATCGAGGATCTGACTGTAATGATATTGAGGGGCTTGTACGCGGTGGGTTACGAGATTAGGAGGGGTTGGGATAGTCCAGTAGAAGAAAGTGAGTCGGCTAGTCAGAGAAAAGAATGGGGGGTTTTCTTTCTAGGTAACCAGCCATCCATAATCCCATCCCGCCTTGCCTAAACGGGCATTAGACCCAGGGTCCTGTCAGTGGTCGGTCGCGACTCCAATGGCTCAGTAAGTACGTAGTGAGGAATATTTTATTTTCAGTGGATGTGTTTATTTTTGTCTCCTCGAAACATCATCCGTCGAAGGACGGATCCGTGTCTCCACCTCTGCGGGCGGTGAGACAGGGGGCTGTTTCCATGGGTCATGGCCTCAGTCCCCTTGACCAATCTTGACCTGGCAAGAGTTTGTGCTAGACTGACGACTAAATATGGAGTATCCCGTCGATCAAAAATCGGACGAGTAGTAACTATGTAGCTCCTATGTGAAGTGAACTAATGGAAGACATGCAACTTGCTGGACTACTGACTTAAGTGTCCTTTCTGTAGCTCCAATGAATAGTGTATCTCCATTCTCGTCGCTCTCGTACAAGCCATTTGTGCCAAGAGTTGTGACAGCTAGTAGTGGCTTGCTTCATCGTGGTCTATTACCTATCACCTTGGCCTTACCAGATGCTCAGCTAACAGATGGGTCGAGTATTGGCCATCAAGTCATAGAATCCAAGGCTTGCCGCAGAGGTTTGGAACAAGGTTTCGCAACTGCAACATCCACTCAGGTGAATTGGCCCTCGAACATTGACAGGTATTAAATACGCAAGTCAGTACATAGTTTCATGCATGTACTCCGTAGAGCCGTCGCATGGGGTATTGTTTTTTACATGCACCTGAGCATGCAGCCTTCTCTTTTGCCTTTGCGCTAGCCAGAAGTACTGCGTACAGGTCAGATTTACGTCTCTTCGCCAGTCTTGGGTATCTTCAGTCTGTTTTTACTACGTGCCTGGAGCCGTGTTAGGAATTGACTCAGACTGATCTCACTTTGATAGTTAGCCTGCACTGCCTGGCTTCCCCGCCATCAACTACATTACGACGTTGATTGATCATACCCTCCTTTAACACGCTTCTGTCTCTTCCCCGTCGACTGCACCTTGATTTTTTAACACTCAGCCTAGTGATCCCGGGCCCCCGTCAATCTGTCTCCCATTTTGGACCTTCTCGGTCGTCAGGATGTCTGACCAGGCGATCCTGCGTATTACCAGGGTAGCATTCCTCACCGCATTCTTCTAAGCTTCGCTGGGCTAACGGATGGTCTTACCTTGGCGGGGTCTTAGGAAATCAAGCAGATTCAGCAAGGCGCAGACCTCTGTGGGTACTCCACACCCTACTAATAGTAATCGGAAAACGCTTCCATCGAATACCCGTTGATGGATAGCACCGGCTTACAATGGTCTATGGCCTTCGCATTCTGATCATTTGCTTTAGCTCTCGCAGTATACTACGATGATTCTGATATCCGGAGTGTCCGTGCTCTCATTCTCGGCCCTCCAGATACTCCCTACCAGTTCGGCTTCTTCGAGGTTCGTTTCCAATTCTTCGATAATATCAGCCAACTTCACAGTGCTCTGTGTTGATCTCCAGCATGATACCCTAGTTTTTGATCAAGTTCGGAAAAGGTACATTATCATCATCTCGTGCCAATTCTTAAATCCGTGGACAAGTGGACTAAGCTTTGCAGACTACCCGGCGACATCTCCGAATGTTCGCGCCCTGACCACTAACGGTGGTCGCAGCCGCTTTAACCCAAACATCTATTCATCTGGCCGGGTCTGCTTGTGAGTTGAGTACCTCGGAGTTGTCCATAATGCTTACTAACCGAGCGGGGATGATGTAGATCGATTCTAGGGTACAGATACACATTCCTATACATATCAACTGCTTGAGCCTGGCTGACAGGCATCTTTGTAGAACCTGGCGAGGCGAGAGTGGGGAGCAATGGTCGTCTGCGCAGTGCTTAGAGTCTCTTCTTATCTCGATTCAGAGCTTAATGTCGTCTAACCCCTACGAAAACGAACCCGGATATGAAGGCACACGATCTTCGAGTGATAAAGAGAACATGGAAGCTTACGTCTCCAAGGTAACAAGGGCCCAGCTATCCTTCTAGGTTTAAACCATTCTTGACCAGATCTCCAGATACACCATGAAACTCTCCGTCTTGCCGTCCTTGAGCCTCTTGAGGCATCTCTTAACATCTCACTTGAGGGGGATGCGGACTCGCTAGCTGATCCAACATCTGAAGGCGATGATAATATCATCTATGAAGATGGGAGGTCTTCCTTTGACCCGTTTTCGGATTTTCGCAAGAAGCGTTTCTTGTGGTATTATGAGCCCTACATGCAATCGCTTGTCGCTGCAGAGAAGAAACACTCTCGCAAAACAAAATTCCAGAGAATGCCTTTCGAGGGCGGCAACAATAGTATGGATGGTCATTTCGACTATCCGGAATTAAGACGGCGGATGGCGGTGGTCAAAGACGCCATTCTTCGAGAAACACGCGGTTGGGCTGTAGAAGGACAATTGGCCAAGAAGCAAGAATGGGGTATTGCAGCGAGTCTGCAACGACAGTACGAACAAATTGTTGAAAACCTCAAGCATCAGAACAACATTACGGTCGATCTATACCTTGATGAGGGGAACCCATTCATGTGGAGGCTCACGTACTTTGGACGACCCATGACGCAACTGGATGGTGGCATGTTCAAGGTCCTGATACACCTGAGTCCGCGATTTCCCGAAGAACAGCCCCGTGTGTTTCTCGAGGCATCGTCTTTCTTTCATATTCGTGTGTCCAAAGAAGGAGTTTTATGCTACGTTCCAAGGCGAACAGAGGAAATGCGCTATCACATCGAGGGGATTGTCGCATCTCTAGAAGAAGAACACCCACCCTATGACCCACGAACCACAGTTAACCCCGAGGCAACCAAGTTGTTTTGGGGAACACCGGAAGATCGAAGGAAGTACAACCGAGAATTGCGACGATCAGTAGAGAGGACCGTGTAAGTTCCTATCCACATTGGCGAGTTCACGGACAGTCGAATTGACGAAAGGATACAGTGAATCATAGCACGCCTGAGCCTACATCAGCCTAGGTTAGTGAATTAGTAGAGGGCTCAGCTAGAACGTTTCTGTGCTCTGTGTCATGGGACAGATATCTTGGCTACAATGTCCTGGATTTCGGGCCTATACTTCCTCACTCCTACTTTATTCATTCTTTCCCAGATCTTCAAGCCGCTTTATCAGCAGAAAAGGGCAAGGGTTTTATCACCAGGGCTTCAGGTGTGCTGTAGCAGCTAAGAAGAATTGAAAAGGAGAGTTCCCGTTCAATTAGTGCATCGTAGTAACCATTCAGATCTGCCTCCTTGCTGTAACCTTGATCAATTGTAGGATAGTGGACGCAACGCCCACAAAGTTTGCAATCCAGCCCCGTCAGAAGACGAATATGTAGCCAGATTAGACATGAGATCTTTTCCTGGATGGTTGGACGATTAAAGTAGAACCAAATTGATATCTCGGTTCCATAAAGTGGAAACTCACGTGTGGCCTCTTTGCGGGGGGTCCGAGCTTTGACCCGGAGATTCTGTCCGGAGGCGGAAACCATCGTCGTCCCCCAAACCCGCAGGCCTCGCAATTTCTCCTGTTTATTATCTCTTACCCAACCACCGACCACGGATAGTTAGCTCTATATATATCACAGCTTACTGTCAGACTTCACAATGTCTACTCGACGTCCTACAATGGAACTGGGCACTGTCCTAGTGGTTGGTGGCTGCGGGTTCGTGGGTTGGCACATTGTTGATCAATTGCTCAATTTCCCTTCGGAGACAGACCCCAGTGCTGCTCTTCCCAAGCCCCAGAATGACCCTAGGTTCATTTATCCCAAGCTAGGTGATCGATACCCTCGGTGCATCGCGAAAGTAGCAGTTGTCGACCTGCGAACGACCCACAACCGTCTCCCGGGAGCCGAGTATTATGATGGCGACATCACGTCCGAAGAGTCCATGTTGGCCGTTTTCCGCGCGGTCAAGCCCGACGTCGTTATCCACACCGCCACGCCCAACGTTTTGGAAGGGAACAAGCCCTTGTTGCGTAAGGTCAATGTTGACGGAACTAAAGTCTTGGTGGAAGTTGCGGGCGGTGCCCGTGGTGACTGGGGTGGAAAGTGCAAAGCTTTTGTATACACCAGCTCGAGCTCTGTCGTGCACGATACCCAAAGCGACCTCATTAACGTCACCGAAGAGTGGCCTCTCATCCGGGGGCCATTGCAACAAGAGTACTATTCAGAAACCAAGGTGAGTTATGTACCCCTATTGTTCGTATGGCAGGTGCTGACTGGGATTCACCCTGTTAGGCGGACGCCGAAGAACTCGTCTTGAAGTATAACCGCGCCTCTCCAACCTCGATGGTAACATGTGCCCTTCGCCCGGCCGGTATTTATGGTGAGAAGGATACGACCTTCACCTTCAAGGTCCTGGAACACTCAGCCAAAGCCTCCCCGACCGTCCTCCGCATGCAATTAGGCGAGAACAACAACTTGTTTGATTTCACGTACGTTGGAAACATTGCATACGCTCATACTTTGGCTGCATACCGCTTGCTTGCTACCTACTCTCGGTATGAATCTGGACAGGGCGCTCCCCTGGACCACGAGCGGGTTGACGGCGAAGCGTTCAATGTCACGAACGATTCCCCAGTCTACTTCTGGGACATGACACGTGCTGCCTGGGCACTGACTGGCAAGGTCGTGGAGCCTCACCAGGTGTGGGAGCTCCCCGAGGGCGTTCTGGGCCCTATTGGTGGAATTGCAGAGACGGTATTGGGACTTCTCGGCAAGACACCTCGTTTAACTAGAAGAACGGTTCGCTACTCATGTATGACTCGTTACTACTCATGCGACAAGGCCAAATTCCGGCTCGGATATAGACCCGTTGTACCTGTGTACGAGGGTCTCGCTCGTGCAGTCGGGTATGTGGTGGAACAGGAGCGGGTGGCCGGTGAAAAGAAGGCGTTGTGATCTCAGGCTAGAGTTTGATGGTTTTGGTACGGATGTATATGTTTATTAATGTAATATATAAGTAATTCCTCATCCCGTATTTAAGCGCGTCCTCCCTTACTAGTTATCCATGTGGGGTGGGCTCTTTAACAACTTCAGTGCTGACTGACCACAGGCAATTTTGAGCTGGCCATGACACCAATACCGGCTCTCTAAACCTGCGAAACCCTTGAATTGCCGGGACCCCTTATTATCTTCCGAGTGAGATCAATTGAGGCGTCTCGTATACTCCATCAACGCTGTCTCCTTGGCTCTAGCCACGAATGGTACTCAACAAAGCGTTGTTAAAACGCCCCGAGCAAATTATCCTACTTCATTTCGACTCCTGCCGAATAATATGCCCGAAGCCGAAGATACGGTGTAGCATTTCCTCGATCTTTGGTCCGGCTGTTGAGTTAACGATGATCCACGAGCTTTCTCGACACAATTTAGAATTCATTAATACTCGTCGGAAACGATACAATAGATGAGTATTGAAGCTTTGCCCCATTTCTTGATCTCAGGAACGAATGGGAGTCAAATACTCCAGTTTCTAAAGCTGTCCCGTTTGCGCAAATCGATTTAATTCCTGTCAGATCGATTCCTATTATTCTGTCATACATTGCACCTTTGTTTGGTTTCACATTCTGCGCCATATCATCGGGTCTTTTACCCTCTCCGCTGGGATGCAAGCCGACAGAAAGTTAGGGTCCTCGTGCGAAGAAGTGGAAACCAACATGGATGCGAACTATTCCTTGTGATATAGGTGATGATCGTCGCCATGGGGGTTAGTCGTCTGAACACCACAACATCATCAACGACGGGTTTAACAAGACCTGCAATACTTGAAAGAAAGGGGTCAAAGATACTTGCCTCTTGGCGTCAACTTGCAATGCGCTTTATGTCGTAGTTCGCACCAGCTCGTTGGATATTTGGCTCTGAGAATGTGCTGACTGTCATTGTTCTCGCAGGTATATGTGCCATCGGCATCTTGAACAACAGGCATAATGCTGGTAGGAGTGAGCATGCTATACCTGGTTTGATCGATACCGTTCATTGGTCGTCAGATATCACTGCATGGTGTAGGAACAGGTCATTACGAACTATTAGCAGTATGTAGTATATTCTTTCCTCATCCGGCAGGAACCAATAGATCCCCCACTGTGATACAACTGCATTCCCTCCGAAGGTACTGCGCCGTTCTTTCTGGTCATCTCGTCCATTGCTTTTATTTTTGAGGTTTTAAACATCCTTATTCTGTGGGCTTCAGTGGGATGCAGCGCTATGTCTAACGATCAGGATATGCCTCGGATGCCTCAAAGGCCCGTACTTCCGCCGAACGCCTGCTCTCATCAAACCTGCCTTGGTCGGATATCTTCTCTTACAGCCTGGATAGTTGTCCTATTGGCCTTTGCTACCACTGCTTTAGGAGCCTCGGGAGATTATCTCGACGACGCCGAGCAAGGTGTTCCGGGGCTAGATGCCTCCTTCGATTATGTGGTTGTCGGTGCCGGGGCCGGGGGTTTGACTCTGGCAGCTCGTCTCGCACAACACAGGTACAAAGTAGCTCTGGTTGAGGCGGGCGACTTCTACGAGTTCAAATATCCCCTAGCTGCGGTTCCAGGGGCCGGGATCATAGGAATAGGGAGCGATGTCAGCAGCTCGACACCCGTGGATTGGCGGTTTGTCGCCTACGCTGTTCCGGGAGCCAACTATCGCGACCTGCATTACCCCAGAGGCAAATGCCTGGGAGGATCGTAGGCTCACTTCTCCTCTCACTTTCGTCGGTACATTTCCAGATGGCCAACGCTGATTCTTCCGACCTTCTACAGGACAGGCTCCAACATGATGGTCTATCAAAGGTTCGAAACCACTCGCCGGGTAGTTCACGGAGGGCAGGACTGATATGAACTGGAGCTAGACCAAACAAGGAGGCAATGCAAAAATGGGCGGAGCTCGTTAACGACGATAGCTATACTTTCGACCGAGTTCTCCCTTTCTTCCAACGCACGGCTAACTTCACTCCGCCCAACAACGACGTACGGAATAGCAATGCCACAGCATCTTTCAATCAGGGTGCGTTTGATAATTGGGGCGAGCCTCTGCAAGTATCGTACCCTGAGTTCGCCGTACCGTTTTCGAGCTGGGTGAAACGCGGTATGGAGTCTGTAGGCATTCCCGAGATCCAGGATTTCAACAGCGGGTCACTACTGGGCGCTCAGTATTGTGCTCTGACCATTGACCCACACAAGAAGATCCGAAGTAGTTCAGAAGCCGCTTTCAAGAGCTCTCCAATACCACGCCTGATGACTCTTGCGGTGTACAAAAAGACAATGGCAAAGAGGATACTATTCAACATAGAGAGACGAGCTACCGGAGTGGAGGTCAGAACGGGAGGTTCGAAATATATATTGCGAGCCACCCGGGAAGTCATCGTGTCAGCCGGGGCATTCCAGAGCCCTCAGCTCCTAATGGTATCTGGAATTGGCCCGGCCAATGAGCTGAAACAGCATGGTATTGAGGTTATTGTTGACCTTCCAGGAGTAGGGCAAAACATGTGGGATCATGCTTTCTTCGGGCCTGCGTACCGAGTTGCGCTCCCAACAAGCACCAGGATCGCTACCGACTTTCTTTATTTGACTGAAGTGATCGTCCAGTATTTATCAAATCATAGTGGTCCACTGTCAACCCAGGGAATTGATTTCTTGGCTTTTGAGAAGGTCCCAATTGAACTGCGGTCCCACTTCTCCGAAGAGACGATCCGGGATCTATCTTGGTTCCCTCCTGGCTGGCCTGAGATAGAGGTACGCTCTCTGCACGGGAACTTTGAGCATGGCTAACGGTCAACCCCTTGAAGTACATCCCAGTGGCTCTCTATCTTGGGGACTTCTCTGATCCTATTAAGCATCAACCGCTAGATGGGGCACAGTATGCATCAATCGCCGGAGCATTAGTCGCACCTACATCTCGCGGCAATGTCACCATCATCTCAGACGACACAGATGACCTGCCGATAATCAATCCTAACTGGCTTGCAACCGACACAGACCAGGAAGTGGCTATTGCTATTTATCGAAGAAATCGCGAGATTTTCCATAGCGCGGGGATGGAACCGATTATTGACGGGGAAGAGTACTTTCCCGGTGAAGAATTGCAGACTGATTCGGAAATACTAGAAGTGGTCAAGGACACACTTATGACAGTCTACCATGCTTCATGCACGTGCAAGATGGGTGTTCGCAACGACTCGATGGCTGTGGTTGACAGCCAGGCACGAGTATTCGGAGTTGATGGATTGAGAGTGGTCGATGCCAGTGCGTTCCCAATTCTGCCTCCGGGACATCCTCAATCGGTAGTCTGTAAGCAGCCTATAGTTCCAGTTATCCTCTGATTCGCTGCTGACAGTCTTAGACATGCTTGCCGAGAAGATCGCGTCGGACATCATATCCTGGGACTGAAATGGTTCGTTACGTGTTGCGTTTGTCATTATCATTAAAGTAATTCTTAATAAGTGCCTCTGTTCCTACCATTCTTCGTGCGCTTATGTTCAGAACTGAAATTCATGTCTACTATTGTTAATATTAAACCTTCTTTCATGTTGATATCATTAAGAATTCGACGCGGAGGGAATTTCCTGCATCCTGTAAACTCAATGAAGCTATTTTCCACATGATCCTCCCAGAATCACTCTAAATCATTGGACCACCCATGCATCGCATAAACGCATAGGCAACCCCCAATGATGAAACCATGCTTCAACAACTCCACCCTCTACTCTAAATTCTGTAAAAAACACTGACCTCCCCGGATGCAAACACACCACAAGAGTGGAAATAACTCCGACATGATCCAACCGCCTTCTAACTCCCATCGAAACTTGATCCTAAGATTGACTTTGGAAACTATAAGTTTCTACAAAAACATGTATATCTCAAAAGACTTAACCTTGCCTTAATTACTGATTCATCTACCTACTTACACCAAAAATACATTCCCCCCATACCAGAACGAAATCCAGAACCTTCCATTTCCATCCATACCCCGACATTATGACCATCGGATTGTCGTACTCTATCCACCCGCAACCCCCGCCCCCTTGCAAGGATAAATATACTATAGTTCTTTCGTCTCCTCTCCCCCATGCTTATATTATATGTATATGTATATGTATATGCTGTGATAGGAGGGGTAGATGATGTGTATGATGTAGGGGGCTGGGGATGGCAAATCAAACATACATGCATACATACGTACAAATGTATATAGGTGTGTGTATGTGTACGTGTATGTATGCACATATGTATGCATGTGTAAAATGCATGAACGAAGATAGGATGGGATGGGGAGAATTGGGATATGGAATATTTATTGGAGGGGGGAGAGGGGGACAAATCTCGCTAGGGTGTGTCTGTCTGTCTGTATGTATTTTGTATGTAGTACGTACTCGGGACAAGGAGAAGTTTTGGTCTATGTAGATACTCAGGATGGATGGTAAAAGTTGGAGGTGGTTAGTGTGTTGTTTGGTGAATGGCTGCTGCTGCTATGGTAACTAGAACCTACCCATCTAGGTACTGTGGTATGGATGAATCTCTACGAAAAGTATGATGGGGTTACTCGAGGGGTCTAGATTCTTGTGTTTCAGTGTCAAAAGTAAATCTAAAGAATTCGGGATTTATCACATGGTAGTAGTGACATGCCATTAAATAATTCTTTCCTGGATATATATACTATGTAGGTCTAGGTCTAGATAGGCCACCCACTTGCTTCCATGTTATAGGAAAGATCATGCCATGATGAGGATGCATAGAGATAAAAACCTGTATGTGTCTTTTACATGTAGGTCGAGGCTTGCTCT
Organism: Aspergillus welwitschiae; assembly: GCF_003344945.1. NCBI lineage: Eukaryota > Fungi > Ascomycota > Eurotiomycetes > Eurotiales > Aspergillaceae > Aspergillus > Aspergillus welwitschiae. Next base: position 798,804 of record NW_020798698.1, read on the forward strand.
CGGAGATTTCCCCTAGGTTTGAATGGAGAGCTTTAATAGAAATATATTCCTCCCCGTGCAAATCAATGATGAGGTGGTAGCGTTCCAGGTCCTTTGATTCCGTGGACCCCTTTCACTTTGTTTTTGATTTCCAATCCAGGTGTCTTGCTAGTTTGGGTAAGTACTAGGTACCTCGTGAAGGAATTCTTGGCTTTAGAGGCGGAGGTGGCTGAACGTTAACTTTGTTGGTTTGGTTTGACACATTTTAACATTGGGAGCGATGTGGTATGTGAGCAAGGTTAGTTACTGGAGTGACGGACTGACTGACTGACTTTTCTTCCCATGCTTCTCTGTCCGTATTTAGGTTGGGGACCCCCTGTCAGATGATCTCGTGGGATCATGCGGGTTTGTGTGCGGGGATGGGGGATATGGTTGATTAGCTTAAGGGAAGAATCGTGGTAGTTAGTAGTACTTTTGTCACACACACTCTCATGCTTTTGTTCATGTTTTGATGATCTCCACAGGCAAGTACATTTTTGGGTTTTATGGGTGTCGGCTTGTATCTAAGTGGTTTAGACAGGGAGGAATTTGTGTGCTGAGTGTGGGGAGGGAGTTCTCTCCACCACAGACAAAAAGCCGATCATTACTCTTGTTCCACCTTTTCTTTCATTCTCCTTGGCCCCTTCGGTAAGGATTGACGGTGGAATGCAGTCTCGGATGTGGGAGGTGCAGGAACTCCCATCGAATTTCATGTACGGAGGCCGGACGTGCCTACGCCACCTGCAGACGGTTGATCCTCACAGTTGAGGGTTGGAAGAGACTGGGACCCATGGGATTTGGATGTTTGGCTGACGGCGATAGAATCATTCGAGAATACGACCAGGGATATATGGTCGTCATTGGCTTGTAGCGATGTCCAGGGGTTGGGGGGTCCTCAGGGCGCCATTTTTGAGATTTTGAGGCATTGGAGATGAAACGGGGTGGATCGCCAGCCAGCGCATCATTGTCATCATCATGATATTATTGCGTAGCCATCAAGCAGAGCCAAAGGACGTTACTGGTCTAATAGGTGCAGCAGGAAAGCCAAAGGCGGACTGAAAAAGAAAAGAAGGGAGGGATCGTTTGCGGTCATGGATGGCTTTTGGTCTCCAGCCACGCCGTCAATCAGCTTTGGAACCTCCCCACCTGGATTACCCCGCAGAAACATCCACCTCAGCTTCTATCATATACCGATGGGTGTCATCCTCCATCGGGGAGTACGTGGAAGTAGTCCTGATGACGAACGATCCTGGTTTTACCATTTTCGGGTCATAATAGGAGTGACGTGAGTAGAAACAATACTACCTCAGTACCGATCTGACTGCTACCGGTCAATCTCCACACAACCGCAGAAGGGGTAACAAACCGATACTGCTAAGACGGTATCTAGTGGATTCCGCAACTGAGTCGAGCGAATGCTCGGAATCCAGGGCTGAGACTATGATCTGTCACGGGCCAATGGCCGACCGCAGTCCGGACTGTGTGTAACTGCAGACATGCAGACAGCCTGCCTCGCTTACCAGCGGAACCCCAGTCAGTTTAGCACCAGACGCACCACTCTTTGAGATGAATCCGGGCTTCTAGCGTCCCTGTCCCGGATCGAATGATGTATCTCATGGGGGGGCGAAGGGGAGTCAAGTGAGCAGCTTATCCGCTGGGTCTGGGGGAGCTTGATCCATGGTACAGCGGACGCAGATGGGAGACTCTTGCTCTTTGCCATTAATAACCATTATGGTTCATTACTTTCGGCCGGGCGGTGACGTTCTGGTGTAGTCGGTCGACCTCTGAATTTATTGGCGCAAATGGGACACTGCAGGCAACACACGTACGCCGTCGGTCGCATTCACTTGTAGGAATCCTTTTCGGGGGTCCAAAACTTCGCACCAGTCCGGTCTACAGGGTTGTCTAGATTGCGATGGCTGCGAGTTAGGGAGCGAGGAGGGTCTTGTCGGTTGTACGAGGATTTCGAGAATAGAAACCCATCGAAGAGATGCGCCAAATGGAAATGGCCCGACCGTTGAGACTGGGGTCTGGAGTGGCGCTTCGTGGCTGCGGATACTGTCGTGTGTGGTTCGGAATGACCTCCCTCCAGAGGGGATCGAGACCGAAAGAAAAGAAGAAAAGCAATTCCGCTATCTCACCCACGGGAAAGTACGAGGTCTGCATGCTGCGTTGTCTCTGAATGGAGGGGGGGGGGGGGGGGGGGGGGGGGGGGGGGGGGGGGGGGGGGGGGGGGGCCACTGATGGTTCCTGGGTGATGATGACGGCAATGATGTTAATGGCGACCGATAATCGTCAGGCCACAACAAATGAGAGAGCAGAGCATTCTGAGGAACGAGCCGTGTGCTGGGATTGTTCAATATCTCTCCAAGAATTTAATTTGCTAATTGAGGGGAGAGTGTGTGTGCAGCATCCGACTAGGATGAATCACTGCCCCGTTGCTAGAGTGAAGGAGGGAGCTGGGGGATAGCCAGCGAATAACAGACGTATGGAAGCTGTCCGTCGGATAATGTCGACCATAATACCAGCAGATGATGGGCGGTTCTGGCGCAAGTTGAAGCAGCGCCTAGATAACTGTGCAGCTAGGTACAGTTAAGTGGATGTAGCTAGTGACTAGATGCCTATACCACGGGTGTGTCCGGGCATCCACCGCGGCTCCTCTGAGAGGTCTAGTGGACTGTGATCCATACCCTAATGCACCTTGCAGATGGAGCCACCACTCCTTAGCCAGCGGTAAGAAAAGCCGGACAGAAAGACTTTAAGACTAGATGCACCGTGTGTCAGAAGGGAAGGTGAGGTGAGAGGAGGGGGGAAGAAGAGACGAGAAAGAATAAGAGACATTAATTGCATCTGCCGGTATGAGAGAGAGTAACTTCAGTCGCAGTGTATTTCTATACTACAAAGAGTAGACAGCAAAGAAGACGGATGATGGTAATTCTCAATGCGAATCATGTTATCTACTCCGTAGTAACTACAAAGTATTATTTTCCGGTTGGAACGGCTTCTGACTGTCTCTCCATCGGCAGTCAGAACCAGACGATTAACAACCTCCCCTGCCCTTTGGAGCTACGATGGTTTCAGGCGGGAAACCCAAAACCCCATTTAGATTGTGTCCATTCAACCGAAGACTTTCTTGAGAAAGTGGTTTGGCTTTGAAAGTCAAGTCAATCGTTGATCGAAAGTCTTGCGCTGCTGCTTTTCCCGCCAAATTTACCATACCATACGGTACCGCACAGATCCGCAGCCACCGTTGGCGCCGTGTGATTTGGCTGTGTGGGTACCAGACGGGTAAAGACTGGTAAACTTGCCGTTTCTCACGTTCTTCCCTCCATACAGGAATACAAGAATAGTACGACGGACTGACGCTGCCATTCCTGAGGTTGCTTGCTGGCTGGCTGGCTGCTGTCTTCCCACTCACTCACTCTGTGCCTTTTCCCATCTATTTTTCGCCCTTAATTCTTGTTCGTCTCTCCATTTCCCTCCCTGTTGGCTCTCTTCCCCCTCCCGCTGCTCTGTTTATTCTATGTCGCTATTCCTCCAGCGCTGTCTGGTTTCACCAACCCCGACTATTCCCTGCTTCTAGTCGACCTCGTTCGGGGGTTGACTTGGTCAATCGTCACCCTGGCTTCGCGTTGACGCTCCGTCGCGCCATTCCCCCGCATAGCCGCTTTTCCCTCTTCGTTTCGCTTTCCTCCTCTGTCCTTACGTGATCACGAGATCCTCCTCAACTTTTTTTTTTTTCTTTCTTTATCTACAGAAGAAAAGAAATACCTCGTTCTCTCTCTATCACCGGAAAAACAAATAGTGCACTTCCCCGTCTGTCTGTTGCGATAGGGTTGTTTGCTGTCTCGTTATCACCGTCCCCCGCTATCCAGCCATGGCCAATTAATACTGCGGATGCATTCATAACCAACAATCAAAGGGCACCCGCTCTGCCTGGCAGACGGTCCTGCTTGGAAGCTGCTCATTGTGATAATCTCTCTCGCTTGATCTCACACCCCACGCCTCTCAGTCATTCGACCTTCCCTCGTCCTCCCCTCGGGGTAGTCTTCGGTATTCCTGTCGGCTCCGCCTGTCCAGCATGGCGGGCAATGGCACAGATGATGCTCAGTACCTCGCTCCTCCGGCCGTGACTGCCCTACGGCAGGAAGCTCGGAGTATCGATCCGAGATTCTCTCCTACTCGCTCCCCCAGCGTCGATCACATGCGACAGGAACGTGAAGATCTCAAAGAGGCGGCGGAACAAACCTTGAACGTCATTGTTGATTTGGATCTCGATGGTCGCGTCAAATGGGTCAGTCCGTCATGGAAACAGGTCGTCGGCACATCACCAGTATCAATAGAGGGGCGGATGATATCAGAGATCGTGGTCGGTAACCAGAATGTCTTTCACGATGCCATAGAGAGCATGAAGGAGGATGACTCCCGCAGTCGGTTTATTCGGTTTGCAGTTCATATGGGCCCCGATTCGGTCTTGAAGTACTCGCCAGAGCCACGACCTGCGGAGCCAGAGCATGAAGCTACTGAAACGACCGACATTGCAGAAGAAGCACAAGCCCCTGCAGAGGAGGACCGCCATCATGACCTCCTTCATCTGGAAGGACAAGGTATCATGGTGTTTGATCGGACAGCCGATGGAGTTGGACATGTAGGTCACCGCAATTGTCGATGCTCGGTATACGTGATATAAACTGACCATTCTTTTCTACATTGGCAGACCATGTGGATGTTGCGACCGTTTACGGAACCGAGAGAAGTCACCATCGACCTTCCGCCTTTGCTAGTAGAATCCTTAGGCGTCGGAGCGGAAGTGTTGGCAAATTACTTGACCACTCTGGCTGAGGCTGCTGCTAGTGAGCCTGATCCTTCAAAGCATCCAGCTCCGAATCCGGTGTTGTGTCGTATCTGTGAACGACAGATCACACCATGGTGGTTCGAGAAACATTCGGACCTCTGTCTACAGGAGCATCGGGCCGAGATGGATGTTCAAATAGCCCAGGAGAATCTCAACGAGCACCGTCATGCCATCGTCAAGGTGCTAGATGCTCTAGAGGCCAGACAAAGCAGGCCGTTGGTACTCGGAGAGAGCAATCCCCCGCCAACACCCCAGCCCGAGTACAAAGGCCTACCTATTGGGCCATCTCCAGTGGCCTCCGCACCGTCGTCGGGATCAGTCTCTAGTGCTAATTCCGCTCCTGGCACGCCACCTCGGTCCAGAGATCATTCGGCCTCAGGAATCGGGCATACTCGCGCTCGATCATTCGCAGTGCGGCGTCCGTTAGCTCGCGTCGTTGAATTGATCCTTGACCTTTGTGACACTGCCCTAGAAATCAACATGCCTATGATCAAGGAATCTCGCGCGGACAACAGTGATGATTTTCGGACATTGTCACCGCAGTCCGAATCTCGTATCTCGCAGGTTCTCCAGTGGCAATCACCCAGCTCTAATACACTAGAGCAGGAGCAAGGACTCGCGGCCCTATGCAACGATACCGAACAAGTCGCCAAGGCAAAAGTTGATGCGGTTATCCGCCATAGAAGAATTGTGGAGTATGCCGAGCGGATTCGCATCGAATACACGATTCTGGTAGAGGAGTGCATCACCGCAGCTCTCACCAAAGCCGAGCGAATTGCGGCCGGTCAGCTCAGTGATTCGAGTGCCTCAGACGATGACGCCCCCCACGACACCGAACCCGCCGTGACCACAAGTAGCCCGATAATACGAGGGAAGCGCGAATCTGCAGCACCGCCTACAATGTCCGCTTTAACAATGTCCATGCGCAATTCGCCCGACCGATTCCAGTCTAACCACTCCTCCGAAGGCAAAGCCTCAGTCGCTGTGTCGACCGGGTCGAACAGCCCAATGGAATGTCCCACACCCCGATCACACAAGAGTATAGCCGGCGTTTTAGGGACATCGCAGCCATCCAGACGGGGTCTCTCTTTGATAGATTTGGATGCCGGCGATTACAGTGACAGCAGTGCTCCTTCTTCTGCTTTTCCCGGTGCCGTGCGAACCGACTCTCCCTCGTCCGACCGCAGTATGGACAGGAAGCGAAGGAGTCTGGTCCTTCCCGGTCTTTCTAGCTCACCTCGCAGACAACATTCTCCAGCTAGGATATCGGGGCCACATTCACCATTACGAATGCCCCGGGCTCGTCTTTCGAGCGGCGCCGATAGTCTACCGTCACCTATAGTATCTCCCTCTGCAAATGCGATCGAGCTGGCACAAATTCACTACCCTCATCATCGCCGTCAATCGTCCGCAACGTCTTCCGATATCGTAAAGCCGCCCGTTTCACCTCATCTATCTTCCGCCAGCCAGCCGCAGCCGAGACCAGCACCGCCGTCGATCAAGGACTTTGAGATCATCAAGCCAATCAGTAAAGGTGCCTTTGGAAGTGTTTACTTGGCCAAAAAGAAAGTAACTGGGGAATACTTTGCGATCAAGGTATTGAAAAAGGCGGATATGGTTGCGAAGAATCAGGTCACCAATGTCAAGGCGGAGCGTGCAATCATGATGTGGCAAGGCGAAAGCGATTTTGTTGCTAAGCTCTACTGGACATTTTCCAGCAAGGACTACCTTTACCTGGTAATGGAATATCTCAACGGCGGCGATTGTGCTTCGCTTGTCAAGGTTCTTGGTGGACTGCCCGAGGACTGGGCGAAAAAGTACATTGCGGAAGTAGTCCTTGGGGTCGAACACCTCCATGGTAGGGGTATCGTCCACCGTGATCTCAAACCAGACAATCTTCTTATCGATCAGACGGGTCATCTCAAGCTGACTGATTTCGGACTGTCACGCATGGGCCTTGTTGGGCGTCAAAAACGCGTCCTCAAGAGTATGAACAATGAGCCGGCACCCGATCTTCTGAAACAGGGCTCGTTTCCTCGAGCAACTTCAATCACATCTTCCAGATCAGCCTCTTTCGATTTCCAAGGCAGCGGATCCCCGGGATCCACTCCATTGATCACGCCAGATGTTGCTAGTAGCATTCCCCAACCTTCTTACTTCAGCCTCAACCAAGGGGGAGGTCTCAGTCGGCAGACTTCACGTCGGGCGTCCGGCTACCGTAGCGATAGCGGCGCCAGCGAGAGTCTGAATGCCATGTTCCGCACTTTGTCTATCAACGAGGGTGGTGAAGCTTCCGGCACCATGCCTGTGCCCGTCCCTTCCTCGGGCCAACACCAACACCAACACCATCTACCCGAAGAGGAGAGCCAGAGCGAGGCGGGTGAGTCTCCTCACTTGTACCCGCTTCAACCCACGATGAGCAATTCCTTCTCCTACAGCACTCCGCCGCAACAGTCAATGATGCCTCCCCTAATGGCGCTCTTTGATCCCGAGGACCATAACAGGCGGTTTGTGGGTACGCCAGATTATCTGGCTCCGGAAACTATCAACGGTGTTGGTCAGGATGAAATGAGTGATTGGTGGTCCCTGGGCTGCATCATGTTTGAGTTCCTCTTCGGCTATCCGCCATTCAATGCTGGAACTCCAGATGAGGTTTTCGACAATATCCTTCACCGGAGGATCAACTGGCCGGACGAAGCCGAGGAATTCGCATCCCCCGAAGCTATTGATCTTGTGAACAGGCTCATGACTATGAACCCTCGTGAACGGATAGGGGCTAATGTGGATGAGAAATACCCAAATGGTGGAGCAGAGATCCGGAGCCACCCTTGGTTTTCTGATATCAACTGGGATACCTTACTGGAGGACAAAGCGCAGTTTGTACCCAACATTGAGAACCCCGAAGATACCGAATACTTCGACGCTCGTGGCGCCACGCTTCAGGCCTTTGCTGAAGAACTGGAAGATGCAAGCCCCCCTCAACCGCCGTTAACCACTGGTGCATACCCTCAAGATCGGCCTCATGATGCCCTGTTCAAAGTCCGCTCTCATGTTAACTCGATGAAGCGACCGTTGATGCCTCTGCATATTCCACCTCATGTGCGTGAGTCACGTAGCAGGAGGCTGAGCGAGCCTACAATGGCCGACGATTTTGGCAACTTCGCTTTCAAGAATCTCCCTATGCTAGAGAAAGCCAACAAGGACGTAATTCAGAAACTACGCCAGGAGGCAATGCAAGCACAGCAACGTCACGTTCCTCCCACGGGCTCTCAGCAACAAGGACATGCGCAAGGCGGCCAGGATCAAGCCCCCACTCAGCCTGCACCACCCGCTTTGGAGGGAAGCCCGTTACCGATGTCCCTACAGCGGACATTATCTCAAACTAAAGGCAACAACCGACCTGCGTCCCCTTCAAGCATGAGCCAGGCGAATTCGTCTCCCAGTCGTCCTTCTCAGCCCTCGTCTCCGCTTCTTGTTCAATTTAGCACCGGTCAAAATCACGAGCGCAGAAAAACGTCCGGGTCATCTTCTAATAACTCGCAGTCCGCCGGAAGCTCTCAGCCCGCAAGTGTCGACCCAAGCCGGATGGCGAGTCTTAAGCACGGTTCCGCGTCATCGTCTCCTATAAAACCCCCCCGAGCCACGGCTCACTCGCCCGATAAGACACCTTCTGGACAGCGCCACGGCAGTGCTCCTGCCTCACGAGCAAGATCACAGACCATCGGCTCCCAGGACGGGGACCTCTCATCATCCCTAGCCAAGGAAACATACGCCGTGGGCCACTACAAACGCCGCAGCCAATTATTCGATATTTCGCCCTCGTCGTCAGATAATGAAGATCCGCGTACGAAAGCTTTGCTTAAAGTACAGCGCCGCCGCCAAAGCTCGAGGCGCATGTCACAGATCAATTTCCCCGATGGGCCATTTTTCCGGCCTTTGGACGTGCTCATCTGTGAAGATCATCCTGTTTCTCGCATAGTTATGGAACGCCTCTTTGAGAAGCTGCGCTGTCGTACCATTACGGCCGTAAATGGTAACGAAGCTATGCGTTACGCTCTCAGCGAGGTGCAGTTTGACATTATCATGACGGAGTTTAAACTACCCCAGGTAACCGGTGCTGATGTCGCGCGTATGGTGCGGGAAACACGTAGTGCGAATCGGCATACTCCAATCATTGCGGTTACAGGCTACCTTAAGGATCTACCAGAAACCCACCATTTTGACGCGCTCATCGAGAAGCCTCCAACCCTAACAAAATTCACGGAAGCACTGTGTAAGTTCTGTCAGTGGAAGCCGCCTCCAAAGGACTACAACCCTTCCCAGTCAATGAATGTCCCGCCTTCTACGATGCGCCAGGCTTTCGTGCAAGCCGAGCATAGCCCAAGTTCAACAGCCTCGTCGGGGTTCGCACATGTACCTCCTAGCTCTTACAGAGGATCCAGTCGAGAGGACTCCATCGTCAGCAGTTACTTTGGCGATATGGAGTCAATCAAACCCGATGACGGCCCTGTCATCGTGAGTCATCACAATGAAGAATCGGAACAGGATAAAGGTGGCCTCGGGATTTCTGAAGATGTAATTCGAGTACCAGAAACGACGGATGGCAGTTTCACATCTGGCTCGGATACAGTGCCTTTCCCAAGCCTACTTCACGCCTCTTCAGCACCACCCACCGTGCATCCTTCTGGAAACATTACACCTCGCAAACAGCGATCCACTGAAGCGATTCGGGCGAAGAGAGAATCGCTGGAACGCAAGCGCTACGAGTGTGCCGAGTCTGGCGATGATGAAGATGAAGAGCTCGGTAATTCTCAAACACGATCAAGCAGCCCCCAACAAAGATCTCGTCGTCCTGGCTCTAAGCTAGGAATAGAGATGATGAGAACCAATAGCAGGGGTAGCGTTGTCAGTGGAAGTGAGGAGCTTCTCAAGAGAGAGAGGGAGTCTTTGGAGCGACGGAGCAGTGGAGGTTCTGGTGGCGCCAGTGACTACAGCGAGGAACGTACTGGCACTCGCTCTCCGCAAAGTCCAAGTCTGGAGAGCCGCCTCGAGAACCTTTCAATTCCCGAGGAGGCGATTGTGGGGTCCGTTGAAGGATACAGCCCTAAGCATTCGCCCATCGTGGAGCTAGGGTCGAAAATGGACATACCAGCAATTTTTTCAGATCGGCCAACTTCACCGTTCTCGGCAGAAACTGCTTCGGGTGCACAGGCTATGGAAGACAGCGTCGAAACACCTAAACTTGGACATATTACACCACCTATCGTTTTTACGAGAGATGGAGAGTCAGAGCCCTCAGGAGACGACCCGGAGACCCCTTACATCAAGACTACTGGGGACGATTCAGCTGCGAAATATGGTGCAGAAGCTGACATTGACCGATATCTGGATGCCGATGCCACGCCTCGACCATTGCATACACCATCGCCCCATCCGTACTTGGGTTCTGCCCATTCTCAACCCGACACATAAAGAACCGACACTATCTTACTTTCAAGATAAACCTTGCGGAACTGCAATTCAGTGAGACATGCGTTGGACAGATGTCCACGTACGGTCCGCTATTGTGTGCGACCATATGACTTATATCACTGCATGCTTACGACATATTGTTCTTTTTGCACCTGTTAAAATACATTCCTCTTCTTTTACTGCCGATCATATTGCTTTATTTGCCACGCGCGTTTCAAGGCTAGCGGGTGTTTGGGAGTGTTTGTCGTCTCAACCAGGCTGTCTGAGTTCCACTCTTTTGTCGATTTCCCGTTCTCACTTTCATGTTTTTATTCATTGTTCCACTTGCTCATCATCCAGGCGTATATCCCATTTCCTTTGTTCTGAAATTTTCCTCTTCTGAGAGCAAAATTGTGTGTGTACCTATACGTACCAGTTTCTCAAGAAAAAAAAAAGAGTCCATCTAACTGCTTTGCACTAGTAGACATACCAGTCGAAATGTATAAAAATATTTACGTTAATCCTGTTTCATCTTATATACTCCTTTCGACCCGTTGTAAAACGTGATTTGGCTAGTTTGCTTCCCCCGTTCTAATTGATCTTTGTCTGATCCACATAGCGACGGAGTACGGAGTACTACTTACCCTACTAGTTCACTCTAGCCCCTCCCTTCTCCAAAGACACTCTTCCAACATGCACTCTAACACCCATCCAACTACCCACCGACTCCTTACATACTGAACACATGCGCTACCATCTTGCCTCTTCGATACACAATCTCAGCGAGTAACTCCAAATAATGATTACTGAACGTACCTCCAGAATTAATGGAGAAGCCCATCCACGCACTCCATTGAGAACAAGTGAGAGAATGTGGGAAAGAGGACATGTTACCAGTTACTAGTGTATTTGGAAGCAGATTGTATGAATTGCTTAGTGAGTGGTAATTAGTTTAGCTTGGATAGCTCCCCTCACTGATGATAATAAGACCCGTTGTTGTTGTTGTTGTTGTTGTTGTTGTTGTTGTTGTTGTTGTTGTTGTTGTTGTTGTTTATTATGTACTACTAAAACTGGGTTGTTTTACTGTTGTCGTAGGTGTTATAATTCGGTTGGTTGGTGGTGGTGGTGGTGGTGGTGGTTCTGGCAGTCAGTTTTAAAGGATAGAAGGGCTTGTAGTAGTCTTATAACAGTGCGCTTAGGACTAGAACTACTAAACAATTTTGGCTAAGTAGTGCATATCATTATTGAATCTATATATCGATCGAATACTATGCCACAGAAAAACAAACATCTGACACCGGCCAGTGCTGATTTGCATACCAGCCACACAACAACATTAGTAGTCTAGTCAACTGAATATTTCGATCAACTAACCGGGACAACGTACTGACAGCTGTCCGTCCAGTTATTGATGCAGAAATAGAAACACAAATGCCACCGTTTGGTATGTACGGAAAGGTATTATCTATAGATAGCTATGCTGATATGATCAGGACAAATCACTCAACAGTATGTAAAAGAGACGACGAGCAAGTGCACAATGGCAGTCATTTCCAGCATGAACACCGCACTGTTGAAATGAGATCATTTCTCGTCCATAGCGGGCGACACGGCGCGGATCTGAGGCGACTGCTGGCCATGGGATTGCCCTTGCTCCAGATCAGCTGGGTCGCGGCTGCTGATGCTGTTGCGATGACGGAAGAATCGGCCGCGACTGACAGAGGACAAACTGTGACCACCCTGGGATTCCATTGACTGGCGACCGGAGCGCGCCGCAGACGGGGCGGCGCTGGTGTTGGAGTGGCTTCGGCGGTGAGAGGTAGATGCACGGCTCTGCCGCTCGGCTTGCTCTTCCTCTTCTTCCTGGATGCGACGCTCCGCGGTTTCACGGTTGGCCATCCGGACAACGTCATCCACACGAGTGCGGCGGTCTTCAAACACATCACCCATAACGTCGCCGGAAGAAACGTCGCGCATGCCCAGAGAGAAGTCAACATGCTTTCGCGTGAGCATTGAGTCACCACGGGCCCGGGCAGCGGCGGCGTCCGCGCCCTTGCGAAGGATAGAATGCTGGCGGACAGAGCTGCTGGTGCCCATATTTTCGGGGAGCGAATCGTGCTGGTGGACAGGGGTGGGAGGAGGCCGGCCATCACTGCTGCCGGGAGGAGCGCCCATGTTATGCGAAGGGAACCCGGCGACATGGAAGGGAATGTCGACACGGGCACCCTGGAGGTTCATGCGTGGGCCTTCGATGCCAATCTCTTGCAAGGCAAGCATCAGCATGCAAATGAACTTATTGCGACGTTGCAAACGCAAGCCCTCATTTTGCCAGTTGGACTTGTAGAAGAAGACAACATTGAGGGTGACTGAGAAGTTTTCAGTCACCTCACGCATCTCAGTGAGGATGTTAGTCTGGAATTCCCGGCGTTCGCTGCGGACAAATTCCAACAACCGTTGGCGAAGACCATCAATTTGCTCGAGTGTCGTGCCATACTTGATGACAATAGGAACAGCCTCGGCCAGGGCACCTGATCTGCGCTGGTTGAGAATGAAGAGACCGTTCAGATAGCTGTTCGGGGCTTGAACAACGTGACCCTGCATCTTCTTGAACTCGGTATACAAGAGGGAAATCTGCTTGACGAAGTAGTCATCACCCAGGCCGGAATCACCTGAGTTACCATAAACTGTTACGCGGTCACCAACATCAAACGGGTGCTTGATGAAGACGAAAATGACCGACTGAAGGAACTCCTGTGCAGTGGCAGAGAACAGCCAAGACAACGCAAGGATACTGGAGCCTGCAGACGTGAGTACGCCGGCAGCCGAGGTGGAAATCAGGGTCAAGAAAACGATCAGGGCAATGACAATCACGAAGAATTCCAGTACGTTGTCAAGTCTTCCGACAACAGAGTCAAGGTCTTTCAAAGACGCAGTGATGGCTTTGCGTTCGCGTCCGATTTCCACGCACACAGACTCCAATTCCTCCATTGAAATATCTCCGTTCATGTCCTTGTCGAACATGGTAAAGGCAGCTTCGGCTTCGTCATTGTTATCAAACGCCTCCTTCAGATCTCCAGAGAAAACGGTCTCAAAGCCATCCCGCACGAGAGTCCGGTAGAGTCGCCGAGCCAAAACCTGGCAACCGCTCGTGGTTCGCAGCAAAGCCAGCACAACCTGGTAAGGGTGGTTGCTGTTGGTAGCCGTACGACCAGTGAAGTCCGCTGCAACTGCACCAGCAACATCACCAACCTTGGTGAAGGCACCCTTAGCAAGACGCCCCGCTTTACCAGCGTAATGGAACGGGATCTTGAGGCCGTTGTTAGAGCCGGGCTGCTTTTGCTCCTCAAATTCCTTGTCCTTGGCAGTAATTTTCCTCCGCGAGAATTCGTATAGTTTGGTCAAGCTGCCAATCTGGAACTTGTTGATCTCGATTCTATCGGCATAAGTACGTGTGTGGAAGCTGATGGCGATCAGCTGAATGATGAACTTCTCCACCAGGTTGAGGATCGTCCAAACGAAGACGGAAATGATGATCTTGTTGAGCGTGTTTTCCCAGGAGCGCGTCGTATGGTTTCCGTCCACGTGATGATTCTTCATCGTGGGGAGGAAAGAAATTTCGACACCCAACCACCAAAAGAAAAGGGTCGCATGCAGTTCCAATTGCTTGGCAAGATCACGCCATTTCTTTGCATTGTTGGTAAAGATACTGGCGAGCGCATTCACAGGTATAGGTATTAACTTGGAAACAATCTGCCAGGACTCGTATCAGCAACAGGGCAATGGGAAACGGGTGACGATATCAGGGGTACTCACTCTTCCAGCCCACAATGTCAACCAGACAATTTCCAACCAGACAGAAAACCAGACCAACCGGACACCTCCGACACTGGCATCTGGATATGCCAGCGCGCCAACCAACAACGGAATTAATAGGACGATCACAAGGGGCACGATGTAGGTAAGGTAACGGATGATGAAACTAGATTCGTGGAGTTTCTTGACGAATCTGGCAATGTTGGTATTGGGATTCTCGGGTGGGTTGTAGACTGCAGCTTTCTCATGCAGCGGATTAGTGGCCTCATCAAACTCGTCGACATGTTCGTTCGGGCGCGAGCGAGAACGTGAACGAGAGCGGGAGGTGGATGTACGGCCGCCGTTAACACTCTTTTTCGACTCTGCCTCTTGGGTGGAGCGCGAAACCATCCGTTCAGCCTCCATAACTGCCAGGTCGTCTTCTAGACGCGTAGATTCTTCTCTCGCAGTGACAGGAGAGCACAGGGCGGTCCTATCCAAGTCATTGTAAGAAGTGTCCACCCTCAGGTGGTGTCCATTACTAGAACTGTCATAGACGTAGGTTCCTTCGTCAGAGTCAGGAGTGCCATCGTCGTATCTGTGCTTGCTCTTCTCTTCCGGATGATCAGGAGAAAGATGCTCTCCCATAGACGTCGACATGTTGGCGCCAGGCCAGGAGTCGAAAGCGAAGAGCTAGATTACAGGCTAACCAGCAGTGGGATTATAGATCGAATTACTCCGAAACAGACTAGATGCTGGGTATGTTAGACGGGAATCGATCAAAAAGAAGCCATGCACAAGCTTAACCACGAGCACATAGTGAAGAATGAAGAATAAAAAAGTATAGACAAACGAAGGGAAACACCTGGAAGATAAAAGAGGGTCTGGTGCAAGCGAGAAAGAGCACGAGCAAGGGCGAAGGCTGACCTACACTGGTGGGAATTCCTTCCGAAAACCAGCAAAGCTAATGATGCATTGACTCTGGCCGGTGGCTCAAAAAGGAACGGGAGATAAGCGGGCACTAGTAGGATTGTGCAGATGGAGGAAAAGGAAAAATGCACAGAAGCAAGTAGTAGAGGGAGGGAAGAAGAAAAGGAAGCGTAATGAGTAGAATAGGACAGCGTGTAGGTGGGGAGCCCGTGAAAAGAAAAGAGAGAAAGAAAGAAAGGAAAAGACAGAAGGACAGAAAGGTACAGGACCAAGTGAGACTGGACCTTGGTTCGACAATTCGACAGCAGCAGAGCAGAAGGAGGAGGAGATCGATGCGGGCGAGATGCCGATCGCACGGGACAATTTAACCAACTGGAGATTCAATGACTGAAGTCTGAAGGTTTGGCAAAGTCCAGACCAATTCCATCCTCGAGTCAGACTTCGGTTATACTCATGAGTCTTCCTCCACACCATTTAATCGACACCATCCTGTGATGCCCTTTTACAGGGGACAACCGGTAATATCCGTGTTAGATAGACCCTCTACGTGGGAATAATCTCAGCCATCCGCCTTAAACAATGGTGGCCGCGGGTGGCGGTCATTCGACGATCCAAGACCTCGATCGATATGGATCCAAGTATCCAGTGGGCGTGCACTCAGCATCGGTTCTGGCCCAGTGGCGCCCAGTGGGTCCGAGTCATCTAACGTTAGAAACTTCAAACGGGTCCAAAGAAAACTCTGGGACCCAGAATACCCTTCATGCTAACCCAAACTACCTGCGTTAGCTCCTCCATCGTTGCAGCCTTAGTCTGGTGTCTCACAGCGAGACTGCGTTCTCTGAGAGGGGGGGTCAGCTTGGCATTTCGCGGGATTTGGTCCTGCAGCGACAGAGAAGAGAGGGGAGATTATTCGGATTTATGTAGGAAATTCATCTCGCTTTGCAGATGCACAATCCGCGGATTTGATGGGGTGGGAGGTTTCCAGACAGATGTCAAGTCTGGAAAACAGACCAAATGATGTTATCTCATCCAGCGATTATTCTCCGAAAGTCTTGAACACAATAATAAATGTGGAAGACTGGAAGGGCAAAAGTGGCCACCGCCAAGAAACGCCACCTCAGGCACTCCCGGCTGTCCTCCAGCTGTGCACAACGTATTGCACAAAAGTCATCGTGGATTGATTCCTGGGTCAGCACTTACGTCGGAGAACCACATCTCGGAAATATTTTGCCCCCCACTACGCAGAATGCCCATGCTTGTTGCCCGGCCTCTATACAGTTCGTCAACCCCCCGGTTACTGTCCCTGCAGATTGTTGTAATTTTAATCCCGCTGCCGTTCCAACTTAAAAGGGATATTATGGTTTGTGAGGCGCGAGTCAGTGCAGTCTATAGCTTTAACACTAGTATATGGCGCTAAGCCTGGAGGATCCCACCATAGACACCATCTGAGTCTTGACGTCTCAAAAACCTGATTTCTACACGCTAGTGTTTTTTCCAAGCAGCCAATCCTTCACTTCAGTCTTAGATGGATGAATGAGACCGCCTCTTATGATAGGTGACAAAGAGGGACGCGGCTAACCTACCGAAAAATTATACCTCCCCAGCATGATATTCGGAATTACAAAGCGCCATCCTGATTGGCTTGTGCATTAAGTAATTGTATGCGCATACTTAGTTATGCTCCTGCTTGCCTCCATCCTCCATTATCTGCCACTTCCACTCACCCCATCACATTTTCAAAGAGCTGATCTCGATTGGGTTATCAGCTCGACATCATACCTTTAAGCACGCGAATTCCATTGGCAGGTCCGCTCTCGGTTGTTGACGTGTCTTGCCCCGCCATGTCCACTGAAGATCTCGGCGGTCATCTGCACGGTAGATGGGAAGGCCATGATAACCGTAAATGGAAGGTTATGAATTATGCTTACGAAGCTCGAATCATCGAAGTGCAAGGGCCATCTCGGTTACTCTGTAAACTGTAGTATGGCATCCATCGGTAACGGTTTGCCGTTCTCACAACGACTTGGCCGCATTGGTTCCCATCTACCTGCCGGGTGTTCGAGTGTTCCACAATGCCAAAATACGAACCAGAATTTGTGGTCAGGTCATTGTTGACTAGTAGTCATCGTGCCTGTCTGCCTGTTTTACGGCTCTTGTTAGTCCATGTAAAATAAACAACATGTAGGCATAGATGCGTAGGCATGGTGTAGGGGCAGAGTGCGGGGAAGATCGACACTAAACAGTTTCAAACTATCTCTTCCATCAAATTTCCATATCGTGCTTACTCGCCCCTCTGATTAGATCTACCGGGTACTCCATACAGCTAAATATTGTAAGGCCAGCAGGGGCATCGCAGCTACCCCTGGTCTGTGCAGGTCAAACCGCTGTCACACATCACGAATCCCAAGGATGGCTTCCCCGCATTCCACGGCAGAGGGCACGTGGAGTATGGAGGATTCCGCTATGACAGGAAAGAGATGTAATAGCTTGGAAAGAACTCCGCAGTTGATAGATTCTCTGGTGTATCGGGGCGTCAAAACATTAGCACCCGGTTCTATGGGAGGGAAAGAGAGAGAGACCAAGTGAAGTTCACGTGCTGATCGACTGATCGGTCGGAAGCAGAAGGGCCGCTGATTGGTCGAAGGAGCCTTGTCTTGTTTATTGGACCGGCAAGAACGACTGATGCTCTCTCTTTCCATCCTCCATCCTATTGATCCAGTAACTCCCTCATCCTCCATCTCTTTCCTCTCTTCTTCTTCCATCATCCTCTGGGGGTTCAGTCTACTGCTTGTCATCCCAGACTATTGACCATTATCAAGACCTTGCTGAGCGAATCCCTTGCGTTTGTTTACGACGATAATTGGATCCATTCTCCAACATGCGAGGCGAAGTATACCCCCCGTTGTATTTACCTTTGGACCCCCGCACCGTCACCCCCTCCCCTTATCCATAAACATCCATTCCCACAACCTCACGTACCAGCACTCATTCAACTTCCTCATCGCAGCTTGACTTCCCTTTATTCTAACTATTTCGTTCCATCAGGTCTGCCATATCCACATCGGCCAGGCTGGTATCCAGCTTGGTAACAGTGCTTGGGAGCTGTACGTCCTCACCGCTTTTTATTGTACCCCGATATAGATGCCTTCATAGATGATTTCATGCTGACCGCGGCCATCACGGCAGGTACCTCCTTGAACACGGTCTCAAGGCAGATGGCCAGCTCAATCCTGAGGCTGACGACGCAATCAATTCTGGCGGTTCGTTCGAAACCTTCTTCACCGAAACGCACAGCGGCAAATATGTCCCTCGCTCTATCTTCGTGGATCTTGATCCTTCGGTACGACTTTATCCAATCAAAATGGCTTATTGAATGTATATGGTAAACTGATGGATGCAGCCCGTCGATGAGATCCGCACCGGCCAGTACCGTCAACTCTTCCACCCTGAAACGTTGATTAGCGGAAAGGAAGACGCCGCCAACAACTGTACGAACTACTTCTGGTCGGGCCTGAACATGTAAGCTAATGCTTGTCAGATGCCCGTGGACATTACACCATCGGTAAGGAGCTTGTCGAAGCAGTTGCCGACCGCATTCGTCGTGTCTCCGGTAGGTTAACCACAATCCTCTGAAACCTGACTCTTCGGGAAGTAAGCTTACACACACAAGATAACTGCAACTCCCTGCAGGGATTCTTGGTTTTCCACTCCTTCGGCGGTGGTACCGGCTCCGGATTTGGTGCCTTGCTGCTCGAGCGTCTTTCCACCGATTATGGAAAGAAGTCGAAGCTCGAGTTTGCGGTGTACCCTTCCCCTCGTGTGTCGACCGCCGTCGTTGAGCCATACAACGCCGTTCTCTCCACCCACAGCACGATTGAGAATGCAGATTGCACCTTCTTGGTGGACAACGAGGCGGTTTACGACATCTGTCGCCGCAACTTGGACATCCCACGTCCCGGCTATGAGCACCTCAACCGCCTGATCGCACAGGTCGTCAGCTCCATCACCTCCAGTCTCAGATTCGATGGTGCCCTCAATGTCGACTTGACTGAGTTCCAGACCAACTTGGTGCCATTCCCTCGTATTCACTATCCGTTGATCTCGTATGCACCTGTGGTCTCGAGCAGCCGCAGCTCCCACGAGAGCTTTAAGGTGCAGGATCTCACCTTCCAGTGTATGTACTTCTCTTTGGGACTTTTCGTCTAGGCATTGGTGGTGGTAGATGGCTAACGGTGGCTGCAGGTTTTGAGCCGAACAATCAGATGGTGGTTTGTGATCCTCGCAAGGGCAAGTATATGGCAGTGGCTCTGCTGTACCGCGGTGACGTGGTACCCCGTGACTGCACCCAGGCCATCGCCTCCCTCAAGGCCAAGGCCTCGTTCAATCTCGTTGAATGGTGCCCCACCGGCTTCAAGTTGGGTATCAATTACCAGAAGCCCGTTCGGGTTCCCGATACTGAGCTGGCTCCGGTCGACCGCTCCGTCAGCATGCTCTCAAACACGACCTCCATTGCTGAAGCATGGGGCCGTCTTGACCACAAATTCGACCTCATGTACTCGAAGCGCGCCTTCGTTCACTGGTACGTGGGCGAGGGTATGGAGGAAGGCGAGTTCTCCGAAGCTCGTGAGGACCTGGCTGCGCTGGAGAAGGACTATGAAGAAGTTGCCAATGACAGTCTGGAGCCGGAGGGTGAGGAGGGTGAGTACTGACACCTTTCACTACCCTAATGGCTTGTACTGCTTTGGTCACTTCGTTTCTTGGTCTGTCTCACTTTGCCGGTCAAATTGTGTCTGCCCCGTCCTTTATGCTTGTGACAACCCCCTTCCTTCTGTTCATGCGTCCCTAGCGTTGTTTAATTTCCCTGCTCTTACTTAATGAACCGATACATGCGCTGCGGGAGAATATGAGCACACGAATCCATCGGTCTTTTGAAAGGACGTGAGAGTGTATTCCACGTGGAAAAGGAAAAAGTCTAGTATTCTATCAGATAATATACACAATCAGGTGGTTGCGAGTGCGCGGGATCCTGTAAGCTCAATCCTCCTTGCTCGTAGCTACCTCCATATCCTGGAGAAGCCGTAAAGAAGTCTCATAGGTCCACATCGTCACCGCACTCGCGGGAGCAGCCTTGAACAAGCTGACCGTCAAGCCCCGATAAAGTCCCCGGATACCCTGTGTCCGTAGGATCAATTTCATCGTATTAAACACACCCTGATACTCAGGAATATTGCGATGAATATATAACTGCCGCGTCGGGCCCTGCACCTGCAACCTCTTCCGAATCAAATCCAACGGAAACATCACCGTCTTCGACGACACACTCGCAATCACACCGGCCGCCGCATCCCCCGATCCAAACGGCAAATCCTGATACTGCGCCAACGGCGGCCTCAACGCCTCATACGTCGCAAAGAACAGTCCCATATACGGGACAATCTGTCCCACCGCCGCACTACATCCCCGAAAGAACCCGGCATACCCTTCATTCCGCGCAATATCCCTCACCGACGACATCAGCGAGGTGTACACCCGGTCCGTGCCCTGCGCGGCGAACCGCGTCCTCAGTAGATCCAGTGGGTATGTAGATGCCGTTGCGAGACCTCCGGCTGTGGCGCCCGCGACGAAGGACTCTGCGGATGGTGGAAGACGATAGGTGTCGAGTTGTGCTAGCGCTTGGGTTGTTGTTCGGTATGCGCTGAATTGGATCACCCCGTAGCAGACGTACATTAGTTCGGCGGGGATGTTGCCTTTCCAGAGGCCTGTTATACCCTCTTGACGGATGATGTCTCGCATTGTCGAGAGGGTGCCCTTGTAGATGGGACCGGTTACATCGCGGTGGGAGATGGGGTCCGATAGGGAGTGTATTTGTAGCTGCAGGCGGATTTTGACGACGTCGAGGGGGGCGACGCAGAATCTGGATGTAGATTGATGGATTAGGTGGTTGTTTGGAAGATTGTTTTAGGGGATATGGGAGTGGGCGCACCGTGATACGAGGCCGGCTATTCCGCCTGCTAGGACGACTTGTCGTCGTGTGCCCTGGATAGTTGTAGAGTTTATCAGCTTGTGCATTTGGATTGAGAATTGAGAGATGGTGCTAGGGGCCTGGGATGTCCATGGCTGGATTGTTGAATGGATGGATGGTGCATGAGGATCTGGGGTGGCTGCGTACCTCATCCTTGAGGTGTTCTCCCCCGGCCGACATGCATGTGACGGTGGATGGTTAATGCGAGAGAGATGTAGGTATTTGAAGCAAAATCGATGGTCGCGAGTGATAGCACGTTATATAAAAGTTGTCATTGATGTGGTTTTCCCCGTGGTGGTGGAGTGTTGTAAGTGGTTGTTTCGCTTATGGCCTTGTAGAAAGGCGACGGGCAAAAGAAAAAAGGGTAAAAATGATGCTAACGCTCTAGAGGTATGACGTGTGTCTGTTGCTGGTTCTTTTCTTTTTTCCTGCGGACGGACTTTCGGAGACTTCAAACTGCCGGATTTAGTTCCGTGGATACTTTGTTGACTTTGTTCACACTTGGATTTATCTACTATGCTACTGCTATTTATGTGATGTTAATTTAGCAGCGGGCAATTATGCTCCGTCTGGAACAAGCAACACAAGGGATGGCAAGAATATCTCCTGGTGGATGATGATGCCTGGTGTCTCTGCCTGACTGCCTGACTGCCTGGTTTGTACTCTAAAGCGGCGGCGAGTCAGTGCCCAATCAGGTGCCATCTGAAAAACCTCGGTACAAACAAAGTCGCATCGGATCATAAGTTATTATCTGGGGGATCTCCTGGCGTCCCACTTCTTCCCCAGCTCTCCTTCACCCCCCAACCCTGGAGTCCTTGGATGCGGGCACCTTCAGGCTCTTCATAGCAGGTCTCCTCGCTGCTAGTATCCGCCATGTCTCGTCTGTTGCGAACCGCCTTCCGCCTTCCCCGGGCCTCATTCCCTCCGGCCTCCGTTCTCAGCCGTCGTGTCTATTCGTCCTCTGTCGTTCGTCGCTCAGCAGCTAATGCTATCCCTCCCTCCGACAATGTGGCTCCCATAC
Source organism: Aspergillus welwitschiae (assembly GCF_003344945.1). Classification (NCBI taxonomy): domain Eukaryota; kingdom Fungi; phylum Ascomycota; class Eurotiomycetes; order Eurotiales; family Aspergillaceae; genus Aspergillus; species Aspergillus welwitschiae. The sequence goes on from NW_020798698.1 coordinate 820,893, forward strand.
CAAGTGATGCTGCTCCCACAGCTAGCAGTGTTGCCTCCGCAGCCAGCATTGCGGCCGCCGAACCGAGTGCATCACATGAAATAGCAGATGCAAGCAATGATCCTGCATCATCGCAGTCCAATCAATCCTCACCTCCGGAAGCAGGTGATCAGCACGACGAAAAGACCCAGACAACGAGCGCCGGGACAGTGGAATATCAGGATGATAAATACACAATTAGACGCAAAGAAGGAGGCCTAGTCATCGAAGAAGGTCGCAAACGCCCCATTGAAATCCTAGACATTATCCTTCGCGACTCCTGCAAATGCTCTTCCTGCGTGGACCCTCACTCCAAGCAACGCAATTTCCGCACGAGCGACATATCCTCTGACATCATCTCGGAGAACCCTACCATCAAGCACGGAAAGCTGCACGTAACATGGAAGAACGACTTCCGCGGCGCTCCTGCCGAATCCGCACACGAGTCCACATACGATCTCCGCCAGCTCCGACACCCCATCATCTCCCCCGTGGAAATGGAGTCCGCGGGCAAAAACCGCTGGCGAGCATATTGGGACAACAGCCGCATGCAACACTGGCAGCACTGGATCACCTACGACCAGTTCATCAACAACGACATCTCCTTCGCGTGGTCCATGCGTACCCTCGCCGAACTCGGCCTCATCTTCATCAAAGACATCCCAGACTCGCGCGAAATGGTCGAGAAGATCGCCACCCGCATGGGTCCCATCCGCGATACCTTCTACGGCCGCACCTGGGACGTGCGCAGCATCCCCCAAGCCACCAACGTCGCCTACACAGACCAGTTCCTCGGCTTCCACATGGACCTGATGTACATGAACGACCCACCCGGCTACCAGCTTCTGCACTGTCTCCAGAACTCCTGCGAGGGAGGCGAATCCCTCTTCGTCGACACCTTCCGCGTAGCATACGACATGAAACAGGACGACCACAAAAACTACTCCCGTCTCCTTCATCATCACATCCCCTACCACTACAACCACCCGGACCACTTCTACACGAATTCTTGGCCCGTCTTCGAAACAGAGACCTTTGATAACAGCGTCACGGAGGGAACTAACTTCGCTAAATCCCGTCTCGTTCACGTCAATTATTCGCCTCCGTTTCAGGCACCCAGGAAGGTGCAGTCTCCTGTGCCCCGCAAGTTCCGCGAGAAGAATGAGGCTCTCGCTAAATTCGCTTCTCTGCTGGAGGACGAACGATATATGTTCGAGCTGAAGTTGAACCCCGGTGAATGTGTTGTCTTCGAGAATCGCCGTGTGGCGCACGCGCGTCGTGGGTTCAAGACTAGTACTGGTGAGAGGTGGTTGGCTGGTGCGTATGTGGATGAGGATGCTATGTTGTCTGGGTTTAAGACTTCGTCGAATAAGTATCCGAATTTGTGGAGGTTGAAGCGGAAGGGACTGAATAGTAAACATGTGAAGATGTTGAAGGGGGTGAATAAGCCGGATGAGCTGCCCTAGATTTTGACTTATTTAGGGTGGGGATAGCGAGAGGGAAGCAGATATCCATTGTTAATGATACGAAGAGAGGAAGATGTATCATACACGTTTTGTACGTACTGCATACAGCTGTGACCTGAGGGTCCGATACATGAATACTATACATAGTTATACGAAGTGGTGTTGAATGAGTCAATCAAATAATAAATGGTCTTTTATTTAGTAGGTTTTATATAAAGGGCGACGCAATTCCCATGGCACTCATGGGTATAGATATCATCCAGTCAAGTACTATGTAATCAGCGAATAAATTATAGACACAGGAAAGAAGGAGCAAGACGCCGCTAGATCTCAAGCTCTAACCATTGAGAGTTGGAAAGACAAACGTGAAAATAATAAGGTAGAGAAACTGGGTACCCAATACGGACAAAGCCGCGGTATTATTCGACTTGAAATTCTATAGCCTAAGCAGCGGGCTTGTTAACGGAGAAGCGGTCCAGAAACTCGGGATCGTTCTCAAGTTCCTCCTTGACCTTTTAGAAACATTACGTTAGTACTGCAGACACACCATGAAAGGTAAAGGGGCGGAAGGAGGGGCCTTACAATATCCAATCCACCAACCAACTCACCCTCAACCCACAACTGCGGGAAGGTAGGCCAATCTGCAAACTCCTTCAAGCCCTGTCTCACATCCTCATCGGCCAAGATGTTGAAGAACCCGTACTTGACGCTCCGCTCACGCAGAATGCCCACGATTTGCCGACTGAATCCACACTGAGGCGCACTGGGAGATCCCTTCATGAACAACATCACCGGCGCAGCCTTCACCAACTCCGCGAGACGCGCAAACAGCGCCTCCTTCGGCTGTTCGGGGGTCAATGCGGGGGCAGCTGCGTTGCCGTTCGTGGCGGGCGCCTGTGTAGCGGTGGCGGGAACGTTCTCTCGAGGCACGGCTGTCAATGGTGGGGGGATGACGGTCTTGGGAGCACCGTCTGCAGAGGCGGCGGCAGCGGCACCGGCGTGGCGCTCAACGGCATCGCGCACTTGGATTGCTTCACTGCCGCTAATGGTTTCGAGAATCTTGTTGTCCCGGACGAGGACTACGAAGGGAACAGCGGTGACATTGTACTCTTCCGAGATATCAGGGAGCTCCTCGGCGTTAACGCTGAGGAAGGCGATGGAGGGAGGGTTGGTCGCGGGGTACTGGGAGGCGAGGGCGGAGATGACGGCGCGCATTTGGGCGCAAGGAGCAGCCCAGGGGGCGTGGAAGTAGAGAACCTGTAGGCATGACGGGGGGATGGAGGAGATGATGTTAGGGAATTCGGCCTCAGAGGCGACTTCAACGAGGGAGGACATGGTGATAGTTCGGTTGGGTTACTGAGGTGGGGTTTCGGCGGGGAAAACTTGGCGTCTGATGTGACGATGGGAGGAAGAAGATTATGAGAAGGATGAGTGGAGTTGGTAGGGAAGGCAAATAAACTTGGGAGCGGAGGAGGATCAGGGAGGGAAGAAGACAAGAGGCAGAGGAGAAAGAGTCACGGAGTGCCCCACGGTGTGGCCGAGATGGAGGGAAGATGGAGAGCAGGGGAAGATGGAGAGCAGAGGAAGATGGCTGGCCGATGGCGAATTTTTGGCCGCTTATCAGATCGAACCGTCGGGGCCGTTTGTAATACACGGTCCTTACCCGCTTTCTGCCCTGCGATCTTCGGCGTAAGACGGAGACGCGATGGCTCCGATGGTGTGTCAGCAACAAGATACTGCCATGAGTGCTAGCAGTCACTCTGTGGCCAATGCGCTTGACGCTATAGGTGCTGGATTCCACTATCTAACTTCATTAATCTATGTTGATTGTTCTTGCAGCATCTGAACGCAGGAACATGCTGCTCCGTTGATAGGCGGACCTAGCCCTGCATGCCATCCGTACCGTACGGTAACCAGATAGATTATCATCACGTGCCTCAAAAGTCGGCGGGATTCTGCGTCGCGCGACCTCTGTCGATCTTCTGGTCGCCAATTCCCCATCCTTGCCTAGACCTGCCTGTAACTGTCTGAGTCGGCATTGCGATATCGGAAGCACGCTGAGTGATTCTGGTCGATTCTTCTGCAGCTAGCAGGCCTTCCGAGCCCCCGAACCTGTCGTGATTTGTTCTTTGCCGCCCCGGTCGTCGCTTTAAACATCATGGGAGGAAACAAGCGCAAGCGCACAGAGGCTGGATGTTCAGATGACGAAGATCCAGTAAGAGGCAGCTCAGATGCGAATAGCTTTGGCGTTGCTCAAACGCTTTCGCTCCTAAACTCGGGCAAGACAAAGTCTCAGAACGGTATCGACTCGGAAGAACCTGGGAAGGCGCAGGATGAAATGCTGAAGGAAAGAGCTTCGAAGAAGAAGCGCGTGGATGGGGAGAAGACAAAATACCCCGTCCTTACCTATGTTGAAGGAAAATTGCAATCATCCATCCGGATCTCCGATCTCCAGAGTCTGCTACTCTACTGCTTTGCTGATGGCGTCGCGCCGCAGTGGATCTCAATAAAACACTCTGGTCATGTTAGGAAGATTGTCGTGCTGATGGTGCCTGGTCTGGAACTGGGCATGTTCGATGGTTCACTTCCTTTGGATGCAGATTCAGTTACTGAGAAGGAGACGGAAGAACCTGCCGGTGCGGACAAGGCAATGGAGGAGGATACAAAAGCGGAAGAATTTGCTCGCTGGAAGCAAGGCCTGCCGCTGGAGGACCGGTCACATCGGTTCAATCCTCGCCCTCTTTCGCGTGGTGACCTTCCGGCTCCCCTACAACCGCTAGCGGACATGTTTCCTCACGCCTGGCCCGTAAAAGCCCCCGGTGATTCTAAGTACAACAAGATCCACTCTCCACTTCAAGCCATACTTCTATCTGCTCTACCGAAGGGCAAGGACAGTAACACGAAGGGAGTAAAACCTCCCAAGGTGGACAAGAGTATCGCCTTCCAGCGTACACCAATCACCACTTTTATCAGCTCCCTGGAAGATCTCCGGGAGAACGACTATGTGCTTCATCCGGCTCTGCTCGCCACAGAACAAGAGAAGTCGACTTTGTTGGAGAGCCGTAAGCGGGCCGGACATTCCAAGGAAGATGGATGGGTAGATACTCACGTCGAGAGCTTGGAGGCTGGTCAGGTACCAGACTCTGAAATCCAGCAAGGCAGCATGACCGCAGGCCGGGATGTGCTAGCGTTGGATTGCGAGATGTGTATAACTGAAGGTGGCCAATCCGAGCTCACGCGCATCAGCATGGTCCGGTGGGATGGTGAAGTCGTACTAGATGAGTTGGTGAAACCCCAGCGACCTATCATCGACTATTTGACTCGTTTCTCTGGTATCACGAAAGAATTACTCGATCCCGTCACCACCACCCTTGCCGATGTCCAGCAGAAGCTTCTCTCCCTCCTTACTCCTCGTACCATTCTCGTCGGCCACTCCCTGAATTCCGATTTTAGCGCCCTGAAACTCACTCACCCGTTCATCGTCGACACCACATTTATTTACCCCCATCCCCGCGGGCCGCCGCTCAAGTGCAGTTTGAGATGGCTCACCCAGAAGTATCTCGGAAAAGAGATCCAGAAGGGCCAGACCGGCCACGACTCGATCGAAGATGCGCGCGCAGTGCTCGAACTTGTGAAGCAGAAGTGCGAAAAGGGTGAGCGCTGGGGCACCAGTGAGGCATCGAACGAGAGTATTTTCAAGCGCCTCGCACGCTCCATGCGTTCGGGGAAATCGGCCACCAACGAAGGCCGCACCGGAGCTGTTGTCGACTGGGGCAACCCCGAGCGCGGCTTTGGGTCACAGGCGACTGCATCGATAGGGTGCAGCAACGACACCGACGTAGTAAATGGCATCTCGAAGGTAGTCAACGGCGATGACAGCAACCCCTCCATTCCCGGAGGTGGTGTTGACTTCACATGGGCTAGGTTGCGTGAGCTTGAAGTTTATCGCGGCTGGTGCAATCGGATGCCCGACCCCAACAACGCCAACGAGTCGACGACGCTCGTTCCCCCTCCTGAAGAAACGACTCCGACATCCGCCGCCGTCTCCCCCACCAAAGAAGCCACTCGCAACCTCGCCGACACCGTCTCTCGTACCGTCTCCAACATCCACCAAATCTACCAATCCCTCCCACCTTGCACGTTATTCCTTGTCTACTCTGGTACCGGAGATCCCCGCGAAGTCAGCCGCCTCCAAGCCATGCACAAGACCTTCCGCGAAGAATTCAACTCCCGCAAACCGTGGGATGAGCTGACTGTCAAATGGACCGATACTGAGGAGCAGGCGCTCAAGAAGGCCTGTGAGCGAGCCAGAGAAGGCTGCGGGTTCATGTGTGTGAAGTAATAAACATCTTACCTTTTTTTTCTTCTTATTACGTCAATTATTTTTTGCTCTTCCGTACGGGACTGTGTTTTTGACCAGGCAGCAGACCGGGTTCAGGATACAGGTCCTGGTGGTTTGGTTCGCTTATTGGGAATGCCTTTCGAGGCTTCTTGCGGAGGTTCCCCATGCTTTGAACTCTAGATTATGGGTATGCGAGCCGCGCTTCTGACCAAAACTTACTCGCCTACTACCTAACTGCCTAGTATCTACATTCTATCACGAACAAAAAGGCACAGGACATACTGAAGCGATCTCAAAATCGGACATTTTTGGATTGGTTGGTTAAAATTGGGCTGAACCACAGCCAGTGTGGGGATATCATTGTGCGGAAAGCTAGACTGGCAATCTCAGCCCAGTGGGGAAATGTATCAAAGAAGGGGGGCGCCATGAAAGAGCTAGTAAATAGTAAGGCGGCGGGTGATCCCTATAGAGACCTGTGTAGGGAGAAAAGAAAAGAAAAGGGGCCACTTTTTGTACAAACACATGAAAGAAGAAAAGAGAAGGGACGTCACATCACCCAAGGATAGAGTATAGATAATACATTTGATAGAAAGAAGGATGAAAGGAATAATAAAGTGAGCGGATCAGTCTAGCTTGCTTGCTTTTGTGTATCAAAACTGAAGACTTCACGTTTTTGTTTCTAAAGATCCCACTCAACTCGCTCTCACCGCGAATCCTCAGTCTCCATTGCTTCCTCGCGCTGCATAGCTAATCGTACCATGATATCTCGCGCTGCGGACTGTGCTTTGCGTTTCTCTCGTGTATCGGGCTTGTGCACTCCGTTTGCGCCGCCATGCGAGTTTTCTTTGCCTGTGTGTAGTGGGGGCGTTGGCTGTTGCTGTTGTTGTCGCTGTTCAGTCTGGTCTGGTACGTCGTCCCCGTTCTGAAACCCATTCTGTGTTTGCTCTGGCTCCGAAGGACGTGTGTCGGCATTAGCTGCGGCGGATTGGCGCCGTGACGGGGGCCGAGATCTACTGCGCAGGCTTCGTGAGTGAGCGGGTCGGTTCTCTTTTGTAGTGCGGATATCGCTGGGACTGGAATCCGTGAATTGGGTGTCTTTGTGCGTGTTGCCGTTTTGCTCGGTCAGTGCGGTGGGGTTTGGGCTTTCATTGTTCGCGTTGTTGGTGGGAATGTCTGGTTTAGCGGTCTGGCTGAATGATTTGCGCGAGGGTCGGCCGGGTCTGCGTCCACTGGTTGGGGGTTTATCTGTTGATTGAGATAGGCGGGGACGTTTTACTATGGCTTCTCGGTGAGAGGTGGCGGAGTTGTTACTGTTGTCGTGGTGATGGTTGTCGTCAAGGTCGTTTCCGTAATTGGGGGTTTGTTGCTGCTGCTGTTGTTGTCGTTGCGAGGGGTTGACTTCGATGTGGAGTTTGGGGGAGCCTGATGGTGTAGGCTCTTGGGTTGTTTTGTCTGTTGTGGACATGGATATGGAGTCCTTCAGTGGGATTTTGACTGGAGGTAGGCTGGCATCTTCTAGCGAGAAGTCTGCGATGCTGTCTGAAGAGTCATCGTCGAACGAATCTCTTATTGGGTGGGTGCGTCCGCTCGGAAATGAATCTGGCCAGGGCCGCTTCCGACTCCCCTGTAATAGGCCTGGGCTTCGGACTTCTGCAAGGACTGTTGTGTCGGCGTATAACGGTGGTGGTGGCGGCGGTTGTGCTTGTTTTAAAGTTTGTTCTTCCGCGTAGCGATTCCTCAACTTGAGTGCTTCGTTTTCGAGCTTCAGTCTTTCGATCTCATCGGCTTTGGATCTGAGTTCCTTCAACACTGTTGCAATCATCATGTCCTTGCTGGCGGGGGTGCCCATATCAGATGTGAATCGACCTGGGCCGTTCAATTCGATGCGCAGAGCGGTGAATGCGTTCTTCAACTCGGACATGGTATCGTGAAGGTTGCTGACAGAACTTGTGATGTGATCGAGGCTCAGACCTTGGTGCTGGATCTGTTGTTCCATAGACATGTTGTAGGGGTCTAGCTCCGTCGATGTAGTGGGTATCAGGGCCCCAGCATGGACTGGGGTTCGGTCTTGTCGGGAGGGAGGAGTCGGACAGAGGATGCGTTCGAGCGATCCATCCTTGAATACGGGCTCTACTGTGCGCATGGTAACAATTTCCCGGAACGACACCTTCGATAGCTTCCAGAAGATATTGGGGCTGCTTCCGTGTTAGTCGAGAAACGTGAGACAGATGCCTTCCAGAACAATCCCCCCACTTACCCATTGTCTAGAGAGCAGAGCACGCCCAACTTCTGTTGACAGAGCTTACAGGAGATTTCCTGGAGGATCCGGCCTCGTAGGGTACTCAGCTCTGATGATTGCGGGATCTGCTTCTTCTCCGAGGAGATGGAAATGCGATGCAGCTCAACGCTCAGCCATCCAGCCACTATGGAGTAAGAATTCGAAAGTTTAGCCCACTCGTTCTCCAGCGCAGCCAGCGAACTCGAGCATCGCGAGCACTGGCAGAGGATTGCGGGGCGGGTAAGCCGAGACAGATCCATGGCGGTGGACATGACGGGGAGGCGCGTTGGAACTCAGGCCTTGAAAGAGCGTCTGGCCGTGAGCCCGCGTGAAGTTGCGAGATGGACCAAAGTCAGGGCGCAAACCTGCCCGCAAAAGTCCAGAGGGATCTCGACTGCTGACTCAGCCGTCAATGGAGACACGTTGGCGGGTCGACCATTCCCGATTAGGCTATCGATAAGGGCCGCACGCGTTTCACTGTCGTCATACCCGGCCCTCCGTGTTTCCCGTTCAGTGGCTGGGCCCGGCTTCCGTTCCCCTCCGTGTATGTATCTTTACGTATGTTACCGTGATGCTTCTCCTGATCAGCCCAACTAGATATAGCCTCAGCTAGTTACTTCAATACCTATACACTTGGCATTGCTGGCAAGAATGCAGTCCATTGAGAATGATAGAATCTCTACAAAAAGGATCTCGATCATGCAATGATTGTATCACAATGCATGACCTTCTGCTTTCTTAATGACTTGGTGTATGGAGGAGAGCACTGGCCTTTTCTTCCGTCACAGCCAGATATGCAGGTAAGACTTTTGACAGTCCTCCAATTAACTTCCGTACTAAAGTCTGTTTAGTTTTAGTGTTGAACTAACTACTACCTAGATGCAGGCTTCCAGATATCTACATATCAGCACTCAGCACACATGTCACATCCTGGCCCTTACAATTTCTTGTTTCTGTTCCTCACCTGCTCATTATTTAACCTTGACTTTGCCTTGGTCAGATAACAAGTCTGTTCGGACATCCCTCATCGGAGAAGTTTAATATCCAGGAGAGTATAAACTATAATTGTCTTCATCTGCAGAAAACAAGCCAGTAGCCTTGACATGCGGCTTTTTTGGCTAGCATTGTCTGGGTTCATATGATTCTTCTCAATGAGCGCGTAGTTATTCATCGCACCTCGGCTTAAATGGAGGGAACCAGGTCTCACTATCATTCTTTGCCTGTATGGAAGATGTTGAAAGTGGGACATGGCTTCGTGGAGCTTTGTTTTAGAAAACTATAAAAGGTTAATTGGAACTGTAAGGTTTACTTGGTGAAGTAGGTGTCGAAGGTGTAAGATTAGCGGACGATGTAAGCTGCTGAATCTGCTAGGTTTCATCTAAGTTCATAGTCCCAAACGCATCCTTTAAGCTGTGGTGGTGCTCAAGACTTGATAAGTCTATACTAGAGAAGAACGCTTCTACTTCAAAAATTGATCATGAGAGGAACTAGGCCGAATCGAGTATGAACCATGCACCGCCTGGGCCCATCTCATTGTCGAATCACAGCCCTCCGGAGAATCTCCTCATTGTTCCTATCGGTGATTAGTCACTTTTTGCTTTCCCTCGGAATGTCCCCCGCATGCCCGTTAGATTAACAGCCAATTCGTTGCCGCTGCCTACTTGCTTTTGCCTTAGCCCTGTTATCATTTCAGTTTTGAGGCTCGATGGGATCCTTGGCCCGCTATTCTCTTCGATCCTTGTTTCCTTTAAGACCCTCCTTCCCAATCCCAAGATCCGCATACCGTTCCAGGATCGCCATGGCTAGCGTATCAACAGCTTCCAATGGAAGCAGACCCAGCACGTGGCAGGGCGCTGGGGCAGCTGAGTTTGACCTGAGAAGTGAGTATGACTCATAGCAGAAGAATGCTGCCATCGTGATGTCCGCTTTTGCTGAGAATCATGTGTCGTAAGGTGATACAATGACCAAGCCAACTCCGGCAATGCTCGAGGCTATCTGCCAGACCACACTTCTTGACGATGTCTTCGGTGAAGACCCAGTGACAAATGATCTTGAAGCTTATGTGGCAGAGCGTACTCAACATGAAAGCGCTCTCTTGGTCATGTCTGGCACAATGGGCAACCAGGTTGCCATCCGCACGCACCTGAAGGAACCGCCTTATTCTGTCTTGTGCGATCATCGGTCTCATATCATCTGTTACGAGGCTGGTGGAGTAAGCTCCCTCACGGGCGCTACAGTCATGCCCGTCACCCCGAAGAATGGTGTTCACCTTACTTTGGAGGATATTAAGAAACATGCGGTACTCAGCGATAACATCCACTACTGTCCTACGAAGCTCATCAGTCTTGAGAACACGTTGGATGGGATGGTTATGCCACTTTCTGAGGCTCGGCGTATCACTGAATGGGCCCATCAAAACAACATCAAGGTCCATCTGGATGGTGCGAGACTTTGGGAAGCAGTGGTGTCCGGTGCCGGTAGTTTGCCTGACTACACTACTTTGTTCGATAGCGTAAGCCTATGTTTCTCGAAGGGCTTAGGTGCCCCCATTGGAAGTATTATTGTTGGCTCGAACGAGTTCATCAAGAAAGCTCGATGGTTTCGCAAATCCATCGGTGGTGGTGTACGTCAAGCTGGAGTCATCTCTGCGGCGGCCCGCGTCGCGGTTGAGGAGACGTTTGGACCAGACCCCAATGGACAGCAAGGGAAGCTTCTAGGGTCTCATCAGAGAGCAAAGAAGGTTGCCGATATGTGGACTAGCCGTGGAGGCAAGCTATCTCACCCTGTACAGACCAACATGGTGTGGTTGGACGTCGAGGGGTCGGGCTTGGGGCCTGATGACCTGGCTGAGATCGGACGTGAAAAGGGGTTGAAGCTTGGGGGTAGTCGCATTGTCGTCCACTACCGTAAGTATCCCTTTCCCATGCGAACTACTCTCTCCTAATCAATCTAACATGACTGCAGAGGTATCCGAAGAGTCCCTCTCTCGACTCGAGCAGGTGTTTGAGGCAGCTATGAACAAGAAAGCTTGAGCGTAGTACTGACTAAAGTAATTATACGGTAGTCGCTGAATAATAGCTCTAGTGGATATAGGATAGACCCGACCTGAATCACTAGGAAGTAAATCGATCTGAAGTCGAGTGTCACGCGTTGGATCCACGGATTCATTAGATGCGGTGTGTTCCGCCCGCCTATGCGCAAGGCGCACTCTTATTGGCTCAGGCGTGGCCGTCCGGGGTTCTGCCTTGTTGGTGCCTGGGGCTCTGCTGGACTTTCAAATTAAAGAGCTGCGGTTTACCACCCCAGCCTTGCTGCTGCATGTTTCTCGGACGACGACTCCTGTCGGACAGTCTCTCGTCTCGTCTCAGTCCCTGGCTCCACCTTTCATGCTCCCTCTATCGCATCTCCAGAGCCTGGCAATGCAGTAGATAGTTGGTGGAGACTTTGCTAGCTGTGTGAGTCTAACTTTCCGTTCTCTGTGCACTGTTGTTTGTTACATGGGCATCCTTGACTGATACCTGAACTTGCTATAGAAATACGCTTGGTGTCCCTCACAAAGCCCCTTCGACAAATTCCCCTTTCGCTCCTTGCTTCAATGGTCCAACACTACGAATTCCTGAGCAGTTTAGGTCCCAATCTGGTTGGCTTTCAAGCCTGGGGCTATCCATCACGACTGAGATACTTTTAAGACCTCGCTGCCTATCGCTCGAAGGCACACTGTATAAAGTCTTGTTTGGTACATTTACTGGCCCTCGTCCTGCCAGATTATTATCGCATACACCAGGCCTTGGATAATTTGGGTGTGATATCGGGGTGCGCTCTCTTAAGGTTGCTGGAACATCGCGCGGGCTGGTGCTGTCGTTTGGTTGCTCGCCAGGTAAGGTCTTTCATACCTTCCTGCATCGCTGCAAGAATTGTTCAAACATACAAACGAACAATCTTAAAATCCTAGCAAGGCTTATACTTCCAATAGGTCTATGATATGGAGTCCTGTTGATCATCGCCTTGGTTACGCATAGTCCTATTCCCATTTCTCTACTCGCAACCCCTGCACATATACCCTTCAGTGTTTGTCTTGTCAAATAGTTTGCTCCTACTTTTTTTTGCATTTTTTTTTTTTTTCTTTCTTCACAATATTCTTTCATTTCCCGGCAGTCGCACTGGTTTTGTCAGCCCTCGACGTCATCATCAATATCCGTGCAGATGGAGGCGACCCAGGAGTCCACCCAGCCATGCACGGACCCTCGCCGCATGGGCTACAACAATTCGGCCCTCCACGAGGATGATCTGACGGACATTGTTTGTATCTTACACCCAAATTCACCTGCAGCCCATGATGCTGTAGCCGCAACTGCGCGCCACGCCCCGCAGCACATCCTACAAAGGGATGCGCTAGAATATGAATGTTCAGATACCGCAGCTTTGGACTTCGCTCTTAGACTGTCATCAGATGTGCATGACGCAAACACGGGCTTTTGCTTCGGACGGAACAGGGCTCGCTGCGATCTTCTCATTGCTGATGCTAATTCGAAACGTATTTCGAACACGCACTTCCGCATCTATCTCACGCAAGATGGGATCATAATGCTGGAGGACACCTCCACCAATGGAACGATCGTAGACAACTGCCGTCTTCGCAAGATTCAACGTGAGAAGAGCCGCATGCTAGTCAATGGTTCCGTCATTCAGGTGCCGAATGGTGAGGGGCAGTCTTCGGAGGAAGTCAGATTTATCGTGCGCCTGCCATCCCGGGAAGGCTTTGTCATGCAGTACACCGAAAATATGCTTCGCTACTTCGAAAAGATTGAGACGCAAAGAGCAGGTGCGGCGCAGCCCAGAGCTCGTACAACCCCCGCGCCCGCTCTGCAGATCGCTTCACCAAATACGTACGGCATGCACTGGTCTGGCGGAGCAATCTACAACGTAACGGGGCAAATAGGCAAGGGAGCCTTTGCAACGGTCTACAAACTCGCTACAAAGCAGCATGGTTCTGTGTATGCAGCTAAAGAACTCGACAAGCGCCGCTGGATGAAAAATGGCATACTCGACAAGAAGGTTGACAATGAAATGAAGATTATGAAAGATCTGAAACACGTGAGTAATCACATCAAATAAAGTTGTGGACTTTCCTGTTAACATTAATACCTTCCAGCCCAATATCGTCCAATACGTCGACCATCACGAACACGACAGATGGATATACATCATCATGGAGTACGTTCCCGGTGGAGAGCTGTCCACATACTTGCAGTCGCATGGCAGGATCGCAGAGCCCCAGGTTAGGACTATGGCGCGACAAATCTTGCATGCACTCCACTATCTACATAAACGGAAGATCACGCATCGGGATATCAAGCCAGACAATATCTTGATCTCGTCTCTTGATCCCCTACGGGTGAAATTGTCGGACTTTGGTCTTTCAAAAGTAGTCCAGGAAGAGACTTTTCTGAGGACGTTCTGTGGAACTTTGCTGTACTGCGCCCCGGAAGTCTATCCCGAGTATGACACTTACCGGCGTGGTGAGGTTCGGAAACGGCGCAGGCTGGGTGATCCGTGAGTTCCTAATACCATATGCTCTGCCGAAACTATACTGACCATTAGACCTCCAAAAACGTCCCCTTACGATCAATCCGTTGACATGTGGTCGCTTGGGGCCGTTCTATTTCACCTTCTTTCGGGAGTCCCTCCTTTCGCTCCTCGAGGAGATGATCGTGGTGCTCAGATGCTGCGAATCATCATGACTGAGGATGCCGATTATAGTGAACTTCGCAAGGCAGGCGTCTCTGAGGATGGGATAGACTTGGTCGCTCGACTCCTGAATCGTGACCCCCAGTCTCGCCCGAACGAACGAGAATGTTTTAGGCACCCGTGGATTGCAGGAGTTGCGGACATTGACGAATATGATGACGAGGACTTGTTTTTGGGTGTCCCAGATGAGCTTTCTGATATAGGCGAGGATGTCGAGGACGAAATAGACGCCTCCCAACTGTCTTTGAATGATAAGCCGGCAGCAGAAGTCGCGGCTGAGGAGGAGGACGAACTGGCCCAGGCCAAGAAAATCAAGCTTGAATATCCCCCGGAGGAAATTCGTTATCCGTCGCTGCCCAGTCTCGACAGTTTCCAGGCTGTTCAACCAATTTCCCAGTCGACTCCTAAACGACTTTTTGGTGAGATTACGCCATCGATACTTCGAAGTTCTCACGCGTTGGGCGACAAAATTGATGCATTTGAGGGGGACGACTTTGGCCTCCATGACTTCGTTTCTTCCACTGGTGAGTCGATTATCAGCGACGGCAACAGCCTGAACTCCATCCTCTCCCTGCCGGAAAACCCCGTCGCCGGGTCTGCACCTAGCTTAATGGGAGCTGAGAACCTTGTTGGGCAGCTGAACATGAACTCGTCGCACCCTGGCTTGAACAACATTCCCCGTCACGTCGAGGCGCCGGGGCCGCAAACTAGCATGGCCGCGGAAGTCCCGAAGGACAAGGCCCCAGAAGTACCCCCGCAGACCACTATCGATGATGAAACCCCCAAGGCTTCAAAATTTAGCCGGCGGATTGAGCTCCCTATACCTGATACTGCCAGTGAGCGTTCGAGTCCTGAAGCGACAACGGGGAAGACCAACGACAGGTGTGCTGAGCCCGATGCTGCCCCTGAAGAGGTCTTCGACATTGAGTTGGCGAATACTATCGATGCCAAAACCGGACTGCGACTTCCTGACTTGCCGAAAAGGGAAGACAATCAGCCTTCCCCACAGCCTGCATCCGACCAGACACCAAGCCCAATCCTCAATATCGCGGCGCAGCCTAGCAAAACATGCCCCCTCCTTGGAAAGCTGACCACTCTCCCAGGGTCCATCTTTGAGCTCACAATCCCGTTGGAAGCTCGGATGACATCCTGGGGCCGCGGCCCCCAAGCAACCATATGCTATCCCGAGCCGATGGATACGCGGATACCTGCGTATGCATTGGAGGTTACCTTCTGGGCTCCAGCCATCGAATCCAAGATTGCCGCTGGACACGATTGGATGACTGTCCCCGGCGTGATGGCTATTCTCTCAACCAAAACCCGAAAGTGTATCTGGGTCAATGGAACTGAGCTGCGACGCGGGCCCGAGAATGACAATGGTGGGGAGGGCTTCCATTTCGGTAAACTGTATACCGGCGATGTCATTACCGTCTATCAGCATCGGAACAAGTTTTTAAAGTTCGCGTGCGAATTCTACCATGGAGACAGTGCGCGCTCGCGTCCCGATGAGGAGAAAGGCTTCACCGTGCGCAAAGTCCTGATGCCCAAGGAGAAGGCTGCCAACCGACAACCTATGCGGAAAACACCGCATGGGAAGAAGTAGGTGTCGATATGGTGGCAGTTGGTTCGCTGACTCAGTTGAAGGTGGCTATGAGGTATGGTGTAAGGTCCCTGGTGTGGAATGGAGTTGTATGTATCTCTTATGTATGGGTTGCATCTTCGTTTGGTCTTGGGGGTACAAATGGGGTGACTCAGTAATGATTTTGGCGTTGGTTGCATATACCTAATGATCTGGATAAGGTAGGGGCAGGAGGAGGACCAAAAAAGGAAAAAAAGACTACTCTCGTCAATGCATGTACGATCATCAATTGCATGGATATTTATCAATGAATACCAACCACAATTTTCTACTCGCTCACCCAGCATACGTCTGAGACGAACCATTAGAATATATGAAGTGACATATTGCCATTGTCCATCCCAGTCCCGTCTGATACCTTGGTTTAATAGTATCGCCTTGTGCAGAGGACTACTTGGAGTAAATAACAAGCTGTTGCTACGTGGCTGGTATTAGATAGCAACCCCGTCATGGGTTGTTCACGCCTCAGGGTATATACTAAAAATCTGATTGTTGAGCATTTCGACGATCTTAGAGCTCTGATTAAAAAGAGAAATTATTTGTATCTGAGACATGACTTTGTTGTCTACATTCAAACTCAGTCAGGCTAGAATATTCTCTATTCTAGTTAATCTGCACTCTATCCCTAAGGAGACACAATAGCGAAATACAATCTACCCTTGCGACTCATCCTTCTGTCCTCAAGCATAGGCCACTGCGTATCATGGTCATGGACAACCGCCAGGAATAGCAATCCCAGGGGGGTCGCACGAGTTATGTTTGCCCTCGAAGTAACAGCCACCTGACATAGAATGGAGATCAGTCAAGCCGAGTTTCCCAGGGATGGTAGAGTAAAGTTTCAGAGATGTGAAAGGACACACCATTTCCTTGACAATAACAGTAGTTTCCAATGTCATTATCAGGATCTGCTCTATAAGAAACTTAGCATTCAACTTCGAAGTAAATAAGATGCTTGAAATGAAGACAGAAGAGCACCTACTGGTTATAACAAGGTCCAATACCCTTCGCCACGGCAACTCCCATGAACAGAAGGGCAACGATGGCGTTCATCCAGAGTCTCATTTTGCACTTGATTTTTACGGATTCGTATGTAAGGGATTGTTTTGCACGAGAATATTTTGGAAGTGAAATGCCCTCGTCTGATGCACTGATAGCCCAGATTTATATGAAAACCGCCATTCAGGAATGTTGTTTGGGTCAGAGTTTACTAAGGACTGCCATTACTTAGGCGATACTAATAGTACAGTCTTTCAAATTCTTTCTGCATCACAGACGAGGCGATTAACGAATATGCCTCACCTCGGTAGATACCATGGCCTGATATCTGGACTCCGTCGCTGACATCGGGTAACGCGGTAACTGAATCACCAATTGATATCCTTGTTGAAGCCTAACCTAAGTCTATTCAATGTAACTCTGACTGCAGTAACATGTGCCAGGTTCATTAGTGTTCAGTACCTAGGAAGTGCTATATCGGCCCTACCATCGTGTATATGAGTGGACGCCTAGTAGGTCACAACAGTCAAATCTTCGTATGGTTACTAGGTGAGACACTATGATATGTGATAGTTATATACTACATGGATAATTGGTCCCTCCTCCAGGTTTGATCCTGATCATGGCCCGGCACCTACAGACTTGTACATTTCCTTATCAGGCAAAGCTTGAGCTAACAAATGCAACGCTGACTGCAGTAACAAGTATTGAGCTTATGCCTAGTGCTTACACGCAGGCATTGTGCCAGGGGCCCTATGATCCCACTGGCCATCTTGGGTGGGTCAATACTTGCCCTGTGGTGACCGGATCTACCGCTAACCTGATGGAGAAGTGATTGCGAGTGATGGCCGAGAGATGCGAAAAGTGAGCAAGATAACCAGACAGTTCAATTCTTGACGAAGAATAGTTCATAGTTCAATGTTTAGTAGTCAAGTCTACTTGTTGCGTATGGGTTGGGGCTAAGTTAGAGCGGACGAGTCGAGGCGATAACTAACTATGAACGAAGGCCTCAAGTGACGATGTGTATCTGTTCTTCCTATCCATTGAAGTGGCGCCTGATACTGTTCCAATCGTAAGGCAGTGATTAGACTGGAGCATATGACTCTGAGTGATATACCGTATACTAGCCCCGCCTTTTGTCTTCCTGTCAGGCGTTCCCGATCCCGGTTGCTCTCAAGAGTATCATTCTGCTTTGAATATTTGTCTGGGTGGGGCAATCGTTCATGATACATAGTTTCTTAGCAACTAGTTCTTTACATGTTAATGAGGCAATTATATGATAGGTCTACACTTGATAGACGATCCTCGTCATATATATAAGCCGACCATCAGTTTGTGGTTCCACCGCCTGTTTGTTTGCCTTAGCACGTTAGCTCACCCATCTCTAACAGAGTGGATACCCGGTACTTTTGGCAGATGTTGATCTGGGTTTGGAACAACAGCGGGCAGCATTCACAGTGCTCCGAGCTGTAAATCATCTGTACTCCACTTGGAAGGTTGTATTCGGAGTTTCAGCTACGTAGGTATACTTCGCCAGATCATCTTTACCTACGTGGTGTTCCCTGCAGCTATAGAAGAGACACCAAGGATTCCATTCTGAAATATAGCGCCTTGCTGGGATATATTCAACCTTCAATCACAGGCTGGACTGATAGTCTCGGCTCTCTGTCGCCGAGGCACCATAAAAGGACACAACATGGCCGCGTGAATTGACAGTCAACAACTATTTCGGACGCAATCAAGTCTGTTAAACCGAAAGATCGAGAGTTCCCGTTCTCCTTATTTATTTTCTACAGCTCTACAAAATATGAAGCTATCTTATCTGTCCATATTTATATCAGCCACTGCCATCGTGTCCGCAAGGCCAGCAGTAGAAGCGCCGCAGGCTTGTTCCTCTCGAGAGGCAGATGTTGCAGAGCCTAATGCTGTTCACCTTCGTATTGACGAGAGCGATGCCAACAACCCGAGTTATTACTTTGGTGTAAGTTGCAACGGAAACGGTTATCGTAGAAGCGTTCTAAATCGCAATACGGAGGTTAGTTTTGCTCCTCCATGTACCAGGATTGCTCCATCTGTGTAAACGGAGTATTACACCGTACCAACTGTTATCCACAGCACCAGGTATATATGATCTATAATGAGCTTTCTTCAGTAATGATCCCGTGATGGAAATTGACTTTGCTCTCATTAGTGCACACACATGAATAATGCTTGCAACTACTCGCTCCGCACTGGCGTTACCGTTTGTTCCTAGATTCGGACCGGGAATAGTCATCTACTGTGGGACTCGACAGAGACATGGGATATAGTTAAGGAGCATCAATACATGGTTTTACATAAATATAACTTTTGCGAAAGCCAAGTGGTCATGCTTCGTAAGGTACAAATACTACCAGTAAATTACTGTAAGCGTTGTGCTACTACTGTTAGTGCAAGGGTATTTCAGCGGATACATAAAGTCAACGCTACCACCTCCGTTCTCATATTACATCGTCTCTTGTGTGCCGCTGATCTTCATTCATTAATTCGCCAGCCTATCCAACTCGGAACTTAGTTCAGCCCAATCCCTACATATTATAAAGCGGCCAAACTATGTCAGTTGATGCAGATCAGGAAACTCCCCTGTCTGGTACTGCAAGCCAAACTCCCTCCTTTGCTCTCAACGCGACATCGGATACAGATGAGTCTCACGCCGTCGACCCCTCAAGCCTGACTACTTACGAGAAGAGACTTTACGACTTCTTATGCTCTCAAGCATGGACTGATACACAGTGTTCTTGTTTCATCGCTCATATCGAGCGGATGAAAGAAGCCCTCTCGCAGCATTTCTACTCGCAAGGTTGGAACACCGTTCAAGTGCAATGTCTCCACGAGCAATGTGAGATGGAATTTCCAGAGCATTTCCCAGCTCCTAGAGGTGATGCCGAGCAACAAGGTCTGCAGATGCAGCTGAGATTCGTCGAAGAAATGAATCGTCGAAGGGCGATTGGCGAGCGCATGTACCCTTCAATAGGCACTATGGACGGGGAGATTGATGAGAGAAGGACTTGAGTAGAATCCGCTTAGAGCTTTGTGATCTGTATGTCCATCTATCTTTGCTCAGTCCGCGTGTATGTGATTCTTTTGCTGACTTCGTCGAGCCAGAAATGCAGAGTAGTTGAGGCGCGATATGCCAATTCATCAATATGCAAGGCTTACCACAAAGCTTGATGCTTAGAATCACCTTCCGCATCAGATCAGTTCTCATTATTTCTCCATTCTTATTTAGACCTGTAGCCCGTAATTTTTCAATCGTTCCATACCGCTAAGGTCCGGAATACTGGTGTCCTAGCGCTCTAATTCGTTACGGTGAGTTTCTAGCGCGAGAGTTGCCATAAGTGCGGCTTCTCTAACTGCTACTATGATCTATCCAGAAGCTTCAGGGAACCGCTCTGTTAATTTGCCGCTTCTGTCGTGCAGGTACCACCTCTAAACATTGCAAAGGTATCTGTTTCAGCCAGTATATCTCTAGACAGCTGGCGTTGGATTTCTCGCATTGGCTGCTCCCGGTCGTACTTTGTTTGGATCTTAGAAAGGGGCTTTTCTGATGTTCGTTGTCAGGCACCTGATATCTCTTAGTTTGGGTTCTTGTATAGAGTATATCTTTTCGTTCCTTTGTCCTAAATATGTCAATATTTAAGATCTAAGATGGTCAAAGTACGATTTGTAGTGAGACTGGCAAGCTGCAAGACAAGTCTCATTCCCATACAATGGCGACTGTGCCCAAATTTCTTCTTAGTAGCACTGACAGTGGTCTCTATAACCTTCGCTCAGGAGGCTTAACCCGTCTTTGGGAGAAAACTTGCGCTTCTTGGCTAACTGTCGGATCACCGCACAGGTGGTACATGGATTAACTATATAGTTGATTACGCACGATATCATAGTGGCTACCGCCGTAAAGTCATGCGGCAATGGAAGGATCACACATACTTAATGTATTGAGTGGTTTATTCATGTCCCAATCTCATTGAAATTTTGACTATTGTAGACTATTCTGGATACTCTCATAGAAAGATATCACCGGAAAGAGTAAACCATTCTTAGATGTATACCTTATTGGAATTATTCTTGCTTAACCCGGTCAAGGAGAGCGGTGGTACTTTTAGGGCAGCCTTCTTAGATATTCAATGCCTCGTCGATGTTTGCTAGTTGCTGGACATAGTACTCCAGTGGATGTTCGTTGTCTTTAAAGAGCAAGTCCGCGTCACTGGCATCCTGTATTTGGACATCTTCATCCCAGGAGTCTGTATTATCAGTGTCGCATCATTTATTCTCAGTACTTTGTCTATCAGAACAATTACTGTTTTTGGATAACTGGTAGTCTGCATCTAAAGAACAGTAAGCCATAAGATGAGATTACGTCAAAATAAAGAACAAGAAACTGTTGATACTCCGAACTGAAGGATTACTTATTATCCTAAAGGGTCTGGGCATAGATGGAATGTCTCTATCCAAAGTCTAATTGTTGTTTGCAGAGTACAACTATTATGGCACGAAAGAGAAATCGAGCTTCTGCATAGAGAGCATTGATTTATAATGAGACCTTGGGAAGAAACCATTTCAACACCGTTGTCAAGCAGCAGTGCGGTGGACAATATGCTCTAGCAAAGTATAGCTGAAGGTTAGAAATCGTGACTGACAGCCGAGTTGCTGTCAGATGAGCGGAGCCCACTACACATGATACTGGGACATGGACACAAGAGTCTGCGTCAGTGGTTAGAATACTGGCAAATTGACAGCCAAAAACAGCGTCGCTCTCGGCCATTGAAGTTCTCAATATACATATAACGATATACAGTAATTTCTATGATATGTAGGAGCTATTTGCGAAGAGAGACTAGCAGCGACCCTCATAGGGTCTGGACTTGACTGGGTCCGTGAAGCCTTTACCTCTTGGCGACAATACGAAGGCCAGTTCCCTGGTTCGCAAGGTGGTACCTATTCACCTTGAATAAGCGACGCCGGAAGCAGACAGATCCAAGGAACACATCAAGTTATTTGGATACTGTCAATGATCTCGAATCATGAGCTCGTGAGGTTTCCCAATGCGTCGAAAAGCCACGATGGAAGCAGGGCAGCAACACCACCACCACTTGTGACCCTGACCGCTAAACTGAAAGACGGAGTGGGTCTCACTCTCTTTCCATGTGGATCTTGGAGATTAGTTTCTTTCTGCTAGTCAAGTCGGTCTTTCTCTTGTCTCTCGGGTTTCTAGCAGTTCTTCCATCTTCTCCGAACTGGAACATAGCTCGAATGTGTCCCACCGCACTGCTTCTTTGTCGCATTGGGGAGGTCTGACAGATGTGAGACAACCGTCTCGAGCCATCGTGTCCAACTCACTACTACTTGCTTGCAAAGTAACCTTCGAAATGAGCAGCTCCTCTTCCCAACAAATTGCCAGGCTCCAACCGTTCGTTTCGGCGTCTGCGCGAGAAGCTCAAGCGAGGGGGCGGGGCTGTTTCTAGGATTTAATTAAATTAATCTGCTTTTTGCAGTTTAATCTCCTTCTTCCCCACCACCGACGAATGATGCTCTGTCGGAGCACCTCATCCTCACTCACTCACTCACTCACTCACACACAAGGTGACAGACGATGTCCGACTCATTGGGTGGTCATCCTGATAGCCATGGCTTGGATTCTTTCCATGGTCCTCGCGCGGAATGTCTTACTTGACGATAAGGGGAGGGAGAGGAGAGGAGGTAGTAGCGCCCTCATCGCTGCCTCATGGGTGTTGTTGACCCTTGGATCCATTCCTTCCATTCTTCACCAGTTCTCCGGGGCCCCCTAGCGCGCCCTTGGAACTGTACCGTTAACCTGACAAGTGGCCCTCAAAGGAAGGGAAAAAAAAAGCTCCCAAACGAAAGCGGACAGACCCGTTCGCGGATGGGTTCTCTGTTCCTGGATTATTGTTTCGGCCTTTTTGGCGACTTGGTGATCCAGTTTTTATCAACGACCATGTCATGCTATTCCTCTTCCGTCGTTTCGAGCTGGTGACTCCTGAACCGAAGAGTAATTTTACTTTAATTTCTAGCTCTCTTTTAATTTTCTGGGTCGATAGCGATCTGTTACTTCACTAACGTATCTCCTACACCTCCGCTCCAAAACCTCGTCCTTTTTTTCCATCCTGCTGCGCTCCTGTTCCCCAAGTTGCGGGCGCCCGTTTCAAAGAAAGACATCTCCCATTGACCTCC
This sequence comes from Aspergillus welwitschiae, assembly GCF_003344945.1. Taxonomy (NCBI): domain Eukaryota; kingdom Fungi; phylum Ascomycota; class Eurotiomycetes; order Eurotiales; family Aspergillaceae; genus Aspergillus; species Aspergillus welwitschiae. The sequence continues at coordinate 843,611 of NW_020798698.1, forward strand.
TCCACAGCGGCCCTCTGCCGAGCACGAACTCCCCAATCACGCCCGCCTGTGGCTGCTCCGCGGGCCGTTGTGCTCGCCCGCCATTGCCCTTCCTGCCGGCATCCCTGTCGGTCCCGACTCCCCGCTCATGTCCTTGTCGCGATCGCCCTCTCCCCACCCCGCGGGAGCAGGATGGTCTAGTCCTGGACTCACTTCGCCCAGTGGCTCTACCACGCCTCACAATGGCTTCCTGTCGCCAAATCCCATAGGCGCCAGCGGCATCTCCTGGGCCGCCGCCAAAGCCAAGAGCGACGAGGTACGAGGCTACCCGTCCTTTTCGACGAAGAACAGCGGATTCTTCTCGCGCTCAAGACGCCAGCTCTCCGCCACTTTGCCGCGCTTTCGTCTGGGCTCGGGGTCTCCGAATGGTTATGTCGATAAGGATGAGTTTGGCCGGGGGCGGCCTCTCTCCCCAGCTACGGGCTGGCGCTTGGGGTTTGGCAGGTCGGTTCTGCGGCGCAGACGATCGCGCTTGCTCGTGGCGCTGATCTTTCTTTTGCTGGGCTATATGTTTTTTGGGGCGTGTAAGTGAATCGCATACCAATGGGAAGAAAGCCTGCAGGTAGCTGACCTTGTTACAGCTCTTCTTCAGAAGTATCGACGCTCTCCGCTAGGCGGTGGGCGCAAATTCGTGATCATACTGGAATCTAACATAGAAGGCGGCGTGATGGAGTGGAAGGGAGCGCGCGAATGGGCGATCGAGCGCAACAGCATATGGAACAAGAAGAATTATGTGGAACGATGGGGCTACGAGTTGGAAACCGTCAACATGTTGGCGAAGAAGCGGTATTCGCACGAATGGCGCGAGAGCTGGGAGAAGGTGGACCTTATCCGGGAGACGATGCGAAAGCATCCCGATGCTGAATGGTATGCTTGCCGTATTTAAATTCCATGAGCGTCACTGACATCTTGTGCAGGTTTTGGTGGCTGGACCTTAGCACTTGGATCATGGAATACTCCTACTCGTTACAGGACCATATATTCGACCGCTTGGATGAAATCATTTACCGGGACATCAATGTCTATAACCCATTGAACATCAGCCACCCGCCGGACGACGCTTATCTGGACGAGGTGTCTCGTTCGCCAAACGGAGACGGGGATCCATCATCGGTACATATGCTATTGTCGCAGGACTGTGGGGGCTTCAACCTCGGCTCTTTCTTCATCCGGCGCTCCCTCTGGGCCGACCGCCTGCTGGACGCGTGGTGGGACCCAGTCATGTACGAACAGAAACATATGGAGTGGGAGCATAAAGAGCAGGATGCGATGGAATACCTCTATGCGACGCAGCCGTGGGTTCGCAGCCACGTTGGCTTCCTCCCTCAACGCTATATCAACTCGTATCCCCAGGGGGCATGTGGGGACGAGAATGACCCGAATGTCCACTACCAGGAAGATGAAAGAGACTTCCTGGTCAACATGGCTGGGTGTCAGTATGGACGCGACTGCTGGGGCGAGATGTACCAGTACCGTGAAATCAGCAAGCAGCTGAACCTGACATGGTGGGAGCGGATGAAGGACAAGTTGAACGGCCTTTACGAGAAGCTTTTCCCGGGCGAGGAACAGCAAGTTGAATGATCAAGTCCGTTGCTGGGATACGGCATGTTGCTTCACTTTGATGTTTACTGCAGATGATGATTGGTCTGAGACATGACCATGTAAAATGCGGACTAATAACGACCTGGCTGACGGCGTATGGGATGGATTCTACGTTTTTGGCTGATTTGCTATTTTTGGCGAGGCGTTTGGTGTTAGTGGTAGCTATCTAGACTTCAAGTAGCTCATCTACTACCTCTTTATCTGTGCTCTGCAATGATTAAAAGGGTTACGAACTAAATATTATACAATTGTAGTCGCACAACCAACCACTTATAACCCGCTTAGTAATTATCCACAGCCCCACGTGACACAATGAACTTAGCACACCCGACCGCCCACACCCCCCAACCAATCAAACCACCGCAATTGCATCTGCTACTCTCGCGACCTCCGGAATTGAACTTGATACACTGACTGACCTCTCTACGTACGTACTCTCCCTCCGGTCCCTCCTCCAACCTACACACCGAACCTCCCCCCGAAGGCCCCCGAAGGCAACAACCAAGGGAACACCGAAAATGCCGACCCCCGAATCCGCCTCCTTCCTGGCCAAGAAGCCCACCGTGCCGCCGACCTACGACGGCGTCGACTTCGAAGACAACGTCGCTGTCCACAACGCCCGCGACGCCATTATCCGTGAACAATGGGTCCGCAGTATGATGTCTCGTCTGGTCGGGGAGGAATTGGGAAAGTGTTATGCGCGTGAGGGCGTTAATCATTTGGAGAAGTGTGGGGTTTTGAGGGGTGAGTTTATTTATACCTGTTCTTTCCTTTCTTTCTTTCTTTCTTTCTATCCCGGGAGCCCTTTTGGGGATGGTGTGGGCTAGCGAAGATGGGGTGAGAATTATGGCTAATATGTGTGTTTCTTTTCGGTGTGTAGAGAAGTACTTCGAGTTGCTGGGCGAGCGCAAGATCAAGGGTTACTTGTTCCAGGAGAAGAACTACTTTGCTGGGGAGGGAAACAAGTCTGCTTAGATTTTGCTCGGTGGATTGAATTGAAATTGGGTTTGCAGGGTTTCTGTGTTATGTTATGTGATATACAATATATGCATTGTGGTTTCTTTCCCTACTTCTTCTTCTTTTTCTTCTGGGTTTGGTTTGTGGGGAGTTAGAGGGTGTGGATGCTGGCTTTGACCAGTCCCGGGCTGTGATTGTATGATATGCTTTGAGATGGGTTGAATTTGGCTCTGCCGTGGTTTATATACTGGGTTGTGAGGTGCGAGTGAGGGGTCGAGTGTCTGTATTGATACTGCGTATGTGGAGTAAGCCTTATGGGATGGTATTATGCTTGTGCTCAGTGATACATGTATAGGAAGAAGCTCGAAGCTCGAAGCTGAGATCAATAATAGGCACTGTCGCTCCGCTCCGGTACTGTCCCCGGCGTATACACACGCGCCACACTGGCTGCCTCCTCGTCACTGTCCTCGACATCACTTCCCGGTCCAAAGTCGTCCTCCGCCGGCGGCGCACGCATGCGCACCAGCTGCTCCTCATCCAGCGAGGGGATCTTGTATGGCGCTGGCGCCGAATGGATATCTCGACCGGAGGGCAAGTTGGCAAGCAGGTCCGTAGAGGGTGGGATTAGCTGGGTATTAATCTGTGTTCGTCAGCAACATCATCCTAAACCAATGACGTGAACATCACCAACCGTATCGTTCATCCGCACCCACTTCGTCTCCAACATCTCAATCACTCGACTCTCCTCCTCCCGGCCTGCATTATCCCCCGGTCCTAGCTCGCCCTTCTCCATCCGATCCCGACTGCCCGCATCTTTCTCCATCCGTCTCTCCTCCCGCCGCTCCATCCAACCCTGCTTCAATCTCGACAGTCCGGTCCGACTCTTAGTATTCGTCTCCTTCGTTTCCGCTGCAGCCGTTCCAGCTCCCCGGACCCCCAATGCCCCCTTCGCTGCTCTCAGCCATGCAATGCCCTCCCCGATCTTCCCAGACAATTCCGCATCCACCCCGAAGAACCGGCAGGCTCTCGCCCGCGCAACCCGTCCCAGTACCCGCGTATACCCTAGCAGATCGTCATCAATTCCCATCCGCCCCTCTGAGCGGACAGATCCCAGCCCCGCAGCAGCTTGCTCCGCATATTCCGCGGCCCGGATACATAATCTAGCGAAGAGGTGCGCCCGGACCTTGAGAATCTCCGGCGCGCGGACCATCCAGTCCTTGTCATTGGGATTGCGCGCTTGAATACAGGCCGCGACGTAGGAATCGTCCTTCAATACGGCGAGGAGAGTTGCTTCTGCGAGGGCAAGACAGGAGAGGGCCGCTTGCGTGGCGGGGTCGAGGTCCGGGAGGGTAGATGTTCCATTTTTGTTGTTATTGCAGATGGAGTGGGCCGCAGTTGCGAAAGACGGCGAGGAAGCGAGGAGCGAGTGTACGGCGCTGGCTTGTTGGAGGTGTTTAGTGGCTGTTTGGATGGCGGCGGTGCGCTGTTCCGGAGTCGGGGTCGTGGATGCGTAAAGTGTGCGGGTGACGCCAATGCGAGCGAGCGAGTTGAGCACGTAGCTGAGGGTGGAGAGGACAAAGGCTATCTCGAAGTCGAGGCCCTGTCCCTGGATGCGAGTGGTGGTGGGCCGCTGTTTAAGGGAGAGCGTGGTGGTGGGGTTGGTGAGGGTCGGGCGCCAGGCGGATATGATCTCGGTGCGGAGGGTGATTTCAATTTCTTCGGTGGGTGATGTGTCACCGGGCTTACTGCTGAGGCCGTTGGAAAGAGCGAGGAGGTAAGGGAGGTAGCTGGTTACGGTGGTGAGGAGAGTCTGCAGGTGGGCGTCTTGTTGCGGACCGCGGGGTAAACGCTTGTGTGCTTTGAGAGCTTGTCGGAGGGCATGGCGGGCGGTGGTGGCGGCTTGGGGAAGAGAGGGGTGGGTGCTGGAGGTAAGGAAGGTCTGGAATGAAAGATGAGAGGTGGAGGGCAGTGTGAAGGCGTAGACCATGGTGATGGTGGTGATGATTGGGGTGTTGAAGCTGGAGTGGAGTAAGAAGAGGAGAGCTGGAGGCGAGTTGGAGGAGGTGAAGATCTCCGCGGCAGCCAAGAAGCTCGTTTGCATTGGAACCTACGGGAAAAGCACGTCGGGTTCAACTCGGGCCTACTGGCCGATTAGATTAATTCATGTGGCTTTATACGCTGATATGCTGTAGATACATGATTTAGTTTGCAGGATGGTCTTTCCATCCCTCAAAATTCGTCCCGGTGGCCTTCTTCGCACATGTCTGAAGGCGTAGATGCTGTTTTCTGACTCGGTGGATAATGGTAAATCCAGCCTGCTCTGTCCCTGAATTGTGACAACCTGTCTGTAGCAATAGCAATTGATATGCTGATAATCCCAAGCTGGTGGACGATCTGCCGGGTCGTTGTGGTCAAGCTGGGCCGGCCAGCTGTCCCAATGCCAGATACGGTGTAGGCGTTGTTGATGCAGCTATGGCGTCTATGAGTCTGGCTTGTCGGGCTGCAGACGACCGACAGCCTTATCGCAGTTAATCGTGAAGTGAGGTCTCGCTCTCAAACGGCCTCTGTTTGCTGTCTCATCACACATCCATCCCTTCACCATCGGACAGGTTGCTCGGCGCACTACTGACACCAGACGAATCGCTGTCAGCCATGTACGGCGCCCGCGACCGCATTTGTGAACCCCAGTCCTGGAGACTGGGCGCGCCGCCCTCGATGATAATAGGATGCTCGTCGGCATTCTTTCCTAGCACAGTTCCCGCATATCTCGACTCTTCGCCGGTTTTGCTGTGTTTCTTCTTCAATGCCGTCAAAAAGTCTTCTTTCTCGAGAGCGTCCGCATCGACCATGTCGCCTTCGCTGGGCACAAATCCAGCAATCCGTCGAATCTCCCGGTTGGCCGGCCCGGTGAACCATGACAGAAAGCCTTCCAATCCTCGCATATCCTCTTCTCCCTGCCAGTCCTCCTCCCACTCTCGAAGCTGGGGTCGTAGGGCGCCTGCATCTTGCAAGGCTTGGTAGATATCTTCTAAGACCGGAACAGGGTCATGTGGATGAGCGTTGGCAGCATGGGTAGTCGCAGATGAAGCAAGGATCATGATGTATTGGGCGGTAAGGTCAGCGAGGGTGTCTAAAACGGACGGTCGCGTTGCATGAAAGCCTGCTGCGCGCAGGATCTGGATAATTGGCGGGCGGAGAAGAGCGTTGTGTAGATTGGAGCCAGACATGTTGGCGTGTGGGTGGTAGACGAAAAGCAGCGAAAGAGACGTCAAGGAGAGCCTTTCAGCTCGCAGACCAGGATTATATAGCTAAGAATATAAGCGGCTCACTGCGTCGCTATTGTTGAGGTCGAGTGTTAGGAGATGAATAGGAAGCAAAGAGAGGATCAATGGCTGAATGGATGGGCTTCTTACTGCCTCTTTGGGTCTTCCGCCTTCCTGGCTCCGCCCTCGAGTCTTCGTCTCCGCTGTAACACAGCAAGCTTCACTCTCACCCCATCCGTTTGCCAGCCTCCTACCATCTCTGTTATTGGTCTTATTTCGCTCACTTCTATATCGCATCTCCACTGACTTGGTGGTCACCTCTAGCCATGTCGGACACACCCCGTCCATCCCTCAAGCTCACCTTCGGGAAAAAGAAGGCGCCCGAGGAACCATCTCAGAGACAGCCTGCTGCACCTCCTCCGCCAACAGAGACCCCCCAACGCAAGCTCACGCTCAAGAACGCCCGTAGGCCGGCACCAGAAGCGCCTCCTGAGAATGACAAACTCAAGAAAAAGAAGAAGACTTCGAAGAAGCGCCCAGCAGAGGGACCCGCGTTGCAGGAACCTTCCACCACGGTCGCGACAACCCAACCCTCTGGGCCCAAACGCCTGAAATTAAACCCATCGAAGAAGCCCGGGGTCCAGTCGCTCCGTATCAAGAACAAGGGGCTGGTCCCCAACCGACCGGTGGGCGTTGGCTACGACTCGGAAGCGTCCGACACGGAAATCGACCCCTCGATCGAAGAACAATTCATTCTGCGCATGTTGCCCGGGGAGGATTGCGAATATCTGCAGCGCGCCATTTCTGAACGCCGGTTCGATCGCTCGGAGATTTCTTTCAAGCCACTTACCCGTGAGGGACGACGCGCCATCTTCAAGATTCGCGATCATCAATACGCCGCAGCGCTGGTCGACTTGCCATGTATCATCGAAGGTATGAAGAGTTGGGACCGGCGTGGGTGGTACAAATCTGCGGATATCTGCCAGATGCTTCTGGTCCTTGGCCCGGTTGCTAATGAACAAGAGGCTATGGACTACCCGCTTCCCTCGGACATTTTACACCCAGATGACAAAACTTTGCAATACCCACACGGTCTCACGCCGCCGTTGCGATGGGTCAGGAAGCGGCGTTTCCGGGAACGGATCAGCACGCGGACTATCGAGCAGGTCGAGAAGGCCGTCGAAGATCTGATTGCCCAGGATGAGGCTGCCGTGGCACCTATCCGCTATGAGCTGGTTGATAAGACAGCATTGAACCGGGCTGAGGGACTGGTCCAGAGTGGAGATTACGACTATGAAGACGAATACGATGATGAACAGGATGCCGAGGGTGAGATGGAGGAAGGCATGGAAGATGGTGGTCTGTTTGACGATTTCGAAGACACCCTCGCTGCCGAGATGGAGGCTGCCTTGGCTGCCGGCGACGAAGGCGAGCCAGGCGCTGCGGCCGCGGCAACTGGAGCTGAGCCACCATCAGATGCTGGGGTATACCAAGCGGGCACGCCAATGGCAACGAAGCCGTCCACGCCTGCGCCAGAATCGTCTGGTGATGAGAGTGACGGGTCCGACGATGGCGATGAACCGGAAGACGAGCTGGACGATGAGCAACTCGAGCAACAGCGGCAGATGCAGCAGCAACGCGAGGAAATTGCCGAACTGGAGGCACTGATCCGCGCCGAGACCGCGAAGTGGGAGAAGATGCAGAACGCCATCCTAAAGGGCAAACTGGCCAAGCGGATCCATGATCTGAAACAGGATCTATCATTGAAGAAGGTGTCTATCGGCGAGGGCGATGATGCTGATGGTTAATCAACACCTCACCTATGTGTCTCTGTCTTTGTGTCCTAATAGCCATTTATTGATTTCTGATACCCCATTACATACCATTCAATCTCCTTACACCTATTCTATCCTATTCTTTCCCTATAAGATAAAACAGATCATAGTATAATCAAACAACCTTCCCCGCGGACCCCCTACTCGCCGCCCCCACCACATCCACCTCCTCATCCTGCCTCAACTTCCTCCTCCGGACCGCCTCCGTCTCCCCCTCCGGCTCCGCCGGGCTCTGTCCCACCCGATCCCCCAACATCCTATCGTGCATCTCCCTCTTCTGGTCCAAATCCGCCATTTCCCCCTTCTCGTACCCCGGCGCCCCTGGCCCCTCGGCGCTGCCTACCGCCCCGGCATGCGCCCCGGCTTGTGCTCTCGCCCGCGCATCCGCCGACTTGCTCTGCACTGCGTGCGCGATATCCCCTTCTGCGGGCTGCTGCTCAACCCCGTACTCTGTGTCGAGGGTTTCGCCGGCGTTGCGCATGGTTTGCTGGGATGCTTGGTGCTTGGTGGATTGGTCCTGGGAGTTGGAGGGTTGGGAGACGGCGTTGCGGGTTATGGAGGGCAGGGCGTCGCCACGGTGACGGGGGAGGCGGTCATATTGGGATTGGGATGAGGATTGGTTCTGGGGGATGCGTTGCTCGGAGGGGGTGTGGGTTACGGGGTTACTGGCTTGGTTGTAGGCGGCTTGTTTGGGGGGTTGGGGGGGTTGTTGGTGGTGGGATTGCATTGTTGTTTGGGTTGATTGATTGATTGAATGGTTGGTTGGTTAAATGATTGATTTGTGTGTGAGTTTGTATGCGTAGTGGTCGAGATGGAGGGATTGGGATGTAGTGATGGTGGTGATGATGGAGAGTAACTATAAGAGAGCTGTGAGGGGATGACGTCAGTGATGATGTGATGTCAATTTTGGAGGAATGAAGAACAGTTGGTTCTCTTGGAAATCGCATAGATTAGCTCTATGGACTGCTTGGGTTGTTTTTATCATATGAAGTTAGTGGTATTGTCCTGAGCTGGAGGTGATTTGAGATCTGGTTCATTTTGCTTGGGGATTCACTGGTGGTGTGTTGCTTGTGCTGTTAGCTGTCAATATCTCCCCTGACTGTATTTATTGAAGAGTACATGGTGGAACCATAAGGGCAAGCAATGTAACTATTCAACATAATGGAAACGGTAATGCGATAATTGATGTCAAATATGGTTGGTATACAGTGAAGTGGATGCAGAACACTGGCTGGTGGAGTTGGGTGATGATGGATTGCGGGGATGGCAGATGCAGCTGTGATGGGCCCGTTCACGCCGTTGGAATTTAATTTTACTACTAAGGACTAATTGCATAGGATCATCATCACGATCAGATGAGTTCTACAAAAAGCAAATATATACATACACCCCTCAGCATAAGCATGATATCTTGACAAGAACATAACTCACATGCAGTAAAACTAATCTGGACATACTCCAAGCGCATGTGATACCGCGGGAATCAACTCCTTTATTTCCCCGGATTGAAGAAACAGATCTAATGATTACTGATCACAACTAAACCTCAAAGTATACAAGACCACCATCCCATCTCTCTACCATCCGCTTCAGGTCACACACGTACACACTCACCAAGAAAGCAACAAGCAATAACCCTCTCCTACTGTACCACCCCTACCATGTCTACCGCATCTCCGCTCTTCACCCTCCCCATCCCTTCCACCTCCGGTTCCATCACCTGCACCAACCCATCCCCCGACCAACCAACAATCTACCTCCTCACCTTCACCTCACCCCCAGACAACCGCCTCACTCCAACCTTCATCGACACCTTCCTCCTCGCCCTCGACATCATCGAACACCGCTACCAAAAAGGTGTCCTAATCACCACCAGCGGCATTCCCAAATTCTACAGCAATGGACTAGACCTCGAACTCGCCCAATCCACAGAGGGCTTTCTCGATAAATGGCTTTGGAAGTTATTCCGTCGACTATTAACGTAATACCCGCTCCCTGATACTTCACCACTAACAGACAACACTAATATATGAATACTTTGAAATACAGCTACCCCATGCCCACCATCTCCCTCCTAAACGGCCACGCCTTCGCCGGCGGCTTCATGCTAGCCATGTACCACGACTACCGGATCCAGAACCCGAGTAAGGGTTTCCTGTGCATCAACGAGCTCGAGTTCGGGGTTCCGTTGCAAGCGCCCATGATGCATGTTTTCCGGGAGAAGTTGACACCCAGCGTGTGTCGGGATGTTGTTCTCGAGGCGAAGAGGTTTCCTGGACCGGAGGCGCTGCGGGTGGGGATTGTGGATGGGCTGGGAGGCGTGGAGGAGACTTTGAAGTTCGTGAAGGACAGGAAGTTGGTATTGATGCCGAAGACGGAAATCTATGGGGTGATGAAAGAGGAGATGCATCGGAGGTTGTTGGGAGTGGTGGACGATCATCAGGGGAATCTGGAGTGGAGGGAGAGGGTGGAGGAGAGGAAAGGGGAGGAAGAGAATGTTGGGAGGAAGAGTGTGGAGGTTTGGGAGGCGAGGAGGAAGGGGGGGAAGTTGTAGTGCACTCACGGTATCTTGTAGAGGGATTGCATTTGTGGTATATATATAGATGATTCATATTATGATACTATAGAAAGTGGGATGGAAATGGTGGCAGTAACTTCTCTTAGAGTCTGGAGTTACTACTACTAGCCAAGGTTGTCGACATATATTGAATCTACAAGACCGATCACTGCATTCTCCATACGGAGCTTTGATCTAATGGATTTTGAGACATGCGTGATTAGAAAGGCGACAGCTAAAGATATACTACTACTAGTATAGGGGAGCTGAAAGATTCCTGGCCAGATTGCCAGGGACTTCTCATACCTGTATTGAAAATGTTGCAAGACCTCAAGGCAAGATATGTGCCTTTATCTTCCCATAACTGCTTCACCTCACATAGTATAGTATACTAATCATTGTACACTAAAGAAGTTTTCTTAATATCAAAGCATAGATATTATACCCAATACAAATACCCACCTAGTGTTCTTGTAACACTCTCTGATATTCTGCTGCAAGAATGAATCCCCGTACACCAATCTCAATTCCCTACAGCCTCAATCTCAGTAACATATCATAAGACTCAAGCAACATAGTGAGCTCAATGTGATCTGTAACTCTACAAATATTTCACTCCTGATCCCCTCCGCCACTCTCACTTCACGAGCCTTCATGCACTTTGTTCCATAAACACAGCATGGCTCGCTTGCTTGCCTTCCTTAGTCAAAATCAATTCACAGCGCTGGATGGGGTCTTGCCCTCGCAGAGTGAGTTTTATACAAGATATTTAACCATTGGCTTGACGTGCTCTCAGGCTCACTACACCAGTTAGTTATCGCTCATGGTTGTCTCGCTGCAACTTTCACAGCATTTACAAGTTTGCTAGGTAGTTCTACCATCTCTTCCATCACAAAGTTTGCTAAAATTTTCATATCAGATACAGCTTGATTCAACATGGAGAGCAGAAAACGCAAGGCCGATGATGAACTCGATCCCAGCATTGCCGAGAGCGTGTCAGATGTCAATCCTGCTACGGTTGACAGCGTGCCTGGGGTCGATTCCATGACTGCTAACAGCGTCCCTGGGGCCGAACCCATTACGGCTGACAGCATTTCCAAAGTCGATCCCGCCATGGCCGCTTACATTGAGAAGAGACGCAAAGAAAAGGAAGACTTTCTGATACGGCAGGGAAGGGCATTGTGGGCGAATTACTGGATTCCGAGAGAAAAACAGCTCTCCAGGCCTTTCGGGCCACTGCCAAACCATCCAGAGGTGATCGAGGTCTGGCAACGTAATGAGGTAAGATAGGACATGGATGTGAAATCAGTTGTGGATGGGCAAATCATTGACGGACAGTAGGCGGACCAAGAAACTGCATCCTCAGAATTCCCCCCAAATGGAATAACTGATAAGAACCCTCCTCTTTCTTACGACGTCATCGCAAGTATACTCTGGATGACCAAGGGTCATTGTCCCAAGGCGCAGGCGTGGTTGAAGAGCCATGAGATGGACAGATTGTTGCGCGGTAATGTGATAGTGAGGCACTATGGACGTGAGAACCTGAGAAAGCAGGCGCTTCAAAACCGGTATCAGATGAATCTTGCTCTGCAGAAGGTGGCCATGAGGTCCGCGCAAGAGATGGATGATGTTAAGGAAAACCAGGAAAATGAGGCTACTACCCCTTGGGACAGAATCTTGGCAGCTCATGACAGACTTCGAAAGGCGATGGGTGAACCTGAGGTGTTTGCGCATGAGATTCTATTGTGGTAGCAATTCCTCCTGTCACAGTCAGATTTGCAGGCGCATGCTAGTAGCCGGCTGACGTACCCTCTGGTTCTGTCTCTTTGAATTACGCAGTAAGATGAATGTCCGCTCATGTACCAAGGCTTGACGGTTCACTGGACGGTTCTTGTAACTAGCTTTTTCAATAATCATTGATGATCAAGTCTTCTTGTTTCTGTTAGTTCCCTTGTTCTTTCCCGGACTCTCCAGCTTGTCCACTAGAGGCCGATACGGCGAAGCTACAACATGCTCCGGCGCTCTTTGAGCAGTATCGTCGCGTCTGGGTTCACCGGACGTCGGCCGCCGCCGCTGCTCCTCGTGCATCTTATCCAACGGTTCGCCCACGATTTGGTATTTGTTCCAATTGATGGGGGGCATACGGACAACATTCTGCGGCGTGGGCAGGGTGCCTAGCCCAGAATAAACGCCTCTCTTGGGACTCTCTACATCCTCGTCCTCCGAGTCTTTGTCATGAGTGAAGTTGATGAAAGCCCCTGTATCCTTAGCCGACAGATTCCCTGCTGCCAATTCGCGGGCGAACCCTTCTGGATCCTCTGCTGCAGCTTTCTTGAACTTTTCTAGAGTCTTAATATCCCGCATGCTTTGCTGCTTCTGGAGCTGAAGGATAGAAATCGCGGATCGCAGAGCAATGGCATCCGGATTCTCGCTCTCCGAGATCGGGACGGCGGCTGGTTCGGGCGCGAACACGGGTGCTGCAGCCGGCGGGGTGAAGTCTGCTAATGAACCATAAGGAGGTACTCTTGTTGTTGGCGAAGGCGACGCAGCTGGAGGAACAATAGGGTGAGGAGCGCCGTTCCCCGTGGCGGCGTTCGTGGCAGGCACAAGATGGGCAAAAACAGGAGTCACGGGAGAGTACGGCGGGCGCGGCGGAGTTCCCGGCCGATCAGGCTGATTGCTTTGGTTCTCCTGCGAAGGCTGCATTGCGCGGTGTTGGAGAGAGCAGGGACCGGAGGGGTTGTTGGCGATGGTACGTGGTAGAAACAGCAAGATAACCTGGTCCAACGGATTGCTGGCTGGATCGATGCGATGATCGACGGCAATGACGTCTGTGTTTGCAACTGAGGGGTTTAAGGGATGGTAGTAGCGGTGACTGTCAGGATGCTAATCTGATGAAAGTGATAAGTCAAGAATACTGCCCAATATGAGACCGTCAATGACAGTTCATGTTGGACGAGGCGATGCTTGAGTCAGAAGAGCGATGGAAGGTGCTGGATGCGCTTATCGAAGGCGATTATCGGGGCTCCAGTGCGGAGTCAATCAACCCCAGTCAATTGCTTGTTGGTGGCTGGGAAATGCATGCTGATGGCAGTAGTAATTGTAGAGCGCATCTCCACAATACGATAATTGGTATCGACTACTCTTGTATTGTTCTTAATGAATAGCCAGTGAATCTCTATTCAGCAGCAGTCAATAAGTAGTAAATAAATAAACAGTTTGATGAATCCATTCTAGTGAATGTGTCTATTTTAGGAAACCATATGGCCTGATCTGGTGGCCTGATTGATGCCTGCAGATTTTTCACCGCCAAATCTATTCGAAAAATTGAGGGCAAAATCCAACATTCCGTGAGATTGAAACCTCTCCAGAGTCTATTCAGTCCCTCGCATTCCTTTCCATCCCTTTCACAATGAAGCGCAAGACAGATGGAAGAGATTCCCTCGGCGGCAAAGACCAGCCCGAGTCCAAGAAGCGCGCTTTGTCCAGTGAAGAAGCCGCTGCGCGCTTCCGTGACGGCTTGTTCGAGCCGTCGGTCCTGAAGGACTATACCGAGCAATATGCCCAGTCTGCTCCGTATGTCGCCCATTCTACTCTTGGTCTGGCATTTAACGTTGAGTGAAGCTAACCCCAGGTCCAAAGGTACAAGCATGGAGTCATTCACCCCCTCATCGAGCCCTCCCTCCTGCGCGCCGTCCGCGACGAAATCCAGGCCCAGGTGCAGTTCACCGAGAAGGAAACCGACATCTACAAGATCTTCCAATCTGGCGACTTGGCCAACCTGGACGGTCTCGACGATGCCTCTCTTGCGAAACTGCCCTCCATCCTCAAGCTGCGCGACGCCATGTACTCTGCCCGCTTCCGTGAGTTCCTCTCGAAGGTCACCGGCTCTGGAAAGCTGAGCGGACAAAAAACCGACATGGCCATCAACGTCTACAACGAAGGCTGCCACTTGCTCTGCCACGACGATGTTATCGGAAGCAGACGCCTGTCCTACATTCTCTATCTCACCGACCCCGACCAACCTTGGCAGGCCGAATGGGGTGGCGCACTGCGTCTGTACCCCACGACGACCAAGAAGGATGCGAACGGCGACGATGTCCTAATCCCCAGCCCGGACTACTCCCTCAGCATCCCTCCCGCCTTCAACCAGCTCAGCTTCTTCACCGTCCAGCCCGGAGAGAGTTTCCACGACGTCGAAGAAGTCTACCACCCGAAAGACAACGAAGACAAATCCAAGAAGCGCGTGCGCATGGCCATCAGCGGCTGGTTCCACATCCCGCAGGAAGGTGAAGACGGCTACGAAGCCGGCTTGGAGGAGAAGCTCGCCGAGCGAAGCAGTCTGGCCCAGCTCCAGGGCCGCGGCGACATCTACGACCTCCCGCAGCCCAAGACCGTCGAGTGCGAGAACGAGGACGAGCAACAACCCGAGGAAGGAGGCAAGGGCAAGGGCAAGGCGAAGGTGGAAGAGGAGCCCACGCCCGAATTCACAGAATCCGACCTCGCATTCCTGATCCAATACATCGCCCCATCCTACCTCACCCCCGACATCGCCGAGGAAATGTCCGAGACCTTCTCTAACGAGTCGTGTCTCAGTCTGGAACGATTCCTTTCGGAGAAATTCGCTACTCGTGTTCGGACCTACATTGAAGAGCAGGAGAACAAGAGTCTGCCCAAATCCTCCGACGAGATCCTCGCCCAGACTGGATGGACGGTCGCCCGTCCCCCCCACAAACAGCGCTACCTGTTCCAGCAACATGGCACCGCGACCCAGGACCAGAAGTCTCCGATCCAGGAACTCCTCGACGACCTTTTCCCTTCCCGGGCGTTCCGCAAGTGGCTCGCGCTTATCACCGGCGCGGACCGTATCACCAGCTACGACTACCTGGCGCGTCGCTTCCGCAGAGGCCAGGATTACACCTTGGCCAGTGGATATGATGGAGAACAGCCCCGTTTGGAGCTGTCGCTTTGCTTGACGCCCACTCCGGGCTGGGAGAAGGAGGACGACGAGGAGGAGGAGGATCAGGATCAGGATCAGGAAATGGGCGAGGGTTCCTCGGAGGAGCAGAAGAAGAAGGCGGTCAAGCCCAAGAAGGATGAAGGAGCCGTCGCCAACGGCGACGCCGAGGAGCCTTCGGTGGGTGGATACGAGATCTACATGGCCGGTGACGACGAGGAAGAGGGCGATGCAGCGATCTACCGGTCCGCAGGCGCCGACGATGATGACGGCATTCTCTTCAGCACTGCCGCCGGATGGAACCGACTCAGCATTGTGCTGCGCGACAGCGGCACCCTGAAGTTCGTCAAATATGTCAGTGAGGCTGCCAAGGGTGACCGTTGGGATATCACGGGTAACCTGGGAGTTGAATTCGAGGATAATGATGACGAAGACGAAGATGATGAAGATGTGGATGATGATGACGTTGAAGAGGAGGATGAGTGAAACAGAAAAAAAAAAGTCGTATATTTTCCCTCAATTGTACATACTACGCAACGTGATGAACCCCAAAACAATATTGACAAAAATAGATACAATCATGATTCCTTGTGTAAACGCCCCGAAACACACACTCACACAGCCCATCGCATCCCACATACCCAATCCAATCAGAATTACATAGAAGTAGGCAGCAACGATATACCCAAAACACCGCAGGATCAATCCCTAAACTTTAAGTACCCTTTTTCCACTCCTGTACGCAGTACAATATACGATTGTCGCAAGTAGGAACCTAGTTGTTTAGCACCGCCACCCCAGCAATCGATCCTTCGAACGCCCAATCGCTTCCTAAACCCCCACTCAATTACTCGCTCAGGAAAAGAATTCGATTGCTTTCTATGGGGGTACAACTATGCAGCCTAAAAAGTCTTTCGTTTGGTCTCCTAGTGGATACTTAAAAACACAATATTCAATTGTTTCGTGGACTTGTCACATTTTAATATAATACTTGGTAAGTAGGTAGAGGGTGCATATGGCAGATATTCAGTAGTAGTTGGTAAGGATGACGCGATCCTGCGGTGATTTGCGCAGGGTATATATATATATATATATATATATATAGTATATACTCCGGATATACTAGTTACTGTTATATTGTTGGATACGTAGTGTGGTGGGTGTTATATTTGGACGAAGGGGGAGGGGTACTTGATGCAGGGGATGGATGGATGGATGGATGGGTAAGTCTACTCTGTAGATGTGGAGTTTAGTCGCATTCCTGAGGTCTTATATTCAAATTATACAGTTAATAGATGAATTGTATTGGTGCCTGTAGAGTAGAAGAAAGTATGTGCTTTTATATGATGTTTCTTTCTTTAGTGAATGTATGGGTAGATGGTGTAGTGGATCGGTATGTTGCACTTTAAGTGCTTTTTTGGGCTCTTGGTTGGAATCTGTACTAGACAGTTAGGATATATGAATAACCCGTTTCAGTAGGAAGATTTTTTTGTGTGTTGATAGTAATTGGGAGTGTAAGTGAATGCCCTTCCTTTACTACAATGTATGGCGATGCTGAGAAGGGGGTTCCGGTGTGGGTCTTGTCAGTAGTAAGTATTTCATTGCAGTTGTGGCTACTTTTACGATCTAGATTACTATATTGTGTCTAATGGATTTTTACTATGACATAAGTCCTACAATTATCTAGGACTTATCGAAGAATTTACTTCGTATACGGAGTGTATATTTTGGTTTGCAATGATCGGATGGAGCGATCTCCGAACGATTCCCTCTCTGTAAACGTAAATATATACAACAGGACCCTTAAAACTAGATAATACACATCACAAATAAGTTATGATCATGAGACACACTCTCACTTCCTAATTTCCTATTCTGAGTTACTCCAACTAAAGCATGCATGCTTCTTTCTCTTTATAGTACACTTATACTTTTTCCTCCTAACAAATCATCCGCGGAAATAAGTCCGTCGCAGAATGATTGGATACCCGTCACAGGAGCTATTTAAACCTTCTTTTTCTTTTTGTTTCTAATTCCCAAGCCAGGCCACTGGACTTTTGGATTCTAGACTTTGCATTTGCTTTGAGAAATCCAGACTGTAAGCCCTACTGCATACTTAGTTTGTCACCTGAGGGATAACTATTTCGTTGGTTGCCACCAATCACTCCGAGAATTATTCCAAATCCGAGCCTACTTATACTTACTTGTGCCACTGAATGGCGATGAACAGTCCCAAATTTAAGAACCCCCGTTCAAGCCCGACTATTCAACTTAGCATGCATCGGGCTTTGAAAAAGATGTGCTGAATACGACTTGGTAAAGCAACACCAAAACCTGATTGGCTAATTGCTGTAACCAGGAGGCGTTTCAGAGATTCAACCTGTGCCTTATTTCAAGGCACAAACTGCGGATCCTCCCTGAGCTGAGACCCTATCACCGGAGAGCCTCACCTTGGCCTATGAACTCTTTTGTGTGTCAAATTTCGGCTTTTGGGGCTCACATACTTGGCATTATCTTTGATGATGTATGGGTATGAGTTAACGTCTCGCAGGATTGCGGGGTGGGACGTGCTTTCTTGCTGGAAACGGAATATTCAACGGAGTCCGGGTCCATGGACGAGACTGAGTCTGCCAATCAGGGCCATATCCGAGATAACTACTCCCTGCTTACCTTAAACGGACACAGAAAACTGTGCTCCGTAGGGCTAAGGGGTGGGAAGGAATTGAGATGACTGAAGCATTGGGGGCCGCCCACGTGGTTTTGGCCCGCGTATACTCGGAGGTCAGGAACCTGGTTTTCAGTGCGTGAAAGTGGACGCATCGGGTTACTTGTCGACAGCCTCCGGTGAGGCTGTGGACGGGAGGATTAGTTCAATTGGAAATATCTTATGCAGTTGTTTTCTTTTTGCGAGGGGAGGGGTGACTGTATGTGGTATGTGTTGGACGTCCGAAAGCGCCGCCGGCCCCTCCCACTCAGCCTGGAGTTGGGGTCGGAAATTGTGACAGGTGCCCTCCATGCATGGGCGTCAAGCCCACCCCCTGCTTTTGCGCGGGTGATGATTGTTACATTCCGTCCCTATTGGTCTTTCTCGCCCGCGCGGTGCAAATCGGTGGTTTGATCCAGCTCAGCCCTTCTCATAGTTATTTAGTTCATGGATGCTCGCCTGCAGGCAGCGCTGTATCAAGTCCAGCGGGCGTGGTTCAAATTTGATGCTTCCCCCTGCAAATGAGGCAACCGGGCAAGTTCCGTTTGTCTCCCGGAAGATAGAGTAAGCTCGATAACCATGCTTATTGAGGCGACAGACCCGAGTTGGGGACTTAGCCTCGGACTGCAGAGCTTATTGGGCCTGTGGATCGATCGATTCCCTATGCTTAGTGTGTTGAAGGATGCGCCGGCGGCCCAAAAAGACGGCCGTGGCGACTAGTCCACTGTCCGGTGTCCGTTTAGAAACGGAGGAAGTTGGTGCCCCTCGAAGGATGCCTCGGTCTATTGTCACCCTTATCCAGTTCTGAGTGAGATGTTTCATTGGTGAGGATAGATTACTTTTTGACCAAAGAAATCGATGAGAGATTGAGACGAAGCTGATCGGAGAAGTCCGTAGCCACGACGTCCTTCTCCCTCGTCCATTTCCTCCCCGGCGCGCGACGCTAATTCGAGCTGACATAATCCTCATGACCACACACCAGTGCTGAGGCGTGTGGGTTGCCTTTTAATATACCAATGTATGCACGTCGCAATTTAGCCGTGGGGTCCAGTCATCTGCATCGGACATGGACGCCCAGGCTGTGTGCCATGAGGCAGGTTCAGCCCGAGCATGTTGGGATCCAGCGGTTAGGACTGGCTTACCCTCATGCCTAGGCCTCTACTCAGTACTCTACCATTGAACCACGCCAGGATAGCTAGTCCAGATGTGGCAAAAGGATGTGCATATAGTAGGCCACGGTATAGACCGGGAGCTGTCAAGAATCCACCTCACCAGTTCGCAATTACTTGACCGGGCAAGAAAAGCCGCCTAGCCTTGCGCCAGGAGCCTTGCATGGAGAGATAATCAACACTAGGTGCTGACAGCCCGACACAGGTTTTGGGTAAGGCCAATGTAACCGTCCGGGCTTACTGTTATCATGATTGAGATGCCAGCGGGGTGTTAATCTAATCGAGTGAGCACGGTGCAGATTTCTCAAGGTCTGGCCCACGAGCGGCAGGTGGGATCCATCCGGAGATACTAGGATTAGTCGAGGCTGGCAGCGTCGGGGAGGACATCATTCAGCAGCTGCAGGGGCGGCACTTTCGTCAAGCATTGGGCTAGATAGATAGAAGGAGGGTGAACTGTGATTTGAACTTCTCAAAGAAGGTTAGTTGGCGCCAGGGTGAAGAAAGATCGCTTCATGGCCCATGCTCCAGGCGAACGAGATGGCAGCGTCCAAGGCCCCAAGTCTGGCCGTGATGGATGGGGTCACCACCGGATCTATACCGGGACAGGCAGGTGCTAAAGGGGCCCCCGTGTCAGGTAAATGAAAGCACATGGCCCAATACTGCACGAGCAAATCCCCCCGGTCAGGCCCAAGCATCCCTGTCAACTAGCAGAATTGAGATGCATGGATGGTGGTGATGGCCAGAATTAGTCTCGTGGCCGAGGCGGTGATACAAGGACTCTTTTGGCTTCGTGTTACCTAAACGAGGCCCGGTGATTAGTTGGGCGTCCGGCTCCACCCGATGGGGAAGCCAGACCCCTGTCCTGTCACATCGGCCCAGCATTGCACACGCTGCAGGAAGCGGGTCGAATATGGCTGAAGGCAAGTGGTAGTACTCCATACTAGTAGTTAATGAATATTCAACCTATCTATCTAGCCAGTCTCGAAGAGCACTAGACAGGTTGAAGGTAGGTACTTTGTACTCTGTACCTAATTAGGGGATTGAGTAGTGGTAGTACTCGGTAAGTAAGTAGTAGTGGGAATTGTGAGATTTTGGGGGGGTGGTACTGTCAGTATAGGCTAATCAGATCAAGAATCTGGGCGGCGCTGTGTGTCATCTTTCATTAGCCGTTGAGATAGTCAATCAGTTAATCCCCGATCAGAAAACATTTTCTTGTAAAGAGAGTTCAATCGAGGACATAGTCTTTTTTTGCCGAGTGCTTGTGGTGGATGTGGATATATTGGGCTTGTCATTGTAACCACGGGACAACTGGTCAGAAGGAAATGGACGAGAGCAAAGCCAGTCAGGATCGAGGAATGAGAGACACAAACAGAAAAAGAAGATCAATAATAATTATAATATCACCAAACTACTAACCACGACCATAACAACCATCACCAATCCAACCAAAATTGAAGCGGGTCGTTGCATGGGCCAGGATTCATCCAGTCCCCATCCGGTCCAGATCCGACTCCGACTCCGCCTCCGACTCCGGCTGTACTAACTTTGGGGCGCTCGCGTGCGCCCTCCACCCTCCCTCCCTTGACGGTTGGCTCGATGTTGAAGCCGTCCGTTTTAGTGTGCCTTCTAGTCGTCCTGCAAAAGCGGAGCTGCTGGGCGGCATGGATTGTCATTGGTCTGCCTTCTGACTGGCACGCTGCCAAAGGTGCCTGTCTAGTGGACAATATCTAGAGTCCGTCGTTGCTGGTGTCACCTGGGCTTGAACCCTGGTCTTTGTTGGGTTACAGAAAACAATCGGTCGAGTGTCGAGGGTGGGGAGGAGGAAGAAAGTTCATGCCGTCATCGTTGAGGTTTTGACATATTCAGACAGGTGGCCTTGATATTGGTTGATACACCCCAGCTTGGCGCTCAAACATCACAGACTAGCTCCATTTGTTCCAGGTCACGCTAGCGGTAAAACGTTGTTGGCTGATCTGCAATGGGCCAGCCTGGGGAGGTTGTAAACGTGGGAGTAAGGGGAAATAAAAAAAAGGCTATGGTCATCATCGTACGTAGTATTGTTATCATCACAGCTGCTTGTGTCTTGTCATGAATGGCCCCGGACCCATTCCTGGTGCCATCATTTAGTTAGCCCATTACGGCCTGGTTCCATTGCATCCTCCGAACGAAATGAGTGGGAGCTTCCGGTGATAAGATCGACCGTTGTGTTTTTGGGGCTTGAAAATCGCCCTGCCAACCAGATTCATTGCCCACTAGTGCCTTCCCCTCCATCATCTTAGCGAGCAGAGGCGACAATGTTAAGTCTCGGCTAATTGACTGGGTACTATTGAGTGTGGTGATTCTTGGAACGGAGATCCCGTCGAGTACAGTAGATCATGGAGATAAAACATCCCGAAAGGGCCCAAAAATACATAACAGCGCGTACTGTCGAAGTACCAAACACAAAACAAAGAAACAAAGACAGAAGCAGCAAGGGTTTCGAGTGACACCAATTCAAGGTCTGCGGTGAAGCTTCAGGCACTCAAAATAGACGCCACATTCTTTCATGTTCCATGTGTGGAAGGCAGTTTGACATGCTGCAGAAAGGTGTGGGTGACAAGGAAGGGATGGATCTGGCTGGTGGAATTGGAAAAGTACCTCAACTCCGGGGTGACTGACTCGTCCAGCCAGCTCACTGGCCATGGCGATTACTTAAAAGGGGATCATATCAGACAACGCATGGAGGGCGATCGACATACAGCGCTTGGCAGGCAAGGGCAGAAAGAGAGAGACAAAAGGCCAGGCAGATCATACATAAGAGACCACTGTACATGCGACTTACGTAGTGCTTTAGTGCTGCTGCTATTCGCGGATGCTGCACATTGTCCACATGTACCTTGATGCGCATGTCGGCTGGTCACATTCCACCGGAGCGGGGGGACTACATGCTGCGTGCAGGCCTTCCCCTCCAAAAGAACAAAACCAAGTATTGAGTGTCTGATAATTGGTGCCTCCCTGCATCTAAAGAGAATTGGTGTATGGGTGTGGTCGCTCTTTGGCTACAGGCGGCCAAAACCCATGCTGCAGTGGCTGTTATCATGCTGTCTGACTTCACCACCCATAACTTGACTTCCCCCTTCTGGTAGTTTCCAGGATGAGGTCCTCCGAGGCGCACTGGGGACACCCCATGGACGCTTGGCGTCGTGTGGCTGAACCAGTCTCAACCGTCGCATGTCCAGAACCCCCCTCTCTAGCGGCGATCATTCCACCATGGTTGCCATGTGTCGGGCGCTGGAAAGCCAAACGAGTTGCGCGTTAGGCCTTATTGGGCATTAGACTTAGACTTTGCGCTGACACTGAGCGCGAACAGAAATATGATATGACTCTGAACTGTGACGACATATCCATATCTTGTTGTATCTTATTGTATATTGAATTTGCTGCTGCCCTTGCTTCGATTACCTTTTGTATCCATCCATCAATACCATAAGTAGTTTTGGTAAAAATCAAACCATGTGGTTGGGTGTCGGGCAGGTACGGAGTATTGTTAGCCATTACCGACAACCACACTCCCCCAGCTACTAATACCATGTTCCAAACAGCAGCTGCAGCCACTCAGGTTTGTGCACCAAGTATCTGTTGCCTACGGAGCTTGGATGACCGTCCCAATGCTTTCTCCCATGGTGACATAGCACTCCGCGGAGCTCTGTTGAAAGGGAGTCTACAACAGACCCATGCACCTGGCTACTCGAGCTCAGGACCTCCTCACCTGTGGGTAGGCAGTGGATAAAACGAGCATATATTCTGTCGCATTTGCCGCCCTCTCCCTAATCCCAGGCTGGATCAATGTCTGCAAGGAGGACGATGCAAGCAAAAGGCTAAGTGTCAACTGCTCTGGCGCGAACGGAATGGTCCCGTAGGTAGACGGAGCCTTCACTCGAGGCCCAATACGGTACGCTTACGCCGCTTACGGCAGTTCGCCGGTCGTGGGACCCCTGAGGCCGATCGTCCAGTGCAGCCACGTGAAGGCAGTTCGCATCGAGATCGTTGCCGACCGAGGATGGTCTCTGCTTCGCTAAAAGATCAGGCGGGCGATGTGGATGCACCACCTGTCTTTCGTGATATGGCCCATCCAGTACGCCATTGCCATCTGTCCCCCATCAAGCTTGAATCCTTATTGTCGGATGCAAACGGATATGCGGTCTTTAAACATTGCAGGCTCGAAAAGTCCTACAGGATGCTAAACACCCGGTGGGCAGATTCATATGATGTTGGAGAGGATAGTAAAGGCGAGTCAGGTGAAAACCATGAAAACTGACGGGGCTTATCCAATTCCAAAGACACAGACCCGGCTGCTGAATCCAGTTTAGACTGAGTATTTGGAGTAACCGGCCGTTTGAGCCTGAATAATAAACGTACATTTTTATTCAGATTATCCTTCCTGAAGAATTTTCATCTCTCTTTTCGAGATGCGAGCCATGACAAGGCCATGCGACCGTCGGTGATGACGGGCGTTGATTGCAATGATGCAGAGACTCTGGTTCGTGATGTAATCGCCAGCTGCAAACTCATTGCTCCGAAAGACCCCCTGGTACTGTGTTATTATCCCTGGCATGATAGCGGCCCCTTCCCCCCCCCCCCCCCCCCCCCCCCCCCCCCCCCCCCCCCCCCCCCCCCCGCGGATTGCCTGGGACAGGCGTTCAACAACGTGTTCTCCCGTCATGGTTCGAGTAAGTAACTAAGGCCGGGAATTCTTCAGCCCACGGGACATTTTGCAGGCGTGGAGGGTGCATTTGCCATGCCAGCGGCCCCGACGCTGATTCGTCCACCCACGCTGGGATCGACTCCCCATTCATTCTGGGCCCCACTTCCCGGCTGGTCTGAGCTACGATTACCCCCAACCTGGCTTAGCTTAGCGCCCAAAGGGGTAGATAGAGAGCAGTTTGGAGCAGTTTGTCCCTGTTGGGCCATCTCGTCTCAGTAGATACTATGAGGAGTAGTCTAGTTACCAACAGGCAGACACAAAGTTTTCCCGCTGGATGGGAAAGTTATGGATCCCTCTTGCCTAGGCGCTCCTGCTTGACTCGACCAGTGGGGCGGCCGATGACAAGTCTTGTTTCTTCGTCATGAAGGTATCCAAGTAATGAAAGAAAAAGGGCTTGCACCTTAGAGAAAGGCTTCCAGGCTCCCAAGGTCATCAACTGAATCCAGTTTCTTTCCGACGCCTGATGAATATATTTCGAAGAAGGAGACTTTACTCCCAAGATATCTCACGGGACTGGTGAGAAAATAAATTGGGGGCGTCTGAGAGGTGTGAGGCAACCTCGGTCCCGATCTGCGTCAACATTGCCCCAGTTAGGTTCAACGATGATTACCCAACCCGGACAAGACTGATTCGAGCTTTTCTTCGCGGATACGATCCAGGATCCAAAGTCGAACGACGGATCTCTGCTCGTTTCCGGGAGATGTCCAAGTCCGATCATGGATGACCGACATAGGTACGCACCACAAAGTCCCCATTGGCGTGATTTGCCAGACAATATCGTATACGTATTATGAGCCAGGGCTCGATGGAAGCGACCGGTTGATAAGCTGCAATATCGATACCCGGGCATGGGTGGAAGGGTGGACACCAGGCGCCATTAGGACCAATAATTCCCTGCGATGGCCGGGGAACTGTCAAACGTGGCTCTGATCCGGCCGACAAAAGGGAAAGAGAAGCAGATTCCTTCTTCTCGACTTCAGCAGAGCTATCCGATGCGCTAAATCGCTAGTGGAGGACTAAGCAACTTCAAGTTTGGTACCTGACATTTACACTGCTCGCTAGCCGACTGAGAATATGACTGGGCTGGACCTTCGTTGTCAGAGTTTTGGAAGACACGAAAAAAAAAGCCATGTTGGAAAGTCTGATATAATAATCGACCATTCTTCGGCCGCCTCCTAAAAATGTGGCAGAACTGTAACCCACGGAATGAGGAGCAGCTGGACCCTCAGAAATGGCCACCTCGTGGCGGTGGACTTGATCGCTCTAGGATGTCGTATTAACTATTTTTATTTTAGTTGAATTTAGTTGGTGGCTGTAAGAGTATGACTAATTTGTTCCCCTTCCTTTCTTGTCAATTTATTTTATTCCAATTTACTTGAAATAATATTTTCTGTTTTTACTTTTTTATTTCCCTTTTTTATTTTTTTTATTTTTTATTCAAATGCTTGGCTGCTTTCCGGGCGGGCTCCCCTTCTATGACCTATGTTATACGGCTTTCCTCTCTTTTTGTCCCCGAACTTGCGGTGCGCCTCTGAGGCTATCTGTCATATGGAAAATTGAATAGTCTGTACTATGTTTGAGCCACGGAGAAAATGGTCGTCTTTAGTGGCTGATCCTGTTGGGATGGCTTCAATTCCTGTCCAATTGCTGGCAGCCACTGCTGACCACGTACGGTTCAAGTAGTACGCAGCGCCAAGCGACCTTTTTTCGCTCCATGTCTCTTCTTACTTTCATACAGGACTGTACTTGTCATGTTTCTGATACCCATCGAGGAATTTTGCTCTCGTATAGAAGTAGTTGTCTCATGTGGCTGAGGGGGAAGAGCGAAACAGACCAGACTGAAAGTTATCGTCATTTACTTAAGTACAGCCAGCCATGGATCGTATGCTACAATGATGTACACTGAAAGTGAAATTAGTGTAGATAGGCATTCAGCATAAGAAAATCGAAGTAATTCTGGAGAGGGGAATTCTCGGATGCAAGTGTTAATCAACATTGATAGCTTGATTGCCCTTTTCTCCTACTCATACTACCAGCGAAACTGAAAGAAGGACGGAAGGGATGAAAGTCGGCGGCGGCACCACTTTGTTCTTAACCTTCTTATTTTATGTTATTTTATTTTATTTTATTCCTTTACATTTTTCTTTTCGGGAAGGGGGAAAAAATAAATAAATTCAATTTTCGTTTCCCCTTTCTGGATTGTCCTTCAGTCGCCGAGTCTCACCTCGATATTTGCTTTACATGAGAATTATCAATATTTTTTATTTTCTCTTCCAGCCCTTATTTTAATTCTATTTTGGCGTTAGGTAAACCGCATCTGTCACTCGATCTCGTCATTTTCTATTTGCTTGTTATGCTGCATCGGTACCTTTGCCTTGCGCTTCAGGGCCGCTTCGTACTATTACTTACAGACTGCTTGTTCTTTTACTCAGTTCTGACCCTTTTACCCCAAGGCGAGGAGGGAACATCTTCAACCAAGAGGTAGTGCTTATTCTTCTAATTTTTCCCTCTTCCCCTCTTTTTGAAAGCCTTGAATTCCCCTGGTCCATCCCATTATCGGCCTTTTTCACCGTCAAAATCCGAACTGATCTCAACATCTGACTTGATCCCATTTTCGTTCTATCTCTCTTTCTTATCCTTTCTTAAAAGAAAGACATATTCTCTTTTATTTTAAATTCTCTTTCGGGTCTCTTCGTCCAGACCCGCCCAAACTTTCTCCAAACTAGTCCGAATAGCTCCCGCAACTAAGAGGAGAGTTCCCATCTCCCCTAGCATTTTCCCGCCCGATCCATCGAACTTCCAAAACGACGAGACACCAGTGCCACAGTCTGGTTCCTGTGAACTAACTAGACGAGAAGAGACGGCCTCGACGGGCCACTTCTACTACTATTATTATTACTGCTTTCACCTATCTGGTGTTAGTTGAGGGGGGGAAAGCAGAAAGAGCTTGCATTTTACTGATTTTCTGACGGGCTGGCTTACTTTTTACTGCTACTACTTACTACTTTTTTTCCCTTTACTACTACTACTGTTACCCGCCCTCTTCCATTCTTCAAACCACGGCCCCCCCCCCCCCCCCCCCCCCCCCCCCTCCTCCTCTCCCCTTCTGCTCCGATTTTCTTACTTCTCAGCCCGCCCGTCCCACGACTTGCCTTCCTCAGTCAAGTGCCCTTCTAGTCCTTCTTCTCTCACTCTCTTGCTCCTCTCATTTTTTGCCGGGCCATCATTTGCCCCCCTCTACCACCCGCCCCTCCCTCCTTCCCCCCTCTTACATACTACTGCTGCTACTACGACTACTACTACTCTCTTTCCCTCGTCCCTCCCTCCATCCCCGCAAGCCTTCGTTCTAGCCGGTCACGTTAAGGTTCTGCTGGCCATCGGTCGGGAACCTTGCCCTAAGACTCCTTCCTGCCCAATTGTTCGTCGTTTTAATCTCGTGCCACGTTCCGCTGCGCCGCCCGAGCGTTTTGCACCTTCGCCATCTGGTAAGCTCCATCCAGTCCTGCACCGCAAACCCATGCCCCGGAACCATTGGCCCTGCCGTACATAATTTCCGTCAGCCCCCCATGTGGCCGAAGCTGACACGATTTGTCCCTTTACTTAACATTTAGTGTTCCCTTTTCTCCTCCTTCCCTTCTTAATTTTTTTTTATCAGGGAGAAGGAAAGGAAAAAAAAAAAGTCGATTTGCATCATACACCTTCTCTCCTTCGCCGATCCCAGTTAATCTTCACTTAACTTATCCCTCCCGTCCGCCTGTCTTTCCTATCCTTCTCATCCTCCGTCTTCCGCTCGCTTTCACCACGACGGCTCCTTCCGCCCTCCTCTCCTCTCCGGCAGTTTTTCCATTTTCCCTCTTCCGGGCATACTTTTGCGACCTGCACGTCACTGCGCACTTCACGATTTTCGCATAGCGTTTTTCGCCCTCGCTTCTGACTCAGTGTCTATCGATTCGTCGATACCGTGTGAAGACGGTTCGTTGACGCATACCACCCTGCTAGTTATACTCACCGGTATAAACTGTCAGGTGGAGACAGACGTCTTCAACCCTGCTGGGATCTGTCACTCTGCACCAGAATTGGAGGTCTTTCAGGATCAGTTGGAATAGCGAATCGCCGTCGAGAACCCATCAACGCGCCAGTCAGTCACCTCGATTTTCGGATAGTCATACTTGCGCGCGCCACACGAGATCGCCATTGGACACGTACAGTTGGTTAAATCTATATTGCATTAACCGAATTGCCAGTCAACGTTTGAACGTTCACTGTCTTATTACGTGTTGTGCCGATCCCTGAACATGAGATAGCGGAGCGACCCTGGCTTTTACACCATCCGGTCCTGAAACACATCAGAATACTCCTCGCCAATCCGTCTCTTCTAACACCTTCCCTTCCCTGATATCCATTTCCTTAGTATCTTTCTGGATTGCAGGTATACCAGTCAACAGATTGTCATGGAGACCACTCTTGCTCATCGACCTTGGGAGCCCGCTACCACGGGACCGCAAACCCCCCCAGTGTCGTCTACCCAAACCCTCCCATCTATTTCGACTTTGACAGCAAGTATGGCCGGCGGCATGCCTACCCAGGCCGAAAAGTCACCGGGGAATGCCTCCCTAAATACGATAGAGCGAGATTCGGGGAATTGGTCCATGCCTCAGAGTACCAGTAAGGCTTCGTCTTATTCATTCCCACCTGCGGAGGCTGATTGTCCCCTAGGGTCGTCTACCTACTCAACCACGACAAACGCGACAGGCAACTATCCCTCTCTCTCCTTCCTCACGTCCCAACCTTCTCCCAATCGCGCATCCTACGTCTCGGATCGGTCCCCGTACCCCAACGACCACTCTAATACCAACACGCCTTCCTCTGCGGGAGCGCAGCCTTCGCCCAATTTCGGGTCAACCCAGCCGAACACAACCCTGCCTTCGATCAACCAGAATTACGATGCTCCTTCTCAACGAGGCAGTATGGTGGAACCCCCCGAGTCTCGACGGAGCAGTGTGGATAGCAGGATGAACCAAGGAATCAGCTCGCTTGCCATTAACCCCGCATCTCCTTATCATAGCACGAATGCTTCGCAAACCTCGATTGTTTCGGGTCTCCAACGAGAGCGCGGTATTTCTATGGACGTGAATATGAACAATTCCTATCGCGGCCCTCGATACTCTGGAGGCCAACCACTCTCTCCACTTGGCCCGCGGGCTAGCGAACATCGCGGATTTGCAGCTGGCCGCACGGCACCTGCCATCTCGTCGAATCCTCGCTCTGAAATCTACAATGCAGAGGCACCTACCGCTGGTCTTGCGTACGCTTTCCCGGATCCTGACATTGCGCGATCCAATTCTGTCTCTTCTACCACCGAAAAGTCAACCAATCAATTCTCCCGCAAAGGAAGTACTGCTGAGTCGCTTGCCAGTAGCGTCTTCTCTGATGCACGGTTGCCTCGTGGACAGCATGGTATGTCTTTTGAATCCCTTAAGATATACGAACTACGATTCCTGACCTTTTTCTAGAACTTCCTCAAAATGTGCACCATCATTCTTTACAACACAAGCAAGTCCGTGGTCTTATTGGAGAAGCAGACGCACATAGTGGTAGTACGCCTTACAGCAGAACTCCCGAGCTGAGGGTAACGCACAAGTTGGCGGAGCGAAAGCGCCGCAGTGAGATGAAGGATTGCTTCGAAGCTTTGCGTGTCCGCCTCCCACAAAGTCAGAACAATAAATCGAGTAAATGGGAGACACTCACAAGAGGTATTTCATAACTATCGCAGGCACAGCCCTGGTGTTGACGTTGTTCTTTTACTAACGTGCTTGTAGCTATCGAATATATCTCACATCTAGAAAAGATGGTTACTACCACTCGCAGAGAAAATGACGTGCTGAGGAGCGAACTTGACGAGATGCGGGCACAACTCAGTCAGCAGCAAGCCAACGGCCAATCTCGGCAGCCGTCGATCTTTGAGCATCATCCCGTAACGGTGCCGCAGCCGAATGGGCAGGTACATGGCGCTATGTTTTCCGGTTATGCTCCTGGATCCGCGATGCCGCAAGAGCAACCGCGAACGCTTCCTCCGCTCATGAACGGGACTGTTGCTCCAATGCAAGGCGTGCAGTACACCGACGAACGACGGTAGCTAATCGATGGCCACCGAGATTCTTACCCATGACACAGCCCATGACGAATGCATTGGTGACGGTTGCTTTACTTGACACGGCCCACATTTCCTCGCGTTCTAGACGCGGTATCCGACTTCTCTTTCTCTGGCTTGTAGATTTGTTTTGGGTGGCTATCGTCCTTTCGAGCGACAATCTGCTTGACTATTTCATCATCCTATCCACCATTTTGGTTGGCACAACAGCGATTCTTGGCTAGCCTATGGCGGGTAACAAAAACCTCTCATCCTGTTTCTCTATATTTCTCACCTCTCCAGCATATTACCCCCTTGGTCATGTCCCGTTACATTACATCTCGGGGTCATGGTGGCTTCCACCTCCCCAAACTCATTCAACCCCTACCCATTTTCACCCCTCTCCCCAAGAATCGGAAGATCGGGGCGTGGAATCTGTTTATTTGACCTCCATCATGTATTGTCGGTGTTGTTAAAGGTACCGTGTATGCACGGAAGAAGGGCAAAAAAGGAAACTCGAACATTAGTTGCTTGGAAAAGGAGTGTATGTGTGGCATTGTTTTGATATCCCCATGGTTTGTTTATTATGTGTATTTTGCTCTACAGATACCTGGAAATCAAACGTCGAAGCATCGGTTGATACCGGTCGACATCGATGTCGATCGAGAACCTGTTCCACCTCAGCTGCCGTCTCAGTAGTGTTCCGGATTGAGTCGACTAAGCAGAGAATCTCATGAAATCGTAGCTTCAAACGGCCGTGGGTGATTGATATTGTTAGTAGGAGGTCAGAGCTACGTTGGGGCATCCCGTGGACTGCGTTGATGCAGGCTATTTTTGTCCCTGGCGTCTTGGCTGCTGATTGGCGCCCGGCGAAGTTCTGCAACCTCACCGGCGTCGTGGATATGCTTCTGTTAGCGCCGCGTGCCCCCCATCGGCGGCTACAGAGCTCCCACGGCTTCTTCAGGAGCCAATCCACCCCTGGAGCTACCTGCCAAACATCATCTTGCAGAGTCGATCCAAGCAATCCTGGCCAATGGAGTCCACCCGTCCTGCTCGACTGTATGAGGCCGGAGGATTTGGCACTCTGCACAAATAGTAGCCAGGACCATGCGGGTCCGCAAGTGTCCAGGTCAAGGATGGCTGTTGCATGATATGCATGAGCTCTCCCACTCATTTCTAGCACCCTGTGGGTGCTTGGGCTTCTTCCTGGCACCAGCTGGTCGTGTTATGACTTTTCCATCACTCTCCTCTTTCCTCTGCTGCCTTCCTTGTCCATGTGCTACTTCTACCACCTCAGCAGTTGGTGTTCGAATTGTTCACCTGAATTTACAGTTCTGGCCTTTTCGATTTCCTTTGTGTCCCTTGTATTCTCCTCAAAGTGGACTGTGTGAATAACAGCTGGCGGTGTCGTGTTTGTTCTGTTGAGGCTGCTTTGTGTTCTGAAGGTCATTGTTCCCTCTGGTTCACGATTGTCTCACCTTGATGCTTTGGTCATAACAATAGCAACCCAAGCGTCCTTTGTTTCCCACTTTCAAAATCAAAGGCCATCAGTTTATCAACGAAAGGCTTCACAATATCGCAGCTGGTTTGCTTGATCTATACCGAAACGACCTTCATCTGCTGCGCCAGTCCGTATACGGTACTTGGCCTACTCCAACCCCCTGAATGGTGTGTTACTGAAACCAGCCGACTAATGAATTGGTTTAGTATAAGGCAGATTTTTGGCCTCGCAGGCCATACGGCCCCCGAGATGCAGAATTCGACGGCAGGTCTACGAATTCCTGCAGCTCCGACTTTCCCTCTGTCATCTCCGATCACAGAGGAGATTCCGAGCCCGGTGCCGTCATCTCCAGAGGACCATGACATGGAAAGGAATCGACCTTTTGCTTTTCTGAATAAGACAACACGCAGAAATAACCCTTTCATACGCGAAGGAAGTTATGATAAGCACACTCAGTCACAGGAAGCAGTAGATGAGACGGGGGTATCTTATCAGGCAAATCCGAACCAAGAGGACTTAAGCAATCTTGGGCTCTACACAGGGAAGAGCTCAGGACGGCCTGTTGGGTTGAGCTTGGTTACGGACTTCTCTCACTCTACATCAAAGGCACCTGAAGATGGATCAGTGCCGACTCTCGTGGATTTAAATGACTTGAAGGCTCTCTCTGAGGTGCGGGAACAGGAAAGGAATACACATACTCTTAAAGGGATATTGAAGAAAGTCCCCGGTCAGGACTACGACCAAAAGTCTGTGAAACCGTCCGTATTCGACAACAAACGACTATCTTACTTCAACATCAGGCGGAAAAAGAAGGGAAATGACGACCTGTCGCCATCCGATCGACCGATTATGATTGGACTAAGCATGCCATCTGATGAATCCTTAAGTACTCAAGGAAGAGGGCTAACAGTAAATACTGGCCATGCCCAACGAGCGGCACTGACTCCCTCGATAATTGTGACTCCGGCCAAGGAAGACACATTTTGGACAGGCCTTGACACGACTCATCCTCGTCCTAGGATAGCGTCTAGCATCTACTCTCAACCAACGCCGTATCCCGATGAAAATGACAGCGACCTTGACATTCCACCTGTGCCTGCTATTCCTAATTATGCCTTCTTGGCGCATAATGAGAACCCGAGCACGAATATGAACACTGAGTCTACACAAAGCCAATTTGTATCCGCAGCAGGGAGACAACGCTCCCTCTCGACTGGCACTCTGTTTGAAGAAGATGACGTGCGACGGGAGAGCCGCTCTCGGTCATATTCCAGCGGGACTGTCAAAAAGATTCCGGATAGGTTAAGCATCAACACTGAAACCAACAGGCATCAGTCACAGGGTTGGTGGACTTACTTGCTCTCACCTTTGCTGAGTCGTTACAGCACAGCCATGGGTCCCACCACCCCAACTGAGGCTGCCAGACCACCAGTTCCCAGTATCGCAACGGAGTCAAGGGAATCGAGTGACGAGTGGTGGGAAAAGGAAGTATCCAGCTTCTCGCCCGATACGCCAGAAGCCATCATACCTCATCATAAGGAATTGCCACCTGACTGGACAGATGCTAGTTTGGACCCCTCTGACGAGAAAAGACTGAGTATTCAAGACCAACGTGTCGAACGAGAGCGAAATGCCACATCCTTTATGTTCCCGGGAAGGCCAATCCAGGGCTCTGCGGCTGAATACTACCAAGCCTGCGCACACGAATTGTTCAGCGGACGGCCGTACTTTGAATGCGTCAACCATGTCTGCTCTATAACACCCAAGGACAAGATTCCCGGCTATACCGAGGGTACAGTTGTGGGTTCCTCAGATAACAGGAGTCTTCTGATTGACGTTGGGGACATGCCACAAAACGAAGTTCCTGGCTTGAGAGCTGTTCCCACTACTTCGGAGCCACGCACTGTGTATGAACCGAGTGTAATGGATAAGGGAGTAGAGGCCACCCTTGACAATCTTCAGGACGATGATCCGGTTGGAAAAGCTAGCTCGAGGGGGGTACCTCCGTCTGAGCATCCAACGATCCAACCTCCCCCCACCCTGCGTCCTCTGAGCGAGTATCCTCCGACCGAGCACCCTCCAAGTGAGCACCCTCCAAGTGAGCACCCTCCTAGCGAACATCCTCCTAGCGAACATCCTCCCAGCGAGCATCCCCCGAGTGAACATCCTCCGGCTGGTCAACCTCCAGTTGACAACAATCCAAATCAGCCTATTCCTGATGAAGGGTCACGGGAATTGCCTCAGGAAGCCTTTCCAACATCACATGCCGGAGGAGAAACTGGAGAATTAGCACCGCCTCCAAACAGTCAAAGCGAGAGGAAGACGTCTTGGCCTATCTTTCAGCCAATTATCCAGCCAGTCATTCAACCAGCGCCGCAGCCAGTACCTCAGCCAGCCATTCAACCAATAATAGTGCAAGCTCCTCAACCGGTTGCTCAACCTGCCCCTCCAACTCAGACCTTCCATGTCCATCCTGCTACTGTCCCATCGCCGATTCTCATAGCACCCCATGGGCACCAGCATCCAGCATTTCCTCAAGAACAGCAGACTGAACCACAGCCTGAACCACAGCCCCCTAACCCTACGTCTCCTGGCCTCCAACAAGCCACCGTGAGGGGTGGCTCAATTCCGCTATCTGACATGCATACTACCCCGGCTCCTGCATATACATCCAACCACAATAGCTCCTCGACCCCAGCGCCTACATATACTTCCCCCTACACTGGCTCTATGCCTCGCATGGAGCCTCATCCACTCCCACAAGAGGGAATGACACATACCACCACAGAGAGAGAGATAATCGAGATACGACGGAAAACGTTAGAGACAGAAGACAAGAAGAAGAAGAAAAAGAAGTTTGGCTTGTTGTTCTGCTGTTGCTGTTGCGGTGGTGACCGGTCTCATAAAAACGGCTGTTTCGGTAGGAAAGACAAGGACAAGAAGGTCAAACGTCGGTGGTACCTAGCTATCCTCACGTCCTTCCTCATAATAATAGCGATTATCCTCCTTCTAGTCATGACCTTGACAGGAAAAGGCGACTCAACTCCAGTGGAGTCTCAGTGGCTCAACCTCACCGGCTATCCACCGATGCCCACTGGTATCGCAACAATTGCCGGACCAAAGCCTCAGGTACAGCAGTCAGGATGCATAACTCCATCCACCCTTTGGAGCTGTGCTCTACCACCAGAGGAACAATCCGCCAACAAGCCCTACGCGGCCAATGAGCCCAACTTCCGCGTGGAAATACGATTCCGCAATGGCACCTACCCTAACAGCACCACAATTGCCTCACGATCCAGCAAAACCCTCTCCTCACGGAGCTCCGATAACCCCTACAGTCCATCTCCATCCCCACCAAGCATGAAAGACCAGACCTTCCTCGGCAACACAACAGACAACAACACCGTCCCCTACGCTGGCGAGGAAACCCCCTTCTACATGACCTTCCTCTCAACCAGCACCCTAACATCCACATCCACCTTTCGCCTGGCGCGAAGATCCTCCGACAGCTCCTTCCCTAACCTCGCAACAATTATCCCCTCCCCAGACGAAGATTCCGACGGAACCGCCGCCGCCGCAGATCTATACCCAATGCCCTCCTCCCAACCAGTCCGTCTCTACAACCGCGGCCTCAACACAGAACACTATGGCTTCTACACCTACTTCGACCGCTCCATCTTCCTCTCCTCCCGAGCCCCCCTCGACGGCAACACAACCGACACAAACCCCAACGACCGAAACGGCGGATCCAACGAATCTGACGCCCGCGTCCGCTGCACCTGGTCCCAGACCCGCTTCCTCGTCCAAATCTGGACGCGCTCCAACGACACACTCCTGGAGAATGCAACGGCCACGTCCACAGCGTCAGCAACTGCATCAACAGCAACAGCAACAGCCACAACAACGCCTTCCTCCGCGAATGACTGGACCCGGCCCGGATCCTTTCCTTACCCTGTCACCATAACTCTAGACCGCCATGGAGGAGACGCTAAAGAGAAAATGGTCTACTGTTATGGCATGGAGAGCGGCGAGCAGATCAACTCAACGGAAGTCAAGTTGCAGCTCGAGGATCGATCATACGGTGGGACGCTGGTAAATCCGGCCCCGGGGATTTTCGACTTATATGGTAATTCGTCGACGGACGCTACGGGGGATTATGGGGGCGTTGATGGGGGAAGTGGAGGGTGTTCCTGTAAGTGGGCGAATTGGGTATCAAGTTCATGAGGAGTTGATGGTAGGATCAAAAGGATATGACTTCCCAAGTTGGAACGAAAAGAGGAATGACATGTCAGCTTTAGTTGTCTTGGTTGATGATTGCATATATGCATGGTTGCATCTGTATGGGGAGTAATGACTCGAAGATGATAAAACTACGGTGCAGATGCAGTATAATATACCACTACAATAGACGCAAATGTCTTTTCTTTCCCGATTATTGAGGATAAATGAATTTACCGAGTCTAATACACAATCCATACACCTGAGTACTCCAGAACCCAGAAAGGAAACAAAAGTTTAGACCGGAAACAAGATAAAACGCCGTATATACCTCTAGAAATTCGATTCCAACGAAGCGACAATCTGGTTTTTGACCAGAGTACAATATCGGAATCAACGAGAGCATATATTATTTGTATTGTGAAGGACACCTGAAACAAACAAGCAAATAAAAATGTCTCATAAGTGAGCGAAGCGATCCACTTCTCGTCAATAATATTAGTTTTTAAAAGAGTTTCTGGGTGTAATAAACCTGCCCACTTCGTTGTATTGTATTTTTTGTATCGGTTTCGGAGCGGTGGTCTTGCCATCAAGCAGTCTAGTGATGCATGATATCGAAGGTAAAATCAGAAGAGAGACAGTAGCGTCATTTAAGCCAGGACAAGCAGGCCCATGGCGATGCTGCCGACGAGAGCAAGGCCGGGAAGAACCATCTTGGCACCAGAGCTGGACGAGATGAATCCCGTGGAGGTAGGTGCAGGAACAGTAGCACCGCCGTTGCCGCCGCCCTCGCCGCCGCCTCCAGAGGTGCTGGTAGCAAAGGACCCTGAAGAGGTGGTCGAGTTGGAGAACCGCTGCGATGTGGTGCTGGCGTTGCTACTGGCGGCCGGGGGGATGCTGGCAGCAGGTGCACTGGTCACGGCGGGGTTCGATTCGACCGGTGCTGGTGGGACGCTAGGGTTGACAGCAGCCGGGGCACTCGTTTGAGCGGCCGGTGTCTCCGCTGCGGAGGTCTTGATGAGCGGGACGCTCGGTTGAGCAGCGGTGCCAATCCCCTGGGTAGCCGGGGCGCTGGATCCAATAGCGGCGGGCACAGTGTTGGTGACCACTGGAGCGCTGGATCCAGTGGCAGCGGGCTGAGTCTCGGCAGCACTGGTCTTGATGACTGGGACACTTGTCTCGGAGGAACCAGAAGCTGTAGGGCTGGACTCCGGGGCACTGGATGCGGCAATGGGAGGCGGGTGCTGGACGCTGGATTCAGTAGGTTGAGATTCAGCACTGCTGGGCTGCGCGGTGACGACGGCGGTGGTTTCGACGGTACTTTGGGCGACCACTGTGGTCACTTGGCCGTCGTCACTAGCAGACTGGCTTGCGTGGGCAGCGCCGACTGCGAAGGCCAGAGCGGTCACAACGTGGGTTGAGTAACGCATTGTGAATGGAGGAGTTTGGGAGAACGGAAGAAAGAGATCTATCGCGGTACAAGTAGCAAAACTTAGCGTCAAGAAGGATTGAAAGGTAGAGAATGAAGCATGGCAACGCAGACGGATCGAGCTGGATCTCGAGGTTCTTTATAGCTTTTGCTTGAGGTACCATTCCGGTACTACCATCATTGCTTGACAGTCGGTTTAAACTCCGGGACAAGTGCTTCTTCATGGTGCCATCCACGAATCGCAAGAGGATTAGGGATCCGGATGCCGTAGTGTGGAAACGAACGTGGGTGGCTAGGCACTGCTTCCGGACTAGATCGAACAGATTGAATCTCAAAATAGCACAGCTGCTACCCAAAGCATTGACAGCCGCCCGGATCTAGATAAACTACTCCTGCTGGTAGCAGATCCAATTGGGGCTCTTCCCAACGTCATGTGACTTGGGGCTGCCACCCCAGGGGTTCCCAAAAGGGAAGTCGAGTGGCCGCAATCAGCCAGCCAGAGGAATGTTGATCCATTCTTCGATGATCTCTAGCCCTGCGAAGAGAATAGTATCGTCGAACGCATTTAGGAAGTGCAATGAGGAAGCAGCAACGTCTCAACAGACGAAAGCATCCCCAGGATGCTGTGAGCTACCTGCTACGTCAACCTCACCACGTTGCAATCTCGACTGTGGCATGTTTCGCAAGTAATGTGCCATCGGATGTTTCACACCTAAATGTCGATCGATTAGCAGTTTAGCAGTTCAATCTAGCGAATTCTGATTGTCTCTCGACTAGTGACTCAATCGTCTTTTGTTAGTCACTGAAAGCCTAAGTGGTCAATCATCGGGGACATTGTTGCGACCGCAACTTTCAGTGCTACCGATGCTGGACTGGGCGATGTACAGGCACTGCAAGTCTTTGAACAAGGACAGTTCGTTTAAGGCTCCTGCCTGTGCAAGCCAACCTCCCCTTATTGGTCCGTGCTTTCTGATTGCTCGATAGCACGTTTGTAGTTCTGTTCTTCCGCTGATCACCAAATGCAAGCTGTCATGATGAAGACATAATAGCTTTACTTGTCAAATTAGCCAGTTATCTTCAAGCTATGGTATGCCAACGCCTTGGAGGAGAACTTCTTTGTGAAGCTTCAAGCATAATAGAGGCCACTGGTCTCCCCCAGGACCCCTTTGACAGAGCGGCGGAGAGTTGACGACGCGTGGAAATTGCTGATGTCAGATGGTAGGAGACGGTCAAGCTTTTACATAGACCAGACTCCAACAGGGACAAAATGTCATGTTAGCTCGAGAACTAGTCCTGCTAGTAGTTATACAGAGTTGAACATATCCATGGTGTGGGGGAGGACAGACATGAGCTGGACCGGTGGTTCCCATTCGGCACCGGCCCGGAGATCCGCCGATCGCCTCCCCCTCGAGGTCAATAATCCATGAAGCCGCCATCCTTTATCATCCCCAAGTTCCTCACTATCTTCCCTACCAACACTCCATACGTGTCGCCATACCGGCTCCAAGGTCGGTCGGTTTCTCCTCCGTGCCTCTGCACTCCGGCCTGATGCCACCGCCCGTCACTCATGCCTCTCCGACGCAACATTCCCACCTCCTCCCTTCTGTCTCCCGGCGACTATGACGAAGATGCCGAGTCGCACCGCTCCCCGTCAGAGCAGGACTCTGACTCGGAGGATGACGAATTTCTTCGGAGATCACGCACCACTTTAGAACTTGCCGAACACGATCGCACAGTACTGGATGAGGAAGAAGAAACGGAGAAGCTGCTTACCCGCACCGGTCCAACTCATGGCCTTCGCCGCATCTTCAGCCCCAGCAGCAGTAGCGTACGAATTGGGAAGCAGGAGCGCAGGCGACAACGCCAACAGGCCAGAAGAGAGGCCCGCAAGGAGCGCCGTAGGCAGGCACGTGGATCCGGAGAGATAATGTTTGAGATGGAAGAGGGTCACCGGGATGATGAGCACTCTCTCCTGAGCGCATCCTCGTCCGACTTCGACACACGGGTCAAAGAATATGCCTTTATGCAGGTATGAATGTCACATGGTAACCTCTTATGGGTTTATTGGTTTTGCGGGAGCTCCGGTACTGACCTCTTGGTAACCAGCCACGGCGTGTTTCATGGCGCAGACTCGCGCTCGTATTTTCCGCTATCTTTGTCCTTCTCCTTATCTTCTTACTAGGCGCATATAAAGCATCTACGAAATATCGTGCCCCCCATACCTCGAGGCAACTTCTATCTAATGGCACTGCTTTGTTCGCACCTACGACGATCTTGATCTCTCTGGATGGTTTCCGAGCGGACTTTCTCACTCGTGGCTTGACACCAACCCTCCGCTCATTCATTGCAAATGGCGTCTCGCCGCAGTACATGTTACCCAGTCTTCCAAGCGTGACCTTCCCGAATCATTTTACACTCGTTACGGGACTGTATCCTGAGAGCCACGGAATTGTTGGAAATACTTTCTGGGACCCAGAGTTGCAGGAAGAGTTCTATTATACCCACCCGTCGGTCAGCATGCAACCAAAATGGTGGAACGCAGAACCTCTGTGGATGACGGCCGAGAATCAGGGCGTGAGGACCGCTGTCCATATGTGGCCGGGCTCCGAGGCACATATTGGAGGCGTAGATCCAACCTACCTCGACCAATACAATGGGTCCGAAATGCTTTCCTTGAAAGTGGAACGCATCTTGGGACTATTGGATATGCCTGGAGTAGAAGCCGAGTCAGACATTGCGCCACAGAGACCTCAGTTTATCGCTGCCTATGTCCCGAATGTTGATGCAGATGGACATAACTATGGCCCTAACAGCACTGAAACTCGCAACACAATCGCCAGGGTCGACGATATGCTTGGCAGCCTATTTTCCGGTATCGAAGCACGCAATCTAACGGATGTCGTGAACATTGTGATTGTCTCCGACCATGGCATGGCGACAACCGCGACCGAGCGATTGGTTCAGTTGGAGGATCTGATCGATATTGATCTAGTCCAGCGCATCGACGGGTGGCCGTTACGCGGGCTGCGTCCCAAACGACCAGAGGATCTCCAAGTTCTCCAAGCTCAGTTGGAGAGCGTGGCCGCCAACTATTCGCATGCGGTCGAGATCTACACGCGTGAGGGCATGCCTGAACGGTATCACTTCCAAAACAATGATCGCATCGCCCCTCTCTGGGTAATTCCAAAGACAGGATGGGCGGTCGTCGAGCGTGTCGACTTTGACGTCCAGAAGGCCTTGGAGAATGGGGAGATATATCATCCCAGAGGCATTCATGGTTACGACCACGAGCACCCCTTGATGCGGGCAATTTTCATCGCCAGGGGACCCGCATTCCCCCATGAACCAAACAGTCGCTTGGAAGCATTTCGTGAGTCATCCATGACCCTTTTTTCGTATGGGGTTGGATTTAAGCTAACCAATGTAGAAAACGTCAATGTGTACAACATTATTTGCGACTCACTCGGGATCACCGCGCACCCGAACAATGGGACCATGCGCCTCCCTCTCAAGACGATAGGCCTTCACTCTGACGAAGACACACCCACGCTGGCCAGTGTTCCAGACCCCCCAGTTTCTAGCACGACCGCCACTATGACGCCAACGATGTTGCCATCGGCAGAGACTTCCTCTTTTGCGTCCCCGACGGAAACGGCGCCTGAAGCTCAGCCAGAGCCTGACCCGGAAAGCGAGGATGAGAAGGGCCCAACCTGGTGGGGGACCCTTTGGGACAAACTCCAGGAAGCCAAGGAGTGGGCAACCGATATATTCGACACTGTGAAAGACAATTTCACCAGATCGTGATCATAGACATAGAACGAGTAGCTGTGTCATTTTTTTCTTTGCTTGTTGGCTTTCTGGTGCTCTTACTGTTGGTTCTTCTGCGAGGCGCGGCTTTTTTTGGTTTAAAGGAAGGGGGCCCATAACCCATTAATACGTCATAATCAAGATACCCACATTTGGATTTTACAGACTACGATTGAATACAAGAAAGACATCATTGGCTCGCAGGGGGGGTGTTTGTCCGAGAGGAAGATGGGGATGCGGCTGAAAAGGAAGAAACCCACGATCGCCGGGTGAGTTGCCGGGATTGGCGCCCGCCTGCTTATGGCGATGACTCAAGTGGCTCCCCGTCAGCTGCGCATTCCACTGCGCCAGTCACTTCCTTCGTTGGGCGCGGTTCGTCAGTTACACATTGGCCTACACGATGGGTCAGAGACTCGCTCTAGATCCTGTGCCTACCGCTCGGCGCAGATGGATGCCTACCAACCCCACGATGCCACGGCTTTTCAGCCTTCCCTGCCTGGCGCATCATGGCTGGGATAGAACTATAAAGGAAGAGCTCATTCTTGACAATGAAAAGCCTTTTCATCCAGGCCAATTAATTGCACTTTTCCTTCAACGTTTATTTCCAGTTTTCTGTTATAGAGCTGCCGGTTAGTTGCATATTATTGTTGTTTGCCGCTAAAGATTCGTTTATACACGGTTAATCCCACGCCCACGGCATTGTTCGCATATGCTGGATTTCTCTATATAACGTATCCCTACGACTACAAAACTCTCACCATGGCTTCAAGCGCCTTTCTCAGCAACACCATCAACAACACTCCAGTCATGAACGCAACATCTTCCTCACAGTATATGAATCCTTCCGACAGTGCGATGTTGGATATGTTCATTCCGGGCTACTCCTTCATCTCCCGGTTTTTAATATCATATTTACACATCGACCTCTCCCAATACATTCCCATGATTTTGACAGCCGTGGCTTTTGTCGCTTCACTGCGATATGTGTTCTCCCGCTCCCACGAGCTGTTAAGTGACTATTGTGTGTCAACAGCTGAGATCCGCCTCGAGGATGAAGTGTACAACTATCTGATGTTCTGGATGGCGCAACACCCCTCGACGAAACGGTCCACTCAATTCGTAGCCAGCACCAAGATCTCTAGCGGCGCACGATACTACGACTCCGACGACGAGGGTGATCTAGATGACGAAGATGAATACGATGAGAATGGCAACGTCGTCTCCGACTTCGACGACTACTGGGCCAAAACCGTCGCACGAGACAAGTTCAAGCGCCTGCGCTTCACTCCAGCCGAAGGAAGCCATTATTTCTGGTTCCGCGGTCGTCTTCTTACCTTCACTCGTGCCAAAGAGGAAAACAACAACACTATCTCCTACATGCGATACGTGCCTGAGAGACTTTTCATCTCATGTTTCGGTCGTGATCCCACTATCCTGAAGGAACTGCTCGCCGAAGCTCAAAGGGCATGGGTAGCAAGAGACGGAAACAGCACAGTAATCTACCGCGGCCAAAAAAATGGCGGATACACGGACTGGGTGCGCTGCATGGCACGCCACCCCAGACCTCTCTCCACCGTCGTACTAGACCCGGCCCAGAAGCAGTCTTTCATCAAAGACATCAAGGAATACCTCCACCCCCGCACGAGGAGATGGTACTCCAACCGAGGGATCCCCTACCGACGGGGTTATCTCCTCCACGGTCCTCCCGGTACAGGAAAGACCAGTCTCTGCTTTGCAGCATCAGGGCTCCTCGGTCTGCCTCTATACCTACTGAACCTCAGCTCCAAAAGTCTGGACGAAGACGACTTGATGTCTCTATTCCAAGACCTCCCTCGACGCTGCATCGTCCTCCTTGAAGATATTGACTGCGCCGGAATGACCTCCAAGCGCGCGGCCAACAGCACTCAAGACGACAAAAACAAGAGCGACCCCAACAACG
Organism: Aspergillus welwitschiae; assembly: GCF_003344945.1. Lineage (NCBI taxonomy): Eukaryota > Fungi > Ascomycota > Eurotiomycetes > Eurotiales > Aspergillaceae > Aspergillus > Aspergillus welwitschiae. The sequence goes on from NW_020798698.1 coordinate 886,462, forward strand.
CCAATACCAACCCAGCTGCTGCTCCCAACACTGCCACCAACACTCCCGCCGGTTCCACCACAGATAAGAAGCCCTCTGAGGAGACCACTGATAACAAAGGCATCACCCTCTCCGGTCTGCTCAACGTAATCGACGGCGTCGCAGCAAGTGAAGGCCGCATTCTCATCATGACTACCAACCATCCGGAGAAACTCGATGCTGCGCTCCTCCGTCCCGGCCGCGTAGACATGACCATCACTTTCGGATACGCTCATTCCCAAGACATCCGGGAGCTGTTCTCGTCGATTTACTCCACGCTTGAGGGTGACTTGCGCTCTGTGTCTCCTAACAGGAGGAAGGATGCCATCACCAGCCACGACGGCAGAGCCAATGGTGTCAAGAAAACGACCATCGGTGATGGAATGGAAGAACGGCCCCCTGTTTCGGATAAGATTGTCAGGTTGGCGAAGGATTTCGCAGCTGGTATCCCAGCTGGGGAATTCACTGCTGCGGAGGTGCAGGGCTATCTGTTGAATTATAAGGATGATCCGGAGGGTGCGATTACAGGGATTGGGGGGTGGTTGGAGCGGACAGAGAAGGTGAGGAAGGAGAGGAAGGAGAAGGCTGAGAATGGGAAGAAATAGATCTTCTGTTCTGCTCATTTCTGTGGGTTATGATGATGATTATAGATAGTAGAGATACCCCACCCTACTCTTAAAGAAACTTACTAACTAATATGAATGATATGCATGACCTCATTACCATGTAGAAGATATACAGATTCATACAAAATCCAGGACAATAAATAACCCTTCCAAGCCACCAATATCAATCCGAAAACGAACGTGGTATCTAACAAATATCAAACACAACACCCATCCGGAACCCAAAACTCCCAACACCACCCACAACCCACCAAACCCTCACATTGAACTACTAACAACCTAAACAAACTCCACCTCCGTCCCCGTAATCCTCACCTCAGCCGCATACATACACCTATTATCACCACAAAACCCATGAAACAGCATGCGATCCCCACACCCACAAACCGTCCCACCCCCCGGCGAAACAAGCCCATAATCCCCGGACTTCACCAACTGCCTCCCGGTCTTCGTATACGGACCCGTAATCTCACTCGCCGTCGCCCACCGCACATCATACTTCTCATCCGTATAGCAATGCGTCGAGTAAAACAGAAAGTACGTGTCCCCATGGAGGATCAAATTCGGCGCCTCCACCAACGGCCCGTCGCTATCATCGCGGTCCAGGATCTGCACTGCGTCGCCGACGGGGGTAAATCCGTCCGTATCTACCTTTTGGAGAAGAATCGGGGTGGGTTTCAATGGCGCAATGCCGTTGTTGCAGTCCCCGCCGTTGCCGATGCTGTTGCCGTCCACTTTGAACACGACGTAGCGTGAGCCGTCTTTGTCTAGGAAGCCGGACGCGTCGATGCTGCCGCCTTGGTCGAGACGGCAGGAGAGGGGGGTTGGGTTTGGGATGTAGGGCCCGCTGGGATCGGTGGATTCTGAGACTGCGGTGCCGATGCAGTGGTGGCGGAGCATTTGTTGTGCTTCGCCGCTGTAGTAGAGGACGTATTTGCCGTCGTTCTGGGGGTGGTGGTGGTTAGTTTGGATTTGGGGGAAGGGGATGGGATGGGATGGGGGAATGTACACGGCGGACTACGTCTGGGGCCCAGTGGTCAATTTGGGTCTCCCAGCCTGCTAAGGTGGGGAGGGCTTCTTTGTCGAGGAGAGTCCATGTTTTGAAGTCTGCGGACTTGGCTACTTGCACCGTGCGGTTGTTGCCGTTCGTGCCGAAGGCGTACCAGGTGCCGTCGTCGGCTTGGACGAAGCCGGGGTCTGGGAAGTCCGTGTCGAGGGCTAGCCAGGGTCCGGTGGCTCGGATTTCAATGGGTGAGGTTATCACAGATGTGATTAGTGTGAGGCCTAGGGCACAGAGGGATGGTAGATGTGTCCACATTATGTTGTCTCAGTTAGGGTGGTTATTTGAGAAAGAAACATGTAGTAGTAAGTGTTACTGTAAGGAGTCTGCAGGCTCGGTTGGGGTAAGGGGGGTTGCTGTTATATACAAGTGCGATGAAGGTATTAAGCAATGCTACTATATACTGGGATGAGGCATCGTTGCTTTATATCTGAGCGTTCTGAGCTGGGCAGTAAGCAGGGCCCACCCGTGTGTGGATGACCGCTTTGGATGCTGGATGAGGTGCTATTCCCAATTCTGTACAAGAGTATCGATCATTTGATGCCCAGTGCTTGCGGGAGGGAACCTGGTCTGCTGGTCTGGGGACGGGATACATCAACCAGCTGGAATTGGCCTAGGGCAGGTGCTAGCATGGACTTGAGATGCGCCTATATGCATATTCGGAATTTAGTGGATCATCCAGGTGAGCTAGCGGAAAATATTGTATTGACTTGGCATCTTTAATGACTGATGTGGCGGTGATTGAGTGCTCTCCCTTCATGCAAGTGCCGCAAGGCTGCCTCTGGATTTATGGGCCAATAGATGCCACTGAACTTGCACTCGGTCACTGGGACAGAGTATTTAGAATTGGAGGGATGACTCGCTTTGACAGGCAGTCCATAGTGACATGTTAACCCAACCGAGCGAGTGCGATATATCGGTTGGCATTGGATGAGACGGAAACGGTAGTAGCTTGGCCATTTGCCTCGGCGCAGCAACAACAATTGGGCCTCTGAATAACCTACTAGCTTCGTTAGTGTTCATTCGATCATCTGGGGATGGACCCACTTCATTGAGTAATTATGCTCGGATAAAACATGATTATCCTAGTCGATTCTTCCAGGAACATTAGTAGAAGAGCCGGTTGAGGCGGAGACGCAAGGGCAGCATTGATCATCAAGGGGTGAGAGTATGACCATGCCACCGACCTTGGAGTAAACTGTTGTGCTTCAAGCAGGCTGACACAATTGCCCGTAGATTTTCTAAACCGACTGCATAATTCTTCCTGGCCTGATCTTACTGCATGATGCATGGCTGCGGGCCCCTCCTCACCATGACTCGATCTTCCTGTTCCTGGTAGGTACGTGGAGGCAGCTATTGGCTTCAGCCGCTACCGAAGTTATTCCCATGGATCGAAATTTTGGGACACGGCATCCCAAACCTTGTAACAAGACCTCTTTCAGGGCCGATACTCAAGGCCAGGATCCGTATTCGACGCTTAGCACAAGTGCAACTGTCTTCATATCAACCGGTTCATTGGTGCTTTCTCACACCCTTGACCATTTCCTTCCTCCAGTTTATGCCCAGATGGATGGCACATGGGGAGTTGTTCGGTGCTGCATGACCCAGCATTTCTCCCGTTCGCTCACCTACTTCATGCCGAGTAACCCAGCCAGTGGATTTACCCAGAAAACACCAGACACATGGCAGGAGAAATATCTGTCGTGTGTGCTATCTGGTGCCCTTTGTTGGCTGTCCGCCAAGTCTGGGTAGGTTTCTTAGCCGGAAGGCCATACATCGGGTGCTCTTTCAAGTCCCAACCTTAACGGCCGGGGTAGGTCTCAACGTAGCACCTCAACTTCCACCCTTCACATGCAACGTGTAGAGGCCAAGGATTTAGCGATGCCATGTACCGCTTTGTACTGGGCTTTCCAGAAATCACAGATACGATGGCAACCGCTGCGCCTCGTCCCTTGCCTGAAGAAGGTGATACCTACCCGAAACGTCACATTTGACCGCTTATTCCGGCGAAGAACACCCTAACAATACTCCTTAAGATTATCATCAATGATCTGCCTCATTTAGGGCAATAGTTTCTTTCCATGATTTCCATGATGTACAAGGAAATCAACTTAGTCGGTGAAAAGTGAACGGTCGGCATTCAACTGATTGGTCCAAGGGTTGAGCCTCTTGGGCCCTTGAGACCCGATGTACAGGGAGATCTGCAGGGCTACCTCGTGTTCCCATCAGGTGAACAAGTGGGCCTCGTGAGATCCTGCCTTTTCACCGAATCCTAAAATCTTCCCTCCACTTACCCCGCACGAGTACCCGATTGAAGGAATTGATCACAAAACGGCTCTTGGGCGGATTCTCGTGGCCGTCTCAGATCCCGGGAGGGGCTTGGTGGTGGGAAACTATATCCCTCACTAACTCTTCATGGAAGCGTGGGGAAGCCCGATTAGTATTAGCAAGGGTCTTCTTCAAGTACGATGACTTCAAAGATCGGCATCGGGTAGCGTGCAACTTACTCCAGATAATGGAGAGCCAGTGAGAGGTGAGATCCTGCGGGTAGTCTCGGATACGAAGACTCCAGTCATGCTTGAGATTCCTACTCACACCGGAGTTGCCGTGACTTTGATGCAGAATATCGGGCAGATGTGTTTCTTGGAGGGATTTGTTGGGTTGACATGCGGAATGATGCCATAAGATGAAGTGAAGGAGGCGAAATGGAAGAATGAAGACGTGATGGTCAGCTGCGCCCAGTCCCTTTCCAGCTACAGCGGCACTTTTGCAATTTCTCTCACACTGAGCCAAACACCCTGAGATGCTACATGTTACAAAATCATCATTTCTTCTCATAACTGACTATCCACGCCCTTCTCATATAAGTCATAAGCGCTAAGAACCTCAAACATATACACCCACCAACGCCATAACATGCACATAGAAAAGACATCTAGAATCCTGTAAGAACCCAACTTTCAAACGGCACACCACGAGGCTGTCTCTTGCCATTTTCCTGCGTATACAAGACGGGCTCAAACTCGCACGATGCAGCATACTGTTGAATCAATTGCCTCCAGTAGCACGACTCTGCAGCAGGAGTCAAATACCGATCCCGAAACGTCTTCACAGAATTCTCCGCAATGCGTTGCGCAGTCTCCGGATTATCAATAAGAAATTCCATCTTCCGATCGAGATCCGAAAAGTCACGCTCGACCTCAACATAATTTGCCTCCGGCCCGGACGCAATGAGCGCAGCATGGTGTGCCTCGCGCCAGACCAGCTTATGCGAAACCACCACAGAACGACAATTCAGAAGATACTTCCCGCGCCCTGAGAAGCTGCGTCCTTCTGCATGTGCCAGGAACATATACTGGCAGTAATCTTCCATCGGAAGGAGGTTAAATCGGACATCATTCTCATCATCCCAGTCAATTACCCGGATGCTTGCCCAGCTCCTACCCTGCGCTGCCTTCAACAACTTGCCCCGGATCTCGGGGTTCGTAGCAACACTACCTCTCCAGGCGAGTTGCTTCTTCTTATCCTGGAAAGGTAACCCCGGTGTGGACCCCCCATCGATAGTCACTTCACCATCGTCGACTGCAGCAATGCGGCGGCGAATATCTTTGTAAGGGCCAATCTTAACCTCCGGCCACGACCAGTATCCGAAGTCGGGCATTAACCAGACATTCTCCTGCTCGTCCCGTTTGGAATAAGACCAAACTGGCCCCTCATTAGTGCTATAATCCTCCGTCGTCAGGACGAATTCAATATCCGGCAGACTGCTTCGGTCTGGGAACGAAGCGAGTGCACGATGAAGCGCATGTAATGTTGCTTTCCCGCGGGTGAATGTCGCGGGCATTGCGCCAAAATCTACTACATACAGCTATATCGCATCAAGTCGTTGTTAGAAGACACATCAACCATCGTAGGTGATTCAGGTTCCAACATACCTCACCATGATGAACAATACCCCGCACCATCCCATCCTCCACTTGCAGACTATCCAACTCCTTAAAAGTAATGCGATGGCCTTCCCTCAGCGACGCAGATTTGTCCAGCTCAACAAACAGCTTCGGAAACGCGAGGCGACATTGCTCATCTGAAAGTCCATGATTGTCGCCATCGCGCTCGACAACAAACTCCCATGTCGTAGCATTACTTGCTTCTGATGGCGAGGTGTTCAAGCAACTCTGCGGGGCTGTCTTGAGGGACGACTTCAGAGCATACTTGGCGACGTCATTGGAATATTGTGTGCTGAAGATAAGGAATGTTGTTATGATCAGGGAGAGAATGGCCCCGGTGGCTATGAATCGGAAGCCTGACGACTGGCATTGTAGTAATTGCATCACTGCATCCCTTTTGGTACTGCCACTTGGTACCTCTGCGATGATCAGTGCATGTACTGTGGTAGACAGTAGTAGTTAACTACTAGTCATCGGGCGGGATATTGAGGTAGTCGCTGAAAGCGCCGTCGCCATGGCAACGAACGCCCAATACCATCGGTCTCAACCTGACTCTGTGCCTGCGAGCCTTCTGTCTGCGCTCTAGAACACTGTCACTCAATTAATTATATTGTCACGATAGCAGTAATCGCCCAGGTGGCTTCTCCTCTTTCTTCTTGAGATATGAGCGTGAAGTTGGTGTTGGGTTGTTGTGGCGATGGAAGCGAATAGCAACGGATAGAGAAGCAGATGGAGACAAATGGTTCGACGGTGATAATGCCCAGTAATGGATTTGTGAAGCCAGAGGCAAACTAAGCGTAGAGGCATTTGTTGATCATGCGAGACTGGGGAAGGAAGAGACCGATGGGTGCCTGCAGAAGCGAAGAGATTTCGGGTGTCCATTTCAGTCTCGAGATGCTATACCATAGTTCTAACATGATACAACAAGACAGTCAACAACTTGTATATATATTTCTAATTATCTCACTCTCCAAGAGCAATCATCAACAGACAAGTGACCTACTGCCCGCCTGCGGACACGCTGAGCCCTCCCTTTCTTGTATCATGGCATGCAGGCTGGTGTGTATCTGTATCTATAGTTGAAAATTTTTTCCAAAAAAAAAATGTATGTACATGGGAGTTGATGGAGGCCGTAAGAGGCAAATTTATTCAGGGGTATCTCAAAATCAATCAAGAACGGGTGTGGAGTGGAAAGAGATGTGTGTCATGGCTCAACGAAGGAACACCAGGCCTGCCAATCGGAAACGCGATAAAAAGGAATAAACGGTAGAATCTAAATGTATGGTTGAAAACAAATGCTAACAGCCACCGGGAGGGTACTAAATGCAGGGTCGGGAAACGGAGGGTTAGGGGTAGAGTCACACTACGGATCTCCATGAGACCTGTTCAACAGGCGGGGAAGACGCTTGCTGGGTCACTGCTGTGCAGGCAGACATGAACTTCACGCATTGTGGTTTGCCATTGCTCTGGCACCAGGGCTGCTGAAGTAGCTTTCATCGATCTTCAGGATCCATTCCACTTTCTGGGCCTCGGTTCGGGCCGCAAACAGGAACGTGTTTTGTGCCCCGTACACTGCAAAGACATTCGGACGACCCCGTGGAGACGATCCCCGGTCAGACCCGGCTGCTCCTGGGCCATCGAGGAGCCGTGCGAAGTCGGGTGCATGATCAACTCGGGAATTGCGCAGGTTGATAGCGTTGATCTCATCTCCGTCAGGAACAGAATAGATGTGGAGATATGGACGACGAAGCTCAACAAAACGCCGTACCCAGTGGCTGTTGGTATCATCGGGGGTTAAGAGATAGCCAGACTTCAAAGAGGAATCATTCTTCGGAAGAGCTTGAACACTGGCAACAAACCGCGGCTTCAATGATGCCTCGTCTTGAACCGAGCTTCCATCATCGCTTGAAGATGATTGCTTCGCCCGCGAGGCAAAGGCCGCCCCTCCTGCAGGCGGCTCGGTGTTGCTTCGGACCAGGATTGCCTCGATAGGATCGGTCTTTTTCCCCCAAAGGTCGACGTATTTCTGAAGCAACTTAGCCCTGCGGTCAGCAAGCTCCTGGCTACGGAGGGGGGTTGACCGTCCGCTGCGTGGAGGCGACGCAACAAGGCTGTTGGCACTCAAAGCCCCTTTAGCTGCATTTAACTCGGCAACACGTCGCCTTCGTTTGCGAGCGGCTATATAATCACGGACAAGTGAGACTTTGCGGGGAGCCCAGGTGATAAGGAGCTCTTCGCCCTTCACATAGTCGTTCTGTGTGTTCATCCGCCAGAGATCAGCCGCACGTTTGGCGGACACTGGACGGACGACTAGAGAGAACATGCGAACTGTGGAGTGCACAATTCGCGTTGAATTGAAGAATTGCTTGAACATGGACTGAGGTCGAACGTAGGTTCGGCCTTGAATCTGGAGGGTCAGGTCTATCTCAAAGGGGACGGGATCCTGCAGACGGGAAGACAACAAATCCCATCGGAGTGTCACCTGGACACGATACTTGTCTGCAGTGACCCGATCAAGCAAGAGAGACCCGTGTAAGCTGGAGTCCCATTGACCTATGATGGTGATGTTTGATGTCCCATCGGCGTTTTCCTTCACGTTCGGCTCCTGGACGAACTTCAGCGCAACGTCTGGCGTCTGCAAGTCCTGATCAGGGATCTTGCCCCAAGGATCTAGCAATCGCACTGACCCCACGCGGATATTGGTAATATTGTCCCACGGCAGGCTTTCAGTTGAGCTGTAAGTTAGATTCACCAGGATCCGCCGCTGTAAACCCTGATGGAGCTGATATGTACCTGCATCGAGGCTGTTGCTCTGGACCACCTCGACTGGAAGATATTCACCGGACTCGGCTAATTCGAGCACCTGTGCCCTGGCGAAAACATCATGTCTCTCTTCGGAATAGAACTCCGTCTCTGCAATACGCGGCGTTTTGCGTTTCTTGGGAGCCGGCTCTGCAGAGTCACGCATGTCATCCCAGCTAAGGAGCTTGTCCAAATGCATTTGTGTCACCTTTGCGTAAACACAGATCTTTAGTGCTGCCGTCCGTGGACTTGACAGCGGCAAACTCATACTATGAACGCTCTCAAACCGCACAGGTGATTCATCGAAGCCCGTAATCATTTGAGTAGTCGTAGCCCCCCCTTCGTCAGAGATTCCGGGTACAAATAATTGCGCGTGGACGTCCGACCCTTCCCATTCAGCGAAGCCAACCATATCCCGCATCACGACGTTGAACTTGAGAGTAGACGAAGGCGCCTGAGCCGAGGAAGGCTCCAATGACAGCCTAATGATGCCTATGACATTTTGTGTATATGGCGAGGTAACTTCAACTGAAACGTCTTGGACTCGGGTCTCAAAGACAGCCGTGAGAGGGATATCGGCGTCACCAACCAGCGAATATTGAGGCGAGCACGGCTCCGAGAAGGGGTTTTCAAGCTTGAAATGCTGGATGTAGTCTGGCCGGTCGATATACTGGTGCAATTGCCGCATAGCCTGAACACGGCGTTGGAGCTTCTCGATAGACCATAGGTGGATGACACATTGCTTGAAATCAATCACACGAACTGCGACACAGGGTTTCTTGGCCTCATCTAGAACAACATCCTCGTCTCCTGAGATACCATTCAGTACAAGGTCGTAGGACGAGGCCATGTTATGCCCGTGGTCAATGATCGCAAACTGAAACACGACATTCTTGTCCATTATGTGGCTCATCACTTGGGCCTCCTTCAGCAAAGACGCATGCTGGAGCACTTTCTCGGCCATGCGAACGTAGTTTTGCTGAGACCAGTGGCGGTAGACTGTTTTAGCGACTTCAAGCTCTCTGTCATCCAGCTTGGCAAAACCATTCTCATAGATTTTGGGTACTGGTTGGCCTAGATCCTTCATGTGAGACTCAAAAGCTTCTTTCTGCTTTTTCAGTTGCTCTTCGAATTCTTCCTTTGCAGTTCGCAAGGCTTGCTCCATTCGAGCCTTTTCGGAGCGTAGGTCATCAACACCCTGGGTGGAAGAGGCCTCGGCATTCCTTAACTTGTCCTGATACTCCTCCTTTTGTCGGTCCAACTGGCGCTGCATATCCTGACGCACCGATTGCAGTGTAGCTTCACCCCCATTCTGCACGTCATTCTCATCATTCGGATGTGGAGTTCCAGGCATCGTAATGGCAGTGTCCAGTGAAAAATTATCAATTGTTCCGTTGGACATGTACTTATCCCGCACTGGGAACGAACTGAGCGAGTCAGAGTCTTCCTCATTCTCCATCAGCCCACGACGAGTTGCCCGCACTTTCTGTACATCCTCAAACAAGGCGTCTAACTCATCGTCAGGCATATGGGAGATTTGATCGGGCCCCAGCACCGCACTGACAGCTTCACGGCGAGCATAAAACCAATCAGATTCCCTACCGCGCTGGGAGGGCATCGGGGAATCTGCTCTGCTCGAATCGCCGTCCACCTCCGAGCCTGTCTTACTCAGGGTTCGATCGTGGGTTTTATTGGGCGCGGGTGAGCCCAGTTGACTTGTGGTGACGGAATGACGCAGCAAGCTTTGTTCAACTCGTTCAGCACGCGCTTCCTGGGGGTGGTTGAAACGGAAGATATGGAAATCACCCAGGATGATGCGGAATCCACTCTTGAGCCGCTTCGGTTTATCGATTCGCAATCCATTCACCATGACCGCTGCGCCTTCGGTGGGGATAATGGTGACAACATTGTCCACGTTCTCAAACCTACAATGGTCGTCTAAGATTTTCGAGCCGTTCAATCTTATTTCAACATGGCTGCCCTGGTCCATGTTTCCGACTATGGTGGTTCCCGGCTTAATGTTGTAAACGAGACACTCAGCTAGCAGCGGGTCGTCGCTCAGATTGACCAAATGTGGCATCTTCTTCGGCGTGCTCAATCCGATGAAACCTTTCTCGATGCTGATACCAAGTTCCTCCAGAGCAGACTCTCGCTCTTTGTGAATCTCTTCAGTCTTTGCCAACTTCTCCTCCCAAGTTTGATTCAAATCTTTATAAAGCTTCTCGCTCTGGTTCAGCTGTTCGACGATTTCAGCCTTGCTAACTTTGGTGATCGAACCATCCGGCTGTTGTATGGAGACGAGTTGCTTCTCTAGGGGGGTATCTGGAGGGTAATACTCTTCTGCTGGTATAGCACCAGCAGCGCTGCCTGCTCCAGGACCTGCGGCACCACCACCAAGTTTCGACCGGAGTTGGGCCAACTCCTCCTTTAACTCTCTAATCATTCGTGCGTTGGGGTCTTCGTTCACAACGGCATGGTTCTTGATTCGCTTCGCCGAGTCTGCATAGCGGAGAGTACTGAGAGTCTCCTCAAAGTTGATATCGGCGGGTGAAATAGCAGCAATCATCGCTGTCATGGAGTTACCTCCCAACGAGTCCTTCAGCAACCATGTCAAGATGGAATCACGATATGGAACCATTGATGCGTTCTTCTTTTTGCCAGCCGCCACGTCAGCGAGAGCGGCAATGACACGACCAAGGGTCGACAGCGAACGGTTAATTTCCGCACCCTCCTTCAGTCTCGCACCGGTCGCGCCAGTAGAATTTGCTCTTTCCGAACCTGCAAGATCGACTAAACTAATGCGCGACACCTTCTCCGTATCCATAGACGTCTCCGCGTCATGGCGCTTCTGTGTGAGGGTCAAGGTAAACACGGCATGGGAACGACTGGACGTCTCGTTCATGTTTGTGGCAGCAACCGTTCTAGCCTTGTTACCCTCGTCCATCAAGTTCTCGATCTCCTCGAAAGAGCGCACTACAAGCTTGGCCAGGTCCTCGACGTAGGGACCAGTCGACGGATGCTCGCGAACTTTTAGATTGCCCTTATTCGAAGGGTTGAGCAAATCACGGACTCTCTCATTGTAGATTTCAAGATACGACACTTCCACCGTACAGCCGAGGTTCTTGTCTTGCTGGATTGAATGAATGCGCTCGAACATATCCTGACAAATTCTCGGAATCACACCGTACTCTTTGCCGTAACCCATCATCGAATACGATTTTCCGGAACCCGTCTGACCGTAGGCGAAGATACAGTTATTGTAACCCTGGAAGGCATTGTCTAACAGCGGTACACCCAAGTCGAGAAAGAGGTTATCCTGGCTCGCATAATTTGGGGCATTCTTGTCGAAAGACCAATACGATCTGTCGAAGGCGAATGACTTGGGTCCTCCATCCGCGCCTTTCCCTCCACCAGCCTTGCGGGCTTTATCATCCGCGCCTGGTGGAGTGGAAAGGACGGTTTGGTTGTCTTTCATCTGAACAATACATTTTGCACCACGGTCGATTTCTAGAATGCGGAAAGAAGATACCGGGGTCAGTCCAATCTAGGAGAGGGGCTTGGTCGCATTGCCAATGCCACAAGTGACTCACCTCTGCTGTTGAAAGGCCGCACTCGCACCACCACCTTGATGTTTCCTCCACCAGCCATGGTTGCTTCCTCCCCATACACCTGGGTCCGATCGCCTGGTTCCGCGTGTTCGAAAGAAGAATCGCAAGGGGGTGAACCGACACCAGCGGAAAACGCGAGTCGCGAACGCTACGAGGAGCGCCGCCCTATCGGATAGTGCAAGCTGATGTGTTCCTGGTTCGCGGTACTTGTTTCAATGCTAGTTGAGTTATTGTAGTAAAGTGTTACTGGCGAATTGACGGTCTGAAACGGATGTCAACAAAGACGTCATGTATATCGGGGGGTGTCTGCGGGCGGACAATCCGGCGCGTTCTAAGGGGTGAAAACACGATGGTAACGGGAGCGGTGGGAGTTGACGGCCGTCTGTAGCGCAACCAGACCGGTCCAAGAGGCTGCCAGGATCGTCTGCGTCGAGGAAAAAGTGAAGGGATTGGAAAGAGGAGGCGGAAGATAGGCCGACTCGGTCGCTCTCGCTCTCCTTGCCCCAAGCACGGGGAAAAGCCACATGAGGGATCGAAAGGGCGGGTTCGAGGTGGATCACGTAAGCAATCCCGTGTCCCTGCCAGCCAATCAGCAGCCCCGATATTTACTCCGGACTCATCAAGCATCTTTTTCCCTTTCCTGCCACTGAGTGGATGCTCCCTCTAGGTCCTCATTCACCCTGCACTGTTATGCAGGCACACTCTTCTCCATCGGTCTGCTCGAGCTCCTGATTCGCTTCACAGGACATAAAGTGTCTGATCGATCTTATGGTTCAGAAGCAGTTGCTCTGCAATAGGCCCCCGGTGATGGTGTTGCAGCAAGCTTCTCCGCCCGGTTCCAGGGAATCCATCCACTAGCTAGCAGAGCCAGTGTGTTGGTAGTCTACTTCATACATAGTAGATAGGATTTCATAGATCCGAGCATTAAAGGTGGAACATCTATGCCGGCTATCGTCATCCTTCGCTACAGATTATATAACTACGGGGGGTTCTCTATGGCACCGGTTTATAGCCTGGTCCGCTCTCCAACACACAAGTCTGCCTCCCCTCTTCCAGAGCCATAGTACATATCCGCTGTCATATAGATAAAGTATATGAGCTCGAAGAAAAGCCACATTTTCTTGTCTGACCAGCATTCCCACACAACGAGCCAAGAATATGATTGCTTGGCCATTTGCTTCCCATATCGAAGCCTCTAGGCCAGTCCAGCTCCTAGAGCACTAAAAAATCCTCTTCTCCATTTGACCAGCCCATCCAGATTCCTTCTCATTCACCCACACAGTAGTTATAATATCCATCCCGACCAGGCGCGTTTGCATGGCCCATGTTTGAAATAACCCCGCATTATCGAAAGTTCTTCGGGCACCACCCATTTATTATTAATCGGTATAAACTTTCCACGGCCGGAAAACCAAGTGCGGATGGAAGCCCAATCGGCCTATCTGCATACACGAGGAGCAGCTACCCGGAACCCTGCTGACATCGCTTAGTAGTAGTATAGCACAGGCGGCCATGAAATCTCAGTTGATCCCGGAGCACTGCCACAGCTCCAATCGCGCTGTATCTGGCATGAAAAATCGGCGCCATTTTGGGAGGGGTAGAATTCTGACTTTAGATTTAATTTTGTTCTGATGCGTTTGCGTTTGTCTCAGGATGTCACGCGCGAAGCCACGGTTTTGTGTGAAGTCCGCATGTCGGGGAAACTAAATGATTGAGTGTTAACCTTTCTCTCTCGCCAAGGCTTTGGGATATGTCCATGGCTGTCGCGATATTATATCATCCCATTATGGCCGACAATAATCTGCCACCAAACCTGGTCAAAAAGGTATTTCGATACTGCTGAGCAATTTATAGCGAGCGCCGGACGACGGGATAGCCTAGTATATTTGGTGATGGTGGTGGTGGGTAGGTTTTGGTCAAGGACTGCACGAACAACTGGCAGTCTGCGGTGGACCGGAAGATGGACCTGTAAGACTTGGCCATGTAGCCAGCGGCAAGTATCGGTGTCAATGAACTCATGACGAGAGACCGCGTTGGTACCCAATCATGGCCAATCCTTTGTTAACGGGTGTACATGGGACATCAAATATGTATCTCATAGGTAGAAAGGTACATGGGTACCTAAGTGCCCAACTGGGAGGGTTTCGGGATGGAACTACCGGTCTTCCTACTGCCAGTGTACATTAAAAGAGACTCTCGCTTGTCCCGCAGAATAATTTACGTTAAAATCCTTTTTCCTTGAATGAGATAAAGTTATTTCAGGCGGGAGTGTCTGTCTGGAAGTTCCTTGTTACAGGGTTGATATGATTTTTCTCTTGTTTCATCTGCCGGCTGCGCTCAGCACTGGGAATGGCGACGGACACTCTCCCGCTCTCTTTTTGACTTCAGCATTAGTGTGCTGTTTATTACTTGATACTAACATGATGTCGAGTCTCTAGTGTGCGAGAATTTTGTGTTCTCTAAGCCGCGGGTACTTTGTCTGTCATACTTGTTGTGCATGAGACGCAAAGAACGTATACCTATCGAATCTTACAGAGCGATACGCGAGAATGTGGGAGCCTGCCCTGTTATCAGCAGGTAATCGAGACGGATGAGTGATTAAATTATCACAAAGGAATCTGTTTAGTGAGTGAATTAGAGCAATCTGTAATCTCGGGGTTTCCGACAACAGTGTCATGAAATGCGAACGCCAGCTCAGAGAGAATCACGAAATACAGCGTCTTGGGAGGTGGCCATCCATGTGACAAGAAATTGGCGCACTGGATTTAATCTGAAAAACAAATTGCTATCAATTTCTGGCCTGCCTAATGGGGTTTCCAGAAGAGCCGGTGGTGACAGATCGTAACGCAGGAATACGCCCCAAAAGGACCGAGACTGCATAGCCTGGTTTGAATCAAGGCCACGGTAGCCAATTAACGAGGTGCAGTAGCAGCATCCGTCACATTGAGAAATTGCCCTATTGAGGAGCGAGAGGGCGTACGGATGTCTTATTGGGTGCTCGCACTCGACGAGGTCTTCCTGCCCATTCCTTTGCCCCTTGCAAAGGCCAGGGCTACCGCTGTTTAACCTGGCCATTCGCTGTGTGATGTTATGACATCGGTCTGATGATAGCAATGTGTAAGGGGCCTTTTGAGTGTTCACAGGTTGTGCTCTGAGGCCTCCACTGCATAGATGAGACAACTTGGGTTGGCGTAAAATTGGTTTCATTCGAGAACCTGTAACAGGTATTCAGTCCACAGGTAGCGTCAACTGGCCTAGACAAGCTCCGTAAGCCACGTCGTCCACAGCGTAGCCGCTGATCTTATGGATGGGACGGCACAGAACGTAAGGTCAGGGGACGACAGCTATCGTAAAGCCCCGCGCTTTGCGACGGGCTTTGGTACTTACGACCCCGATGCAACCAAATACCATGAATAAGCTGCTGCTCCTTGCGTCCCATCTTCGGTTCTTTATTCGATTGATCAGTCACCGGTTAATGCTGAGAATGCTCTTATACCTCGGAGAACAACCGAGCAAGCCGTATCATGAGATCTGCACATGACTGTTTCAGTGAATATGTATCCCATGGAGGTGAATGACGTTCACAGACTTTCCTGTGAGAGCATGTCGCAGGACGTTTCAATAAGGGTGTAAATGCCCTTGAGCTGTTGGCGGAGCACAGGTATGCCCCGTGATCATCATGACAGCAATCTTTCAGTAAGAGTCGATAACCGTACCTTGTTGGTGTTATTTTCCCCCTCAAGCAACCCGTTTGTATTGCCAAGGATGAAGTACGCTTGCAACCCTCCCCTGCTGTTGTATCAGTAAAGCTGCTCTCCCAAAGTCAGTTATGGCGCGTACGAGATAATGGAGGCTCCGAATGCTACCCTAGGTCTCTCATGTTCCGGATACTCCCACATACCCTAGGACCAGTGTGGCAAGATGATCTTAGGCCCTAGGATATCGAGGTTCATGTACGGATCAGTAAGCTTGTAGTAGGGATTGACCAAGTCTATGTCACTTGAAATCGTTAGCTGTCACATCGAGTGCATCAAAATGATTTACATACTGTTAGAAAATATCTGACTGAAAGGTCATACATATTCCTGGTGCGCTTAGTGCAACACTAAGTTCACTCGTATGGGGTTGCAATAGGAATCCTGTGGGCAATTCCTGTCAAGAACAAATTCGGTCGATATCTTTCTTCAATGAGCCCTTGGGCTGCAAGCCATGCAAACACATGATTTAACCAGTAAAGCCGAAAGTCAGAATATATAAAACAAACGAGCCATACTTACTCCATAGGAGTATGATCTCGAAACCAACGCTTACCAGGTTGGAAGATACACACATCAAGGTAGCCGCCTATACACTGAGAGAGGTTAGCTTGTAGCACACAACAATTGATGAGAAGATATATTGCTTGAAGCATGTTCATCATACATAAGACGTATGAGTTGCCATGAAGGTAGCCCTATCACCGACGGGAAGCAAGCGAGTTCATTCGTTGATGAGGATGTAGATAGAGGTTCCGATAGAACGGTTAGTGGGACCTTCACAAAACCTCGGCGCCTGTAAGTGCCTTAGGCATCCTACTCCATCCCTGTGAAATGGTACTTCCACGGACCGAGCTGCCTTCCGATACAACTACAGCTTTACAGAAAGACCAAGGAAGAATTAACACAATAAAAACGTGATTGGCCTTTAAGAAAGCATAGATTAAGCTAAAACAACATCTGTGAGCGACAGAGATAAGAATATCCTTCTAGATCGGATTGCCGACGCATTCCTGTAACATTGCTCATCAAAACGAGCCCTGCCGGAGGGGATAAAAAGTAAAGAATTTTGAAATCATACTGAAATGTCGACGAGGAGCGGTGTGGCGGGGAAAGGCTAGTTGACTTTGACGTCAGATGGCTCGAGCTTCCCCCATGACAGTCAGTGCTGAGACTGAGAGAGTTCGACCGACCCAAATTACGGACGTTCCATGTCCATGCCGTAATCGCGTTTCCGTCCCATGTATGTTTGAACCGTCCGCATACGCGATGGGCTGTATCTGGACAAGGCCGATACTTGCCGCCTTCCGTTGCAGTCCATTGAGGTGAGAAAGCAGGAGAAATGAAACAAATCTATTGAAGATTCTTGCTGCTATATAACCTGACATTCTGGAGAATTTATCGCTTCGACAGAAAACATAATCAAAGGTCTACCTTGATGAGATTATCCGATTGATGCAAGGTTATTGAGCTGCCCAAATGAGTTTTGAGACTGACGAGTCTCCATCCGAAGACCCAAGCGGTCAAGCTTCAACACGTGGAGTGGAACAGATCGACACCCAATCTGCTTTGCCATCGTGCCGGTCGGTCTTCAAGAAGGGAACACATTGTTAATAGTGAACTACTATATAGATCCGCCTTCTACCTTCGTTTTGTACTTCCTGGCAACCTTTTGGCTGCAGGATGGATAAGAAGTCCGTATCTTGGAAGACAGAAAGCTTTCGTCATGGCTACGACACGTGCAAGGCCCTTGATCTTAGGAGCGTCTATAAGACTTCCTTGTGCAACATACAACTTAAGACTTCAGTAATAATACTGTGGTAATTTTTATCGATCTAATCTACTGTGACAGTCAAATTTTAATCGCCTGCTTTTTCTCTCGGTGATGCGTAAACTTAAGTAGACTCAATGGCTTAGTCCATCAATTACACCAAATGAGACATGGATACCTGTTCAACTTTGACCTGAAAAATAAACAAAAATAAAAAGAAAAGAAAAGAAATCAGGCGGCCGAATCCGCAGTATTCAATCTGCGGTAGGCTACTCATACATCTGGGTAAGATTACATCTTCACTGTGTAAATCTAATAACGCTAATATTTAATGAGAGGACGCCGTAAGTCCATTTGACTTCGTGGGATAAGCAAGTCAGGTAACTTCGGCCGGTGACGAACATGGAGTGCTCCATACTAAAGAATTGATGACTTCGGAAATACTACGAAGAGTGATGAAGTCGCTTCATGACTTTTCCAATGTTTGTACTAGTTACAACCATTCTAGTAAATAGCAGAGGCTTAATAGTATCCAGGAGATTTACACGATGTAGTGTACCAAGTGATGGATGTCGGATGCGATCGATATACTAGTAAATATATATCTTAGTACTGTATTGATGCTTTATTTAGTCCCGTTAAAAGTAAGTAAGCAGTCCACACTGGTCGCAATCTCGGGAAATGAATTGAACGGCAAATATTCTTCTGCAATCCTAGGAGACTGGCCGCTGTGACTTTACCCTTCTTCAATTAATGCGGAGAACCACCAATAATTACTGTGCTGAGCCTAAGACATCAATGTCGCTCATTCCGCACCGGCTGATATTTGCTCGCTATCTACCTGCCACAGGGAAATGGAGTGTCCTAGGGAGTCTTACCTAGATTGGTCATATAACCGAGGCTGACCGTGGCTTCGATTGACTCCGCTGACGTTTGGGTGTATCAACGCGTACGTAAGAAAAGCAAGAATCGAGCCGCGCTTCCTGCGTAGAAACACAATGTGATTCCATGGCAAGAAACTGCATTGTGCATTAGTAAAGTGTCAGTCTGTGTGATAGCACGGCGCTTGTTTTCCTTTCCTTTCTTTTACTTCTGATTTTGAATTTCATCTCAAATCTTTCTCCAATCCTACCTGTCTACTTCATTCAGCCCGTTCCCTGTTTTTATGCTTCGCGTCTTGAGGTGGCATTTGCGTTTGTTGCGCATCGAGCCGTTTTACCTTATTCTTTCGTTTTCTAAGGCCTACCACGAAATCCTACGTAAGAAGAATAATCTCTATTACTGCTTTTCCATCCGGGGTGGGGGCAACGCAAGTAGGGGAAACAAAAAAAGTAAGAAAGAAGAAATGATGAAAGACAGCGATGTGCAAATCGAAGCCAGTAGCATAATCCCTCTGGTTAATGTAAAACCATGATTCGCAAAACAAACCAAAGAAAATCCAGCTGAACCAATGGGGGGTGGCTGGTCGAGCTGACCCAAGGTCATACAGGTTTTGTTCCCGAGGGCGATTCGCCAGATTTGGGTTGCACATGATGAACATCACGAATTCGGGATGGCCGGATGCTTTGCATAGTAGTTATAATGGGCAGTTATCTCAGATAAGAAATAATATGCTTTTTTATTATTTATTTTCATGGCTTATTAGATGTAATTCAAGGACACGGGCGAGAATTGAGGTGTGATATACGCGCGCACACACACACACACACTCTCTCTCTCTCTCTCATCCCAGTGTCAATCTCCACCAAACGGGCTGAGAAATTGGAGAAAGAGAGGAAGAGAGAGAGAGTGTGTGTGTGTGAGAGAGAAGGGGGGTGGGGGAAGGGAGGTTGGTTTTGTGATAGTGAAGAGTCGTGATCGAGCAAGCTAGGCCCGGCGGCACGGAGGGAGAGAGAGAGGGAGAGGAAGAGCAGAGAGAGCGCGAGCGTGTGCGTGTGGTGTGTCCTCGACCCCAAAGTTTTCCGGGCATCCATCCATCTGGTATTTAGAAGAAAGATACCATACGAGACAGATGATACCATGACCATACAAGACGGGAGTGCAATACACGCCTTACCCAGGAGGGCAAAGAGCGCAGACGCTAAGTGGAGCGAACCCTGGGGTTGATACCGGACAGTATGGTCGTGGCCTTTGTTGGTCTGATTCATCGCCGCCTTGTCCGCTAACGAGCTGCCGAGCCACTCAGCTACCCTCTGAGCGCGTCCGGTACAAATGCCCCATCGCTCGCCCCTTCTTCTCGCTGCGGCTTTCTCTCTCTGCTCCCTCTCGTTGGTCATCCAACCTCTCCAGTCCTTGCGTGCCCTCCAGTCAACAACGTCGGACTGTCCTGGCTGCGCAGAGCCCATTGGTTTCCTCCCAATTTGTTTTTTTTCCTACTCGCTGCTTGCTTGGGCTGGCTTCAGATTAACCCGTCTGCTCTTGTCCAACCCAATCACTGCCCGCCTTTCCCTTCCTCCCCCCCCATCCGCTTCACTCTCGTGATTGATCATTTTCCTTCCTCCCTTTCTGTCATTACCACGGTTGTGGTCGAATCATCATCTAAGGTACGTTTAGCCATATACTACCACTTACTACTACTGCTGCCCCTTGCTCAACTTTGTATTTTTTCCTCTTCTGTGATTGCATACTTTAATTTGACGCGCGCCCAATCATTTGTATCCTCTGCTGTACCGAGGCCGGATCTTCACTATTCATTGGAAGTTCTCACTCACCCTCTTCCCCCCCGGGCTCCATGTTGTTGCCTGTTCTTCCATTGTTTGTGTGCATCAGCTTTCTGCTGTCCAAACAACTGGTAGCTATGACCATAAGCTACAACCCTCTCCACTGATTCTAGTCTATTTTTGGTCTTTTACATTTCTTTGAGTTCTTTGCTTTGTTTTCCGAACCACTCCACTTTTCCTATTATTTTTGTTCTTATTTTATCTTTTTTTTTTTTTTTTTTTTTTTCTTTCTGAACCAGGTGTCCGGAATCATGACATCCCCGGGTAGTGGTACTTAGTAGCATTGAGGCTTTTTTCCCTTTCTTTCTTTTCTTATTATTTGCTTTTCTTTCAGGACTCCGGGTGGCCTACAGCAGCCACCAGCTGCTGCTCATGCGAATGACTCAACGAGACAGAAATTTTTTTTTTGTCTTTCTTTTTTTTTTCTTTTTTTTTTTTTTTTTTTTTTTTTTTTTTTTTTTTTTTTTTTTTTTCTGTTATACATACCCCTTCTGTTTATCATATACCATAAACACCCCTCCGTCATCTGTTTTATAATTTCCCATTTTGTTTTGCCGCTTCGGTCGCGGATCAACCCGGGCCGGACTGACATCAGCGGCAGCCTACCGTGCGGTGAAAGAAACGGACGTTCCTTTGCTTGTCCGCCTTTCTCTCGTTGGCAGAGCTTCGTCGCGTTGCCATCGCCCCGCGAATCATCACAGGTTCCTTCCCTCGTGACTGAAAGCCCTCGTCAAATCATTACAACGAGTCGCTTTCAGTGTCGCTCTGCATTGGAGGCTTTTCTGCCACCTACGGAGAATAACCCTTGATAAAGGTAATTAACCTTTTCAAACCACGAGGCAAAAGTCCGCCTGTTGTTGTTCTTGGCTCCCTCTGGCCGCGGCCCGCAAACCGCGACAGCTGTGATTCCCTACTGCCCACCCTCCCTCCTCCCTTCTCCCCTCCCAAAAGTTATGGCTGGCGTTACCCACCCTCGAAGCAAATCAAACCATTAGAATTAGTGTCGCATGTACTTTAAGTACTGCAGGCAAGACCCTCTGCGACTCCTCCTATCATCCCTGGTCCCTGTGAGCTTCTGCTATCGCTTATGCATTGTTATGTTTTCTTGTCGCGTTTCAGTTGCAACCCCGACTCCCCGCCCCATGATGGCCCAATCACCACGCGTCAATCCTTGCCTTTGCCCTTCTCTGACAGCTATCTAACACCATGACCTGTCAATAGGCGCGCATCCGATTTCTACGGTCGGAGACTGCAGAATAGCTCTTCCATCACGGTTGTTTGATTCCCTGATTTTAAGTGCCGCTTTTGCGCGCGCGCAAAACTCCGCCTACCCTTGTTTGGGGTCGCGAGTGCGTCGCTTTTGAACAAGGTATGTTGCCGGCTGCATCATGATTCCGCTTGCCAACGCATACATCCTTCAGCCCTGAAAAGACTAAACCGCCACGATGTTTTCCCCCCTCCTGCCTCCCCCCCACCACCACCTTGACAGTTCCTATCCCCCCCCCTCTCTCCTCCAATCGTGACAGCGCACAAATCAGGAGTCGAAACTCTCGGGACGGTGGGAATGATAGATGCTAATAGTTTTTTGTAGCCCACTGAGCCGTGCGAGCCCCTCTCAGGCGTACCCTGACGACAGCGTCGAGTGGCATTATAGTTCGAGAGCCTGCGGACCAGGATATTTCCAAACTCCCGGGCCCAGACGGACTAACTCACCAGGTTGCTCTAGCACCGCCTCATACGAACGTGGCCAAGCAGCCTGACGAATTTAGGAGCTGAGCAGCATTACCCAGGTAGCCTGCCAGTTGTCGTCTCCTTATACTTGCGTAGTCTTTGTGTGTCTGCGATAGACTTGAGCGCCATTATCAAGAAGATCGCGCTTTGTCTGACAACGCATCAAGTGCGACATCTTGTCGAGAGCATCCTGGTTCCCTGCATCGAAGCCCAACCACGTTACACTTGGAGGCGAACGTAAGATTTCCACAAAAAGACGCAGAACCTCCGGAAAAAGCGGGTTGAAGCATTTCGGCAAACAAGCGTTCACCTTTGGGCGAATTTCCTTGACGCCAGAAGTTGATGAGTGGGTGTATTGGCAAAACAAAAACAGAGGTACGCGCCCTCGGTGTAAGCGCCTTTCCTCTATTCCCATCCAACCCCCACCCGCAATCCAGTGACCGTTTGGCGCTGCGCTCCATGCTGACACTGTCAACCAGAGCCTGCAGACTTTCGCAGTTCACTCGTCGAATCAGTAAATAACCGCCTTTCCTTTGTGCACGACGGTGATATTGTCAAATGCAACTGTGTTGTTGACAACCTATCATTTCTCATTATTTTCGCCACTTCGGTCTCAGACGAGTGAAGCTCCTTTGGATTGGCCCATCTTTGGCAGTATTATTGGTTCTAGCCTCCTGGTTCCTGACAGCCAGGGTACTCCAATCACGACTCGAATCGGAAGCCTGACGGTAATCACCGTCGCAGCTCCATGATGGAATACCCGCCGCAGTATCAACAGCCTCATGGCCAGCATCCCCACGCTTCCTCTCACATCACTGCCCCGTATCAGACAGCTCCCCAAAATGCTGGGTCGACGGTGGGGTCAATGACTTCTCCCACCAACCCCCAAGCGCACATGCAACAAGCTCACGCGACACATCAAGCGTCTCCCATTGTTCCCTCACAATCTCATTATCAGCCTGCTCAAAATGCCCCTGGCTCTGTACATCAGCAAATGAATTTCCCCCAGTCGTATGGAGTTACCACGGCGATGCCACAGACATATGGTATCTCCCCTACGCAGGCAGCCGCAATGGCCACCGCTGCAGCATCGGGTCAATTTTATCCTCTCCATCAAGACTCGATGGCTGGCCAGATGGCTCCGGGTCCCCGCGGATCACCGCGCATGGCTGGGGTGCAGGTCAAGAGTGACCGCAATCCTCGTTCACCACCCCAGATTCCCGGCCAGATGCCCTCAATGGGATCCCAGGTACAGATGTCCCAGAACGCCCAGATGCAGCAACGTCGCATGAGCCATGTCAGTAGTCCGCATGTTCAAAATGCGCAACCACTTATCAACCATGCTGGACGGCCTTCGGTGCCCCCATCTATGCCGCCACCACCACAGCCGCCTGTTCAGCAGAGCCAACCTTCGCCGGATATGGTCGCCGGCGCCGCTGAGGAGTCACCTTTATACGTGAACGCGAAGCAATTTCATCGCATCTTGAAACGACGAGTGGCTCGCCAGAAACTGGAGGAACAGTTGCGGCTTACTTCCAAGGGTCGCAAGCCATATCTGCACGAATCGCGTCATAACCATGCCATGCGCCGCCCTCGTGGTCCTGGCGGGCGGTTCTTAACGGCTGACGAAGTGGCTGCTATGGAGAAGAAGCAAGCATCGGGGTCTACGACCGCTGGACTCGAAGGCGCTGACGATAATGCGGTGAAACCACCTGGCGATAACCCGCCATCCGCGCA
Source organism: Aspergillus welwitschiae (assembly GCF_003344945.1). Classification (NCBI taxonomy): domain Eukaryota; kingdom Fungi; phylum Ascomycota; class Eurotiomycetes; order Eurotiales; family Aspergillaceae; genus Aspergillus; species Aspergillus welwitschiae. The sequence goes on from NW_020798698.1 coordinate 910,237, forward strand.
GAAACGAAAATCAAGTGATGTCAACGATGACACCATCAATTCGTCTAAAAAGACGAAAACTAGCGCCAAGCCAAGCACCAGTGCGGATGAAAGCGAGAATGAATCTGCTGAGCTGTCCGACGAGGATGGTTGAGCGTTGCCTCGTCCTAGGACCGTTTTGCGAAAATGTTGCTCACCACAACAGCCCTTTATGATGGATGGATGTCTGGATTTTCTTTAACCCCCGTCTTCCTTAACCTTTACTCCCCGCAGCGAGCGATGCGCAACTGCCCCATCTTCTCTCGTACTTATTGACGCTATTCCCACCTCCCTCTGGTTTCTTCGGAAACGTCTCGTTTCATCCGTTTGAAACTTTTATGTCTGTTTATATTGTTATGCTGGCACGAAGTATTATTACTATTTTCCTTTTTCTTTTCATCTAACGATGTTCAGCCTGTTAGGATTGCATGTATGAGATGATTATGTTTTGTTATTTTTTTTTTTTTTTTTTTTTTTTTTTTTTTTTTTTTTTTTTTTTTTTTTTTTTTTTTTTTTTTTTTTTTTTTTTTTTTTTTTTTGTTTTTTTTTTTTTTTTTTTTTTTTTTTTTTTTTTTTTTTTTTTTTTTTTTTTTTTTTTTCATTTCTCGGGATGGTGCACGATTCTCGAACTTATGAATTGTTACGTTCGTCCCACTGTCGATGCTGCATGACCCGGTTTCTTATTTCCAAAGGTCGTGGTTCTCACAGCTGGCGGCAGCCTTTTTATATGTCTTGTCGTCAAAGTCTCTGTCGACAGGCAACTCAATGTCATTGGCAACTTTGGTGTACTGTGTTCTTTCTTCTCCTGTCCCTGAGTCCACCGCTTTGATCCGGATCCGTTCTTTTGCGTCTTGCTTCGGGCCTTGGTTGGTATTAGATTGAAGCCCATCGCTGGTAAAATAAAACCCCGAGGTCAGGTGGCGCGGCGACAGAGCTTACATCCCTTGGTGGTGGATGATGCACGCATGTCTTGGTTCCGTGTCGCGGATTGTCCCAACACACTTGAAGTTCAGTGCAGTTAGTCCGAAAGTCGTTTCTCTCTGGCCATTCGTTTCGATATGGAGAGTTCTCGACTGGAGAATTCCACGACGGACTTCATCCCGTGGTTTTTCACGGAACATTTCGATTGACTGTTGGAGCCACTGGGGTAGTGCCTGAATGTGACCTGGGATCTTTCTGTTGTTGATGCGATTATGAGACTACATGGGGCGCCACTCTTTCTGAATTTGCATTGGAGAGTGGTCTGACATGCGAGGCTGTGATAGTCTGAGGCTACCACGGCCGATGCTTCTTTTCCTCTGCCTTTCTCTGTTGCCCCCTTTTGATGCCTCGTTTGATATATTACCTTGATCTTCAACGGATGATTCCCCTACTAGTCGTGTACAAATATCAAGACATACTTGGCGAACTCGTTACTGGTCGTGCTTGCCTTGTTCTCGTGGCTTGACATTAGAGCAGGTCCCTGCGGTGTGAGTGCTTTAAGTAGAACAGAATTAGCAGGCCGCGAGTCTTCACTTTGCCCCGGATGAAAAAGAGGGGAGTGAAATTGGTATAGTGAATCCCGAGTGCGATGATGCTGACAGAAGTTGCTTTTGTATTCATCGTAAGGCAGGCTTCGTAACGCTGCTCCTCAACACCAATGCTGGTTCTATCTTTCTATATTCCCCGGTCGGATGTCAATCTACGGCTACGACTGAGCATCCCGCGCCTCTATTTTGCCACCAGTTGCTAGCAACGTATCGTTAGGACTAGACCGAGAAATACTCCACTTACTCCACTTTCAAGGCTCCGAGATATCAGGTGAGTGAGAACACATTATAAGATTGCCTGCCATAAACCTTTTCAGGATGGGGGTTTGTTGATGAGAGACGAGGCGTACACACTGTCTATCTATCCATCTCCATAATCTTTGTTGGAAGAAAGCGGCGACAAGAAAGGGAACCCGGGGGCGCTATGCCCGGTCGGGACTAGGTGGCCTCCCTTCTCCGGCGCTCCAGCCTCACTTCCCAATCCTGTGTCTCTCCTTCGCTGCTTTCCCTTCCCTCTCGCTTTCTCTCCACCTCTTCCCTTCTTCTTCTTCTTCTCTCTTTCCTCTCCCTCTCCCTCTCCCCCACAACACATCCGTTTATATATCATCCGCCTTGCCCGGTGATTATTCCCGGTCTGTTGCGATTGTCGTCTGTGTCGTCTGATCTGCTCAGCTCGGATTGGACCTAGTACTCCGTCCGTCATCTTCGCATCTCGTTGGATCTCCAATTCTCTCCTCTTAAGGCTTCTCTTGTAGGTCGCCTGCCTTACCATTCATCCTCTCTCTCATCCTCTCTCTTCTTTCTCCATTGTGTTCAGTCAATTCATCGCAGCGCCTTTGTCTCTCATCGTCCCCTTACCCCTGCTCAATTATCTCAGTCCAAGCTGCCCCTGTCATCCATCCAATTCATTTGGATCCGCGCCACACTTGTGCTTCATCCCGTCTCTTCCTCTTTTACTTTTAAAACCTCATCTTGGACTCCTTTCATCGTCGCGCCATTATTGGTTCGCACCACCCTCCGTGCTGAATTGGACTACTACTTTCTACTGTCTACCTTGTGCCCTCCTCTCTTTTTCTCGTCCTCTCTTGGCTCTCGCGAGCGCACTTGCGTTTTCATCCTCTCAGTTTCCGGGTTCGCCCCTGTCATCGCTATCCAAAATCATGCCTTGTCTATCTCTTCCGTGGCCGGCTCCCGGCAACCAGCTTCGTTTGCATCTTCTTCTTGCCCAACTCGCCCCTTAACCCTGCTTCGTCAACGTCCAACCTACCAGGCACTCTTGCACACGTGAAGGACTTGCTCTAATGTTGATCATTTCGGATATTAGCTTACGCCTTCTGTCTTTACCGTCCTGGGCGCGACCCTCGGCCATTGTCTGGAAGCCGGCTCCGATTTCCTCCGTTACGGCCCCTAAGAGCTTCGGTCGACGCGATTTTCCATAGTCTTGTCCCGATGGACTCATATGACAATTACGGGTCCCCCGGCAGGACCAGAGAAGGTGGTGACCCCTATGCTTCAAGGGTTCCGGTGGATTCATACCGCCGCAGGTCGCCTGGTAAGTGTTTAGCTCCTAGACTACCCCTCCGGGTGCTCCCGGACTCATGGTCATGGTCTTATATTCTAATCACTGGTACGTATGCAGTGTCTCAGGATCGACGCCGAGGACGCGGACGTTCTCGCTCGCCCGTTATGATCGACCGCTACGAACCTTCTGATCGCCGTGCATCGCGAGACGATTACTATGCTGCTTCTCGGGAGCATGCCGGACGTGACCGTGAGGACCGTCGACGTGCGCCTTCACCGAACGTTGCCAATATCGACCGCTATGTCCCCGGACAAGATTCTGTCAAGCGCCCTATCCCCACCAATCCGCTCCCGAACCCGTTGACTCTGGAATTCCAAGTGGGATTCAACTGGTTTGCCGAATGGTGGCGAGCGGAGCAGTCGATCAAAGAAGAAAAGGAACGTGCCAAGCACGGCGGTCGGCGACCTTCTGATCGCGTCAAAGGGGAGCGGGAGGCTCGTGAAGATCGAGAGAGAGAGAGAGCACAGATCCAGGCGGCTTACGATTCGTATAAGGTGAATCTGCAGGCGAAGATGGCCCGTGCTTTCGTCCAGCATCATCGGAACGAGGAGTGGTTCAGAGAGCGCTATGTTCCTGAGGTCCGGGATCCTCTTCGTCGTCAACTGATGGATTTCCGCATGGGTGCCTATCAGCAATGGGAGAGAGACCTCGAGAGTGGTCTCTTTGATGAATTCACGCTTGAAGGCATCTATAAGAGTGAGAGCGACGGTGCAGGCGGTGTGATCGAAAAGGAAGAGGGTGAAACTACCGCGGTTGGTGAAACCCTGGGTGTTCTGGACTTGCTGCCAGCAAGAGGCGGAGATTTGCGTGATGAAGCTTTGTCTCAGTCTGCTCTCTTGATCAAGACTCTAGCGCCCAATGTTAGCCGCGAGAAGATTGAAGAGTTCTGTAAGGAACACCTGGGAGAAGAAGATGGTGGGTTCAAGTGGCTTAGTCTCAGCGACCCCAATCCGTCCAAGAAGTACCATCGAATGGGATGGATCATGCTTCATCCTGCGCCTGACGTTGAGGTTGTCGAGAGGGGGGACGGAAGGGAGGAAGAGGGCGAGGAAATGGAACATGATCACGCGGCCAACGGATCGGTGACAGTGACTGCTGCCGAGAAGGCACTTGAGGCTATCAACGACAAAACGATCCATGATCCCGTTCACGGCGACTTTGTCTGCCACGTGGGTGTTCATGTCCCGCCGTCGCAACCCCGCAAGAAGGCCTTGTGGGATCTTTTTTCTTCGCCAGAGCGTATTTCACGAGACCTGGAACTCGCAAGGAGGCTGGTGTCGAAGCTCGATGTCGAGATGGGAGGAAGTGCTGATGGATTCGCCAAAATCGAAGAGCGAGTAGAGGAGTTGCGCGGCAAGGGCTGGCTTCAGCCGCCTGTCACGGGTCCTGTTAGTGTCAAGAAGAGAAAGCCCGACTACGATGCCGACGACATTGACGAAGGGGAGGCAGAAGAAGGCGAAGAACAGGAAGGATGGGAAGATGACGAACTCGATGATGAGGAGCTCTTGGCCAAGAAGAAAAAGTTGGACCTGATGGTTGAATACCTTCGCAGGGTCTACAATTTCTGTTTCTTCTGTGTCTTTGAGAGTGACTCTGTGCATGAGCTTGCTCGAAAATGTCCTGGTGGACATCTCCGTCGGCCACGGGCCGGTCTTACCACACAGTCAAAGGCTGTGGCTCGAGCCAGTGCTCTTGGGCAGCCGTTTCCTGTCAAGAAGAAGGAGCCCAGTGAAGAGGGCGAGGAGCAGCAGCCTGTGCCGGAGGAGAAGCGCCCACAGCGTTTCAGTTCCAAGACCGAACAACAACTTCAGCGTGCATTCAACTGGGTCAAGACATTCGAAGACAAACTTTTGCAGATTCTCGAGCCAGAGAATGTCGATATCGGGAAGCTGGGAGGCAAGCCTGTTGAGGACGCCTTGGAGGAGGAGCTCGGAAAGTATATGAAGCAGGAGGATGAGTCCAAGTACCGTTGCAAAGTACCTGAATGTACCAAGCTGTTTAAGGCGGAGCATTTCTGGCGCAAGCATGTCGAGAAGCGTCATACCGAGTGGTTTGAGAACATTCGCAGTGATGTAAGTGATCCTTCAATGTGTTCTGTGGGGACGAATACTCATAATAGTACAGCTCTCTCTGGTCAATGCCTACGTTCTCGACCCTGCTCGAATTGCTCCTTCGCGGTCCGACGCTAATAGTAACGGGCATTTCCCTCTTAACACTGGTCAGGGCCAGACTGGCACACCACGTGGGTTCAGCCTAGCGTCCATGCCGCCTTACCTTGCAGGCGGCGGAAATGTTCCTCCAAGCTTCCAAGGTGTGCCAGCGTCTGGAGTACCCGGATTCATGGGCGTTAACAACCCCTCGTGGAGTGGTAATGGAATGGTGTCTGCAGATGGCCCAGGTTTGCACCAGCCAGGTGTCATGCGCCGTGGCGGCGGACGCTATAATAACCGCTCAGGTCCTTATGATCGCCGTGGCAATCGGCATGGCGCTCCAGGCACTGGAAGCGGCCGCCTAAGCCCCGTTCGTGGCATGTCCAGCATGTATGGATCTGGTGGTCGCCTGCCGGCCAGTTCTGGAGCGCCGTACATCCCTCCTGGACACCCTGCCGCCGCCTTGGTGGGGGCCAGCGGCTTTGTTGACGCCGGTGCCGGCCAGCAAGGCATGGGTCCGCGCGAAGCCGTACAAGGTCGCAGCCTCAAGAGCTACGAGGATCTCGATGCGGTCGGTGGCTCCGGCAGCGGGGAGCTGAACTATTAGACAAATTTTCTCCGTGCAAATGGCGTTCGCTGGTCTGTCGTTCCTGCATCTTCACAAAGCCAGTTGCATATTTGATGTCTCACCGCATATGCCGTGCATTGATCCGTGTCTGTCATACTTTTATTTTCTCTCTTCGTACATGAGCCGAAATTGTCTCCATTCAATTTCCGATTTCCTAGGTTCTTCCTTCTCATTTCCCCGTTGCTCTCAACGCTTCTTGTCTATCCAAACGTGAAACATCATTCAGGTTGGAATTGTGCCTGATTTCCTTCCTCTACGGAATATGGCGTGTTTCCTTGTGCCCTCTTGAGGCCACGAGTTGGCTTTGCGACTGCTACTGAACTATTTCCGGGATCTTGAAACTCAAGTCTGCATGCTATCTTCTCTCGTTCACATCCTTCGTCGTTGTTCTTTTTTTTTTCCCCCCCTTCTTCTGGTCTTGGCGTCCCTCGGATTGTACCATAGTATCTATCTTATCTATCAGCTCGATATCTTCGTACCATAAGCTCAATGACATATGGCCAGATACAATTGCCTTGCTTTGTCCTTCCCGCTGTATTGGACAGACGCATCCTACCTTCAGTATGAGGGACGGGCTTCCATTCACACGCAAAAGTAGTATTTCAAAATGAAATCACAGATTAGGATATACCATCCCTGACAGTTATAGTAGTATGTACATATATAGCGCATCGCTGATGCTCCACGAGTATCATATACTACGAAAAGAACCCCCAAATCTCTTTGGGGGGAGATAGGAGGTGGGTATCAGCCCATCCACCCATCACTACGGCATCTGAATAACAACTTCATCTGCACTATCGCGCCATTGCAGCCCCATTCTGCGGACGCGACGCTCACTCGCTAGGAATAAGAGTAGGTATATATGAGAAGCTATCTCACCCCACGCATAGACCTTCAGGATTACTGGTCTCGTTGTTGTCTCATCACCACCATCCTCGAGGCCATTTGCAGGTTTATCTGAGCCATTATCCTCCAGAAGGCACCAGACACCCCAGCCGGCGCGGCCTTCTTTGGCGATGAAATCCGTTAGAAAGGTCCAGAAGCGCATGAAGAATGGCATCTCCCAGGTGGAGCTGGAGGTTGAGTTTGGATTTGGGGAGAGATTGAGGCGGAGATACCAGTGTCCTCTCTCGAGGTTGTCGAGGGGTCGGGTTTGGTTGATGGGTGTGTATGTGCGGGAGGGGTTGAGGCGGATGGAGAGCATTTTTAGGGTGGGGGTGATGTGGGTTGTGAAGGGGTTTGCTGAGATGGGGGGTGGGTTTGGCTTGATTTCTAGGGGGAGGTGTACGGTGTTGTCTTTTGAGGTTCTAATGACTTCTTCTTTGGTGGCGGTGGTGGTGGTGGTGTTATTTGGCGATTTGTCGTTGTTGAGACGCTCGTCTGAGGGGGGTGTATTGTTGCGTGCTTGTTCCGTCACCAGTGGAGGGACATCCAGACAACTTCGCTTTGTAGGAGGAGGCAAGCCATTTGTATCAGTCGATTTGCGACGAGATGTACTTGATTGGGGAAGAGCAATCTCCTGCAAGTCGACTGGCTCAAGGGGTATTCGCTCAGGCTGAGAATCTGGAATGACACTCAGGGGGGTTTCGAGCGAGTCTTTGTCATGATGACGTTGTCGCTGGACTGATGAGGTTGCTCCAGGGTCTGGAGGCCTGGGTGTAGAAGAGCTGGCATTGTGTGGTCCCTGGGTATAGGAGGGACCGGCTTCCGTTGCAGTGGGGACGGGGTCGCTGTCGTCTGATCGCAAGGTTATGACCTGACGCGAGAAGGGCTGGAAACCGAGGATGGCTTCGACTTGAGCGCGGTAGCTGGCATCATCGCCCACGGTGCTGGGTGCGGAGATGTGGACGAGCACTTCGGATTGTTGCATGGCATCGGAGGGGAGGTTGATAAAGAGCCTGGACCGACATGGTGGGGCACTTTGGCTTCCGATGCAGGCGTTTGAGGTTAGGCGTGACAGACTGCCATTTGCCCTTGGAAGTAGAGAGTACAGACTTGTAGCCTACTAGAGGATAGAGTGAAAGAGAACCATAACGGCAAGAGGGGGGGAAAGTGCAGAGGGAAGAGCACATGATAGGCGGAAGGCGTCGAAGATCACGAGTCATGGCGGCCTGAGGCGTGTTCCCGATTGGGTGGACTGGCGGCCTTAGGCTGCCGATCCGCTCGATAGTTTCCGCGCCGTCCAACAACTTCTCCTCTTCACTGAGCTCAGACGGGTCTCTGCTCGACCTCGCCCTCCCTTGAGATCCTCCCTAATCTCGATCTGACCCGGCTTCTCGGGGAGCTTCGTCGGCGATGATTCGGTCTTTAATTTCAATTGGGCCCGTGGTCTGTTGGTAAGCTAACTACAAGTATCTTGGTTTGTGATCCTGTTGGGTGATCGTCGTCGTGCGCCTAGCCTCGGCTCATCATTGAAGGATTGGGACAATAATCGTGGACAATCGAATTAGTGGCCATGCTGAAGGGTGCCAGGGCCACACTTGGGTGATGTGATAATAATGGCTATTAGAGTCTATACCATTGACGAGCTATCTATCTGTCGAAACCAATGTGTTCGAGCCACCGTCACCGCTACCCACCTGGTATCTGACTCTAATTCGAACGTGTTATTCAATGGCCGGGAATGTCTTCCAGCCTTCAGGAAAAAGCCCGTGCACTACCCAATGGGTAGCACGGAGTACGCTTGGTGTTGCTTGGAGTGTGCTCTGTGCACTATGGGCTCGCATTGTGGGAGAACCCCTCGGGGACCTGGAAATCAATGTTCACGAAGCCTGCAGCAGACAAAGAGGGACACACAAAAAAAAAGCAAAGAGACCCCGGAAAGGGGCGATCCCGGTCAGTTACATCACCTCGATTTGCAGGGCGCGCGCGTGTGTGCACTATCCCATCTGTAGGTCTTATGCGAGAATAACGCGGTAGTTGTGAGGCACAATAAAGCAACTCCGACTCTTGATCTACGAGCGCAACCTACGGAGTACTTACTACCTGTCCGGGCAAAGAGCGACGAAAACGTCGACTGACTGGCACGATCACGATGGGATCGAGTGGCATCTTAGTCTCCTCCTCTCTTCCCCCTCCCCCCACCCCCCTTACAGTGGAATAACAACCGCGGCAGGAGCAGGAAGGTGCATACATCCAATCATCCACTAAGCTCCGGATGTAGGTACCGCACCGAGATAGTGTCCACTTGACCACCTCAGAACCCGGCAGCTCGCGCATGCTTATCCTAATGACGCAGCACAGCCGGAGCGTTGGGGACAGTAGATTTTCCTGTGCCTGCCACTAATGAATAATAAACGTATAGCGCTATTCTGGACCAGGCGACTAGTCCGAGGCTTCTGTGTGGGCAGTGGGGCTGATGGGCCCGTTGAACACGGACTGGTGAACCAGACAGGCCCCAAAAAAACGACTGTGGGTTGCAAACGAAAAAGGTTAAGCCCAGAGTAGGATCATACCTTTTCCCCCCCCCCCCCCCCCCCCCCAAAACCATGCAGGACGTATCTACGGGAGTACTGTGGATGGTCAGAAGGTGGAGGGAGAGCAAAGAAAAGCAAAGAAAAGGAAAAAGCAAAAAGGGACAGGCTCGACGGTAGATCAACCGAGGATAACCTGTTTTTCCCAACCCATCCGTCCGGGTCGCAGCGAAATTAAGTCAAGAATGTTACACACGGCGCCTGCCTCTATTCTGAGATGTCAATTGAGGGATGGCAAAGGTGGAAAGAAGGGCAGGACTTTTGGGGGGAGAGTCGGCGGAGGCTGGACGGTCCACTACCGGGCGACAGGCGACAGGTAAGAATGGTTTCTGGTACGACAGCCGGGGGAACGATCGATCGAACCGCCGGGCCAAAGAGATGCGCCATATATCAGATTCGTGGACTCTCTTTTTTCTTGTTCCCCTTTTTTAATCACTCCATTTTTGACATGCGTCTTTCTGATCCTCTCGGTGCAGGATGAGGTTAGGACCGAGGTAGAGGGGGAAGAATGAAGAAAGCGAATAAGGAAAAAAAAAAAGCACTTACAGAAGCAGCTGATCGATGCGGCTAGCAAAAAGACGAACCATTGCCGCGGATTGAGTGATGATGATGATGATGATGATGAGTACTGCGTAGTAGCACGATTGATTATTGACGATGCAGCGAGGATCCCAATTCGCATTAGTTACAGGGAGAGGGGAGACAGCAGAGACAGGCGGACGTGAGGGGCGACGACGATTCAGACGAGGATGAAAAAGAAAAAATAAAACCAATAGCCAATAACCGCCGAGTGACTGGATGCCTGGCCAATCACACCCGGTTGCTGCTGCTGCTTCACTCCACACGGGCAGATGCTTTTCTTTTCTTACTCTGGGATCGGTGACATGAATACGAATAATTGAATCGATCACTTGTGAAATAGATATCTGGGGGTGAATGCATGTGCCCTTGCTCATATGATGTTTTTGTGTGATGGAGAGAGGGAGAGTAAGGTTGAGTTGGTTGTGTAGCCCATCCAGTACTACTTGAGCAGTACTACTGAATACTACTAATACTCAATACTAAAGCCGAGGCGAGATCGGGACAGACAGAAACAGGGAAAAAAGAGAGAAAAGAAAAGAAAAGAAAAGAGGGGGAAAGAAGAACCCACACTAGTCTGAAACGGGCCGGGGAATGTGTAGACTGTAAGGTACACTCACTCACTCACTCACTCTCTTCTCTCTTTCTCTCTCGGTCTCTTATTATTTATTTCTCTGACCTCTTTTTCCCTCTGCACTGGTTGCTGTCCGTCTCTCGTTTTGGCTGAGCATTTATTATTATCATGATAATGATGATGATTATTATGGTTATTATTTTATTCATTCGACCATTCCCCTTTTCATTTTGAAGTTTAAAATTATTTTTCATTATTTTATTTTTTCAGCAATTAATAATCCTTTTCGATATTTGATATTATTTTTTTTTTTGGTTATCACATCTATTCATATTTGATTTGTTTTAATTTATTTTTCTTGCAAATTCACGATCAATTCCGTCACTGACCAATCCATTCCCTTCGTCCTGTACAATTCCAATTAATCTGTGCCTGGATCTATCGTGACTAGTGGACGCCCGAGTGCATGGCCGGCTAAGTAGATGCTAGTAGACTGTAACTAACGCCGAGGGTGCCTGGCCTTTGCGCCGCCGACTCTCTTGTCTCTGCTGGGTCCGTGAAGAACGGGGTGGAAAATAGGGAAGGGAGATGCATCAACGAGCCAATAATGCTCGGGGCCGCTAGAAGGCTTGACAGGGTCTCCCCGTCGATATAACGCCGGCTCGCCTACGGAGGGCCAACTTAACTTGGGTCCCGAACAAGTCGATATCGTCGCTCTCCATTCAATCCAAACGAACTAGTAGACTATCAGTAGTGGGTGTCCACTCTCAACTCACTTATTCACTCACTCACTCACTCACTCACTTGCCACAAGAGTATTATTATTATTATTATTCTCTCTCTTGACTTGCCTGTCTGTCCCTTTCTCTTTTCTCTTCCTCTCCCTCTCTCCCCTCTCTCTGTCACACACACACACACACACACACTCTCTCTCTCTCTCTCTCTCCACTCACCCTTACACTATCTATCTATCTATCTATCTACTACTTACTCTTACCCTCCCTCCCCCTTTCAGTCTGCAGCTCCAAATCTCAAGACATAACAACATCCATCCGTCGACTCCCGCCCTCACCCACCGCACCCACTTTCTCTCCTCCCTCCAACAGAGGTACTACCAAGAACCAGAAAAACCAATTCAATTTCACTTTCACTATTTATCCACCTCCACCCACGGACAGTAGACGGCAACCCGGCAAACTTTCAATCATTCAATCAATCAATCGTTATTATTGCCTGACCGTTTTACCACCCCGCCAGCCTATTTCCCATCGGCTCCATTCAGATCTCTCCTTTTCCCCTGTTCCGTTCCAGAGCTGAGCTCGTGTGGTGGCTCCCTCCCTCCACCTCCCCAAACTCAGGTCTCCATCGGCCGCGCACTTCGGGGAAAACGTCCGACCCTGCCGGTGCGTATATCTTGTTCCCTAACGGTGAAGACGCTTGGACAGTAAAAAAAAAGGAATCCACTTGGCTACCGATTCAAGTCAATTTTTAAGGCTGACAACGGTCCAGATTGATTGAATGACTCTCGCATTCATTTAATCTGCGGTCTGTTCCTCCCTCCACCGTCCAGTCCCGTCGAATCCTCTCTCTCTGTCTCTCCCTCTCTCTTCGCTTCCCCTCATTCTTCCCGCCTCCGTCCTCCGCTTCTTCGGTGCACCCCCCCGTCGGCCATCTACTACTGATCGCGCCGGTCGCATTTCTCTCAATCACCCTCATTTTCAATCGTCACAGCCATCATGACTTCCATAAATGGTGGTCCGATGTCTGTGGACCTGAGTGCGGCCAATCGCCAAACTATGACACCAGAGGCCATGCCAAGTAAGTTCCCGGCTTCCTTTGACCTGGAACCCTCGCATTGCTGCTTGTATGCCTGTGGTGATACGATCGACGACCGTTGTTCATTTCATTCCTTACCTGGGGAACATGTGTGTTGGATACACAGAGCATCCCGGATTGGGGAAAGGCTGCAGTCGGCACCGTTCGCTCGTAACCTACCAATTTCTTGATTCTGTCATCTGCACTGCCCGCATGTTGTATGACGTGATGTGCTGTACCTACATGTTCTGTTTTGATCTTGTGATATTTCTTCGCCTGCTGTGGTCTTGCGTTGCTTTGCTTCAGAGAGAATCCCGTCAACTACCCGCTCTGACCCGCTGCTTGCAGGCCAACCCAATTCCAGACCGTCGACAATCGGGGCCGACTTTTTCAAATTCTTCAGCGGCACACAGAAAAAGGTTACTCGAGGTTTGTGCTACCGTGGTGTTCGCTCTTGTCCGTACTCGTTGTAACCTGCTCCCTTCTAGATGGTCAACCCGCCAAACGACGTGGCCCCAAGCCCGACAGCAAACCGGCCCTTACCAGACGACAGGAATTGAATCGCCAGGCTCAGAGGTACGTGGCTCTCCCGTCTCTGCACTTGTCTCGTCAGGAACAGATGCCAACGGGCTGTTTAGAACCCATCGCGAGCGCAAGGAACAATATATACGGGCTTTGGAAACGGAGGTGTCGCGGTTACGAGAGGCATACACGCAAGAGATCTCGGCGGCCAACTTGACGGTGGTTCAACACCGAGATATGGTGCAGTCGCTATCAGACGAAAACGCCATTCTGAAAGACATCCTGACGGCCCATGGCATCAACTACGAGCCCGAAGTCGAGCGGCGCAAGGCTGAACGACCCACCATCGGCTATCAGTCCAGCCCATTTGCCAGCAGTAGTACCGGATCACAGCCCACCGGCGTTGCTCCGTCCAATCCCTCCACGAACAACATGTACACCACGCCACCTACGACAGTCTCGGCCAGCTTGAGTCCGATCACCACTGGGATCGAGCAAATTGATGTGTCGTCGAGCGAGATGTCACCACCGCAAGGGCCGTATCAGGCCGCTCCGTGTGACGCCCTGGCGACGCTAGACCAGATAGCGCCAGTGAGCCGGGCGCCGAGGCAGCCATCGGGCATCTTCGAAGAACTTCCCCAGCTGCAGATTGACTTTATTCTGACGTACGCCCGCCACATCTTCATCTCACAGAGGAGTGTATGACTGACTGCTGTCTAGATTGGAATCGCCGTGTCGGGAACACACCGACTATCTCTGCCGCCGATCGATCACCGAAGCCGATGACGAGGACATGCCATTCTCGGGTCATGCCTTGATGGCGACCTGCCCGCCGCCCAGTTACATCGCGAACACCTCGAACGAACAGACTTATCCGCACAAGACCTACGACCTCCCTCATGCCAACCTGTCGACCCTTCTCAACCTCAGTCGGCAGCTCGTGACGGATGGACAGATCACCCCCATCATGGCGCTTCAGTGTCTCAAGAACCACGAGCTCTACCGCAGCCTGACCAAGGACGACGTCAAGGTGATCATCGAGACGCTAAACACCAAAGTGCGCTGCTACGGCTTTGGCGCGGTGGTGGAAGATTTCGAACTGATGGACTGCCTCAGCAGCGTGCTCGGATCTAAGGTCGAGGGCGCCCTGTCACATCCGGGAGATGAGATGATGTATTCGTGAGCTGGTCTGGCGGTAGTGACCTAATCTGGACGGAGTTTCATGGGGCGATTCATTGGGTTTGGGTATCTGTTCTAACACGGATTTTGATTTGGCGAGGTGTATATAAAAGCTCTGGGAGCAAGGCTGTTCTTTTTCTTCTCACTTCTATCTTCCTTTTGAGGATTCTTCCTATGGGGTTCAACGCCAGAGCGGTGCTGGCCATACAACTTGTTTAATCTTGAAGGTGTCTTCTATTCTATTCTCCTATCTGTTTTGGTATCTTTTTCCATATGGGTTCAGCGATGCCACCCACCTAATCAATAATCACGAGAACCACGAATGTCCAGCTAGCTTAGCTAAATCGCCATAATACATACATACATACATACAAACCATACCCTACAATCAAATAAGACATATAATAATACTAACAATAATAATAATCAAACAGTAATACCTGTAACATCGTCCCCCCTCCGAATCCTCCCCACCACCTCCCTCACCCTCTCCCACGACCCATCTTTCAAAATCTGATACACCCTCTCCAACTCATCCCCTTCTCCTACCCCCTCCTCTCCCAGACCGTCCCCTTCCAAAAGACCATCTACATCAACTTCACCTCTCCCCCCTCCCTCCATAAAATCCTCATGCTCCTGCTCATGCTCATTCATCTGCTGCCGCAGTCGATTCACCTCCGCCCGTAACTCAGCAATGATCTCCGCCTGCGCAATCGCCTGCCTGTCCTCGTCCGGAACAGCGTACTTGCATTCATGCGCGATGTTTCGCGCACTGCAGGTTTCGCATGGTTGGAGACGGTTACACTGCATTTTATTAGATTTAGATTGAAATGTATAGGATGGGGAGGGGGGTCAAGGTACTTTGACTTTCCGGGTGCGGCAGGGGAGGCAAGATGCCGTAGGGCGGGATTTGGGACGGTGGGTGAGAGAGGGGGTGGGCATTTTCTTGGGAATATGGAATGTTGGGTGTGGTAGGTGAAGTTATTGATGAGGTGGTAGTTGATGGTGGATGAATGTGGTAGATAAGTTCATTAGTTAATTAAGAAGTGGCTAGCGGGTTGGTTAGTGGGTAGTGGAATGACTAACCTAACCTTGTTTGGTTTGGTGGGGTTTATTCCTACTTTGTATGAATGAAATAGGGAGGGTGTCTACTGTGGTATTGAATAGTAGATTATCTTCGTTTGATTGGTTTATATATATATGTTGGATTTGGAATTGATAGTTACTGGTCTTTGAATATAGAGTGTGTGGTATGTAAGTGGCTTCGTTTTGAATGTGGGATGTTGTGGTGAATGTGTCAAACTCTACCTTATTTCTACTTCTTTTGCTGTTACTTTTAGTAAGTATATGGGATGGAATGTGTGAGAAGGTATTGGGTGGAGCCAAAAATGTGTCATTTAAATAGAATGTATGGATACAATGGTTAAGGTGTCGATTACTGCATTTCACAGCATACTATCTCTACCTCCACAGTAGTATATAATTCTATTTCATGCAACTAACTTCCTCCAATCTTAACCTCGACACTATCTAATATCATCCTCACAGCAGATGTACTTTACAACCAAACAAGACCCTCCCCTGGCAAGAACACACCTTTCAATGCCATACTTACCCCCTGGTATTCTCTGGCATCTACAAATTCCTCCCAAAGAACCCCACAATCCTCTCCCACGGAATCACCTCCACGCGATCATACAAATCCACATGTCCCGCCCCCCTCACCCACAGCAACTCCTTGGGCTCGCTCGCCCCCCGATACGCATTCTCACTAAACTCCCTCGAATGCGCGCGATCCCCGGAGATAAACAGCACCGGTCTCGGCGCAATCACATCCAAATCCTCCAACGGATAGAAGTTCATAAACTTCAAGTTACTCGTCAATGTCGGATGAGTCGTCAATTCCGGGGTCGATCCGGGCGGCGTCACCTCGCCACGCACCGTGCGGTAGAAATCATAGAATTCGCGATCCACGGCACTGGCGTTGGGGGTGAGGACATTCGGCGTGCCGCCGGTGTATGAGATCGGAGTCTCGGAGCCGTCAGGCTGCTCGAACTCGGGCCAGCGCTGCAGCGCGGCGGACGCAATCACGGCCTGTCTCTGCGTGAGGTTCTGCGAGTGCTGCAGGCCCTGTCGGTTGACGGTGCCCATGTCGTACATGCTGGCCGTGACGATGGCTTTGATGCGTGGGTCGATCTTGGCGGCGCTGAGGGCGAAGCCTCCGCTGGCGCAGACGCCGATGACCCCGATCCGGTCGCGGTTGATCGTGATGGGGTGCGTGATGGAGGGGATGCTGGTGATGCTGGTGGTGTTGCTGCCCAGGAAGTCGACGGCGGCGCTGAAGGCTTCGGTGTATAGGTCGGGGGAGACGGCGTTGCGCGGGGTGCCGGTGCTGCCGCCCCAGAAGGGGAGGTCGATGGAGAGGGTGATGTAGCCTTGTTCGGCCATTTTGGTGGCGTATAGGTTCGCGCTTTGCTCTTTCACGGCACCCATGGGGTGGCCGACGATGATGGCGGGCGCAGGGGTCGAGGTGAGGTTGTTGGGGACGAAGAGGTTGCCCGCAATGAGGGTTTGATATTGGGTTGGGAAGGTCACCGGTTGGAGGGTTACCAGGTTACTCCGGTAGAAGTTGTCGGCGCCCAGGGAGAGGTTTTGCGCTGTGATGCATATTGCATGTAGGATTGGGGCGAGGGTGAGCGCCGTTGGGAGTTGCATGGTGATACAGTGGCTTTGTATGATTTAGTATTGAGGATGGAATTGATGGTTGAGTGATGGGAGATCAGACAGATGAGTACATGGCTTTTATAGCTATTGTCTCTGCGAACATCGTGATGGCTCGTTGCGTGATGGTGATAGTCGTCAGGGGCATATAGTCATGTCTGGCCGAGTCGGGAAGCAGATCACTTCTGGGGTTTCGTCATGCGCATGCAAGTTGCTTACTGTGGGGCGTAAGCTACTCTGCAACGGTCTGGTTACTGGTTGGTTGTTTGTTTGTCTGGAGCTCTTGTTATTGGATTAATGTCCGATTCCATGCTTACATTGATCCAGGGATACCTCACTGCTTCCCCCACTCCGCAAGCACATAAAGGCATCCCCCGATTGTCCTTCTCTTCCGTCCTCCAAGACAAACGGACATCTATCCTTTTTCATCATGCCGCCCTACGTACACACCGGTCCAGTGGACTGCTCCCAGGATGCAGACTGCAGCGCCTTGACAGGCAAAACCGCCATCGTCACAGGCGGTGCCAACGGCCTTGGTGAAGCCTATGTCCGCGCACTCGTCGCAGCCGGGTATGCCTCCCACCTCTTCCACTTATTTACGACTAATGCAAGCTCAACCACAGTGTCCACGTCTGTATTGGCGACATCGACACAGAGAAAGGCCAGAAACTCGAATCTGAGCTACCAGGGTAAGTCCCTTCTTTCCCAATACTACCGTCATCCTACCCTGACTAGCCCCAAGCACCAAATTCATCCCCTGCTCAACCGGCACCTGGACCGATCAAGTCCGTCTATTTGAAGCAGCAGTTACCCTCTCTCCAACCAACCGCATCCACTACGTGATCGCCAACGCCGGCATCCACCGCGTAGATGAAATCTTCCAGCCAGGACCCGAATCCCTACCCGAACCAGACCTAAGCATCATCGACATCAACATCAAGGGTCCTCTCTACACGGCCAAACTAGCCATGCACTACTTCATCCGCCAGAACGGGACCACACCCGCCCCAGAGCAGGAAGATACATGTTTGATCCTCATCGGCTCTGGTGCCGCCTTCCTTGATGTGCCACGCTCACCGCAGTACTGTGCCAGTAAGTGGGCGATGCGGGGAATCATGCATTCCCTGCGTCGGACGACGTATTACTACGGGTCCCGAGTAAACGTGATCAGTCCGTGGTATGTGCACACCGGGATTTTGTCCGACGAGGCATTTGCACATGTTAAGCGGGCCGGGGTGGAGTTTGCCACAGCGGAGGATGCAGGACGCTGCTTGCTGAGGATCTTGGCAGATGGGAAGGTTAATGGGCATTCGTTCTTTGTGACGGCTCGGAAGTGGGCGGAGAAGGGGTTTATGGATTTGGACTTGGAGGATTACGGGGATGATGCATTACTGGGGGAGGTGCAGGAGATGCAGATGTGCAGTGCCCCGGTGGAAGCCGGGTTGTTTGGTTAGATGTTGTAGTGTAGTTCGGTAGTTTATCGGCAATTATTGGACATGTTATTGAATTATAATGAATATGGGACCATAATTGAGGCCGAGGTCGGAGATAGCATCAACCCAGGGTTGGGATTCTTCCATGGTTAAGGGTCTCCCAGCTCCATCGCATCCCGGACGATGATTGATGGATTGCCGGATAGCGGGTCTGGCTTGGCGTAAGCAAGATGCATTAGTGCCGGATAGCAGCCAAGTTTATTCTACTGTATGTGTGTGTCTCCCACAGCTTCTTCATCCAGAATCTGTCTTCTAGAATGACTTGGAACTTCAGGCAACATCATTCTCTCAGGCTAGCACTGCCCAGAGAAGTCCCAATCGACCTTGGCACGCTTGGCTGAATACACATCCACGCAACACATCCGTCTTCTCTCTCTGCTGTCGACATCATCCTGATCTGCATCAGGACGCTGGTTCGAGTCGGACGATTACAAATGTCCCTTATGTGGCAGTGCATCATGAGCTCTGGTGGTTGCTGCTTATGGCTGTGGAGTACTGGCTTACCTCTGTATCGGAGATAGCAGCCTCAGCCTCTACCATCTATCCATTGCTCCAGGAAGGGTATTCTGTTGCCTAGATATGATGTGTATACGCTCATTACGATGTTTATGTCTGTGTGTTTACTGGGTAGAGCTCTCGGTTATGGAGTATATATACAGATCATAGATGAAGCAAAGCATCATGGGCGGCTCAATCTATTCGATCTGCATCAATGTTCAAAGTTGTCATGAGGATCTTCTATGATGTTCTTTATGTGGTGTGCACATTCATCCTGATTCAGAATGTTTTAGGTATGACAGATAACTGGTCCTACTGGTGAGAACCATCCTTACATTACTAGGCCATTCGGTTCGAAACCCAGCCACAGAATATGCAGCCCGGCTCGACCAGGTTGTGATCCACCCCCAGTCACGAACCACCTTGGTCGAGGGCCAACTAGACATTACTATAGGGGTTCCTGGACATGGCCCGGTGCTGCTGCAGCTGGAACCCAATCGGGACATTTTTGTCCCGGATACTTATATCGAGTATTTGAGCGGCACAAACCCTCAACCACTCAATGCAGACAGGGAAAGAGTGTTTCGGGGTGAGGTTTTGATAAACTCCTCCAGCAATGCGTGGCAACCGGCAGGACGAGCACGCATATATCTCGTTCAAGGTGGGACAAGTCCGCTGATTGAGGGAGCCTTCACTCTGTTCGATCAGCAATATCACGTCAACTTAGTCACGCAGACCAACTCCTCCCATCCGCACATGGAAATTAGCACGTCTGGGGATTCTACAAGGACACTGTCTCAAAATAGTGTCTTCCCCCGCCAATCCACCGAAGACAACACATGCTCCAGGCCCCGGAGGGTTGCTCTGATCGGCCTTGCCACAGATTGCTCTTACCGTGCCGCATTCGCCTCCACAGATGAGCTTCGCCGAGGATTAATCAGCATGGTGAACACTGCATCAGAAGTCTACGAGAGGACGTGGAACATATCGCTCGCCATCCGCAACATCACCATCAGCGACGAGTCATGCCCCGAAACACCCCCGCGGGACACCGCATGGAACGTCGCCTGCTCCAGTGGGAATCTGGACTGGCGACTCCAGCAATTTGCCGCGTGGCGACGTTGGCACTACGACCCCAATGCCTACTGGACTCTGATGACGAATTGTCCCACCGGGAATGTGGTGGGCGTATCGATCGTGGGAGGGCTCTGCACTTCTTACTCCGGGGCAAATGTAGTGGCACGGACGTCCAATCAATGGCAGGTTTTTGCGTACGTTCACTCGGCCAGTTATGCCCTAAGAGCTATACTAACTTTGCTGTATGGATATAGCCACGAAACCGGCCACATGTTTGGCGCGAACCATGACTGCGACTCTCAAACCTGCTCCACCTCTAATGGAGATTGCTGTCCCCTGTCTTCGAGCACCTGCGATGCCGACGGACAGTATATCATGAACCCATCTTCCACATCCTACCAAACGTCCTTCTCGCCCTGCACTGTCGGACAAGTCTGCTCCTTACTCCGCTCTGGCAGAGTAGAGAGCGACTGCCTTGTGCACGGCAACGATACCGGGCCTACCATCAGTGGGCCTTCTACACCTACCGGTGAGTGTGGTAATGGCATTGTCGAGGATGGTGAGGAGTGCGATTGCGGTGAGAACTGCGCCGACAATTCCTGCTGCGTCAACTGCCGGTTTGTGGATGGCTCGCAATGTGGCAGTGGCAGTGACCGTTGCCGATCTGGACGCTGCGAAGGTAGTGAGGATCGCCGCCCATTAGGGGGATATGAACCGCTGGTTATTGGTCTGGCTGCCGGTATAGGTGGGGGGTTGCTTCTTGGAATTGTGATTGCCATTGTTTGGCGTTGCTGTTGTCGGAGGAGGAGAGTGGATAAACAGGCCGAAATAATATCTGGACCTCCTTCTTACGCTAGAGAAGTAAATAACTATCTATACCGATAGTTGAACACCTATATGGATTAGCGAGATTTAGATTCTTGAAACTTTATGCTGCTTTGTAAGTAAATATGGCAAATAGTTGATCTCGAACCGATAGTTGCCACCATCACCATTTCCGATCCATGAATAGAAGACCCACCGTCCCAAGTTCGAACCAAGCCTTATCTCTTGAGTCTCAAGTTCCAAGGCTTCAGCCTAGAATTAACGTTCAGACCGAAGAATCACCGTTTCCCCGAGTGGGTCAGCTACTGGTAGACTAGCCGTGCATAAATAAGCCTGCAGCTCCGCCGTCAGCAACTTGCATCCACCAATAACCCACACTATGTCTCGACACGAACCATCCACAATGGATCCGATAGCTCCTGCATCATCAAACACTGTGACTCTCCGGCCGATGCCTCAGCTAGAGCATCTCTGGACGCCCGAAGACGATTGGACGGGGGTCAGCGATCGAACCCACCGTCGCCGGCTGCAGAACCGCTTGAATCAACGAGCCTATCGTATGTCTGTTCACAACCAACGCTGATTATCCATCTGACCGTGCCAACTAGGCCGAAAACACAAAGTCGCTACGGGGAATTCTTCATCCTCATCCTCATCCTCGTCCTTATCCCCATCTTCATCCAGCACTCAAACCTTAATCCCGCATTCCTCCACTATCCACCACCACCCCACAACACCAA
Source organism: Aspergillus welwitschiae (assembly GCF_003344945.1). NCBI lineage: Eukaryota > Fungi > Ascomycota > Eurotiomycetes > Eurotiales > Aspergillaceae > Aspergillus > Aspergillus welwitschiae. Next base: position 931,643 of record NW_020798698.1, read on the forward strand.
CACCACCAACATCAACATCAGACGAATTTGACGATCTCCACTGCCACCTCGCCCCTCACAACTTCCATCAAATCCGGCATGCCTTCACCATCCTCGCCACGCAAAGCTACCTCACCAACTCACCCCGTCTCGAACACCTCCTCAGTCTCTCCCGCCTGAACGTCCACCGCGCCATCAACGACAATATCCGCATCCTGGGCATGACTCCCGCCTGGCTACGGCCCGATGATGCGCTCTCCATATTCAACAACAACACCATCATCACCAATAACCCCTCCTTTCTTCCAGACGTAGATATATCTACCCTTCCCGAAAGTCTCCGCCCCACAGCTCTGCAGCGCCTCGTCCCCCACCACCCCTGGCTCGACTTCTTCCCGTTCCCCGAAATGCGGGATCGGTTGATTGTGGCGGCGACGGCGGGCTACTTGGATGAGGATGAGCTGTGTCGGGATCTCATGGCGTTTTGGGATACTAGGAACTCCGGGGCCACGTTGGTCGTGTGGGGGGTGCCGTGGGATCCGTGGAATTGGGAGGTTACGGAGGCGTTTTTGGCGAAGTGGAGATGGGTGGTTGTGGGGATAGGGGGGTTGAGGAGTAGTACGAACTATTGGAGGGGGAGAAGGGGGGAGGGGGGGTTGAGGTTTTAGCAGATGTTGTATAAAAGTTTGGTTGGAGGTTTGTGGAGGAGGTGTGTATGATACTGTTCATTCGTCCTGTAGTGTTCAAGGTTCTGCATCTGAACACTAGAGTGGTTTATTTTAGGGTTCTTCCAGTCATGCCTCTAGTCACCTGTCCACATGTCATTCCCCCAGTACAAGGCACCGTCAGATCCTCCATCTTAGTTTCTCTTGCAGCAGACATCACCTGAAACATGCTGATCTGTCCATGATTAGACTACGCAACCTAAATGGACGTCCCTTTACCATCCCTTCATCATCCCCGACCCTCGACAATAATCGTGGACTGTTTCTTTCCACAGCGCGGTTCGCATTTGTCACTACAGGATGTCCTGATAAGTTCCACTTGGCACCGGGCCTAAAAGGGCTCTATTGGCTCTTTGAGGTATTGGAGAATGTTCTTCCCTGTGGACTCATCCATTTGCCGGTGAAGTCTGTCAAAGCGCACGATTCCGAATTAAACCGGTGGTTGCCCAACTCGTCTACAGTACTTGTCAACCTGGCTACGCCTAAGCTGCGTGACGCAAGGAATATTGCAGCAGCACTAGAGACGCTTCTTAGTACGCGGGTGGATGCTTTGCGGCTGCGGGTGTTATGGAAGCTGCCGAAGCATGCTCTAGATTGTGATCATGTATACAAAGAGGTCCTGGAGATGCTGCATGAGGAAATCCAACCGGAACAGGTTCGCATTCTGTTCTGATTCGAAGTAGTCCCTCTGGCTATGCTTCAGACTGATAGATTAACCTGTAGGATACATCATGGGGGAGCCAATTTGTGATAGCTCTGCTTGCTTAATGCTTGCTGCTCACTATTTAGAATAGGGCCAGTCTGACTCAACAGAACGGATGTGCCTCATGTCGTCCTCGCCGGCTGGTAAGATTGCTACCAGTTGGCATCGCTTCTACGCAATTAAATCATCCGCGCCAGGCGTGGATGTCGACGAGCTAAGCGTGCGCTGCTCAAAGTCATCCGTAACTCATCTTACAGGGCAGCACAGCAGAGCTGTCCAGACTATATCACAAAAAAGAAGACCGGGGAGGAGAAGCAGACAAGACCACTGAGCTAGTTCACCATCCTGAACGAATGGCCCTACCTATCCCCAACGTCGACGAGTCTGGACTCCCTACCAGGGACCACTTCCAGACCATAGAAAACGCATCAGGGGACACACTAGAAACAGTCCCGTCCCCTCAACTTCCCAACCACTTCCACAACATCCCAGGGTAAGTCTCCCCATCTACATCTTCACCTCCCAACCCCATCTGACACCCTCCTCCAGCTTCATCTCCCTCCAACCACTCCTCGAACTCCTCATCGTCACCCTCTCCACCAACACCTCCATCCTCCTGCCCATGATCGGCTACTCCCTCCTCCTCATCCCCCGCCTCCGCATCCCCATCCTCATCTACCTCATCTACATCAAATACCTCAGCAAAGCGCACCAATCCCCATCCCCCCTCCGCTCCAACCTCCTCCACAACCACCCCCTCTGGACCCTCTACACCACCTACTTCCCCATCAGCCTCTACCGCAGCCATCCCCTCCCCCCGCACCGCAAATACCTCTTCGGCTACCACCCGCACGGCGTCTCCATCCGCGGCGCCATCGCCGCCTTCGCCTCCAACGGCGCCGGCTTCTCCTCCCTCTTCCCCGACATCACCAACAACACCCTCCTCGTCTCCGACAAAACCATGCGCGCCCCTTTACTCCGCGAATACGCCCTCGCTCTGGGCATCAACGGCGTCAGCTACACTTCCTGCGTGAACCATCTCGCTCGCGCCGGCCAGGCTATCACCATCTGCATCGGGGGAGCGAGAGAAGCTCGCTATGCAAAGCCGAATACCATGGACTTGGTGTTGAATGTCCGGAGAGGGTTTGTGCGTGTGGCGGTGCAGACGGGTGCGGACCTCGTTCCGGTGATGGCGTTTGGGGAGAATGAGCTGTTTGATGTTGGGACTGTTGATGAGGTGGTGAAGGGGAGGGCTTGGGTGGGGTGGGTTCCGCGTGCTTGGTATGCGGTGACGGGGATGAAGGTTCGATGGGTTGGCGGGAGATGGGGATTGATCGTTCCGTATCGGAGGCCGGTGAATGTGGTGGTGGGGAGGGCAGCTGTGAGGGAGGAGAGAGGGGTAGAGGATGTCGATGATGATGATGGGTATGTGGAGGAATTGCATGGGCGTTATGTGGAGGAGTTGAGGCGGTTGTGGAGGGAGTGGAGGGATGTGTTTGGGGTGGAGAGGGGGGTGAGGTTGAGGATTGTTGAATAGTTTGTCTTATTCAATTGTGTATTCAGTCTTTTGGAATGTGAGTGTTTACTTAGTGTCTGGTTTACGTGTGTATAATAGGTGGAGATGTCAATAGGAAATCTACTGGAAGCTGCGTGCGTCGTTGCAATTGGATTATAAATCGTAGAACATAATGGACATACTCTATGTTGGAGACGTCGTTCGTAACTAACTTTTAAAATGCAAGGACAATCAATATGCACATGAGATAGAAGATAGAAGAAAGATAGCTTCTCTTTACTCCTCAGCCTCCTCCTCAGCAGCCTCCTGCTCCTCAGCAGCGACCTCCTCTTCCTCCTCAAAGGTAGTAGCAGGGACGCTGTACAGACGCAGGACAGGACGGTTGGGGTCCTTGATAAGGACGTACTTGGTGACCTTGTCCTCATCCTCATCGGCATCGAGGGCACGGATGCGGTCGACGATAGTACGAACGATACCCCAACCGTTGCCGAGGTTCAGGTTCATCTGGGCAGCCAGATCACGGGGCTTGTAGCCGACAACACCGAGGACGACGTGACCAGCGGCCGAGCGGGGGTTAGCACGAGAGACGAAACCCAGCTTCATGCCGTCAGCCTTGGCGAGGATGGCCTGGGTGGTCCAGCGGGCGAGCTTGACGCTGTTGTTCTTCATCTCAGTAGCAACAACGGCACCGCGCTGGGACCAGAGCTTGCTGCGCCAGTCGAGGGCACCGCCGGAGCCCTGGGCCTTGCTGTCGAACTCGTTGAGGGCCTTGACGAGCAACTGCTGGTCCTCGCCGTTGACGGGGTTCTTCATGATGGCGTCGACTTCGGTACGAACGATCATGTTGACGGGCTCATCGTCGCGCTCCAGGGAGAGGTCGAAGCGACGGTACTTGTAGGCCTTGGAGGCGAGGGGCTCGGTCTCCTCGGCGGCGTTGTAGAAGGGGTTAGGGTGGGCCAGGGAGACCTTGCTGTCCTCGGACTCGACAACGGTCTGCAGGGCGAAGTTGTGGTTGATGAAGGTGGCTTCCATGGCCAGGGCGCTGGGGGTGTTGATGGCATCCTGCTTGTTGGCGGAGTCGGCCAACTCGAGGGGAGCGTCGGCAGCGTTCTCGTTAACGGTGACCAGGTCCAGGGAGGCGCCTTCGCGCTTGTCGAAGTAGATCTTGTTGCCCTGGTGGACGATGACGATATCCCAGGAGTAGACACTGCGGGGGGCGCACATGAGCATGGACAGGATGTCCGAGGTGGCGAAGATGGTGGCCTCGTTCTTCTCGGCCAGTTCCTGGATGACGGGGTCCTGGGTGGTGGTGACGTTGTAGGCGGCACGGTCGAGGGACTGGAGACGGCGCTCGGCGTTCTTGACGGGCGCCTTGTCGTAGGACCGGTCGTAGTGGTAGAGGAAACCGTACGAGTCGACGTCCTCACCCTCGGGGGCCTCGAGGTTCAGCTTGGACAGACGGCTGAAGTCAACCTCCTCCAGCATGTTCCAGTCGGGGCGGACGTTGACCGAGGGCTCACGGGTGCGCTGGGGCTTGTCGTAGTCCTTCCAGCCGAAGCGACGGCCACGGTTGCCGCGGCCACCAGAACGGTTGTCGTAGTAGCGGTCACCACCCTGGCCACGGCCAGCGCCCACGCGCTGGAAGCCGGCACGACCACCGCGCTGGGCACCACCGCGCTGGGCGCGGCCACGGAAGACGGTACCACCGCCACGGCCGAAGGTACGCTTAGCGGAGCTGCGGGTGTTGTCGACAACGGAGAAGGAAGATTCGTCTTCGGCGACCTGGACGGCGAAGAGGCTGGAGGAACCGGCACCGTAGACTTGCTGGTCTGGAGGGAAACAGTTAGTTGCTTGGTCTTGGCTTGGCTAGGATATATTTAGGATAAAGGTATACCTCTGTAGTTGCGGTTGTAGGCCTGGCGACCGGCACGGTTAGGGTCCTTGGACTCGGCAGTCCAGTCAGCCATACGGCCCAGCTTGTCACCCTTGGAGAAGGGAGCGTAGGGGACGCCCTGCAGCATGTTGTCGCTGGCGGTAGCGGGGCCCCAGGTGTCTTCGGCCGGCAGAGCGGCGACGATGTCTGCGATAGAGATGGGAGCCATGATGTCTGATTTGGGGATGGCCCTCAGAATATAGGAATTAAAAGGGATAGGAGGAAAAAAAACCCAGAGGGGAGAGTCTGGGGAAGAAGCTGGGAGGGGAGGATCGCAGAGGGCGGATATTGACCGACTTGGGCTTCACTTTCGACTTTGCACTTTTTGTGTCGCGAGTCTGTGGCGCAACCCGTCTTGGCACGAGCCGCACTGCACCGCCACAGTTACGATAACAGTCAGGTGATCTGCACAATAGTTGTGCTGCATTCACATGCTTGCTGAGTAAGACAACAAGGCATTGTCCGTTATGCACGCTATCCACGGTTTATTTGGAATTGCTTTTTGTGTTCTTATCATCATCCAAATTCAAGTTATGCCCGCTTATCTCTCATGTAATCGAATGTATGACAGCATACTTGATAGATCGACAATGGGTTTATTTGCTCAGCCAACTAGTGGCTTTTCCACATCCCCCAGTCCAACTAAATCTCCGATCTCATGTGAACTTAATTCCATCCAGCGAACATGTCAAGGGATCTGCTATCTGAGCGCTTGGCTCTATACCCAATGTGGATTTACGTAAAGGATCGTCTATCAGTTCCTCCAGCTGCAAGGCTGAGAGTAGTTGTTCCTGAGATCCAGCTGAGATCATGGTTCCTGATCACGATTGAGGCTCGATTTGGGGTCGTGTCTGTCCCTGTCCATGAGCGATCCTCGGTTTGCTGGCAGGGAACCGAGACTGCATTCACTCGCGGTACTTTAGCCACGAACCTCACTTTGAACCTGGGGTATGCGATCTATATGCGACCCAAATGCAGTGCAACGCTCACTGCACATTCGGAGATTTCAATTCCAAATAGTCATTCTATAGATCGTTCCCAATTTTTATCCGGCTATCGCGCATGCCTCTTGTCCTTGGATGGCTAGGGTTGTGTCTGACTCGCCACCCGAATAAGTTCTAATTTGGTTCAACTGATAAGACGGCGTTGCCTGACAGGCAGGCTTTATTCAGCTGGCCCCAGATTCCGAACTATTGGATTCTAACTCTGTCCCATGCAGGTACGGTCTTCCCCAGAATTGGGAATGATCGATCGACTTCTCCATAGAGTTCTTCGCTTGCAGCGGTACCTGCAGGAGACCAAGGTGCCACAGACTATGACTGGGGCGTCGTTCATCCGGAAATCCTTCGGCTTACCCTTCCATGCTCCAGCTTCCGGAAACCGGATAGTCTCTCGTCTGCACAGCACCGATCTATCCCGATGCGACTTGCTTTTGAGGTAATGTCCATCGGTCCTCTTGGCCGAGTGTGACTGAAGGAACTACCTCGAGATAACCATCAGGATTTTGATTGGGAGTTTCCGTGGAACTATACAACTCAGACTTTCAGCTCAATACCATGATTTGAATTTCGATCCTTAGTAATTGGCCTCTGCTCAAACCTATATAGGACGCTTGAGTCCCTCTGTAATTCCTCCAGCATCAGACACAAAAACCTCATACCAGAATACAAAGACATTCTTCTACAGCACCAGCAGCGCTCATTCTCCTGCATCTTTGCAATCCCATCATCATCATCACCATCACAATGCAGTTCACCACCGCTCTCTCCATCCTGGCCATTGCCACCACCGCCGTTGCTTCAGCCATCCCCGCCGCTCAGGACAGCACTGCGTCTCTTGAGGCTCAGGTGAAGCAAGTGGCCGCTCAGCGGGGCACCTCTGATGGCACCATCAGTACCGTCACGGAGGCGCAATGCATCCCTCCCATCTTGTGCTGTGGCTCCCTTACCACTCCCCTTGACCCTCTTGTCGACCCTATTCTTCTGGACCTGGGCATTGATGCTTCCAACATTGTTGGCTCCATCGGTCTTCTTTGTATGTTGCCAGATTCTTTACTTCCTCAAGACCGGATAATGGGTTACTAACGAGATATACAGGCAAGGACTACGACGACAGCTGCACATCAGCTCCTCAGTGCTGCACTGAGATCAACCTCTTGGTAAGTTTCTTCCTACGAAGATATGATATCAGGCTAACGACAGTGTAGAACGGTCTTGTGGCTCTCGGATGCTCTTCCCTGGAGCAGTAAATGATTGGAGACCTTAGAAGTCTGGGGCTAGTCTACATGGCGTGAGGACTGTACTATTATCCTGTCGGACCTATTGAGTCCGTCTGTTAGCGATACTTAATTTAATAGCATATATGGACTTTCGTTCTCAGCTTTCCCATTAAGTCTTGTTTTGCAGATGAGTAGTCTAGTAGAGATTACCTCAGGGATTAAAAGGGGAGACATCATTCTGACCACATCGAGCAGTCACCAATGCCATGCCAATCAAGCTTAATCCGTTCCACGTTCTATATCAGACAGTGACATAGTTGTCCCTTCTCTAAGCTGTAATTCCAACATATATAGACAGATTGTTTGTCAACATCATTTCCAAGTATCCGATCATATAATCTAACCCATCTATACACAACCCCCCTCGCAAACAATAAGAACTAAGGATATCATCTCTCACTCACCAACGCCCCTCCAATCCACTTCCCAGTTCAATCCCCACCAACTCCAACCCTCAAGAACAGGAATAGAACCCCTCAATTACTAGTCTCCAGCACCTCCGTCCCCTCCACCTCCGGCAAATACTCCCTTCTAGCCTTACAATAAAACTCCACCTGAGGCCTCCATTTCCTGGCCGCCTCCCCATCCATCGTGCCCGACGGCACCACCACAAACCCTTCAGCCCGGCTACTAGTCACATACACCGGGGATCCACAGACGCGACAGAATCGTCGTTGCAACGTACTTCCGGTGTCGACTTTAGTGTCTGTGAAGCTTTGGATGAGGGACTCGCCGGATTTGATGGTCAATTGCTAGACATATGTTAGCTTCAGATGTTTCTCGAAATAAGAAGATAAAGAGAGAGAGGGAAGGAAGAACTAACTGATTCTTTCATAAAGCTGTTGGCCATAAAGCTGGACCCCGTGAACTTTCGGCAGTTGTCGCAGTGGCACATTACTCGTTTCATGGGTTCGCCGGTGACTTCGTATTGGATGCCGCCGCAGAGGCAGCTGCCGGTGATGACTTCTGGGGTGGCGGGGGCGGATGAGGTGGAGGTGGTGAGATCCATGGTTGTGGCGAGGGGGTAGTATTCTAAATTTGGATGGTAGGTTGGGGTAGGTTTGGATTTGCTAGGCTAGGAATTAAAATAGGTGCTGGGGTTCTTGTCCGGGGTTATCTAGTAATTATGTAGAGAAATGATGGAGAGGGGAGAGGGTCAACTAGCCATCCCATAGTAGCTGACAAATAGGCTCACTAGCAACCTGGCTGATTAATGCTGACTGTGTTCCTGCGCTTCTGTTTCCGCTATTATGGGGAATGAACCGAAAAGATAGTAAGATCTCTACGTGAGTCAGTGTCTTTTTGTGTCAGAATATAACTCAGATGATATTCGATCTATCCATCCTGGCCAATGGCTCAAGTTAAGCTTAGTTGTGCTGACGCCACCAGCAACCTATCGGTTTCCATCAGCTTCGATAAAGCGCCGGATAAGCTGCCTTGATCATGTCCGCGCCCTAGCGTGGTTTTAGCATGCATTCTTCACCAAAAGGAACTTCTGAATTGAAGTAGTGACTCACCTTCTCCCCGATCATATACACAGCATTCTGAATCCGACAGTCAGGAATAAGGGGGATAATGGATGCATCCACGACCCGAAGATTCTGCACGCCGTGGACGCGAAGCTCCGGGTCAACCACGCCCTGGGCAATGTCCTTGGACAGTCGGGCCGTGCCGCAGGGGTCTATGACGTGAACATGAGTTAGTTGCTGTGCGCGTCAAAGTTGAGTGATTGAGTAGCTTACGGTATCCCGTTTGCGACCGCTCTAAGATCATCTTGTTCATGGCTTCATCCGAATGCCGGGGCATAGGCCATGGGTAGTCTTCCCCGAGAATCTCTTTCATCCCATCTCCGGTCATGAGGATATCGTCCACAAAACGGACGCCCTCCCGCAAGGCTAGGATGTCAAGTTCATTGGAGAAGAAGTTCAGATTGATGTATGGTTGTTGGTGTGGATCGGCCGAGTTGAGCTTCACTTCTCCGTTTCTGGACAGCGGACGGAGAAGATCGACGATGACAGTGAGCCAGTCGCCTTCGGGAGGAACGGGGAAGTGCCACTGGAAGGCGTCGGAGAACATCGGCTACAACTCATCAATATCTTCTCGCTAATTAAAGGGTAAGAAAGGTGACTTACCACAAAATCAATCTCAAAATGCGGCTGCCCCTCCGGCCCAAATGGATCCTGACCACCATTCTGCGCCTTCGCCTCGCGATACTCCTTGTATCGCTCCAGACGATCATCAATGCGTGGCAGACCTACCAATTCCAGTAACCCACTACTGAAGGGCCCCTTCTTACTAGTGCGATACTTCTGCAAAGCAGCGCTCTGCGCAGGACCGGCACGGAGAAGATGACTATCAAGACCAGTCCCATCCTTCAGCCGGAACACATGCGCAAGAATAGGATGATCATGCAAATTCTGGCCAACATGCTCCGAATCCACGACCGAGTCAATTCCATGACGAGCTAACTCGTCCTTCGGACCAATCCCGGAGAGCATCAGCAGCTTTGGTGTCTCGAAGACGCCGCACGCGAGTATAATCTCATACTTAGCAGTGAAAGTCAATTCAGTCCGATCGGCGCCAATTACAGTGACACTTGTTGCTTTGACACCATCAAAGTTGACTTTCTTCCCGATCGCAGAACTCAGAATCGTCACGTTCGGCTTATCAGTCAAATACGATGCACTGGTCGACCGCACCCCGCCGTAGATGCTGTTGACACAGTGCGTCAGACCCTCCATCTTGCCGGAGTAGATGTCCTCGCATGTCTTCTGGCCTTTGCTGGTCCATGCTTCGGTCAGTGCGTCACGGAAGGTGTGTAGTTCTGGGACGAGGTCTGCGTGGGATACGTGCAGAGGACCGTTGCGGCCGATTTTGGATAGCTCTGAGGGGTAGAGGTTGTCGTCGTCGTGGTAGGTAGCGGGCTAGTTCAGTCAGCATTGGCCCATATTCCCTTTATTCCTTGTTTGATTCATTATTTACCTTATTGAAATACTCTTCGCACCCATCCCAATTCCAGGAAGGACCCCCATATTCCGCCCATGCATCGAAAGTCCCTTTACTGCCTCGAATCCAGGTATAGTAATTCAAAGAACTACTCCCCCCGAGTACCTTGCCCCGGGTGTTAGGCTTCTCTACCCGCTCATAGTACGGCTTGTTGATCATGGTAGACTTGTACGCCCAATCATACTGGCTGTCACGCAGTCCAAAGGCAGATGATGGCGTGGTGATCTCTGAGATCTCACTCGGGTTGCTAGCTACTGTCAGAATGGCACAGTGATTGGTTGGTTGGTCGACTGCTTAGAGGACATACCTAACGCCTGCTTCAATGACCAAAACTCTCACGTCGGGGTTCTCGGCCAGTCGACCGGCCACGACATTTCCAGCTGTGCCGCCTACTTCTTGTCAGATGGTAGACCATATAAGGGGAACAAAAATAGAAACAGACCGCCAACAACGACAAAATCGAAGTTATCTTCAACAGGAACCGTCATTGTTTAGGAGCAGAACGAACGAGATATGGATGGTGATCGAACTAATTGAAATGATTCCTAGTACTTACTATATGTAAAACACTATCACTAGTCGGTAGTAGTATTTATGTAGACCAGATGCCAGAAGTTATGTCAACATCTCGGCATCAAGATATGTCGACAATGACGTATACCGGCTGCTCCACCAGCGCGTAACCCGCGCAGACAATCTTGTCACTTCAGGACTTGGTAAGACATGTCGATCCCGAGTTATTTCCGGCTTATCTTTCATTCAAGGTCACTGTGGGGTGTGCATCCACCCTGCTTTTCTTAAGAGAATCGAGAGCATGACAATGGAGTTGGTGGCTGATTGACCCACTCAGCTGCGGGACTAACGGTTGCTGAAGCTTGTTTTTCCTCGAGCCCTGTGGTGATCCGGCGGGGCTAGGTCGGATGGATCGGATGCTGAGGGGGGATGTTTCTGTGAAGCAGGTTGGGGATCTATTTGTAGAAGTACTTGTATCACAGAGTACCTTGGTGGTGTCCATTAATTGTGGTTCCACTAATCACCAATTCAAGCATAGCTTCAAGTATGATTAGCCCTCCATCAGCTGCATCTACGATGGTTATTGGAGTACATATCTTTAAACGGCCATTTTGTTCGATAAGAGTACCAATCAAATACCTCGTCTTAATTAGGTCACTACATAACAATCTTCATTCTTGGCGAAACCCTGATGGAGGACCGAGAATTCGAGGAGGGGACCGGAGACTCCGTCGCATATGATCCACTACGCCATACTTCATTGCCATCGCTAATGATGCAAAACACAGCCAAGCGAAGTATGGCGCTGCCGGGGGGATAAAAAAACCGGCGATAACTGTAACGAGCCCGCAGCCGAAAAATGCACGTGCACTATTCTTCTCACCTTTCCATGATCTGTTGAGATCGGCAGAGTCTGTATCGAGGTTCCCGACATCATGCAGTACCACTTGCCGTGGCACAGATACAAAATTGAACCACGCATAGTAGGCACCTTCGTCCGTGTGCCCTTTGATGATTAGCTTCCCAATTCCATCATCGATAGCCATTCTTTCAGAAATAGCAAAGGTCCTTTTCGCTGGGACTAGCAAGTGGAATACCACGTTATCTGCGTTGACCGGATCTATTTGTCTAAGCGACCGACGATTCTGCCACATTAGGGAAAATACAGCCTCAAGGTTGGAGGCCATTCCGCCGAAGGAGGATGGGAAGGGGCTTTTCCGGGCCCGTCTCTCGAAGACCTCGTTGGCACTGGTTGTCCGATTGTAGACATAGAAAGCATGACGGCCAACGGACTTTTCTCCACCAGCATTCTCAATCTCATTGTCGACAAATCTATAAATAAAATACCCGAAGCCTTGGGTCTGCCAGCTTTGAACCCTTGCCGTCGTCTGATAGCTCAGTTCATCTGGCACATCCTGGAGACGTAGCCCGATGGTCTGTAACTCCCTCGGTTTTGTCTGTGTATCGAGGGCTGTACTTACCAGAGCACACGAAGCAAAGACGGCAGTAAATTCAGGCCCAGCGTTGAAGGAATTACTGAGGATTTTGAACGTTTGGGCTGAACCGCCAGTGAAGCTGCTTATTGTTTTGTTAATGGTCTGTTGTTTTTGCTCATTTTATACGGTGAACTTCCAACGACGTACCCACCAATCCTGTGCTCAATCATATTCTCTTCACACAGAGAGAAACCGATATCAGCTGCCACGTTTGAAGGTTCCCCAGCGGTCGCTGCGAGATTGCGGAGCATTTGTATGATTATCTGATCCGAGATGTCATTGGGATTATCTTCGACGGGCTGGGACGTGCACGTAGGGTTCTGGGAAATGGCTTCGAGGATGCGCTGGGCTATACGACTTGCAGAGGCAACGAGGCTAGTAACTGGCTTGTTGAAGATAATACCAAGTGCTTTTAGTATGCTAAACGATCCTTTCGCCGTAGGATCCATAAGAGGTTTCAGGTCGTGGAAAAGTCGGACATAGGCTTCATCACGAGAGATACCTGGATAGCACTGCTGTATGAGACATTCTAGCTCTGTCCAACTCAGGGCGTTTGCAGACATCTGGCCAAGAGTTCAGTATGAGGCAGGTACGATGTCGGTCATAGAAGCAATTCAGCTGCGGTAAACTGTGATGGTCACACAAGCGAGTCAGAACGTGGATATGTCGATAACTTAGGGTAGTAATACATGTAAATCGAAATATAATATTGCTCTGGGGATGTGTGCCGATGTAAGGATCAACTCAGCGATGTCGAAGAGATTTGTATAGAGTGAAGGGGGGTGGGGCGAAGTATTAATGTTGCGGCGCAGCACCTCCCCAGCGCTTGGATTGAAGACTTCCGGTCCAATCAACAAAGGGTGAATCAAAGGTTTGCGACAGTAGATAAACATGGTTCATGACGGCAGCGGTGAGAAGCTCTGCAGGGGAACAGATGCAGTAGATCATCGCGCTGGACACGTGAACGTTAGCAACGGTCATCAACAGCAGAGATAATACGGGTCTTGGGAGTAAGAAAATCAACATGTAAGCAAGCCAACCTCTACTGAGAGGAACAATGCTCAATAGCGGTATAGATTGCTGGCTTGAAGTTCGAACGGCAGTATATCGCTGATGCAAAATGGCATAACGCGGTAGTGGTCTGAGGTGTGGAATGAGGAACACAGCCTTGTTGATTAGTCTAATCACCCCTGCCTCAAAGACTCTTTCTGCATCCTTGGTTAACATATGTGGCGGTGCTATCCCATCGAGTGGATCATTCTATAAGGATTACATTCCATAGTCGTCACTTCCTTGTTGGTTCTCTTCGCTTGTCCGACAGAGCAGGAGACTCGTCATGTCTATGGCTACTTAAGAGTCTCACAGTCTCAGGAAGACACTTAGACCTCGTTAGGTTCGATTTGTGGGAGGTTCGGGATAGTGTTGGCACTTGAGCTCATTAGAATGGTGTGGGGAGAAACGAGATATGGGTGTTTAGGTTCCCAGCAAACAAGGAAGGAACAGAAATATTGTGGGTCTGGAGTTATTCAGAATTGTACATTATGGCTGGTATCATAGATGTCTAGATGAAAAAAAAAAAAAAAAAAAAAAAAAAAAAAAAAAAAAAGGAAAAAAAAAAAAAAAAAAAAGAAGAAGAAGAAGAATAAGATAGACTTTTCTACACCAATCTGCAGCAGTCTGATCTATCCGGGACAGAAACAAAAAAGCACAAAAAATGGAGCTGCGGGGAATCGAACCCCGGACCTCTCCCATGCTAAGGGAATATTATACCACTAAACCACAGCCCCATTTGTTGAAAGCTGTGTCTACTATTTAGTATCACATTCCAATAATACCTTTAGACCAATATGAACCAGATCCTGCCCTCTCACAAATATACAACCTGCACTCACACATCAATGTTTCTGGTCAATCAATCCAGAAATACCCCCTCACCCCCTTCCCACCCTTCCGCCACTCCTACAACCGTCCTGTCCTCCTCCACCTGAATAACATCCTCAAATGCGTCCCCGTCCCCGTCCCTGTCCCCACCCTCATCCTCACTATCACCACTTCCACCATCATCAAAAACCGTGCCATTCACAAGCCCGGTCCAATAAACCACCTCCCCAATCTCCATCCCACTATTCAAATTATGAAACCTTCCTCTTCCCTCAATCTCAATACCCCACCTCGCAGGCCCCCTCTTGGTATACTCAACATTTGTGCAATTCGGGGTACCGAAGCCCATATTTACTCATACATCTACTTAGATGGAGAATCCAGCTTATGGTGTGTAATGGAGGACTCGGAATGGGGAAGAAGTGTGGTGTTTACTGCCAACATGAGAGTTGTCGCAGTTGAATGCTACGCTTACTGCTGATGAGAGGGTGAATAAGGCTAGAAAGCCTAGGAAGAGAAGGAGTTGCTTCATGGTGCTCTGGGGTAGTGCTCAATGGCTTGTATAGAGGGTTTCTGGGAGCTGGCGGACTTCATGTCGTGGGCTTTATTCTGCTAATGCACGAAATGAATAGTCATTTATAGCTGAAGTATACATGAGTAGCTTCAGGGGATGAGTATTTTGGTGGTACAGTGTCCATTTCGGCTGAGATATTATAGTTGGTTTGAATGGCCTGTGGCACAAGGATAATTTGAATTGATCTGCTGAGCATTCGGCTGATCTGAGAATGAGACAAAAGGCTGTGTGGCTGCCGTGACAAGCTCAGGTTTGTAGATGAGGAAAGAAGAGACGTGGGGAAGAGAATAGGGGTGAAAAGAAGGGAAATGGTCCAAAATAGGAGCCTTACAGCGAGCATAGCCTCTCAGTATTACAAGGGCCTGATAAGGTAGCTTCCTGTAGTACTTCGTGAAATTGACTAGTTATGGAGAATAGTAGAGTTTAGAAAATAGCATATCTTATCATTGGCGGGAAGTGTCACACACGTTCCAGTATTATGAAAGAGAAATATAAAGAGAGGAAGGGAAAGTAAGCTTGTAGTATGATATCTAAGCTATCACTCCATGCCAGCTATCATTCCATGCCCCAATTCCCAATTGAACTTGCAGGATGAGGGCCCTTCGTCACCGAAATTCAAGCTTGACAACAGGACATTAGCAACGTCGATGTGAAAAAGGAACTTGTCTATGGGACATTCCTTCTGCTCGACGTCCGCGTACACCAACAAGAGTCCTTGTTCTTCCCACTCGCGAGTGGTGACAACGACAAAAGCCGTGGGGTACCAATGAATGTCGCCTTCCGCACCACCATCATCACGCGGAGTGAATTCCTTGTCCAGCTCCACATGAGCCCGGACGACGTCTTCGAGGCTTTTCCCTTTGAAGTCGTACACGGTAGGGGTGCGAACAAGCGGCATCGCTTCGTCAGTCATCTCCTGCTTCCACTCCCGGTTGAGGGCGGTGGACAGCTTATCCAAGTCCTCGGAAGACAGTTCGACCATGGAATAGAGAGCAAAAGAGGCATCATCCCAGTTGGAATTACTGCTTTGGTGAAGTTCCGGGCAGGTCGAAGGTAGAGTAAGATCAAGGTGGGCATCCATGGCTGGGAGCGATTCTTGGCTAGAGAGAGGTGAGTCCACGGTGAGATTTAAGCGTTGTCGGGAGGATGCGGCTTACTTGTTGATGGAACAAACTGTGAGGGGTAGCAGCCTTTTTCATGACGTGGTTATGTCCTACAGGGGAAATGGGGAGGAACGGAGATGGTGGATTAAAATGAAGTCGTACAAAGAATGGATAGGAGGGGAAAGGGGAGGGGACGGGGGCCTGAAGCTTCCCGGGTGATCTTTATAGCAAAAGGGCGGTTGATGCCACTCTGACGCAGGCAACATTTATGCCACCTTTCCGAAGTGAATGCCCGAGCTAAATTGCACCCGTTCAATGTCTCGGAATGACAGGGTCTGTACTCAGGACACACTTTGTCTATCGGAGAGTCTCTCTTATCACTGTCGTACAGACCTCGAAGCAGTATCCAGACCGTCTGTTCCCGCTCACGGTATAGAGTATCGAATATAACTTGCTGACTTCGTACGTTCCATCACGTGTCAAGTCGGCGCAGGCAAAGTGATCAAGATTTTGACTGCAGTCTCGCGTCGTTGAGGTTTCACAAATTTCCAAGTCTGGAAGCAATGACTGACTGCCACGTCCGTCGCGAGCCACCAGCTCAACCAACTCCGCTCACTTGAGACCAGAATTTACCTCCTGCATTATGCTCTTGTCAATCTGGGGTCCCTGGAATGCTATCCTTCCTAGTCCATACCACAACATGATCACAAGGCCAAACAGACCAATTAGCACGGGAGATGTATAATTCATCGACTCGGCTTCTACCGGTAACCCAAGGGGCAGGCAGACGAATACTCCAAGTATAACAATCCACAAGATGACAAAGGCGTTGCAGAGATAGCCGAGGCAGCCGAGGTTCAAATATCGACGTGGTAGCGTGCGCGCTCTTCCTGAAATCAAAACTATTCCCTGAGGTACCACGTAAGTTATGTGGAGGAAGAGAATCGCACTATTGGTGATAATGTTGAAAGCGCCTGAGGAAACCAAGTATAGCAGGCTATAGATAGCGACAAAGCCAAAGCTAGCGACCGTGGTGCGATCAGGGAACTTTAACTTGTCGTCAACTTTGGCAAAGTATCTTGCTGACGGGGAATTAATCTGGTCGAGTCAGCTTGGAACCATCAGTGTGTCATACAGGCGCTTACATCGCGCGCCAAAGCCCATGCAATCCTGCCGCAAATCACCCATTGGGATGGAATTGAGGCTATAGTTTGGCAGTCAGCTCAATTGGCGCATGTGAAGGTGTCCCCGGACTTACCAGCATAGACAATCAAGAGCCACACTGACAGAAAGGTAGTAACGCCCTTGCTCTTCGTACTGAACATAGCAGTCAGGATTAGTTTATCAAAGAGGTCAGCTCAGATACATACGCCTGATAGATCAGTTCCAAGCTTGGGAGTTCCGAGTTCACCACCGCTTCCATGTCGGACATGCAGAACACCAGTGCAACAGACAATGGAAGACAGGTAGCGAGACTCAGAATTACACTCATTGTCATGGCCTGAGGAACACGCTTCTCTGGTTGAGGGAGCTCTTCGCTAATGTGAATAGCTGGGGTATCATCGGTCGGTCAGTAGGCGACCAAAGTTATTGAGGCTCACGGATACAGACTTACCACCATCGATCCCAGTCATAGAATACATCGTATTCATCACGCCCAGCATCCAGGCAGTACCTTCATTCCAGCCAGATCTCCCGTATCCAGGTTGCAGCAGAAAAGATGCTGGTTGTTTTTCCTGACACATACCCAGTGTGATGATGATAATGAGGGCCATGCCCGTAAGGGATAGGAAGAGAGCCGTCTGAGCCGTCCAGTTGACTTTACTCGGAGCCAAAAATATCGGTATCACTAGTGGGTTAGCTACTCCGAGATGTCATTTTAGACAATGATCCTCACATGTGAGCAGTGATATAGCAAGATATATCAGGTATATGTGCCATTGGGCGGCCATATACTCTGCGTGCCAAAACTTGACTATACCCGCAACGGAGGCCGTAACCATCTGGATACCGGAAGATCTGCAACGATGATCAGGACCTTGTCGATCGGCGGATCTGGGGCAGTGCAACCCACGTCACTATCCACCATGCTAAGACAGACATACATCCGACAACGAAGGCAGAGAACCTTTTCGACTTGGTCGGACTGAGCATGTAGCAAAAATAATACTGACCTCCACTTGACTAGTCCTGTGAGCCATGCAATCATAACAAGGCTCAAGAACACAATAGCAGAGAGCATACCGGAAAGGCCGATGCCAGCTCACTAAGCCCGAGAATTACAATGATTTGAACGACAAAGGCGCAGATAGATCCAAATATCACTAGTCGAGGACCGCCATAAGCCAGGATCTGGCCAAAGTTGCTCTGCATACATTGTACGCTTCAGAAGATATCACTGGCGCATTGGCATAAATGCTTACCATGTACCCTGCCCAGGAGTTCGTGATCGAGAAAGAAATTCCAAGGGTTGAAAGCCAATTGAACTGTCGCGGCATTCCATCCCCATTAATTCCGGGGGTGGCCACATCCGAATCGAGAATGCCGATTTCGCCATCTTGGATGCTCTCGAGGCTCACGATGGTACCTTTTCGATCCAAATCCGCTGTCATATTCGTTATTTAGGGCTGTCAAAGCCTAACAACCATGTCGAGCCCTACACTGACAATTAAGTTTTTCCAAGAGCACCATTTAACCTTGTGAAATTGGCATCGGATCCTTAAGAACTGTTGTATGTCTACAAGGTGAAGCAAGGGGTCCGTTCAACTGATCGTGCTCACCGTACCCTTGCTTCCAAAGAATGGGTCTGGACTGCTTTATCTACAAAAGAGGCGTTATCTGCCGCTTCTTGTACGACTTGACTCGCGTGGATGGTGATAATTTACATTGTTCTGATAGATTTGGGTTCATGACAGCCAGCATCCCCTCTGACATCTGAGGGCGAAGACAACGAATGCGTGAAACTGGCAAACAGCGCCTTGCTTTAAGGGCGAAGTACACCGATTTCATAGCCAAGCCATGCCAAATTCCCTGGGCAAGCAGCCAAGGCTTTTTAGTCGTCTTTTCTCGTCTCCTACCGGCTCCTCCGGCCCAGCAGCTCTCAGAACCCAGAGTTTGACTTCCTAAGCAGGCAACCTTACATCCTTCTGCAGGTGTATCAGCGCTCTCATTCTTGGTTTCTCACGAACCGTCATTCCACCCAATAGAATCCGCGGCATATCATTTCCTACGCGCCGCCACCCTCACAACTTGCCGCGGTGGCACAGGGTTCCGCGGGATGTTATTCCTCATCCCAAAGGTGCGTACAGTTCTTCGGGATGCCTACCTCGACATAACCATTCTATGTAGCCCACGAACACAAAACGTATCAAGCTATGGGACTTCTCCTTCAGGTTGCCTGTATTTGTACAAGACATCTTCATTCGTGGTAAATCCACCTAGGAGCATCAGAGCCGCCCGTGCTGGGAAATGGTACGCTCATAACCATGTCGCGCGCTAGGCATCCGCCACAACGAAATCAGCCCAGATCTTGCGCCACAGGGAAAAATGAATGGGAAAAGATAGGCCCGCCTAGCCCGACAAGCATGTCTCAGTTACGTATGCATATGCGCCATCTACAGGATTATTTAGATTTAGCACCAAGGTCTGCTCTTTTATTTCAGGTTTTCGACTCTTTAGATTCGTGAAATCAACGAAGTGATCTCTGAGTGGAAACTTCTATATGAAGTATGAACATCGCGCGACAGTATTCGGCATAGCGTAGCTCTATTTGCTTACCGATGTTTTAGATGGCTCTAGCTAATACAACAATAATATAACCCTCATGCTACACAAGCCATTAATTAAGCCCGAAAGGTCCATGGTGCCACTGACGATATCCATAGTTTCTGGGCTATAGCTTCGATCCTTTTAACAACGGGGCAACAACAACAACCGTCGGGGAGAACGCGATCTTTTGAAAACAACTACTCGAGGTGGTAGATTAACGCAGAAGCATATGAGATCACGCAGTTAACCTACTACAGTGGCCTGACTTACAGTCAGATGGGCAGGAAGAAGTCTATCCTTTGGCTTTTCACTGGAACAATCAATCACTGGTGGAGCAAGTGGCCTTCAGCCCACGGTCCCTGCGGCTCAGCCCTGTGTATCTGCGTATCTTGGATGTTCTTAGTCAGATACAAAATCTAGGAGCCTAAACTACTAACTATTATTTAAGTAGTTATTTAATCCTCCCCAGGCATCCATCAGTATACATATAAGTAGGTGACACGTGAATATACGTCTGGGTACTGTCTGAGTATTACTATCTACCCCAAGTGCTGACAGGCAGCAACATATTCTCTCCCTTGCTTTATCAGTCTAACCTTATCTACCACATTCTATATTGAAGCAAACAACAACCTTACCACTGACTACTACTAATCCAACCCACAACAATGACCTCAACATCAACATCCACCCTCCCCACCATCGCCCGCTCCACCCTCATAAACACCACCTTCACCGATCTCACCCCCTCCGACACCATCACCCGCAGCGATCTCCGCGACGTAACCATCACCTGCTCCGGCAGCAGAACCCCCACCACCCTCCTCCGCTCCGCCCTAACCTCCTGCACCGTCACGCACTCCTCCACTTACCGCTCCAACCTAAAACACACCACTCTCACTAACGCCAGTGTCTCCCGCATCGAAGCTACGCACACTTCCTTCGGCATTTACACCTACTCGCATCGGAGCATCCTCACCAACGTGATTCTCCGCGATCGCTCCTCCGTCAAGCGCAGCCACGTAAAAGATGCTAGTTTGATGGGCGGTAGTTCTCTCTGGCGGAGTAATGTCACCAAGTGCATGATTGCGGATGAGTGTCGGGTGCAGCGGTGCAAGCTGGTCGATTGTGATGTGGTGTGTTGTGTGCTGGTGAAGACAGATTTTGAGGGAATGGTGGTTAGGAATGGGGTTTGGAAGGACGGGGTGTTGGTGGGGAAGGTGAGGGAGGGGGAGGAGGTGGTGGTATTGAAGAAGGGGGACATTAGGGTAATGGTTTTTTCTTCTTTTCTCTTTATTTTATTGTACTTTGATTTTTGCTGACTGTTGTTTGGCATGTAGGAAACGAAGATCTCGGTGGATGAGAAGTTGGATAGCAAGGATACCAAGTACTGGTTGGAGGAGGAGAGTTCGGAGGGGGAGGGTGTGAGGGAGATGTCGCCGCCGCCGGCGTATACGGCGTAGGAATTGATGTTGGAGAGACACATTATGTGGTGACTGTTTGAATACAGGCGTATAGTACTTCCCTATGAGCTTTACTGGGTATATTCTCTGACATACTATTGGAACCGAATACTAGGGCAACTGGAGTAGAACTATCGCTCTAGACAATATGGGTACTATGGGTGCAATTGGCGACATAGCATGAATGGCTTGGATGGACTTCGGATTCCATAGGCCATGTCGCAATAGTCAGCCATTACTACTGAAAATTTGTTCAGTACCATAGCTAATTATGTTGGAGGGATTAGTACGTTGTGGGAAGTAGTGACTTTCGCTTAACCCCTGCAGGGCTGTAATGCTCCGCTATACGGGTTTTGGTTCACTTCCAAAAGCGCTTGACATCGCAGGTGCGCCAGATCTTGACCAAGATACCGTTAGATAATAGGTGGAGGGGCTAAAAAGTACCCATCAATATAAGCCGGAAATATCGGGAGCGATTCCGGTCAATCTGTCGGGACTGTTGGAAGAGTATCCCAAGCTGGGTGTGGAACTAAAGTTTCAGCATAGAGAAGCTTCTTTGGTGAAATTGGCGATAGTGGATCAAATCATGTATGGCGCGCAAGCCATAATCTCCGAGACATTGAGCGATTTAGATCTGCTTCGTAAACGTTACGTTTGACTTACTTGGGCCCTAGTCACACTGATCCGTCAAGGTGCATATCACAATCAAGCCTCTCCAGAGGCCGTCCAGATACTAAGCTTATCCCATGTCTTCACGAGAAATCAGGAGAGCCGATGAGCACTCCGTGGAAATCTCAAACAGACCCCTACGGCACACTTCATTTCGCAAAATGAATCATTGTCTAGCCGGTCGGCTGCTCGCTAAAATAGAATATAGTTGCATGGCTAGCGCACTGACGGTCGCCCATGGCGTACTAGCCGCTGCATTAGTCTTTGGCCTTAGTGCCAAAATTTTCTTTCTTCCGAGTCAGGATGTTACACACACAACAAAGACGCTGCTGTGCTTGCAGTCTTGTGTGCCGAACATTGAAGAACAGACCGCGACGCAGCGAGTCGATACGAGACTGTAAAAAATAAACTTATATCCTAGCAAAGTCAGGACGATCACTTGAGGAGACACGGGAGATCGTTGCGGCGTACCGGTTATGTATAGCAGCAGTTCAGGAGACGGTGGAGAAACCAGTGACTGTGGAGTCGGTACCACCAACTTTTGTACCTTGATGATGTCGGCAGCTGCAAGCACCAACTTCGGGTAGTGCATGTGGCAGACAGATTTCCAAGGGTGCCAGCATGATGCTTTTTGCGTCTCTGACCAAGTATCAAGGTGATGTATCAAACGGTGACTATCACTCTGGAGTCATTGTAATTAGGATCATTGTGAAAAAGTAGACGAGAGATGAATAGGTAGTTGACAGGGAGTAACTACTAGTGGAGATGAATGATGATAAGGCTGGCCGCTAAACCCCGCCGCGGCCGGATGGGCGCCTGAGGCCGGCGCAGCAACTAACGCCACTTTGGTCCGGTCGGCCTTCCGCCGGACTCTGTCTCTCTCCACTTTGTCGCTCCAAAGAAATGCGAGTAACTCTTTCTTCCTCATCCCTCCATGACTTATTTATCGCCTGGCCTTCCGTTTCCTGTCCTCTTCTCTCCTCCTCTTTTCCTGCTTGTTCGCGTTTCCTCCTAGTTTTGCTCGGTATACTGCTCGGCGGACCTTCGCATATGAACAGTTACAACCACGCCTAGACTGGGAGTCTGCCGTCATCCGTCCCTTTTCTCGTCCATTCTCGCGCCAGTGAGCGCAAGACCTCAACCATCATGGGTCTCTCCAAGACAAACAGGATCTTGATCCTGTTGGCGATTGATACGGCATTTTTCTTGTTGGAATTGATTGCCGGTTCGTCTTCATACTTTTATAAGCTCCCAGGCGCCTCTAACGATAATTCTCCGCGCAGGTTATTCCGTTCACTCCCTTGCCCTGGTTGCCGACTCGTTTCACATGGTACGCTTGGCCTCGTCCTTCTACCCGAAAGCCCTAGGTAGCATAATTCTGACAAGTATTGGTACAGCTGAATGATGTATTATCACTGTGTGTGGGACTCTGGGCTGTCAAGGTCGCCAACCGCGAAACCAACTCGAAGATGTACACTTACGGGGTAAGCTTGACTCAATCCAACATATCCACTGCTCATCCTGACGGTCTGGTTATCTAGTGGCAACGCGCAGAAACTCTCGGTGCCTTGGTCAATGGCGTCTTCCTGGTCGCATTGTGTCTATCGATTTTCCTGGAAGCTATACAAAGACTCGTTGAGCCTCAGGAAGTAAAAAACCCGAAATTCGTCTGCATCGTCGGATGTCTCGGCTTGTTGTCAAACATAATTGGCCTTGTGCTGTTCCATGACCACTCCCATGGGCACGGCCACAGTCATGGCCCTGGAGATCTGGAAGAAGGCGCAGATGTTGATCATGTGCACGCTGGGGAGCATGACCACGATCATGACCACGTGCACGCAGATGGCCAGAATAACGTTAGTGGACCAGTATCTATCAAATCTATGAAGCTGACATATGTGGATTAAGCAGACTGGTGGTGCCGAGCCACACTCTCCCTATTCGCGTCGCCGCCGGACCCTCGATAGTCAACGTCGTCGCTACAGTGGATATGTTGACCCGGCAGACATCCAGATTCACCCCGCTAGTATGAGACAGGAGATTATCGCAGCCAGTAAAACCCGGTATGATGATGAACAATCCGGCTCGGACAGCGAGTTCCAAGAGGGCGCCGATAGCCAGCCATCTGAGCGCTCAGCCCTTCTTGGTCAAGGCGGTCGTACTGGTAAATATACCGACGAGACGGAGTCATCTGCCCGATCCCGGACTGCGGCAGCTGATGAGGATCTCCACAAATTCCACAACCATGCTCAACCAAAGCCCAAAGACGAGAAGCATGGCCATGGCCATGGTCACGATCTCAATATGCGGGGCGTTTTCCTTCATGTGATGGGCGATGCACTGGGCAACATCGGCGTCATCGCTTCTGCTCTTATCATCTGGTTGACCGATTATTCTTGGAGATTCTACGTGGATCCTGGGATTTCGCTTGTTATCACTGTGATCATTCTGCTCTCCGCCATTCCCCTATGCAAGGCTGCGTCCCGAATTCTCTTGCAGGCAGCGCCCCACGGCCTGAGCATCGACCATATCAAGGAGGACATCGAAGGACTTCCAGGCGTCATCGGCTCCCACCACCTGCACGTATGGCAGCTGAGCGACACCAAGTTAGTCGCCTCTATCCATATCCAGGTGGACACGGAGATCAAGGGCGAAGGCTCAGAACGCTATATGCGTCTGGCCAGGCAAGTGAGGAAGTGCTTGCACGCTTATGGAATCCATTCGTCGACGATCCAGCCGGAGTTTGCGCCTGACAGTGACGCTGAGGACACAATTGCGGCCCCCTCGGACTGCCGTGGCGGTAGCAACGGAGCCTCCGCCTCGGGGACGCTTCCCAGTCGAGCACCCAGTGTACCTGATGGTGATCCGCAGGCGTGCCTCCTGGAATGTGGCGAGGAGTGTGCCCGGGGTGGCCAGTGTTGCCCCAAGCAATCGCCGTGAGGTGATTTGATACCAATTCTACCTCCCCTATGATTCTTTTATTCTTACACCCTCCTTACAACCTCACCATATTAATTTTCCTTTTCTGTTCAACATACCCCCTTTTCATATTACTGGTACCTATGTGACTGGACTGGCCGTTGTTGATGTTGCGTCCGAGACAAACTTGGTGCATGTTGGGTGAACTTCTCAGATGGCTGCATGTGATGAGACTTGTCACTGGCAAGTGTAATTACATTCTTTAAAACAAGACTTTCTTATTCTTCTTATGTATTCTTAGCAATATAATTGCATGTGACCTGGCTCTATCTTCTGCAGTAGTACGATCCCCCTGAATTATGGACCGGAGTTGAGTGTGTGGAGTGTGTTGGCAGTGCCATGGCTGCCAAGGGTTCCCAAGGCCCTGAATCTCGCGGCCTGGGGCCAAAACGGGGGAGAATGTCTCAAAAAGAGTCGCGCCCGGCCGCCGCACACGTGACGTGTCTCCATCCGTCAATCGGCGGCGATCCCCCTTGTTGGACCATCCATTCCCACATCGTCATGCACTGACTCTGATTCCCTCATTCTTATATCTAATTTCTAGCTGGCCTGTCGCTCGTTTATTGTGTTTCTCTTCCAATTGTTGATGCTCCTCAAAGCATGACCTCCGGTTCGGTCAACTGCTAGCTACCCACCTCCCGCGTGTCAGCCTCGGTACCGCAATGCAGCAGAGCTGCGCTCGCCCATCCATAGGCTGAAACAACGAAGATGAGCTATTCCTACTCGCATAGCGCCGTTGCCGACTCTTATCGTCCTGCTCGACGAGGCTCTCTCGCGTGGTCCTCGGGCTCGTCGGAGCGGGACCCATCACCACCGCCATGGCCGAAACGGTGGGCTTCGAATGTACGTGAGGCGACAAGTAGTAGACATGGGTTATGGTCGCTATTCAAGCGGATTGCGAGATATGTCTTCACGGTCTCGAACGCTTTGATTGCTCTTTGGATCTGTACACTATGGTGGGGCGAACGGACTGTCTTTCGAGACAGCGTGAAGGCATGCAATTGGGGTAATTGGGAGAGATGGGTAGGTGATCCATGTTGTAATTCATCCCTTTCTTTCTTTCTTCCGCTAACTTCTCATGCTCGCTCGATACAGCCCCAAGACGCAATCCCACATCATGTCGCCTTCATCGCCGACCCACAATTAGTCGACCCTCACACCTATCCCGGCCGGCCATGGCCTCTTTCGACGTTGACCGTCAAATTCACCGATCAATACCTTCGGAGATCCTTCTCATCCATTCAGAAAGAACTAGGTCCAGATTCCGTGTTGTTTCTGGGTGACCTTTTCGACGGCGGCAGGGAATGGGCTACGGCATCCAGTTCCAGCCCGGAGAAACGCTACAAGAAATACAAGGACCGATTCTGGAAGAAAGAGTTCCATCGGTTCGTGAAAATATTCGTGGATACATGGAAAGATGGCGATGAGCATATACGTCACCCGCTCGGGCGGAGGTTGATCACTAGCTTGCCTGGAAATCACGACCTGGGCTTTGGTTCGGGTGTCCAGATCCCGGTGCGCGATCGGTTCCAGAGCTTCTTTGGCAAGAGCAATCGCGTTGATGTCATTGGGAACCATACGTTTGTCTCTGTCGACACTGTGTCGCTGAGTGCCATGGACCAGCCGGACCCGGAGACAGGCAGCTCGGGCATGGGCTCGGGCGATGGAGAACAGCCAAATGAACACATCTGGAGAGATACCCAGGACTTTCTTGACCGCATGAACGTGCATCGCGGCAGGGCGGAAGTTGAGGCGTTGCGCATGCTTGCCAATAAGACTGAGGGCCGTCAGTTTCAGCATCGGGCTGTTGATATCTTGGAACCGTCCGTGGACCCGCAGCTTAAGCCAGAGGTTGCGGGATTTCCCACGATCCTTCTTTCTCACGTTCCACTGTATCGCCGACCGGCCACGCCGTGCGGCCCCTATCGCGAACACTATCCGCCTAGTGGCGAGGGCTTGGAGGAGGATGACCGGAACGCCATTCCGATGGGTCGGGGCTATCAATATCAGAATGTCTTGACCCCAACCATTTCTCGGGACATCGTCTCGAAGATTGGGCCTAATTTGGTCCAGATGTATTCCGGTGATGACCACGATTACTGCGAGATCTCCCATCACGAGTTCAGCGGCTCTCCCAAGGAGATCACGGTCAAGAGCCTCTCATGGGCTATGGGGATCCGGCAACCGGGCTTTGTACTCACCAGCTTGTGGAATCCTCTTGATCTCACCACTGGTGAATCCGATGGGACCGCTAATGCCGGCCGGACGGTCCAGAACCACCTGTGTCTTCTCCCGGATCAATTATCCGTCTTCATCTATTACGGGGTTATCCTTGGTTTCACCCTCTGCGTCCTCCTTGTACGCGCTGCGATCATTGTAAAGTATCTCCCATCCAAGATGAGTCCCGACGAGCCCATTCTGCCCTTGTCGGAACATCGCTCCCCGCCCCCGCAGCGCGCGGCCCGCTACAAGACCCGATCTTCTGGTACGTCTAGCTCCACGTTCCCGTCGCCGCGCGGGCTGGCCAGCCGTGCGGTGAACGCACCTCCCTTGTACGCTACTTACGCGAGCTCAGATGAGGACGAAGTGGGCAGCGCCAAGTGGAAGCCAGCGCGTGGCGGGCCACGGCGGCCAGGGGCAAGTGCCTCCCAAGTCACCCTGGTTAAGGAGGAATTCCTTGCATCGGTCATGGGAGTGGCCAAATTCGCATTATGTTGGTACTTCTTCCTCGTCTGGCGATGGTAAGCGATAGTGTTTTTCGGTTCTGGTGCGTGGGTAAATATTGTCTGTACATAGATATTTGGGGCTTCCATCTTGTAACTTTGGGCAGGCGTGCATGGGTGAATGGCGTCTTCTGATGGTGGGGGGCGAAAAAAACATGACGAATATATTATAGGTACTAGATACATGTACAATGGTACTGGGGTGACTGGTAGCAGTTCCTGTCCCGCTTTATTGACTAGTAGTAACTGTACATTGGTGGTTCTGAAGATGTTGTCTGGTCAAGTTGTCCGTAGAGTAACTACTACTCTATTATATATAATATGAGTACTCTAAATCCTACTAGCAGTATATGATGCACTACTCATATACCACGTCGCCTGTAATACCCGTTTGGGCAGGGATCAGTTCGGTTAAGACAAAAAGCACGTTGACATAAATTCTCACATTCACCAATCGTTGAAACGATGAGTGTCTTAAAAACCATCAAAAGTTGGAAGGAATGTGGACATGCATTGACAGACACACACCGAGAAGGATTGCTTCCGGCATGGCATCTCTTAGCTGGGTCGTATAGCCAATTATAGGATAATATCTTCCATCACATCCGATATGGTGTAACGGCTAACATCGCCGCCTTTCAAACCGAAAGACTTGACCGCGGCAGCTCGGGGTTCGATTCCCCGTATCGGAGATGCTCATTTCTTTTTTGTCATTTTTTTTCCTTTCCCGCTAATTTATCTTTCTTTGTCTTTTCTTCATCTTAGTTTTGTCCACCCAATCCAACAAAGAAAGAACATCGTGGGTTGGCTATCTGCAAGTAATACGAATGCATGATGATGATGTCTATGTCCATGGGGTGATAGACATGCACTGAACCTTCCATCAACATCGACGGTCGATCCCTTCCCTGCCGGGCCAGGTGACCAACTCTAACCAGAATAGACTTTGGGACCAGACCATCAGCGTCGCAACCTCCCAGCAATCAAACCATTTCTCGCTTGCAATTGCTACTCGACTAGGAGCGGGCATATCTCGGGGATTCATCCCTACAGGGCCAATCACACGAGCATTAAAACACTAAATTAAGCATCCTGGTGGCGTTCAGCTCAAACGAATTCGCTCTCACCACCCATGTAATTGGGATGAAAAAGAACGCCCAGACTCTCTTTCGTTGACTGCCCAAGCCTAAAGCGGCTCCGGTGAGAAAAAAGGAGTGACCCTGAATTCAATTGTTGACTGGGGAGGAAGGCAATCCATGGTTGCCACCCACGAGCAAAGCGTGGCTGAGCTCGCTGAATGGCCGGAGCTTTGCTGGAATCTTCGGTTCGGGTACCCAGCAACCCCGGACTCACAGGACCAACACTCTGACACCAGGGACGGAATCACCTCAGGGTCTGCTCAATCGGTGTGTCAAGGAACCGTGTATATTTCCTATTGTGAGCTAGGAGATTTAGATCCCCAGCCGGAAATAGAGACGGGCAAGACAAGTGGGAGATCTGGCCCGCCGGCCACGCGAGTCTGGCTGGCCGTTCCCGGCCTCTTTTCCCAATCTTCTGTCTGCACCAGCCCGCGTCTGGCCTCATCTCCGCGCCTCTTCTCTCTAGATCTCTCTGGATCCAAACAGCCCGCTTCCAAATCACTGGCCGCGATAGCTCGCGTGTGTTATCCCGATTCTCAACTGACCGACCATGATCGTGGCTGAGACCGGTCTGGGGACCCGTGGATGATCGGGATGATCTCGGCCAAATGCCTCAATTTGACTTTTGTCCGCGCCGTCATAGTCAATCCTCGGGCCCCCCATGCTCTCTCTCTCTCAGCCAGTCTAGTCGTCTACAGCTTCATGTTGGCTTGGCTTGTCTCGAACTCGGGCACTGAGTGGTTCCTTCGTGTTTATCCCCCACTCATGGCGCCTCGGCCCAACGTTCTTCTCCAGACTCGGTACGTACAGTCGCAGTGAGACTGCGGAGTCTGGGGCCCCGTTCTCCCACCTCGCCCGATTCCGTGTCCAGTGGCGTGCAGAGAATGACTGA
Source organism: Aspergillus welwitschiae (assembly GCF_003344945.1). Taxonomy (NCBI): domain Eukaryota; kingdom Fungi; phylum Ascomycota; class Eurotiomycetes; order Eurotiales; family Aspergillaceae; genus Aspergillus; species Aspergillus welwitschiae. The sequence continues at coordinate 960,983 of NW_020798698.1, forward strand.
TTCCGGCCGGTCTGGTTGTCGGTCTGCCGGGTCTGGGGACGAATCTACCTGCTCGCTGCCATCCCCGCGTCCCGCTCCAAATACTACATAAAGGCCTCCATGTCCCGGGTCTGGGGTAGAATGGATCTCTCATCATCTTACCTTCTCCGGCTCCATTGACTCTCACGCACTGCTACATTGCTCACCTAATCTACCTAATCTTTGCCTGACCCCACATCACCTACCTTCAGTCGATTGCTGTGCCTCTGGTATCCCAATCATACCATGGGTTTCTTGTTGAAGAGACCGGATGATGCGGTGGGCTCAGCGGCCCCCGCCATCATGATCGGTCTGTTTGTCTCCTTTGGAGGTATCCTCTTCGGGTATGTACTTCTTTTCCTCAGCCATGATGCGTTGAATATGGGGTCTGACCAGGATCTAAATAGATATGACACCGGAACCATCAGTGGTATCCTGGCCATGAAGTTCTGGCGGAAGATGTTCTCTACCGGATACATCAACCCCGCCGATGACTACCCCGATGTAACCTCATCTCAGTCTTCCATGATTGTGTCATTGCTCTCTGCCGGTACTTTCTTTGGAGCCCTGGCCTCTGCTCCTGTTGCGGATTACTTTGGTCGCCGCATTGCCATGATCATCGAATCATTTGTCTTCTGCTTCGGTGTGATCCTCCAAACCGCAGCCACTTCGATCCCGCTGTTCGTCGCTGGGCGGTTCTTTGCTGGCTTTGGTGTTGGTCTACTCTCTGCAACTAGTAAGTCGACAAGAGGTCCCCATTTCACCCCAGACACGTGCTAACTGGGACACAGTCCCTCTCTACCAGTCTGAGACTGCCCCGAAGTGGATTCGTGGTACCATTGTCGGCGCCTATCAGCTGGCCATTACTATTGGTCTGCTTCTTGCTTCTGTCGTCAACAATGCTACCAAGGATCGCATGGACACTGGCTGCTACCGCATTCCGGTTGCCGTCCAGTTCGCATGGGCCATCATCCTCGTTGTCGGAATGAGTGTGCTCCCCGAAACGCCACGCTTCCTGATCAAGAAGGATAGACATGAGGCTGCGGCCAAGGCGCTTGCCCGTCTTCGTCGGATGAATGTTGACGACCAGGCCGTCGTGGATGAGTTGGTGGAAATCCGCGCGTCCCACGAGTACGAGATGAGCGTGGGCAAGGCGAGCTTCCGCGAAATTGTGACTGGCTCCTTGGGTAAGCGGCTGGCCACCGGATGTGCTGTGCAGGCGCTGCAACAACTCGCTGGAGTCAACTTCATCTGTAAGTGTGCTTCTTTTACTTCTTGACAAGGCCCCCAACTAATCGCTTTCAGTTTACTACGGAACGACCTTTTTCCAGCGCTCCGGCATCCAGAACAGCTTTACCATCACACTCATTACCAACATTGTCAACGTGGTCTCCACGTTCCCGGGCCTGTACATGGTTGAGAAATGGGGTCGCCGGCCCTTGCTGCTGTTCGGTGCCGTCGGCATGTGCGTGTGCCAGCTGATCGTAGCTATTGTGGGCATGGTGGCTTCCTCGGACGTGGCCAATAAGGTGCTGATCGCCTTTGTCTGCATCTACATCTTCTTCTTTGCCAGTTCTTGGGGCCCCGTCGCGTGGGTTGTGACCGGTGAACTGTACCCCCTCAAGGCTCGTGCCAAGTGCCTCTCCATCACGACGGCCACCAACTGGCTGCTGAACTGGGCCATCGCCTATGCCACCCCCTACATGGTTGATTCCGGCCCGGGTAACGCGAACCTGCAATCCAAGGTGTTCTTCATCTGGGGCGGCTTCTGCTTCATTGCGGGAGTGTTTGTGTACACCTGCATCTACGAGACCAAGGGGCTCAGTCTGGAGCAGGTGGATGAGCTCTACTCGAAGGTGTCGTCAGCCTGGCGCTCTCCGGGATTCATCCCTTCGGCGCATTTTGCCGGTGCGGATACCGAAAAGGCCGGGCCGAGTGTGTACGAAGTGGAGGGTGAACTTCCTCAGAAGCGCGAGTCGCAGCACATTGAGACCGCTTAATCTGGATAATTTCTTTAATGGCTTGGGATATGACTTTATTTGTTTGGATATGGCTGAATATGGTTTTCTTTCTTTTTGTTTATATAGTTAGCCTATGATGTGATGTATTTAGCGCACGATATGATATATACGACTCCGATTGAATCATCGATCTCTCTTTCCTGCGTGTCATTTGCACGTCACTGGTGACTCTTGAGTAAAGGTGCCTGAGTGCCTGGGAGGATGACACCGTGTGACGCCTCAGGCAACGATCGCCCGTCGCTGATTGGGCGCCACCCCCCACCGGGTGACGTGCACGGGCCCACCACACGTGATGCTGGCCTGAAATCTGGGGCCAATCTTTCATCATTGGGGGAGGCTGCGATTCCAGATCGTCTCTGCTTCGCCTCGATCTTCATCCCCCTATTTCTCCCTCCCGACTCCCTCCTTCCCCCCTCCCTCGTTCACTGAAAATGAGGCCCTTTTCCTTTCCTGCTTTTGGATCAGCGACTGTACCCTGATCCCCCATGTTCATCTCCGACGTCGACCCCGACGAGGGGCTGTCTACCAGTGTTGCCCGGGGCGCTGAATCGCGCGTTTCTGACAAGGCCCCTTACTTTGATACCACCGTTGAAGTCGGTTCCATTGAACAGCATCCAGCGCCCGACGCAGGGCTGAAAGCGCCCTTACAGACAGGGTATGAATTGCAGGATTTGGGCCCCATTTGTGATGAGGATTCGGAAAATGCCTCAGCGGTCACTGAACGGTTGCTGGGAGAGGAGGGACCATTTCCGGGGAAGAATCAACTCGGCACTTCGATTGCGAATAACATTACACACCCATTGTTCCCACCGCTACCGTCCTACGGACCGCCTTCCCTGATTACCTCGGTTCAACATCTGATCATTCGCGGCGTATCCTTCGTCTTGTCCCTCGTTTTTCTCGGCACAGTCATCCTGGGCGCTCTTATCCAGACCGCTAGTGCATCTGTCTTGCAGATTCGTCGGACGATAGGCGGACAGGCTCCCCACACTACGAGAATATATCACGAGGAGGAGCGGTCACGGCAGGTAGAGCGAACCAAGGCATCGCGGAGGTGGAGTTACCGACGAGAGAAGGAGGTGGATGAGGAGGCACTGGATGAGTGCCCGCCCTTGGAAGGGGGCAAGGATCCGCTTGTATGCGATGTAGCATACTACGCTAGACGGGTAGGGCTAGATGTGGAGACATTCAAGGTGCAAACCGAGGATGGGTTCATCCTCACCTTGTGGCATGTCTACAACCCGCAGGAACACACCCCCTTGCCTCCTAAGGCCCGGCGCCCACGGGGTCCACACGTCTTCAGTGGCCAGACCAACCCCGAGGCCTCTCGTCGAGCTCCGGGCAAATACCCTGTGCTCCTGATGCACGGGCTGCTGCAAAGCGCCGGGGCATTTTGCGCCAACGATGACGACAGCCTTGCGTTCTTTCTGTGCAAGTCAGGCTACGATGTTTGGCTCGGAAACAATCGGTGCGGCATGGTTCCGGAACACACGACGCTGTTTCAGTCGGATCCACGGATGTGGGCATGGAACATCCAGCAGATGGGGGTGCTGGACCTGCCGGCACTGGTTTCCCGGGTACTCTTCGAGACAGGCTTTGAGAAGCTCGGACTCGTTGGCCATTCGCAAGGCACCGCAGAGACATTCATCGCCCTGGCCAAGGACCAGCGACCGGAGCTGGGGGAGCGGATCTCAGTATTCTGCGCCCTGGCGCCGGCCGTGTACGCAGGCCCCTTGGTGGAACGGGTCTACTTTCGCTTCATGCGGATTATCCCCCCTCTCGTCTTCCGGGCATTCTTTGGCATTCATGCGTTCATCCCCTTCATGATGACGGTACACCGCCGGCTACACCCGCGCATCTACGGCACACTGGGATACTATGTCTTTTCCTTCCTGTTTGGGTGGAGCGATGCACGCTGGGACCGAGGCCTCCGCGATCGGATGTTTCAGTTTGCGCCCGTGTACGTGAGCGCGGAGACGATGCGGTGGTGGCTGGGGGGTGAGTGCTTTGCTCACCAGAAATGTATCCTCGCGACGAGCGAGGTCACGCAAGCAGAGGCGGCGGAGGATCAGCGGGTGGCGCGGGGCCATGGCGAGGTTCTCCGTAGCAACACCGCGTGGTATGGCCCCCAGATGCCTCCTGTTGCGCTGTGGATCGCAAGCTCGGATGGTCTCGTGGACGGACGCCGGTTACTGCACCGTCTCGAAAATGGGCGAGAGCCGCACGTCCAGCTGGTGCACGCCAAGGTGATCGAGGAGTACGAGCACCTGGATGTACTTTGGGCGATGGATGCGATCGACCAGGTGGGCCAGGAAGTGCGACAAGTGCTTTGGGAGACGATGCCGCAAGAGGCACGGACGCGGTGCCGGATGCCACGGGGCGTGTGGACTGCACGATGAAATGCGAAACACAATACTTGATGACTGGATGACATACAACTGGGACTGGGATAAACTAGCATACACGGATAATTCGGCTGGGCGCATGTACATACATAGCATATACCATAGACATGTAGAGTATTGGGGAGGGGCCTTATAATTACCATCATTTATGATTCATTCGATTTATTCCTTCATGCCTAATGGCTCTGACCCCAACGCAGATGATAGCATCACCTGCCTGCTGACTTGTCGCTTATTCCATGCAGTACACAGACTCATCGCCATCCCCAGTAGTTGGATGAATCGTCCATCCCATGAATCATTAGTATATCCGACTAACACCGACCTCACCAATCCGACTCTTGCATGCCCCGAGCAGGGGCCCCCCAGTCACCCTCATCTCCAACGGCTGAACTAGTTCGATGACTAGTAAGGAGTTAGTGGCTGCTTAGCCTTCCCAGTTTCCACCCTTCCCCCCCCGCCATATTAATCAAGCCGCGTATATTACCCACCATCCACCTGGTCCTCATGCCCCTCCCACAAGTCCCAAAAATGACAGTTTGCTTAGCCCTCCGCACTGATTCAGATCATTGGCTCCGAGTATCCGGACATGCAGTAGTCAAGCACTCCTAAGCAGCCAGCTGGGTGGCCTAAGGCCTGTGGGGTGCACATGCATCTCATTTAGTTTACCGAGTTCCATCATGTATACTTGGTCACTTTGGAATGTGTGTATGTATCTTCTCTCGTCCTCAAGGTACCTTTTCCTTCCCCCTCGCTTGTGCCACTTGTGGACAACGCAGGTACTGCTACTGCCGCCGAAACCAGGCTTCTTTCTCATGCTACAATGGAAAAGTATATTCCCGGGCTTCTTCATGTGTTTCGATCGTGAATTGTGGATCGGAGGACAAGGGGGGTACGTCATATTCCTCTCCTCCCCTCTTCAGCGGTGTCTTGAGCCCCAATTTTTCGAATATCAGATAGATTATGGTGGGTTTAGGAGCGGAAATTGTATCAGATGAAAATAAAATAACTCATAGTTGAGGAAGGGTCAATCGGGTTGGGTTGGGTTGACTTTTGGGGATGGTATGGCCGGCCTGGTGTCTCACCATCGTCTAGCTGGTAGGGTAGTAGCTGGCTTATCATATGTCTTCAGGATCTACACTACGAATTTTGCTTAAGGGAGTTAAAATGTACATTGTAGGCCTTGACTATTCCGGCTGTGAGAGCCGGTTCCAATCGCCTCTATATTGTATTGGAGGGTAGGTACAATTCCGCTTCAGCGATGCAAATCCCACCATTAAAGGCAACCGGGTTATCCGAGGACTGGCTTTCGTATCGCCTGGGGGAGCGAATGGGTCCGAGGAGTTGGAGAAGAGGTGGGCTTTGGAAATTGGGGTGGCTTATGGGGATTCATACATAGGGAAGAGTTCTAGACTCCGACATTTGAGTAGAGACGGGATATGGTGAATGGGGGTTGTTGCGGACGGCAGAGTCAAGGCGGAACGATTGTTACACAAAATCGGGGAATAACAGTGGGAGAAAACGGAGAGTGATCTGAAGAATTCTCGTGAATCAAGGCGAAGGCCTAGAATTGCTTTTGTAAGGCTTTGGCGTTGAAGTAAGGGCGGGTGGCATGATGATAGTAGGACTACGAGTAATGGCAGTTGGAAGTAGAACTGAACAATGAGACCATCAGTACGGCGATATGTACACCTGAGGATTCCAATTAGGGCTGTAAAGTACTATATATAGATGGAAGAAGAGGTGAAGTTGGGCGGAAAAAACGGTTGAATTTGACTTCATCTTTGCTTTTTTGTGTTACTATTCTTTGCACAAAACTCTCGTATGAACATACTTTTGCACTGACAGCCTGTCTGCCGCGTCCGAGCGAATAACAGCAGCCCCGTGTTCCTCACTTTCAACGCAAGGTGTGCTGCCTGGAGAGGAAGCATGTACACCGACACTTGTCGCATCGCATATCAATCAGATACCCAGAAATCTCTCAGCAACATTCCAAACCATCACCACCACCACCACAACCACAACCCACCCATATCCCTGGAATTTCATGCAGCCACTGACTTGTTTAGTGCGGGGCACAGATGAGGGAAAAAATTATGGGTTGAAAGTTGAAACTAACGTGAGATTAATTAATCCATTGATTGAGGATGACGATCCGGGGGGTTCCCAAAAATCACCACCCCAAGAAAAATCCCAGCAATCGGAAATCCCAGCATAGCCCAAAATCAAATCAACCAAGATGGTGCAGGCCGCCCACCCAAAACAAGGAATCCCAGACGCCATCGACGTGTCCTTCCATGCAGCACGGATGCACTTTGACAATCAAGCATTGGACCAAGAAATTCTCCGCACGCGGGGCACCGCCACTGCCATCCATTCCCAGCATCATCATCGTTATGGCTGTGCGTCGGTGAACTAAGCGATCAAACAAAAGAAAAAACTTTGATTCTATGGAAACTTCCTCCATACCTCCATACGGGCCCCGAGTATCTGTTCTGCCTATCCAGCATGATTAAAAAAAGAACCGTATACCCACATCTTCGGCAGTTGAATGCTGTCACCGAAGTCATTATCTACCCGGAAAATAAGATTAAATAAATCACAAAACAAAACAAAACCCAGCACTCGCAGAATATGCAACTGCAAGATGCAAAAAGGCAGCCAACCACAGACTAACCCCCATCGAGTCTCCCATCCCTAGCAAGGTACCTTTCCCTAACGCGGAGCCACTCTCAACGCTAGCCTGGGCTTCATTTCCAGCCCGTCCGGCCCGTTCATCAATATTGGACAGAAACGAATACCAGCACCACCGGATATACCCTCGTCCAGGTTGCTGCCTTCGCCCTTCTTCTTCGATTGCTTTTTTGCAGTTCCAATTCATCCAGCCCCGCATGTAATTACCGTTCCCCGTGCCACTTTTTGGGTGGTGCGTGCCAGCTGGCTTCTCTTTTGGCTGCTCACCATCCCTATGGGGCGGCGATTCTCGTGACCCGTGTAGTAGCCCCAGTCTCTTTCTTGACTCGTCTTCTCCAATTCCAGTCAGCCTGACACTGGATTGACTTTATCCAGATCCCCTCGGTGCATGAGGGGAAAAAGCTAAAGCTTGCCGTCATGGCTCGGCTATGCGTGAGGGGGCGTGGACAAAACACTACATCTGATTGTCCACAATCCGCGGAGTGGAGCGTGGGCTGTTCTCTCTGCTTGCTTGCTTGCTTGCTTTGACTGCTGTCTGATGTCTGCTGTCCGTCTGTCTGCACGCCGATGGGCATCGATCGATCAGGGCGAGGAGCCCGCTTCCGTGGCCGGCCGTGTAGCCGTGGCCTCTTTGGGCTGTTGGCCGAGACCCAAAAAATTATAAAGACCAGGTCCGGAGCCAGATTCTTGTTTCACAACCAGAGCTCAATTCATCAAGCAAGGAGATCTTCCAAGCAAGCAATTCAGCCAGCCAACAAGCAAGACAAAGCGAAGCCGCAATCATCATTCAGCAAAGACTCCTTCCTTGTCATTCTTAAGTTCATCTCATTATGAAACCATCTACTCTCTACTCTTCTCTACCCTGGGTCATCACGTCCCTCTTCACGGTAGCTGTTCATGGCGCTCCTACAGGGACAAAGTCGAATCCTCCCCTACGAGGCTCCGAGAATCTGCTGGGTTACTCGGGCTCCAACACCGTGACGGACCAGTCCACCGATGATATCCCCTATGTCCCGGTGCCAGGACAGACGGATTCCGCTGACCTCGGCGTATACCTGGACTTTGACGATGTTGAGAACCCGCAACCGGTCCGTGGAAGCACGGGAGGAACTGACCCTGGACCTCGTATGTAGCGTCGATCCATGGAACCAGACCAGGCGTTTGGGTTGATCTGCAAATGATCTCATCTCACACCGGAAAATAGGCAACGACTACTACGATCGGATGAACAGCGATAAGCTGGCCCCTCCGGGAACGGACAATGGCCAGACGATCAATGCCCAATGGCCTATGGGTGAGTTCAATTTGCCTTGCCTTTTTTTTTTTTTTTTATCTTTTCTTTTTCTTTAATCGTTTAGCCCCTTTATTTGCTTTTTCGGCGGAAAAAGTTTAATGAGACAGAACAATGGCTAATAATCGGGTATAGGACTAAGCCATAATCGGTAAGCCGACCTGCCCTTGCTGCAATGCATGATGTACTATATACTAATTGGAGTGAAGGCTGGGATTGAATGAGTCTGGATGGGCTCGGCAAGAGAACGAGGTGGTGATGCCGGGCGCGACCGACATGGCTGGAGTGGATATGCGCCTAGAAGCAGGTGCCTATCGGGAGCTGCATTGGCATGTGGCATCGGAATGGTCTCTGGTGTTGAACGGATCGTGTCGGATCGAGGTAAGATGCAGATAGAGAGAAAGTCTGATAAACCAGTTTGTGAAAGCTAATTCTTATCAACCAGGCCGTTAATGAGAACGGACAAACTTTCGTCGATGACGTGAGTGCCGGTGATGTCTGGTTCTTCCCTCCGTAAGTTTTTCGCTCCAATTCCAAATCATTGTCCCTTTCATAGGGATGAATCGATGGATGGTTGGCTGACTCACTCCTTACAGCGGTGTTCCGCATTCCATCCAAGCCCTCGACTCGGGCGTCGAGTTTCTCCTCATCTTCGACGACGGGTCCTTTTCCGAGGATAATACCTTCCTCGCTACTGAAGTGTTTGCTCATCAACCGGTACCCCTCACTTGATCCCACCCAAATTATGTGTGATGATTGACTAACGATGGCTATAGCGCGAAGTTCTTTCTAAAAACTTCGACCTCCCCGTCGCCGCTTTCGACGACATCCCCGAAGATGAACTCTATATCTTCCCTGGCACTCCGGCACCGCAAAACATCTCCGAGCAGAATGTAACCGGCTCCGCAGGCGTCCTGCCTCAGTCTCAAAGCTACTCGTATCACTTCTCCGAGCAGCCCGCACACGAAGTGCAAGGCGGGTCCGTCAAGATCGTCGACTCCCTCACTTTCCCGATCTCCTCCAACACGGCCGCCGCGCTGGTGACAGTGCACCCAGGTGGCATGCGTGAAATTCACTGGCACCCGAGCAGCGATGAATGGACCTTCTTCATCAGCGGCAAGGCACGCGCGACCCTGTTCACGGCGCCCAGCACGGCTACGACGTTCGATTACCGCCCGGGTGATGTAGGATACTTCCCGCAGAGCAACAGCCATTATATTGAGAACACAGGAGATGAGGATTTGGTGTTTCTGGAAGTGCTGCAGACGGATGAATTCACCGGTAAGCCATCCTTTCCTTTCCTTCCTCTGTTTTGAAGAGTTGTAAATTTCAGTACTGATTGTGGTATGCAGATATCTCATTGGGCCAGTGGATCGGATCCACGCCGAAGCAGATTGTCGCGGATACGCTGCACCTGCCGCAGAGTGCGCTGGATCGGCTGAAGACGGAGAAGATGTATGTGGTGGCTGGATCGAATGAGACGGATGTTGCTACTACTGATTAGTAGTAGTTGCTATTGTGGGATGTTTGATGATCTTTATGATACTGATGACTGGACATATTGTAATGGGACATATTTTTTTGTCATTTTGTTATGAGGTTAGGTTAGTTCTGCGATAGATTTAGTTCATTAACTGAGGTTTATTTTGGGTATGATCAGATAACCTTTGTCGTATGACTCGTATCAGATACTGGAATGTACTAACTAGCTAGACTAGATACATGGCACCAATCCGAGTTGTGCTTTGCCTCCACTTCTCTCCACTCACTCAATCCTCATCCTTTCCCCGCATTACCACCTTATCATAGTAGTATTAATTTATAGACCCTCCGATCAATCTACACTATTGTTTATACTACGAACAAATCCCCACCCCAACAACCCTTATTCCCTGATACCGAAGGATACTATATACTAACCTCCCTAATAACCCCCTCATGCCTCGCACTCCTCGCTTCCACCTTCACCCCCGCCAAAACAGGATGACTGACCACTCCAGGCGTGAACCTCACCTCTTCTCCCTCTCCCTCCCCCTTCTCCAAAGAAATCCTCATGGCACTCAACACCATCCCAACCGTCACAAAAACACTCGCATCCGCCAACACCCGTCCGGGACACACTCTCCTCCCGAACCCAAACACCCAACCCGACGGATCCGGCTGGGGTTTCTCACCCAGGAACCGCTCGGGATCGAACTTTTCCGGATGTGGATAGATATTCGGATCGTGGGTTATAGCCCTGCAGACACATCAGCACACATCACGCTTTTCTATTTTCTTTTGAAAAGAAGGAAGTGAGATAAGTATACCAGATATTCCCCATCACTATCGCTCCCTTCGGAATCCTATACCCTTCATACACATCCCCCTCTACACAAAGATGCGGTATTCCCATCGGAGCAACCGGGTACCACCGGAGAGATTCTTTCACGATGGCGTTCACATAGGGTAGTTTATCCCGGTCAGAGAGTTTGGGGAGAGTGTGCGGACCTAAGACCGTGTCGAGTTCGGCTTGGGCTTTTTCCTGAATGGCGGGGTTCAGGGCCATGCTGAGGATGAATGTGCGGAGGGCTGATACTGTCTATACCATCTTTTAGATAATTGCTGGGAATGTAGAAGTATACGAATGGGGATGAGAAGGATATCTTACCGTATCAGCGCCAGCTATATATAGTGAGCCCGCTGTCCACTTGGCTATGAATTCTTCTTCTGCCGTGAGGGTCTTTTCCTCTTTAGTATCCTCCTCCTGGAGGAGGTTGCTCAAGTAGGACGGAGGTGCTATTCCGGAGGCCATCTGTTCCCGCACCATTCTGTACGGCGTCTCGATGGTAGTGAGGAGCTGAGTACGCCAGAACTGGCTTTTGCGTTGAGCAGAGAAGGGCAACCAGGAGGGGAGGTATTTCACTTCCCCATTTTTGTCAGTACAATCCCCTCTGTCAATTCGAAGAGAACAAAGGCACTAAGAACAGAGGAAAGAGGAGAATCATACAAACAGGCACCAAATCCACCAACCACATCTGATTCAGCACTGCCGAAACCGTCTCCATCGAGTCATCCGCCAAATCGACTAATTTATCCCTCCCGTGCGGGTTGATGTCGTACCCGTAGCCGATTTTGAGGATGATGGCGCCGGCTTCCCTATCAGATTATCTCATTTAGTTCTTCTTCAAAGTAATGTAAAAATCCAAAGTGATGTAAAAAGGAAAAGGAGGCTTGGAGGGATATACGTCTTCAAATGCTGTACCCACTCCCCCGGATCCTCTAACATACGACGCAATAACCGTCTTGCTTCGAGCTCCTGCAGCGTATCGAACCTCGATACGAGGGCTTTTGTTCCCAGGACTTGATGCAGGGCTTTACGGTAGGCGCGAAATCGCGCATTGTAGGGCTGCATGCCCAGAGTGTCTTTCCATCCGATCCTGTTTCATCTCATTCTATTAGGGATGGTTGTGGGATAGAAGGGTGAGAGGTGGGGGGAAACTTACATTTCTCCGACGAAAACTGGCTGTGGTCGGGAGGAGTACTTGAGGGAGCGTTTTTCGAGGAGTTCGATGGCTATTTGGACATCGTGAAGAATGATGATGGGTTGGTTGAGGATGGTGACGGAGGTTATTGGGCCTGCGGAGGGGGATTATTTATGGGGGCTTCTTGATGGTTGTGATGGTGGAGGTGGCTACCGTAGCGCTTTTTGTGTTCTAGCCAGTGTTGCCATTCTGGGGTATCTGGGGGTGGCAGGTCGGATAGGTTGCCGATGATGGGCTTGCCTTTGGGTCCGGGGGAAAGAGGGAGGGAGGGGGTTTGGTGATTGATGAGGAGGTAGAGAGGTAGGAGGGTGAGGCAGGCGAACGCGAGCGCGATTAAGATACTCATGGTGGGGTGGATATTAATGCGATGAGAAGTTGCAGGATTGAGATTTTGGCATCTGGCTTACATTCTGACATGGCGGGACGGACTGCGGCTGGATATATGCAGCTAGTGGTTAGGCTGGTTGCGGCGTCGAGCCAGCCGAGGCATTCGCTGGTGAGGTGGAGTCATCGTGGATAGTTGATGTAGTTAATGATGAGCAACGAGGACAATTGGTGTAGCGACTTGTTAGTGAACGCAGGACGCGACACAGCATATTAAATGTGCCAATGGAGCTGATTGCTATCTTTGGAGTTGCATTCCACATTCCTAGGCTGGATTCTCCGGCCTGATCAGTGGCTCTGCTATTTTACTGTCCTACGCTGATGCTTGGTGCTGACCTATCGTTTGGAAGGAGCCCCATGCTTATCGCATAGCTCGTGTGAAAAGCAGCATTATGCATGCCTGCAGCGCCTGCAGCATTAGTATTATGAGTGAAGGTGTTTAGGGAAGACATCAGCATGGAACTGCACTCGTGGCTATTGAATCTGACACCACAGCGTATATCGCAAATGAATGCCCTGATTCACTCACATATTATGTCTATATAAGCTCAATCAAATCAATAATTGCAACTTCTTTCTCTCCATCTATTTCCACTACTCATATCCTATCCTATGTTACTCTGCGAGATCTTGATAGCTATTATCCTTAGGGTTGGCAGTAATACATATATTTATCTGTCCTTGTTTTTAAAGAAGAGAAGACCATGTTCAGGAAGATAAACAAGCCCAAATAGTTCTATACCCACAGCAGTAAAAGGTTGCAAATACAATAGTCGGGGTTTCTAGTGACGGCAGCACCTCCAGATACACCGAGGAAGAAGTCCTAGTGCTGATCCTCGACTTCTACATCAGGTCATCTTTCGTGATACGTGATAAATGCATAAAAGCAGATCTCTTCTTTCTGAACCATCGCTTCGTCATAACAAAGGCTCAAACTGAATTATATCCGTTTCTGAGTACGTCTCTGATCGATTGATACTGATGAGAATATATGCCTAATGAAAGTGACCCTAATGCTGGAAACATTACCTTGTCGGTTATTTATCCACACCAGGTCAAAGATCTCCATAGACGCAGCCAAAGCCCGGGACCATGACCGCTATGTCGTAACCCAGATGGGAAAACCACACAAGTTTCTCATATCTACCCGTGCTCACTGGGGAAGCCTGAAAGCGTGCGCGACGAACTCTGGATACAGCTCAATATCTTCTTGCTATCAACAGAATCGACAAATGGTTTAGCAGAATTCTTGGGCCCAAAGGCACAGAGATACCTCAGAACATCCCGTGCTTCAGAGGTACCCTGGCCAAAAGGACTAAATATCCCTGCATTTAGGTGGTTTATATGCGATTGTCTAAAATCAATCCCATTTCCCTGGAAAGAAACTCGATCGGAGAAGTCTCCACATATCTGGTGTCAATGGTCAATTCATGGTAGGCGCAGGTGTCGATGTTGCTGGGACAAGTCACTGATCCTTGACTTTTTGCAGTTTCCTTCTCACATCCCAAGGTCGGCACCAGATCTCCTTCACCTTCGCAAAGTACAAGAAGGGGCAGAAGAGTGAAGCCGATGATGATTTTCTGGTCTTAGAAAATACTTGGCCCGTATGAAGCTAAGTATTGTGATTATCTCTATGATCTTTCCAGTATCACCTTGTTGCAATATTGACTGCAACGGATGTCTGTTAATCCAGCTGGCTCTAAAACAGATCAAGACATGATAGGTGGATAAACATGCGACTGCTTATTTCGAGATTCAATCATGGAAAGGGACGTCAGCTGTGGTGTTCAAACGAAGTGACGGAGTCTATATAGCCTATCGAATTGGTGCAATGAATGGATTTGATTTATCGACCTAAACGACAGATGATTAAAGGGAATCTAATGTGCTGCGGCATAGGGATCAAGTACAATGACATGTTTCTCACTCTTGAGCACTGGTAGTTGAAAAACCGCATCGATGACTACTACAGATATTGCGTAGATCAGTTGGAGCTTCTTTACCGCCTGATGCAACGTCGTAAATGAAATAAACGTCTACAATTGAATTCAAACCAGCTGGTGGTATGGAAGAAGATCTAGGGATACCCTCCGCCTCCGGGCCGTGGTCGACTTGTGGCAATCATGACCCGGAGTGCCAGCACAATCTCACCAATATCGTCATGCGAAGCGCAGATCTGAAGAGGTTTACTTTTACTCACAAAGACGGCTCAAAGACGCCCCCGCCCGTACCCATCTTATTCAACTTGCGCGGGTATTCCGCAACGAGTTACTGAATAGTAGTACTTTTGTATGTTGAACTAGTACCACCCTCTATACTCGTAACTACATATCCCGGGAACTGTTTCATACTACTACTAGTAGGATTTTACATCTCACGAGGAGAGGAGAGATGGCAGATGAGATTAAACAAGAGTATGATACAGCACCATCACTTATTCCTGGAGGAGAGAACAACATCTAATCACTTCTGTCCATTTCAAATTTAACACTAAGAGAAGAAGTTGGAGGACCAACAAGGAGGAGAGAACCAGGAGCTGGAACAACAGCCAAACCATCAGTACAGTCCAGGCAGGCGAAGATGGAAAATAAGTCCATTTCATCAAATACATGATTAACCAACTGAAACAGCCCTGTATCCACATTATAGTTTTTATATCCTACTCATCAAGAACCAATTTACTGGCCAGGCTCCACGAGGAGACATAATATTTTGCTAGACACGCACAAAACCATGGTCCTCAGCTACAAGTAAGCCATTGATGCTATTCTCCGACATATAGTGTATGTACCTGTATTACTAGGCCCGTAAGACGAGAGCTACTACTGTAGCAATATCTCAAGGAACATGGGAGAAATGTAACAAGAAAGAACGCAGAATTCTCGAGATTCAATATACATCATGCTGTTTCTGAGGGTTGAACTCAGAAGAATCCTACCCCAGGGAAGTTGAGTCCTGAGGCTTCTACCAACTACCATCAGTGAACTAACAAAAATCACGGCCTTAAACCCCTCCTCAAGGTAAATGGCAAAGTAAATGTCCTTCCGACTCCCATTTATGATGCGCAGTGTTGTCAAAGCTTTAGAGTGGGCTCGATGGTCCTAGAATCAGCCGATAACTCTTCGTTAACATATCTGGTCGAGATGGAAATGGTGTTGCTTCCGTTCGTTTTGACTGAAAAGTAGCCGGGATTATTGATCGTAAATAGTGAACCAAGTATCTTGTTGCCAGTTTGAATACCAAGAGACCCAGCCGTTTCCGAACAAGAGACGGGTGAGACACAATTCGTTCGGCCTCTGGTTGACCGTGACCTCCGCGTATGAATTGATCTTGTAATATTCATTCCTGGCATACACACCGCGTTCTGACGGGCTTGACCCTCCAATTTGCGGCATGAAAAATATGCTGGCATCCCTAACGTTACCCAAACCCATATAGGCAAACGCATCTGGGGTCGGGAAACCGGGTGTACAATCCGAGTCAGAAGAGCTTTCTCCAGCCGGACCCATGGAGCCCCTTCACCTCCGGGGAAATCAACCCATACGCCTACTGCTTGGCGAATCCTATCAACTTGGTCAATCCGAGTGGCCATTGGACTCGTGGCCGCAGGAACCGGAGTCGCGGTGGGAGTGCTCGCCAGCGTCGCTATCGGAATCGCCGTCAATGTGGTCGTCGGCGTTATCTATGACACGGCCATGGGGACCACCCCAACATACCGCAGTATTGGCATGGATGCCTTGACGGGGGCCATTAGCGGTTTTGTCGGCGGGGACGTTGGCATGAATGTACCGGCGTCGTGGGGGGCTAATCCAGTGAGCGCCATTGCCACGGAAATAGCTTTGACGCTCACAGTGGACACCATTGTCCCTGATCCAACAAGCTCTCTCAGTTCTATGTCTGATAACTCCTTCTCCGCTGCTAGTTTGGCTTCCGGGGGCTCCACGGCGAATGCTTCTGCGACTACCATCCCAGGCCGCATATCAGACTGGCCCAGGGAGAAACTTCGACAGCGGGGAAGCGCGACCAAGAAACAGCCACAAGTTCAGCAGCAGCAGCAGCAACTGCGGACGGGAACGGGAAATGACACGGGAATCTGGATCGCGCGAGCTACTTCCCGTGAGACAGCCACGACAGAGGACATCAGCTTGAATTCCTTCGGAGGCAGCTTCGATGGATCGCAATTCACGCTCCAGCTGAGTCCGGATCACCGGGTGTCATTCAATATGGATGCAAAGGCGGTGCAAGTGCCAATCTGGGATGGTTCGGGATCTAGGTTGTTGAGCGCGGTAGCCACTTTAGGTCGACCGTAGTGGATTGTCAAGACGTTACTATTTGTGTTTCAGATAATCTTAGGAGTCAGTCAGCCTTGGACGATGTGTCGTTGAAGCCAACCTTATTAAATTGGGTGCACCTCATAAATATTCCATATCATACAATGAAGTCCCATCTATTCAGTAAGTACGTACGATTCTATATTCTCTACTATCTATCCATAGACTCTACTTGTGGATCCTAGACGAAACAGTAAACAACGTTCGGCTGTCATCGTCAACCCTAAGCGACCCGGGCAATTGCCGCCAAGCACGGACCAGGTTGTGCTCGGGCCAACCAACGGATTCAGTTCCCTGCTCGCACCGTTGCTATTTGTCTTTTATGACGGCCAGGGGAGTGCTGGACCGTGCCGCGCCACTGAAGGATGACTGGCGGTCTAGACGGTCGGTGGCTGGTTGGCATTGAGTCAAAGAAGTGGTGAGTTCTCGTATTCAACCCCGGATTCATGCCAGCCACGTGGACCCGCAAAGCCCCGATCAGAAAAACTGGGCCTCCACCGCATCCCCCCTCCATCTGTCTTCTTTGTCTATCTTCCTTTTTCACCCCCATCTTTCCGAATTCTCCGCTGTGCTGTCACTCTCCCCCTTACTGCTCTCTACGTATACGCTCTCCTAAATTCTCCTGTAGCCTACGGGCTGACACCATGTCCTCCAATTCCACCACCAAAGTCAAGGCTCAAGGAGGCATCCTCGAAGGCAGCAATCCCGCCCATTATGACTCGTCGAATCCCATCGTTATTTTCATCATCCAGGTGGGTGTTCCCTACTAACTCCTCCAAATGCTATACTGCTAACGCCGACCAGGCCGGCATAATCATCATATTCTGTCGCCTGCTGCACTGGCCACTTTCCAAGATCCGCCAGCCGCGCGTGATCGCAGAAGTCATTGCTGGCGTCATACTAGGCCCTTCGGTAATGGGCCGTATTCCCGGCTTCACCGATGCCATATTTCCAACCGCCTCTATTCCCAATCTGAATTTGGTCGCGAATCTGGGGCTGGTGCTTTTTCTGTTCCTCGTGGGGCTGGAAACCAACCTGCGTTTCCTGGTCAGTAACTGGCGCGTCGCCGTTAGTGTGTCGGCTGCTGGCATGATTTTGCCCTTTGGTTTGGGCTGCGCCATTGCATATGGACTGTATAACACCTTCCAAGATGAACCGGACACGGTGGATATTAACTTTGGCACCTTTTTGCTCTTTATCGGTATTGCTATGGCTATCACTGTAAGTCACTTTCGAGTCACACACCGTCTATCGTACTAACCGCTGGGAAGGCGTTCCCCGTTCTGTGCCGTATCTTAACGGAGCTCAAATTACTGGGAACTAACGTCGGTGTAATCGTGCTCTCAGCCGGCGTTGGAAACGATGTCGTCGGTTGGATTCTACTCGCTCTGTGCGTCGCCCTCGTCAACGCCGGCACTGGCCTTACTGCACTCTGGGTCTTGCTCGTCTGTGTTGGGTACATCCTGTTCCTCACCTTCATCTTCCGACCACTTTTCCTGCGCTTCCTCCGCCACACGGGCAGCCTGCAGAAAGGACCCAGTCAGTCTGTAGTCGCCATCACGCTACTCATCGCACTGGCCTCGGCCTTCTTCACCCAGATCATCGGCATCCACGCCATTTTCGGCGGCTTCATCATCGGCCTACTATGTCCGCACGAGGGCGGCTTCGCCATCAAACTAACCGAGAAGATCGAAGATCTTGTCGCTGCGCTCTTTCTCCCGCTCTACTTCACCCTCTCCGGCCTCCAAACCAACCTGGGTCTGCTCGACAACGGCACCGTCTGGGGCTACGTGGTCGGCATCATTGCCATCGCCTTCACGGCCAAAGTAGCTGGCGGTGCTCTCGCCTCGCGACTTTGCGGCCTTCTCTGGCGCGAGAGTTTTTCCATCGGTGTGCTAATGAGCTGCAAGGGTCTCGTTGAGCTGATCGTCTTGGTATGCCCCTTCCCTTCCCACTATCACACTCCCCAACTGATCAACCCAGAACATCGGCCTCCAAGCCCGCATCCTCAGCACTCGCACTTTCACCATGTTCGTTGTCATGGCCCTAGTAACCACCTTCGCCACCACCCCTCTCACCGTCGCCCTCTACCCCAAATGGTACCAAGTCAAAGTCGAGCGCTGGCGCCGCGGCGAAATTGACTGGAAAACCGGCAACCCCATCCCCTCCGACGCCCGCACCGACAGCATCGCATTGGCCAAAGAACAGCACCGCGCTCTTCCCGTCCGCAAACTTCTCGTCTACCTGCGCCTCGACGGCCTCTCCAGCATCTGCACTCTCGCTGCCCTCCTTTCCCCAAACCGCCCCCCTCTCCCAAAACAACACCCGGACACCCTCGCCTCCCCTGACCCGGCTGCCGAAGAAACAGCCACAGCAACCACCAAGGCAGAAGAAGACGAAGACCAAGAAGACCAAGACCCAAAACCCACCCTTCAAGTCCACGGCGTCCGCCTCCTCGAACTCACAGACCGCGACTCCAGCGTCATGACCGTCTCCGAACTCGACCAACTACACTACCCCCTCTGGGACCCTGTCGTCAACACCTTCCGCGCCTTCGGCCAATGGCACGATCTTTCCATCGTAGCCGGCGTCTCCGTCGTACCGGAACACTCCTACGCCGATACAGTAGTCAGCATGGCCCGCGATGACTCGACGGATCTGCTCCTGCTTCCCTGGAGTGAAACCGGTTCTATGTCTGAGCATCACCCCTTGGATTTGAATTCCGTTCTGGATGACCTGAATGCTACCCGCTTCGTGGCGTCCGCGCCGTATACGGCTTTCGCGGAGAGTGTGTTGCGCAACGTACGGTGTAATGTGGGGTTGTTGGTTGAGAGAACGCCAACGAGGAGAAATAATGGGCGGGGGCTGCGCGATAAGCCCTCGCTTGGGGGGTTGAGTATACATAGTGGGAATTTGAATATGGGTATTGGCAGTAGTGGGGATAGGGGTGTTGCGGTGGTGCCGACGACGAGGAAAGCGCATCATATCCTGTTGCCGTATTTCGGGGGAAAGGATGATCGCTTCGCGATTCGGTTGGTACTGCAGTTGATTAGGAATGATCAGGTTACGGCGACGGTTGTGCATGTTGTTGGTGATCGGACGCCGATTGCTACGCCGAAGGCTGCTGTTGCGGGGGGTCTTGTGGGAGGGGTGAGGAATAGGAAGAAGGATAGTAGTAGTACGAGTAGCAGCGGTGGTGGTAAGAAGCGTGAGGTTGATGACTCGGATGCGGTGTATCTTGCTGCGTTGAAGGATTCGTTGGATGAGGATGTGGCGGCGCGGATGGTATTCAAGAAATTGGTTCTTGCGGGTGGGATCGAGCAGAGCAGTAGTGGGGTGGTGGAGAGGGTGGTTGAGCATGTCAAGGAGGAACTGGGGAGATTAGGGTCTGGGCAACGGGCTGGTGGGTTGGTTGTTGTGGGGAGGGGGAGTGTGGGGGTGGATACGATAGTGGATGATGGAGATGAAGATAAGGATGGCGGAGGAGTGCTGGGGGTGCTGGGAGAGAAGTTGGTGCAGATGGGTGGTGGGGATGTGTTGGTTGTGCAGGCGAGGGACACTCTATGATACGATGATACCCTTTAATTTACTCGATCTACTTTTGTTTACAGTGAAGGCAACAGTCATGAAGATGTTCATGAAAATTCTTTTTTTTCTTTCTCTTGTTTCAGAGTGGGTAACATATATACTTGGTCAATCATAACACCCGACAATCTCATATATACACATCAATAGTAGTATCTATCCATCCGAACCGGGGACAGACAGACCGACCATAGATCAAGGGGAGAGGGACGTAAGAACATTTACACACCCTGACCAGCAGAGTCGTTGTGGCCCTTCTTTTCGCCATCGCCATGCACAACCAGACTAGCGAGCTTACTCCTAGCCCGGAGCTGGGGTCCGTACCAGAACAGCACGTAGGGGATAAGCGTCAAGGCAGAGGCAATCAGAGCCAGGATCAGACCGGCGTACTGAGAGCCGACGTTGTGGAAGAACTGGGAGGCGAACAAGGGGGACACGGCACCCAGGGTGTTACGCATGAAACCCTGACCGGCGATAGCGGAGGACGAGCTCTCACCGTAGCAATCGGAGGTGAAGCTGTAGCAGGACTCGAAGATGAAGAAGATACCGATGGCAATGAGGACCAGGGCAATGACGGGAGCGATCCAGGGGAGATCGGCGTACTGGGTGAAGGAGTAGATGAAGAGACCGATGGGGAGCCAGACAGCACCGTAGAGGGCACCGTAGAGACGAGCCTCGGGACGAGCCTCGCCAGTCTGGACAAGGGACTCGTACTTGCGGATCTGGAAGAAGTTGAGACCGAAGCCCATGGTGGTTCCCAGGCAGAGGGCGATGTAGGGAAGACCGGAGACACCCTCGTTCCAGCCCTTCTTTTCTTGGAAGGTGATGGGGATGACGCTAAGGAAGAGGAAGGTCAGGAACCAGGCGAAGGCGATCCAGAGACCGAAGGCGAAGACGACGGGTTCGGTGGCCAGCATCTTGATGGCCTTGACGGAGGAGTTGTGAAGCATGGTCTTGAGGGAGGGGGCTTCCAGGTCGTTCTCGGTCACGTAGCGGTCATCACCGGTGTGGGTGCGGAGGGCCTTGGCGCGCTTGCCGAGAGCGACGCTACCACGGGTTTCGGGGAGGAAGAAGAGGATGACGAGGCCGAGGGGAATGTTGGCGAGACCCTGGATACCCTCAACCCAACGCCAGCCCAAAGCCTGATCGATGAAGCCGGCGTAGATGGGGGCACCGACGGTACCGAAGATGGCGATGAAAGAGAAGGTTGCAACGGGGATGGCGCGGTCCTCCGGGCGGTACATGTCACCGAAGGTACCACCGACAAGGATGGTACCGACACAACCGAACAGACCGAGCAGGGCACGGCAGACGAGGATGGTGCCGATGTTCTTGCCCAGGGCGAGACCGATGAACATAATGGCGAAGCAGAAGTAGGCGCCGGTGTAGACGACACGGCGGCCAGCCAACTCACAGAAGGGGGCCAGGAAGAGCGGAGCCAAGGCACAGGTGAAGTTGAAGAGGAAGAGACCGAGTTCGGCAATTTCGGTAGAGGTGCCCAGGTCGGAGGCCATGTCGCTGATACCGGAGCTGTAGGCTGTTGTGGCGAGACCAATGAAGAGGGTCATGAGACAGAGAAGGCAGCTGATGAATGCCTTGTACTTGGGGTCCCAGTTGAAGGGGTTCTCCTTGTCTCCCGGGACGAAGTCGAGGACGATGTACTGATTGCCGTCTTGGACCATGCGTTGGGTGACGGTGACGGGGAGGTCGAAGTCAACGGTTTGGAGGGGGCCATCATGGGCCGAGCTCTCGTTGACACCCTCGAGGTATTTCCCACCGGCCACGCGACCTGACGCCGTTGAGGCAGTCACGCTGGAGGGGCCCGGAGAGGCATTCTCCGTATGGGAGGAGAGGGCGGGCTGGGACTTGTCCATTTTGTCCATGTTGAAGAAGAGGAGGAGGAGGGGGAGGGAGGAAAGGGAGAAGGAGGAGTGAGAGAGGAAGAAGAAAGGGTCAAGAATTGCGGGAGATGGGGGAAATATAAAACAAAAACACGGGGGAAGGGGGCAAGCCCGCAAGCCCGTTCAACTCCGTGGGTGAAGACTCCGGTTTTTCCCTCCTGTCGGTCCACCTGCGCATAAGCGATGCTTCGATATCCTTCTGGGGTGCGTCATAAAGTCGGGGTGGAAACTGGACGGTGGCCCCGAGGCTGGAGAAGTTTTACTGCCCTGCACGAATGATGCCGGCCAGGGCTAGCCTGGTGGACGGTTGTTGTCCACTTGTCCTGCCTCCGCCATCCAGGCATCACATTGTGGTTCAAGTGGGCCGCAAACTCTGCGGTCGATCCATTCTGGATCGGTTGGTTTGGGGTCTGAGAAACCTCGGGGAAACTTGCCCATCACCTGCCTGTTCCTTGCCGGGATCAGATTTTTTCATCTTTCGGAGAGTAAATCTCTTTACAAACATCTAATCTTCTTTGAAGAAATGCTCCCACACGTTTCTCTGACACTGATATCCCTTCCTACAATGTACAGCCAGCTCTCATATCCATACCCCCTTTTGCGGGAGGGAAGGGATGATCCTCGGAACTCGCCCGAGATCAGATCCATAACTTGGATCATCGGCCAACCCTAAGCCAACCGTCGACCAGTCGGCATCCCGAGAAAGGCAAGTCAGCCATCGGGCCGACTCGGAGCCTTGCCACTCACTGGGTCCATCCCACGCTTTTCGGGGGTAGTCTCGGGTTGACCTCGGGGAAAAGACCTCACCGCAGCTAAACCGGGAAGCAGCTGCAGCAAGTCGTATGCACGCCGTGTCTCACGTTTGCGCACCACGCCGACTATCCCCAGTGTTCAAGGGTCAGACCGGCAATGATCGTGTGTCTTCTCCAGGATTATCAACAAACTTAGCCCGCCTCCATACTCCGGACTGTCAATCCTCTTATATGGGTGTTTGCCGGGGTGAGCTAGATATCCTTGAAGGATTCCAGAACCTCTGGTGAAATTAATGAATCTCGGTTCAACTGAAACCTCGTAGACTACAGAAACCCTCGGGGTCCACCAGTCCAAAGCAGTTAGTCATGAGCAGTGGACGAGCCAGCTTGGACTGTGCCGACCAAGCCGGCTGACCTGCCTTGAGATGCACCTGGACCACTCTGGATGCGTGTCTCGCGCCTCGCGTAGAGCTGGTAGATAGATAGTGCTAGACTATAGCGTCAATCTCACCCTTTATCCGGAAGACGTTTTAGCCTAAAAATGTGTTATTCGCGCTTCACGACTTTGACAGGCAATGCTAGGCGGGATGTCGGGTAAGTTTTGCTGCGCTGATTGTTTGGCAACTGACACGTATGGGATGAGAGCTCCACAGCTCCGAAAAGCTGCCAGGATTTTCGGGTCGGGATGGAGAAGTGAGGATGCAGATGGCTGAGCCGCTGAGGTGTGAGGCGCCGAGTTCATCCGAGTCAGAGACTGGCCAGCATTGTGACGGCATGCCGTGGATGCCGTGCATAAGACGGAGGCAGTTGCCGTCGCGAAGGATGCCGAACTATTGCAACCGGCTCGGATATGGAGTGGACAGTCACTTGGCGATATGTCATAATAGGGGTAAACCGGCATCTGAGGTTATTGACCGTGGCAAGCATGAGTGGCCTGATGCACGAGAGGATATCATAGTAACGTTGATGAATTGATGCCGAAACCTGTAATGAAGCCGGTGGTGTGAGGAGAGGAGAGGAGCCAGAGCCCGCAGTGGTGAGATGATTCCTCCACATTTGTCGAAGAAACATAATGTCCGAAGAGAAAAAGCAAATATCAACAGTTGGCCGGATGGTGTAGTTGGTTATCACGTATCGTTAACACCGATAAGGTCCTGGGATCGAGCCCCAGTCTGGTCATCTCTTTTTGCCCGTTGAATTTTGTTGGGGTCCTCGCTGGTCTTCCGTTTCCGTTCCCAATTTTTGAGTTCGACCTTGCCACTCCAGGACTAGCGTGAAAATATATGCATACTGCGAATAAGTCTAACCTTGTTGAGTCTCCACCCGTTGCACCGCCCTCGGAGCCATGGCTGAATATGGTTTAGTGCGAGGCCATTCTCGTGATTTTTGCACGATTTCTTTTCAAGACAACCATTCAATATCTCTCTCGCTACGTCATTTGTGGGAGAAGAACCACGGACCTGAAGAGAACAGAAACCATGCATGAGGCCAAGGCACAGGAACAGAGACCATCAGGAGACACCGCTTGTTTCCTGTCATTGTCCTCCGTCTCATCATCATCACGATCGTAACAAAGTTTCAACTCTGTGGTGGCTCCACCGACGTCGCAGCTTACCCCATTCAGAAACCCATACGATCTCTCAAGAATGATGATCATTCATGCCCAATATCGATCCTGTCCTTCTCGCATCGGTTGATGTGGCCAAGAAAGTACTGAGCATATGATGCGCACATCACTCAAGCAACATTCACCCTGCGCCCAACATCCACATTACCTCGGGGCTGCTTAACCTTGGTCGTTGTGCTTCTGATTTTCAGATCCCGCACTGTGCGATGGTACCGCATGAAAAGATTGTCAGTGAAGGTTTGGTCCACAGGTGGCAAACCTGTCACAGTTTCTTTTGCTGCCCTGTACAGTAATGAGGTGATGTTACTCAGCAGCCTAAACCGCACTTCTTGTGTGTTTCTTCATAAGTTATCACTACTTCGAAGTCTATCCACTACTTGACGCCCAATGGCACTAATAGAGAAGCCATATCGCAGAGGGAACAGGGCTGCTATATGGTAACTCGAGTCGATCTTCTTCCATATTGTAATATCGATTCTGCTTATTCATCGAGTCTGGTTTGTTGGGGCTTTGGTACAAGGCAGATGTATATCCTTGAAACGTTTTGTGGAGATTGTGCGATTCGAAATTTTCGAACCCACAAGGATCCTCGATCGTACCAAACACTGGAATGATTAGATCTCTTACTGACTAGCAAACAAACCTAGTGTTTTCCTAAATGATATCTTGCCCACTCAGCGTGTCTCAGGTAAAGCTTTGGGCTTCTAAACTGGGTTTTCAGGTGGACTGCACAAAGCTTCACAAGCACTATGACCATTCGAAAACAAAATCTGATTGGCTAGATTCTGTGAGGGCAACTAGGAGGGCCAGGCTCATAGGGATGTGCACCTGAGCCTGTTGGGTCGGAAATCTAATGTTTTTCGTGATAGTGTAGCTGAGAAGCAGGAACTCCATTCGTAGAAGCACACATAGGGAGCGGCCCTGACAGATGCTACACACACAGCTGGACTTCTATGTAGTTATAAACATGACAGAGTTTCCGTAATTACATATTTTCTTTGTAGATTTATGCTGCTTGTCCTAGGGCCACCGGCGCTCTTCATGGTTATATGTCTCACCCCTCTGTCCCAAGCCCAAGTATGCATACTGTATGTTGGATAAAACAGCAGATTGTATACAAAGTCAAAAGTGATTAAAACAAAGGCCCGCTTATTGTACGGGTTGTCCAGTGTGATTCGCACACTGACCGGGGCAAGATTCTTTGCATAATTTAATGAATTCTGACAGCTGGTTAAAGTCGCCCTGGATCCATTTAGTGGTCAGAACTCGTTCACTGTTTTCAAATATATAAGTACCATACAAAGCAATGGTCAGAACTCTGCAAACTCCTCCATCACCCACATATTATGGCGTAACGTTAATTTGCTATTGTTTATACCACTCTGAATTCATTTATACACATCTTACTTAGCTTCTAGTCACTGGACCTGCTCGGATCTACCTGATCATGTTCGTGAAGTCATATCCTTTTGTTGAGCATTCCTGCTATTGTCTTTACAATTTCTCCTTATGTTAACGTGGTCCATATCAACGACAAGGCGACCTTTATGAATAGCTGTACAATAACAGATTATATAATATTAGCATAGTGCCAAAATTCTAAACAAAGGTTACCAAGCAAACGCCGGTCTCCGATCCCGGGTATTAATCAGAATTTCCCCATATATGCGCTTCTCTCCTCTTAGCTTCATCGGTATAAGTCGACGCATTAGGAATGAGAATATTCGTTGCTTTTCTTCAGTCGGTTGATGCTGGGATTAGGGAGAGACGACTGGGGTATTGGAATTCCTTGCTTGATTACCCGCATCAGCTGAACTACATGAGAAGTTGGTTTCACATTATTCAACCATGAGAGATATATAGTGCCGCAATTATTCGCAAGTAGGACCCTTCTATAATTGGTGCGTATTTTGTTAACGTGTAATCACAGAGTGTAGTCGCTCTTAGCCTGCCACCGGAAACCTGGACTCAATTGTCCTGAGACACCGGTCAACCAGTACTCCAGTGTGTATCGTTCTTTGCCCAGTCGAACCTTTCAGTAACTGCATACAGTAAACTGAGGGCATCAGTCAACATCGTACAGCAAGAATATAAACAGACTTTCTTTGTTTTTGGAGCAAGTTGGACTGTAAACAAGTGTGCTGGTTTCTGTTCGGGCTACATATATATATATAAATCTTCCGAACGATGCATATAGTCCCAAAAACCAAGGACTCAGACACAGAAATTTTCAGACAGTTGGCTAAGAACAATCCAGCTGCACCAAGATAACAGATTTGAGATGACAGCAGGAGCACGAAGCACAATAACCTGGAGACCGTCAGTATTGAGCGGAAGGAAAAAAAGAAATCCAAAAAACAAATCCCTCTGAGGGATTCGTACCCATGCTGCTACGGAGCTGGGTGGAGACGTATACCCTGAAGGTGGACGACCACTCGACTATTGGGGGGCTAACATAAAAATATGAGTATGAATATTGTCTCTTGACTCGCACTCTCAGGCTTGTAGAACATGAAATTCTAGCCCTAACCGCTGAGACCACTATCGCGGAATCAATGTTGTCTTCGAGGCCCACTTGCAATTCGTCAGGTCCAGATTCGGACTTAGACATCGGACTCCGTTCACGCAGGTTATTATATGTCTATGAATGGTATTAAGCAGCTATGTGCCTAATAGGTGGGTCATTCGAGAAGCTATGGGTACCACGTCCCTTCCTTGCCCCTGACATTCACGGAATACGATTAAGATCTCCGATACACAGCGGAGATAACCCCGGACATCGATCTAAAGCCGGGCCCAGGTCCCACGGTTTGTGGAGTCAAGTGCCAACCTTCCGCAAACTGCATTTCCTGCTGTCACCACTCTTCAGACACTATGTACATGAGGATGCTACTGCGATAGATTGCGAAGGATAGTAATGCAGTATCGGCTTACCTTATCACTCTAATATCTGCCATGTGTCATACAATCAGGCCAAACGTCTCATTAAATAGATCAGAATACCCCAACTTTTGAGGCAGTTTAGTCTGAAATGACAGCCGTGGTTCACTCGCCGCCCCACCACGCTAACGCTCGCCATCGCCCGTATATCCGAACTCCTCACCAAACTCTGCCAGTTTCGGATATACACAGCCAGCAACCAGCAATGAGCCGGATATAGCACCCCGCAAGGACCTTAACTCTAATATGCCACAGCGGGTCCGGATAGAAGACGCGGCAACGTCTCGACCTGCAGACTCCTCTCGCTGGGCGCTAACTGCGCGCTCGAATTCCGAAGCGGAACCAAACCCTGAAGAAGTGACAGGGGGTTGCTTCAACGGTTACTAATGTCGGTAGTGGCGTCTCTGTTTCCTTCAAATAGAAGAGGGGGTGCCCCCAGAAAAACGAAACATGATTGATCCTGCAGAAAAACAAATCACACACTCCCCGGACATACCAAGATGGTCACCACAACCGCAATTCCCCTTATAATCCACGGCAAGGATGTCCTTATCTCTAATAGTGACCGCAAACATCCCATCACGTCTACATCCGCACCTCATTTGAAATCCTTCCAAGGCGCAACGCCCGATCTCGCCATCCAAGCAGTCGAATCCTGCGCAAGTGCCTTCCCGACATGGTCGCAAACACCCCCCGAGGAACGTCGACGTCTTCTTCTCAATCTAGCCAAGGCAAGTAATTTCATACACTAATTTTATGGAAAAGTAATTGTGTCTAACAAGAAGTGAATGTACAGCTCCTCCGCGAAAAATCCAACACCATTCAGACCCTCATCAAAGATGAAATCCACTGCACACCTCTCTGGTCTCACCTCAACGTTGAAATCGCAGCCGGCATTGTCGAAGAGACCGCTTCAGTAATAACAGACGCCATTAGCGGCACTATCCCTTCGTCGCAGGGAAATACGTACGCCCTTGTCATGAAGAAGCCGCTCGGTGTGGTGCTAGGCATCGCGCCGTGGAACGCGCCGGTAATTTTGGGACTGAGATCGGTGATTCCGGTAATTGCGGCGGGTAACACAGCTATCTTAAAGGTGCGGACACTTGAGTTACTATCATCACTTATGGAAAGGGGGTGTTTGTTGCTGACAAGAGTAGGGCTCTGAGTTGAGTCCCCAAACGCATTACTTCCTCGCGGCACTGTTCCGGGAGGCAGGGTTCCCGCCAGGAGTCATTAACTTCGTTCTGCATCGGCCGCAGGACGCGGCAGAGATCTACGAGTGTATGATTCAGCATCCGGCTGTGAAGAAATGTAACTTCACCGGATCAACCCAGGTGGGACGTGTGATCGCGTCCAAGGCGGCGATGGCGTTGAAGCCGGTGCTGTTGGAATTGGGTGGCAAGAACCCCGTGGTGGTGTTGGAGGATGCGGATTTGGATCAGGCGGCGGATGAGATTGTTGCGGCGGGATATTTGAATGTGAGTATCTGCATCTATCCATGATGCTGTAGTGAAGGAGAATGTGTGCTGACAAATTTTGCCAACAGAATGGCCAGATTTGCATGTCGACTGATCTCGTCTACGTTGTTCGCTCGGTGGCGGAGGAGTTGACTAAGAAGCTCTTAGAGCGCTTGCACAGCGAAGATCGGCCACACAAGGTTATTTCGGCAGCGAGCCGAGCCCGTCTTACGCAGTTGGTAGATGATGCGCGGTCTAAGGGGGGTGTCATTCACCAGGCTCGCAACCCTCTCGCTGAGGATCCCTTGGCATTCCCGGCTACTGTGATTGAAGGCGTCACGGAGGAGATGGAGTTCTATACGATCGAGTCGTTTGGACCGGTGTTTGGCATCATTGCCGTTGAATCGGCAGAGAAGGGTTTGCAAATGGTTAAGCGGTCCGCGTACGGCCTTTCGTCGGCGGTGTTTACGCGTGATCATTTCAAGGCTCTGGAAATGTCTGCAGATATTGCTGTGGGAGCGGTTCATGTCAATGGGGGCACGGTGCATGATGAGCCGACATTACCGCATGGAGGAGTGGGTGACAGTGGATATGGTCGGTTTGGAGGAAAATGGGGCTTGAATGAGTTTTTGCAGACGCAAACGGTAATACTGAATCGGGTTCGGGCTTCCCTGTGATACATGAAAAGAGATTAGGCATGGTCTGCATGATATACGTGGATTGGCTACATATGGAGAGATATATCAGCTGGGCATATAGTATGAATGGTCATACACAGCCACTAATCCAACTCTCTTCATTACCTGTCGTCCTCTCCACTATCTCAAATATCGGAAAGCCCTTTTGACGACTCAAACATTATTTCATTCAAGTGCTTTAGATGTAATGCTCGCCTAGAGCCAGACACATTCTGCGCATGAATGAATTTGGAACCAGACAGTCCGATGGTTACTGATGCAGCCATGTTTGGAGGGCCGACGTTGGAGAGGAGACATCTGGTCAACTATCGAAGGTAAATTGGATCTTAAACTTCGACGCATCACCTGAATCATTCGCGAATAGACTTGATGTCTATTTTCTCTAGCTTGAAACCACTACTAAATCAGGTAATCCAAGCAACAAAGACCAACTCACGGCTTCAATACTTCGAGTGATCTGGTCAGTATCCGACCCTTCCTGTAGCTAGGATTGATCAAATAGTGTAGAAAAACACCAAATTTCTCATCATCCCAAACCCAATTACGGTGGAGTATCAGCCGGGTTCAATCATCAATATTGCCGTAACCAAGGGATAATTGTTTCAGTCTACTGTGACCTCTCGATGACGGCCCATATCACATGACGTCAAATATATTTTGTAATATAGGGAGGCGCGTTGTTGTGCCAGCTACTTGCCAAACCTTTGACCTCATGTAGCTCATGTAACAGCTATGGGTATGCAAGATAATTGCTCACTCGATCTTGAGCCACATGATATTGTCATGACTCCCCATTAACCTCATACTTTAGACTTTCACCGCATCTTTACCTCACCTTCACTCGCTCGTCTCAGTCTCCAGAATATACTTCACCCTTTCAAAAGCCCTTTCACTTCGATATCTTCCCTCTACTCTCTCCACACAGTACAAAATGGATATGCATGACCCCAAGGATATACAGGGAGAAAACGACATGGCTGCCCTTGTACCTTATTTCAGACTTGGTCTCGGTCTCACTCGGGCTCAGGATGAGGAAGCGGAGAAGCCATGGCAAATTGACCCTGACCTTACCGACGTTCAAATACCAGAACATCTGGGTATGTGATGATCCCCCGGAAACTAGATACAGCATCGCTTCTAACTACTACCTTTAAAGAGACTCTATTGGAGGACTTCTCTTCAGGGCTCGGTAATGGAGACTGTGACGAGAGATTGATTCGGCCTCGACTGAATGCAATACTTATGGTGTTGCTGGCCAAGGTCATGAAGGAAAGTCGCATCAGTAGAGATGATGACGAATCTACGTGCAACTCCGATCTTCCTTCGATTGACTATTCAGCGCCATGCTGGATGGTCGACCAGAAACTCATTATTTCACCTGTTGCCGACTTTGCGAGTCACCCCGTGGAGATCACTATGCATTTTATCCTACTGTACGGCCGGCGCCCAACTTTGGACACAAATTTCATTGTGTTGAGGAAACAGACAATCCTTCCTGACGAGGGTTGGGGAGTCCTTGCAGCTATGTGTAAGTTCATTCACATTCCCTCTTTATTTCTAGAGTTAACGGACATTGATTTCGATCGACCAGCCGCTATTCATCGCCAGCGGAAAGAGGCAGGCGATAACGGAGACATTTACGGAATCCATACCGATACCTATACCTGGAATTTCTTCCACCTCAACAATAGCGGCAAGGTACGATCTCGGACACCATTTTCTTACCATTCTTTTCCTGCCCCATTTCCCCGTTTGACTGAGGCTGAATTTCTAGAATACAGTATTCAACCAAACTGGATTTGTCCTGGTACTTGGACCAAAAGGAG
The DNA here is from genome assembly GCF_003344945.1 of Aspergillus welwitschiae. Lineage (NCBI taxonomy): Eukaryota > Fungi > Ascomycota > Eurotiomycetes > Eurotiales > Aspergillaceae > Aspergillus > Aspergillus welwitschiae. The sequence goes on from NW_020798698.1 coordinate 992,437, forward strand.
GTCATCGGTCGCATCTGCCAGATAATAAGAGAAGCTAGAGCTCTTTCCCGAAAGGTGGGAGGTAGGGATTCTATGCTGGGCATCTTTGAATCAGAGACCGAAGAAAATAGTGATGACGAAATGTCTGATCACTCTTCGCTCTACTAGGGGAAAAGTTGATGTGGTGAATCGGATAGAATCTAGCATCTATCAAGTGGTTCTGCTGCTGTGTAATTGCTAGTGAAGGATCCTGTTTTTAATTTTCATCTTTCAGTCATTGACGATATCTAATTCAATCCAATTCACTCCAATTCAATCTAATTTATATTCTTATTGCCAATAGAGCATGCTATGTAAGAAACCAGCTATACAGGTATTTCATCATTTAGAACAAAATCATACCCCAGAGCATTCTTAGAGTCCTTAAACTCACAGTAATCAAAATTAACACTTACAACAGTATAAGAAAGTCATCGTCGTAGCTAATTATACAAAAAGAACAGAAAAGTAAAGTATAATTATATAAAAATAAAAGTATAAATTGACTGACACGGTATTCAGAAAAATGATCAGTTATAGGGTCTATCTCCAAATACCAAGTATTATATATCCAGAATCCATGGAACCTGGATGTATCGAATGTCAAAATCCCGTACCCTGAGTTCGATATTGGACTCCTACAAGACCATAGAGTAGCCACCAAGCTTGTTGTCTGACTCCTGATTTTAAACTGGACTGAGTGTGATATTCTCCGAAGTGACTCTCGAGTGGTGTAACGTACCCCATCATTGATGTGGTTTCACCCTTGTTCTGTCTTACAGTCTATTGTACATGGCATGACATGTAATCATTTGTTGTGAATCTCCGCAGCCCTGGCACTTGTGTTGCTTCTACTCTGGGTGATCGGATGTCAGCTCATTGTCTGTCCTACATGCCGAGGGAAATGTTACGACCTTACTTTCATTTAGTTACATGCATATGCACATAGCCTGCTATGCCTTCGATTATATTACATGTTTCTGTTAGTAAATGCGTACTTTATGCTGCGTGCTCGACGATATGGAAGCGCGGCCTTTATACACTATCGCGTATTGCGGTGTTGTCAGATATTGGCATCTCGCAATCGACGGACCGCTCAATAATAGAATAGATAACCAAGTAGGACGTAAGCCTAAGAATCAGTAACAAGTCATTGATATCAATAGTTTGTGATCTGCTCGCATAGCACATGCATGTATCTTTTTGGTCGGGGAGATCGCCATGGCATACGGATTGTATATAGAACCTGTGTTGAGGAATCTCGGAAAGGGATCTATAAAATAAACTTAAAAGTAAAACATGAACAGATAGATTATCTGTCTGAATACTGAGAAGGTATTTCTACAGCATGCATAGCATAGCCCCGACTAAATTAATGTCATCATTTTTCAACATTTGCACAGCATCGCACGGCCTTACCCCTCGTATAGACGTGGATGCACATAATGGACCGTCAGCAACTTGATTACTTATTTCAGTTTTCCAAGTCCCATATATCCCTTCGAATACCTGATGTGAGAAAGTACAAGCGTCCATGTCCATCCGCCAGCCAGCCAGCCGGCCGGCAGACTGCCGGGCCACCCGAGCAGTCAAGGATGCGGGACTCAGCCCGTCAGACGGAAAAAGTGAGCCCGACAAAAGAACGAAATGCATGGGACCGATTGTAACGTGGGGGCCAGAAAGTATGGGCCGTGAGAATGAGGCTAGTATATGGAGATGCAGGGCGCTAATGCATGTTCAAACTCTATTGAATTGCTGACTGCTGTAGCCTGATCACCCATTAGGCGTTTTGTGGCTGGAAAGGAACGCATGATTCGAGGGAGGAGGGGAAAGAAAGGAGATAGCCGTGGGTCAGAACTGTATCACAACAAAGAAGTATTAGTGAAGGATACTATAGGGAGGTAGTGAGTGATGGGATAGAAAGTGAACGCGGTGAAGTCCTTACAGGGATCTATGGATGAATTTAGTAGGGCTCGCCTGGCGATCCCCGCCCGGATGACTTGCAAGGCTCCTGAATTTATTCCAATTGAACATCAACCGAGCTTCCTGTAACTCCCATCTGTAGTATACTGTTCCCTCATACTCATCCATCCACACCACTGCTATTTCCATCCTCTACATCACCACCGCCACCACCACCACCATGTCCTGGACCAAACAAACCGACCACTGGAGCCGTCCCCTAGACTGCCACGACCGCCTCTTCCAATTCATCGGCGAGTCAGGCAAACCACTCGGTCGCGAACACTGGCTCACCGTCGGCGCCGTCCAGCTCGACTTCCCCAACAGCAGCCCCGAAATAACCATCCCACCACTCCGCAACGCCTGGAAATCTCTACGCATGCGCTACCCCGACATCGCAGGCGAGCTCCATGACCACGAAAAGCGCTACTACCCGATCACAAGCGCCTCAACCCTAGAATCCTGGTGCAACAACACCTTCAAAATCGAAGACTCAGCCCAATCCGCCGACGACCTCTTCACCCACCACCTGCGCATCGCCGACCCGCACGCAACGGCACATTGGATCCCCAGCAGCCAGGAATTCTGCATCGTTTCAGCCCACTGGCGCTGGGACGGCACCGGACTCGCCATGGTGCTGGACCAATTCCTCTCCGAGCTTCAAGCCCCAACCATCACCACTACAGCCTCCTTCGACGGCAGCGAAGCCACCCGACTGATCCCCTCGCTCGACACCGTCATCGGTATGCCTGCTTCCCCAGAAGCCAGGAACCCCGAATGGTCTCGTCGCGCCGACGAACTCCTCGCTACCTTCCTCGAGGGCCAACCCTCGATCGGCCTGCCCGTGCTCAACCCCACAGCCTTACCCGCCAAGTCTCTCCGCACGGAGCATGTCATCCCCGCGGAACAGGCGACCGCGCTACGTCGTGCCTGTCGCGCAAGAAACATCACTCTCACGACAGCTATGCATGCCTCTGCGATTATCGAGACTGCGCGTGCGGCTAATTCTACCGATCCATCATCGCGCTACATCTCCTGGCAAGCCTTCGATCTCCGCAAATACCTGCCCCCACCCTACGACGGCCCCATCCACGGCCCGTCCCTGCGCATGGTCGGCCTCCCACTCAATGTCGAAGCCACGCCCACAACAAGCTGGTCGAACCTCGTGGATACCATTCAGCCGCTGTACCGCCAGTCGTGGAATCTGGCCGACAGTGACATGATGTTTGTACGGGTGCCGTTCGTGGAAAAGGCCACAGCCATGTTCCAGGCTGCTGCTGCTGCGGGGGCGGCGCAGCCGACAGAACCAAATATTAATAGTTTGGGGCCTGTGGATCGGTTAATCAGGGAGAGTTATGGGGAGGTCAAGGTCAAGGGTTTGGTGCTGATGGTGCAGATGTTGGCGCAGCAGTTGTATGTGCATTGTTGGAGTTGGAGGGATGAATTGCATTTGAGTGCCAGTTATAATGAGGCGTATTATGAACCGGTGTTTGTGGAGGCGTGGTTGAGGGAGATGAAGGAGAATATGGTGCGGAATTTGTTGGAGGATACTACGGATACGAATAAGGGTGCGTTGCTTTGATGGGTATTTCTATATTACTTATCTATCCCCCCTTTTTGTTCTTTTGCGTTTTGTTTGTTTAGAGGTATGTTGCGTGGTTCTAACAATTGATAGAAACTATCGTCGGTTGATTATCGGCACTGTACAGTTGATACTTCTAGGTTTGAATGGGTGTTGGTTGGTTGGGTGTGGAATACGCTTGTTAACGCTACAGTGACTTGAGTAATGCAGGAGCTGAAACCATCGAAATCATGTTACGTGTCTCATTAATTAATATAAATTAATATACAAGTAGTAGATAGTAGTGGTAGTAGTAGTGGGGCAAACCGCCCTTCGATCTCACCCGTGGACTCCCGTCCACCCGTAAGATTGTGCAACATGGGAAATGAAGGATATCCAAAACTCAGCTCACGAGAGATTCTCCGGGCGGAGCTCCGGGGGCAAAGCAGCAAGCCGGTCCAACTCCAACTCACCAGCGCTAAATCCCCTTTTGCAACTGGGCTGGATTCAGTACCCACATTTCTCTATAACCCCGGCACGCTAATATAGCACCCAGTTTAGCGGCATCCAACATGGTTCCGATGCAACCGGAGAGGGGCTGGGGTGGGGGGCGGAAAGTTAGGGACCATCATTGTCCGGAGAGTGTTGGAGTAATATTGCAATGATTAGTTGAAGTAAAAAGAAACATTCGGATGAGGCCCGTGCTAGACCACGTCAACGTCTACACTCTGCTTCACGTAGATGTGGCAGGGGCCGAGCTGGTCCATCTTGTACGACTCGCCATCCCCGCGCGTGATTTCCGTCTGCTGGGTGCTCAGCAGCGGATCTTCCACCCGTCGATAGGGTGCGCTCTTACCTGCCGGAGCATTGCGCGGCGTGTTGTCGCTACCGTACGGATACGGTGCAGTGGGCGTCTTCACCGTAGACATCTTTCCCCGTGCCACTCGGAACAGTGGGGCGTAGGTTGGCAAACATGCGCAGAGCGTGGCCACCCCCAGCTGTACCGATGACCAGACCATTGTCTCGGGAGCCCGCACAACTTGGGGTGTGGCCGGGATCCAGAGATAGGAGAGCTTGCAGATACTGGCAATACAGACCCTGTTTCATGCGATCAGCAATGGATTCCAAGAGTGTTTGAGAGGAGACCAAAGTCCCGAGACAAAACCTACAATCCGCCCAGAAGGAATATACCAGTAATCTGGACCTTGCGTGTGCGACTGAGCTGCAGTCGCGTCACCACATACACAGGTAGAAACAAGATTATAACATCAAGGAACAGGTTCGTGAGCTCCATCCCCAACCAGAGCCGACCACTGGCGATGCAGTATTCCGCAGCGCCCATCGCATCCCACAACATGTGGATTGGGTGACACTGGAAAATGTTGACGAACAGAACAATGAGGAACCAAGCAACACAGAGGGCGGCTGTCACGTAGTTCAAGACGCGGTATATTCTGGAAACCTTGAAGAGGCCGTGCAGAAACGCGAGTACCGACAGTTTGACAAAAGTGATGGTCGCCATGAAGAAAAGGTCGGCGACGTACAGAGTCTGACTCAATAAAGTCAGTCAGTCTTGCGCACGCATACGGATGGCATCGCGCAACAGACCTTGAGAAATGCCTTGGCCCATACCATTCCCCCAATGTCTGCATCGGCTGCGAATTCGTTCAGGTCGAAGGTGCCCGGGCCAGGTCCTGCGACAATATCTGGGTAACCGCAGGATCAGTAACTGCTCCCTCCTCGTGTTGAATTATTTGAGACGTCGACATACATTGAATTAACAGAGCCGCAAACACCGTCATGCATGCCAGCGTGAGCAGAAGCAGGCCGTCGGACAAGGGAGACCACTGTCGGGTCATGATTCTCACCACCAACCGGAGAGCGACCGAGACCACCGCCAGCGCCAGCATTGAGATGGCGGCGCCCAGGTTGTCCCGGCCGGTTTTGCCGATGTGCTTCATCCTGACGGTGATGTGGTGGGATGGATTGAGAAGCACGAGCAGCAGGCCGAAAAGAAATGGAAAACACGGCCGCCGGGGTTGGTCCCTCGCGAGGCTGACTCGGTGTGCCAATCCCGAGTGTCAGTCGATCGGCAACAGTCGAAAGCGCGGTAAAAAGAAAAGAGGGGGTGCAGAAGAAGGTGACGATTGATTTGAATGGCGATGGCTGGCGTCAGGGCGCTAGATCCGCGAAGCTTAGAGGAAAGGCAAAAGGAGGATTATGATCGCTGGCTGTCAGCAGGGTCGCATACCCTGGAACCAGACGAGCTGAATTGTCATCACACACGGAAGGATTATGGCCCCCATGCGATCGGAGAGTCTATTCAGGCAGGGGGGGGGGGGTTACTGTACGATCGGAGGAGAGTGGCAGAGCAAGGAGAAGGGCAGGGGGTGGGGACGAGACCAAACGAGACGGCGATGAGATGAGAGGAATATAAGAAATGAACGTAATTCGGGCCCCTCGCCCCAGCACAGCAGCAAATATGGAATATAGTAGAAGCACTGTTCAGTCTTTGTCTGTTTCTTCACTTCTCATCGGCCTCCCCGCAACATGTTCGCCGCAATGGCCCCATGGGTCCCAGGCGGGAAGAAGGGAGGGCAGCTGCGGAATGGGCAAACACTCGGTTAGGGATAGATGGACACGGTCGCCAGGCCGGATAATTGCCATAGCCTCCTGCTTAGGCACCAGCTGGGTCTCTTCACAAGGTTCATCGATGCTGTCCCGGTTTAGACTGGCTGTCAGCATCCGGCATTAACCCGGTAAATCGTTGGCCAACCAGCGTGTGGAGGGCGCGTCAGCCAGCGGATGCATTCTGACGGAGCATATCGCATGATGCAGCAGTTCGCGATTTGCCCGTGGCCCTTTGACCAACGTTTCTCGGTGTGCAGCAGCCACATTGTTTGGCTGTGGCCGTCGCCATGGTGTGGGTGAGATTTTAGGGCATTTCTGGGCAGCGAGTGGAGCAGGCCAGAGAGGAGAGAAGAGGGGATGCTGCATTAGTGGCTTGTCGATGAGCGACCATCGTACCTTCTTCCGGTCAATCTCTGGGCAATCCAACCGTCACACCCCATTGGCATGTGTCAAAACATTTGGCTTTCACACACTGCACCGCCGTCATAATACCTGCTCGAAGAATAGCACTGACCTTTCCGCCCCTGCACGATCAACTCCCCGGCCAAGGATGCCAGTCCTGGCGATGATCCGGTCGGCAGATATGAGGCTCAATCCGGGTACCTGTTCCGCTCTGTCTGTCCTCGGCCGGGACTATACCTTGATATAGTAGATAGCTCGTTCGAGTCTACTAACTCGGTATACTTTTAGGGTGTGGGGCGATGGCTGCGGATCCCGGTCGATATTATCTTGATAGCATGCCGTTTTTAACTCTTTTCGACTAGCTCTGGAAAGAACTGTACTCGCGCTTGGCGACGTGTAAATGATGGATTATGACAGGATCGTGAAGAGGTTTCTAGGCCATGCAGATCCATCACACTTTACTTTCTATGGCCAGACTGCGTTTGCAATCGCTTAAGGCTCCCCATCGGTCAGACTGGCAATCGAATGAGCCCCATGAGCGATTGATCTCGCAAATTTGATGACTGCGACGGCGAGCGGGGAGAAAACCCAGCGGGGAGCAAAGTAGATAAGAGGGGACTCCGACCTGCCCTCTCCGTCGAGGTTTCGTTTCGCTCAACACGTTCATCAACACTGCGCCTCAGTAGTGCCGAATAAGTTATACAATGCAACTACTAACGACTGACGGCCTTGTTACCCGCGGTGGAGCACTGCAGAGCTCCCAGAATCTCGAAGGGACTGATCCTGTGGCCGTCGTGGGTTTTTCTTTGAGATTCCCTCAGGATGCCACCTCCCCGCAATCCTTCTGGAAAATCCTTCAAGAAGGACGATCCGTCACAACTGAAGTTCCCCCTGACCGATTCAATATAAATGGCTTCTACCACCCAGATGCGTCTCGGAATGACACAGTATGTATGATCATAGCTGGCGATAATACCGGGCCCTAACAGCATGACAGGTAAACGCGCGGGGCGGTCATTTCTTGAAAGAGAATGTGGCAGCCTTTGACGCACCGTTCTTCTCCATGAGTCCCGGTGAGGTGGAAAGCTTGGATCCTCAGCAACGGGGTCTTCTGGAAACAACGTACAGAGCCCTCGAGAATGGTAAGACTCTTAGGAAATCAGTATGAGACGTGGGTACTAAGAATCACGGCAGCTGGCATTCCCGTCGAAAGAGCAGCGGGCTCCGCCACCTCCGTGTATGTCGGGGCACTGGGAGTGGAGTACAACCGATTCTTCGAATTTGACGAAGAGGTCCAGGCCACGTACAAGGCTACCGGCAACTCGGGAGCCATCTTAGCCAACCGGCTGAGTTGGTTCTACGATCTGCGGGGCCCGAGTATGACCATTGAGACAGCTTGCTCTAGCAGCTTGATTGGCCTGCATCTTGCGTGTCAGAGCCTGCGATCGAAGGAGTCGCGAATGGTGAGCGAAACCCTGAAACGCTGAACTAATAGTCGCTGACATGGAATGTGTTTAGAGTTTGGTATGCGGTTCACAGCTCTATCTTGAACCGATGACAAGCGCGATCTCTCTCTCCGCTTTGCAATTCATCTCTCCTGACAGTCGCTGTCACAGCTTCGGAGCTGATGGTAACGGCTATGCCAAGGGCGAAGGGTTCGGCGTTCTGGTACTCAAGCGGCTGAGTGATGCTATAGCTGATGGCGATGTAATTCGGGCGGTGGTCCGGGCTACTGCGACGAACCAAGATGGCCGCACCCCCGGTATCTCTCAGCCAAGTCAGGCAGCACAGGAGAAGTTGATCCGGGAGGCGTACCGTTCGGGTGGTTTGGATCTCGCCTCAACCCGATTGTTTGAGGCCCATGGCCCGGGAACAAAATTGGGTGACCCCATTGAAGCAGGTGCTATCAAATCAGTCTTCCAGAAACATCGCAGCCCGGACGATCCGATGCACATTGGTGCAGTCAAGGCCAACATCGGCCATTTAGAAGCGACAGCTGGTCTCGCGGGATTGATAAAGACAATCCTGAGTCTGGAGAAAGGCATCATTCCCCCGATAGCGGGGCTGAAAGAGGTCAACCCTCGCATTCCAGCTGATGAATGGAATCTAAAGTTTCCGACGAAGCCGCTTCCATGGCCCACTGATGGCCTGCGGCGAGCGTCGGTCAACGCATTTGGCTATGGCGGATCGAATGCCCACGCTGTCCTGGATGACGCATACAACTACCTGCGGGAGCATGGCCTCGAAGCACACCACATCACTGTCAAAAGACCGCCCACCCTCGCCATCCTGGAGAATGGTGTGGCCAATGGCATTGCCAATGACCACAGTAACGGCCATACCAATGGCCACGCTAACGGTTACACGAACGGTCATGCAAATGCTCATACAAAGGGAGACCCAAATGGCAACGCAACCAATGACTATAATAGCCATAATAGAAATGGTGCGACAGTGTCTAACGGTACCTCGCATGAGGAGCCGGAGGAGACCCAATACGTTTTCACCTGGTCTGCCTCTGATTCAAACGGAATTGAGCGACTCGGAGCAGCATATGAAAATTACCTAAGTCTAATCGAACCTCAAGATGTCTCAGAAGAGTTTCTGCGGGACCTGGCCTACACCTTATCCAACAAACGAAGTGTTCTGCCATGGAAGACTTTCGCGTTGGCGGGAAACCTGGAAAGTCTCAAGACGCAGGTACAAACTCTGCCAAAGCCCGTGCGATCGTCCACAAGTCCGCGGATAAACTTTGTCTTTACAGGCCAAGGTGCGCAGTGGGCTCGAATGGGGATTGAGCTTTTGAAGTTCGAGACTTTCCGGCAAAGCATTCTAAAGGCGGACTCCTATCTGAAAGGACTCGGGAACTCCTGGTCGCTGATCGAAGAGCTTCATAAACCTGCAGATTCTTCTCAGATTGATAGCCCGGCGTTAGCACAGCCGCTATGTACAGCTCTGCAGGTAGCACTGGTGGAGCTCCTCGAAGGATGGGGAGTGGTTCCCTGGGGCGTGGTGGGCCATTCGTCGGGAGAGATTGCTGCTGCATTTTGCGCAGGAGCAATTTCTCGTGAATCAGCATGGACAATTGCCTATTTCCGTGGAGCACTGGCTGCTCGGGTAGCAGAGTCTAAAACTGGCGAACGTGGAGCTATGATGGCTGTTGGCCTAACTGCCTCTGAACTCCAGCCTCATATAGATGAGATCTCGGCCGTCCATGGTCAACAATGCCTGTCAATTGGTTGCATCAACAGCGCCAACAATATAACCGCGACAGGGTTGGATAAGTCTATCGACGTCCTCAAGGTCCGCCTAGATGAGAAGAAGGTGTTTGCCCGCAAGTTGAAAATTCCAGTTGCCTACCATTCTTCTCACATGCAAGTGATTGCTGAAGAATACAAGAGCCTTTTGCAGGGTATTTGCCAACCAAGGCAGTCTCCTCGGAAAGGCGAAGCACCTGTTTTTTGCTCATCAATCACAGGACAACCTGTCCCAGTCAAACAGCTCTCTCTGCCCCAATACTGGGTCAAGAACCTTGTGTCGACTGTCAGGTTTTCCGAAGCTCTTGGACAATTGTCCCAAGCCAGCCGCAATTCGGGGTCTAACACGCAAGTGGATCACTATGTTGAGATCGGCCCACATGCAGCTATGCAAAGAGCGGTCATGGACAATGTGCCTCAATCTGAAAACGTCAAATATGACTCAGCGATGCGGCGAGGTGTCTCAGGACTGAAATCCTTGCAGCAGCTCTCCGGAAAGCTTTGGACCGAGGGATACCCAGTCAGAATTGAAGCTGTCAACAGCTATGGGTCGAACCGATCGGCGAAAATGGTAGTAGATCTACCAGAGTACCCCTTCAACCATTCACAGACATACTGGCTCGAGAGTCGACTGTTCAAGAATTACAGAACTCGCGACAATATTCGACACGAGCTAGTCGGCATTCCCACGAATGACTGGAATCCGCTTGAGCCGAAGTTTCGCTTCACCATCCGGGTATCCGACCTTCCATGGCTCACGGACCATCGGGTGAGTACCAACTGATCACTATCTGTAAAGAGAATTCTGCTAACTGAACTGTAGTTGAATGGATCCCCGGTCTATCCTGCTGCGGGAATGGCAGTTATGGCTATAGAGGCTGCGAGGCATCTAGCCAAGCCAGGTCATGCAGTTAGAGGATACCGCCTGCGAAACGTAAGGATCTTCTCTGCTTTAGTCGTCCCTGAGACTCCTGAAGGGGTAGAAAGCCAGATCTTCCTGCGTAATGCAGAGAATAGTCGAACCACTGGTGTTCAGACAATTGAATGCAGAGAGTTCAATGTATATGTGTACTCAGACAATGAATGGCGGGAAGTCTGCGCTGGATCTGTCGTGACGGAATATGAAGAGACGCCCGACGAAGTGTACGGAGCAGACGAGCGAAGCCTGACAAAGGACTATTATCAGTCGATGTACCAACAAGCCCTTGACCGCTGTTCAGCGACGAGTACTCAGCAGGTTTTCTATGATGCTGGTCACAAGATCGGGTATGGTTTTGGTCCCCTATTCAATACTCTCCACGACCTAGCCTACGATCCGGAAGGGGACCAAGCTGTGGCCGTCGTTAAACCTGATGAGTGGAGAGGTAAAGTTCCCGAGAAGAACTCTCAGGTTCAGCCGCATATCATTCACCCCACAGCCTTGGACGGGGTGTTCCAAGTTACGGCAGTGGCGACCACCAAAGGTGGAACACAGCTTGGTCCATTACAGGCACCGACTCAATTGCGAGACTTCTGGATCTCACATGATCTCATCGAGCGCAAACCATCCACAAAGTTGAATATTCTGGCGCAGACGACGCTGCAAGCAGCTCGAGAAACCGACTCGTTCATTCTTGCCATCAATTCGGAGACGGGAGAACCAGCCATTGTGATAGACGGCTATCGGGTGACAACTGTGTCCAGCCTTAGCTACAAGCCATCCGAGAAACGCAACATCTTTTACAGGCTTGATTGGAAGCCTGATGTTGACCTTATTAGTAGCTCACAGACAGAGACTTACTGCTTGGACAAGGAGACAATGCCCGTGGAATGGAAGCCTTCCAAAAATGTGGTGACACTGCACTACATGTCGGAAATGTTGAAGGAGCTGGACGCCCAAGGCTACGAGACTACCTCCCCATACTTCCAGAGATACTTGGCCTGGGTGCGGTACCATTTCGATCTTCTGGGTGAGAGCAACCCTCTCCTTCAATCACCATGGAAAGATACATTCGCGGATGACAGTCGCCGCATGCAGTACTTGGCGGATTTCGCAGCAACAGGCCCGGTTGAGGGTGCGGTTAACTCGTTCTGCAAGCACCTCGCCGCGATTGTCCGCGAAGAAGTGGATCCGTTAGACCTCCTGTTCAATCAAGGCTTGGCGAAAGACCTGTACAAGGACGAGATCTTCGTAATCACCGCCAAGCGGATGGCGGTGTTCATGGATCTCCTTGCGCACAAGAATTCCAAGCTTGATATCCTTGAGATCGGTGCTGGTACTGGAAGTGGTACCCAACAAATTCTGTCGGCCTTGGGCAAACAGGGTAACGACAAAGGCGTGACTCCCAGATACCAATCCTACACCTTCACCGATATTTCTCCCGGGTTCTTTGAAAAGGCCAAGGCTAAGTTTTCCGATCATGTTGATCGCATGACTTTCCAGACACTGGATATCGAGCGAGACCCAGCTGCACAGGGATTCACACCGGGTGGATACGATGTCGTGATTGCTGCCACTGTGCTGCATGCTACACAAAGTGTCAGTGATACTCTGAGTCATGCCCGCTCCTTACTGAAGCCAGGCGGCTACATCATCCTCATGGAACCAACCAACAAACATGACACAGTGCTAAATGGCATTTGGGGAACACTTCCAGGATGGTGGAGATCAACGGAGGAGGACCGGAAGTGGTGCCCACTGTATTCTCGGGATGAATGGGATTATTACCTAAAACAGACCGGATACACTGGGGTGGAAATGGCAATCACTGACTTCCCAGATGCCGAGAACCATACCCTCAGCTTCCTCCTCTCTCGAGCATCTCATGAGGAATCAAACCAGCTTCAACTTCCGGAGTCGCTCTTTATTGCTGCCGAAACTGAGTTTCAGCTCAAGGTTGCGGGAGAAATTGCTTCCTACATCTCCTCTACGTTCGGGAAGAAATGCGACATCCTCACGCCTGATGCTATCTCCGAGCAAATTTCACAGTCGAATGTTTGTCTCTCACTGCTTGACCTGGGGCGCCCATTCCTAGCGGCAATGAGTGGGAAAGATTTTGCTCGCTTCAAGAGACTTGTGGACTTCTCAAGTCACATCTACTGGATAACGTCCGGTGCAGATGGAAACGCTCCCCTGCCAGAAAACGCAATGAGTTCCGGATTTAGCCGAGCGGCCATGCTTGAGAAGCCTGGTCTCTACTGGGCCAATTTGGACATTCAAGACATAGCCTGCGCAGGCAAAGCAATTTCGAGGGTTCTTCAGCGCTCATATGGGGTGTCTGGAGTTGAAAATTGGGAGGGTGATTATCTTGAGGCCAGCGACGTGACACTCATCCCTCGAGTGGTAGAAGCCAATGATATCAATGATTATGTATATTCTCAGACTGGCAACCGGGACATCGAGCGAAGGCAGCTTGGAAGGGAGCCATCTGAGGCTCTAGAAATTCAATTTTCTCCTGGGCAGCTTGGCAGTTTCCGGTACGCCAGGGATGAAACTCCAAGTAAGCCCCTCTCGGAAGACGAGGTGGAGGTGGCAGTCAAGGCCACGGGAGTCAACTTTGCCGACGTGATGTGCGTACTTGGACAGATCACAGACTCTTACATTGGACATGAGTATGGGGGTGTGGTCCGCCGAGTTGGTTCAGCAGTGAAAGATCTGGCCCCCGGGGATCGCGTTTGCGGTATGGCATCTGGGACATTCAAGACGTTCGTCCGGAACAAAGTCCACACCACCATTCCTATTCCGGATCATATCGCATTCACCGATGCCTTCCCAGCGGTGTGGCTGACAGCGCTGTACGGTATCACGCACCTGGGCCGCCTTCGTAAAGGCGAGTCTGTACTCATACACGCAGCCGCGGGCGCTGTCGGACAGGCTGCCATCCAGCTGGCACAGAATATTGGGGCGGATGTATTTGTGACGGTGAGTTCGTCGGTCAAGAAGAATCTTCTGCAAGAGCGTTACGGAATCCCTGGCGACCGTTTCTTCTCTAGCCGCAAATTGGCATTTGGGAAGCAGATCCTGCGCGCAACCAACGGTCGCGGTGTCGATGTCGTCCTCAACTCAAGCTCAGGTGAGGCGCTCGCAGAGACCTGGAGGTGTGTCGCGCCTTTGGGACGGTTCGTTGAGATTGGAAAGCGAGACATCTACTCTTTCCAGAAGCTTGCCATGTATCAATTCTCCAAGAACGTCACATTCTCATCGCTCGACCTACAGACAGTATACAAGAACCATCCGTCAGTTATTAAACAATTGATGGATGAGCTACATGAGCTGCTTTTTGCAAAGAAACTGGGTCCTCCTCACCCGGTAACACAGTTTTCGCGCGGAGAATTTGAGTCGGCCTTTCGCTACCTCCAGACGGGCCGTCATATGGGCAAGGCAGTCATCAATTGGGAGGAAGAGGCTGAAGTCTCGGTAGTTCCCAGTAATGATCCGGAATATGTCTTCAACTCTCAGGCCAGTTATATCATTGCTGGTGGGCTGGGCGGTATCGGCCGGAGTCTCTCGAGGTGGCTTTCCACTCGAGGGGTCAAGCATTTGATCTTACTGTCTCGCTCGGGCGCAGTTTCTGATGATGCTATTGAGCTAGTCAATGAGCTTACAGAAAGAGGTGTCAACGTTATCACTCCCAAGTGCGACGTCAGCAACGCGGATTCTCTGGCAAGCGCACTCAGTGATTGCGAGCGGACAATGCCCCGAGTCAAGGGAGTCATCCAGGCCTCCATGGTACTCAAGGTATGTTAACTGGGTCTATTTATCGTCGCATGGGTGTACCAGCTGACACTCTGCAGGACCGATTGTTTGACAACATGTCTCTGGCTGAATGGCAGGCAGTGCTCGACCCCAAGGTTGCTGGAACATGGAACCTTCATCACCATCTTCCAGCTGACATGGACTTTTTCGTCATCTTGTCGTCTCTGGGAGGTATGATTGGATCGAGAGGCCAGTCCCAGTACAATGCCGCTGCGACATTCCAGGATGCATTTGCTCGCCATAGATGGGCACACGGCCAGAAGTGCATATCTATTGATGTCGGACTACTCACGTCCGTCGGGTACGTAGCGGAACAAAAGGATGTGTCAGAGAGATGGGTCAACGCCGGTTTCGATGCCCTTTCCGAGAAGGAGCTTCACAGTGTTGTTGACTGGGCCTGCAATCCTCGCCTGAACGTGTCATCAGGATGGGAGACTCAGGTCCTCACAGCCCTCAACCGGCCCATGGCCATGATCAAGCAAGGCAAAGAACTGCTGCCTTACATGAAGCGGACCATGTACCGACATCTGCACCGGATGGACCAGAGCACCACTGCGTCCGCCCCTACCTCTGCTCAGGCTGTAGACTACGGGGCTCTGCTCGGGGATGCTGGTAATGTAGAAGAAGCAGGGGCCATTATTGCCACGGCTCTGGCTCAGAGACTCTCGCAAGCTCTCTCAGTACCGGAGGAGGATGTTGATATCAATAGGCCTGCTCATTCCTTCGGTGTGGACTCGCTGGTGGCCGTCGAGCTGCGGTTCTGGTTCGCGAATGAGATGAAGGCTGAGCTCTCGGTCTTCAATATTTTGGCGGACTGTAGCATTCGGGAGTTGGGTCAGCAAGCGGCTGGCAAGAGTCATTATGTGCAGAAGAGGCAGGAGAACTAAGAATACCTGTCATTTGTAATTTAGTATATGGTCGTTAGATTACATCAAATCGTTACGAAACTCAATTTCGAATGATCATCCCTAATCTTTCCTGAACAGTTGGGCTGTCAGCACTAATCCTTGCAGTGGCTCAAATAGTAAAGATGACTGGGTGCTGCTTGCTGCCTACCATGCAAGGTAACACTGCTACTGCTATAGTGTGACACTGTAAGCGGGTCCTGTCGGAATGTGCCTGCGTGTCTGACAGACTAAACTCAATGGCCCCTCATTTCCTCAGCCTTACTCAGATTCACTAGACTTAAAGACGGCAAGCCCCTCTGGCAGGCGCTGGCGCCTCCCAGATTGTCTTAAAAGCCATCCGAGCGATCATCGCTTCTTATTTCCTTGTGCGAAGGCAAATAGCAAAGACTCCGGACCTATAGTCGGTTCAGTCAGCATCAGTTGAAAGAATGACAAACGAAAAGCAAACCTGGTTTATTACTGGCTGCTCCAGTGGCTTCGGGGAGCAGTTTGTACGCCAACTTCGCGAACGGGGTGACAACGTCGTCGCCACAGGCCGGAATGCTGAGAGCAAACTTGCGCACCTGAAGGATACCGGTGCCACTATCCTTGAACTCGATGTTACGGCACCTCAGGAAGAGCTGAACGCGAAGTTTCAGCAGGCCATCGATATCTATGGGGGAGTCGATGTACTCGTGAACAACGCGGGGTACATTCAATGCGGGGCTATCGAGGAGCTCACGTGAGTTTTGGCCTGAGGGCTTCTAGTCTTTTTGTTTGATAATCTCATTTGGGAAGGATATGTTTGACTGACTGAGACGTTAGACCGGAGGATATGAAACGATCCCTCGACACTAACTTCCATGGGCCTATCAACCTGACCCGCGCTGCATTGCCGCATTTTCGCAGCAAGGGTGAGAAGGGTCAAGGTATGATCATTTACATGGGATCGCAGTCTGGTTTTTGGGGAGAGCCAGCTGCATCCGCGTACTGTGCCAGTAAATTCGCTTTAGAAGGTATGCTTTACCAGTCTGTCCATCTGCTCCCACACGACGAAGCTGACAGTAAAACTCTTTCCCACCACAGGAGCCGTTGAAAGTCTCTCGAAAGAGCTAGGCTGGCTTGCACCAGGCATTAAACCCCTCATTATAGAAGCAGGCATCTTCAGCACTGAAGTCATGAGGAATATCAACCATGTTCCTTACCGAGTCGATTTCTACCGGGGCCTTAACGACGCGTGTCGCGTGCGCGGAGAAGGCAACTACCGCAACCCACCGGGCAATGCCGTGGATTTGATTGCCAAGATCATCCAGATTGCGAAGGGAGAGGGTATTGCAGAGGGCAAAGAGATCCCATTGCGTGTGCCGTTTGGTAGTGATTCTCTTGGATTCCTTAAGGAGAAGGCGCGGGATATGATGCGCATTGCAGAGGAATGGGAAGAGATTGCCCGCAGCACTGATTTCCCGGATCACAAGGGACCTATGCCAGATATACCGGCTTGAAGTATGCTCCCATGAATTCTTTAGTGGGTCATTGGAAACTATGGAATAGGGTCTTATGTACCAACAAAATGATGACAATTGTTATGTTCTCGGTACTTGAATTAAAGTACACTCTGTACTTCCCATGGAAATCTAATGAGTGTCCACAACTTGATCAGCGGTCTCCTGAGCTCTGGTAGCCATTTATAAAGTACTCTAAATCCCTCACATGACTACTGGCCTTCAAAAAGGATAGGATTGCCCGACAGTGATTCAAAGACGCAATATATAAACGCACCGCATACAATTGTATTAGTATTAAGTGACACATCAGTCTTCATTATGATAAGCTTAGATAAAGGTGAAAAGGGGTGCTAAAGAGGGTGCAAGATGTTTTATATCAGTAATAAGACGACTTACCGTTTAGCAGCTGTGTTGCATGGTTACTGTCTTCAACTAGTTCTTGTTGATTGTTGCAGTAAGTTTATGTTATAATGAATAAAGTAATTGCTTGCTCAAGAAGCAACCGTCCCTACGGCAAATGAAAACTGTCACTTTATGAACCAGGGATAGCCAATGCCGATCCTTCATCAACCGTTGACAATCCATGACAAGAGCGAGCCAGTCAACTTCCCCAGTTTCCATCCGATCAGATAAGATCCACCGCGTACCTGCCAACATCCCGTCTCCAACTAACCCAAATCAGCTATTTTGCCCGAGCACCACATCCATAGCAAATAGCAAACAAGGTCCATCAATGAGAGCACAGCACGAAATGACGATCATCACTACCACTTTGGCATATATAGTGCCCCTCTCGCCACCGAAATGCAAACCCCACTAATCACTTTCATACCACAGAATCCACACAATGCATCTCTCTACGCTGTTCCTAACGTTCCTAACCCTCTCACCCACCCTCTCCCAACCAACATCACCCATATCCGTCACCCAACTCTTCAACTTCAGCACCTCCACTGACATCGAAAACGGCGCCATCGACCCTGTTACTAACACTCTTCTCATAACCACCTTCACCGACGCCCGTCTCTACGCTCTCGACCTCAATTACCCCCACCCCACCGCCAACCTCCTCACTTCCTTCTACCCCAACGCCACCGCCATCACTGGCATAGCCCCCATCGGCCACGGCAAGTACGCCATCACCGGCGGCGTCCGCGGCAGCTACCACTATTACAATGAAACTATCTACACCATAGACTTTGAGGCCTACGCAGCCAATGCCACTGCTTCCCCGGTCAGCAAAGCAGTCGCGCATCTCCCGCAGGCGATCATGCTCAATGGTCTCGCTTCTCTCCCACGCCGTCCCACCACTGTCCTAGCAGCGGATTCCCGTGTGGGGTGTATTTTCCGCATCGACACGCTGACCGGAACCTCGGACATCGTTGTCCAGAGCGACGCATTGTCGGCTCCGGCGAATGGGTCATCGGAGATCGGGATTAATGGATTGAAGACACACGGGGAGTATGCGTATTATACCAATACTGCGTTGAAAACTTTTGGAAGAGTGAAGATTACCGATGATGGTACTGCGGTGCCTGGGAAAGATGGCAAGGTTGAGGTGGAAGTTCTTGCCACGTTGAACCCCGGAAAGGAGGAATACCAGTGGGATGACTTCGATTTCGATAAGGAGGGGACAGCGTATGTGGCTATGGCAGGGTCGGGTGGTAGGGCAATCGGAACGATTAGTCCTGATGGTGATGTCGAGGTGTTGTTTACTAAGGTGATCCGTGGGCCGACTTCGGTGCATGTTGTTGAAAAGGAGGGGATGAGGAAGAAGTTGTATATCACTACTAATGGGAACGGTGGACAGGTTGTGGAGGCGGTGCTCTGAATGGAGTCAGTTACATAATGTGCCACTTAGAGTGGCTTAGCTTTGTGGTTGACCGTTTCTGTTTGAAGGACAACTGAAGAGGTTGAATTAGGTATCGATTCTCTGGTTGAGGGCTGGCTTTGTTTCTGTTCGTATTCACTGACTCACGATTTGACCCCGGCGAATGGGCAAACATGTTGCTCCCCCGGAAATCTCCCTAACTGAAAGTTTAAGACAGGGCAATAATCAAACAGTCAATAGCCCTCACATGTCACATTGTCCCGACATATATTAAAGCCGAGGAGACGAAATGAAGTCAGGTTGTCAGGATCCCATTCTGGTGCGCTTCAGGAGTGAATCCTCCGGATCTAAATTGATAAATAAGGAGTATTATATACAGAGTCTTCTACCAAAGCTCTGCCTTATATAGCAATATATATACTATTCTTTGTAACATTTGTCCAAACATAACTCTGTAAGCAGTGACATGCTGCCCTATTCGACTATTTACGATTAGCAGATAATGGACAACTTTCACGGGATTGGATGATGCAGGTATTATTATATGGGAGCCGGCGAGACTTAAGCTGCTGAGCTGTGATCCAGCCACGTCAGAATTCAACATCTTGGCCAGGGATGGCAGCCACCGCTCTCTGTACATCATTGTGCGCTTGTTGAGTCACCGACGGCCAGTAACTAGACAACTCAAATTTGATGAAAGCTCAAGACAAGCAAAGCAGGCAGAAAGATACTATACGGCATCTGCAACTTTGTTAGTGCAAGGTCGTTAGTCCTATAATGCCTCTAATCAAATGTTCCTCCAGCCTCTGTCATAGGAGATGAGTCGGGCAGCTGACTCAAGAGATCTTGGCGAAATGGACAATATGGACAGGATTTTCAGCATCCCACGTACTCTGCAAAAGTGTCAAGAAGTTGTAGAAAGCTAAAAGAAATTTAACAGATAAGTAAATTGTTGCAAGAAGCCTCTTGGAAATGGTTTGCTGGCTTTCCAATACAGTCGAATTTGGAGACGTCATCATTAGTGTGATGAGTCCACAAGCTTCTCAAATACTAATAGAGCGCATTCTTCTGTACCGCACGGCATTCTTAGCTTCGGCTATTGCTGATACCTCCTAGTCACCTGTAGATCGCAATGCACCGTCCGTATATGCCTACATTGGCCGAGTGTTTATATTGTTCTTGTCTGCTTGCATTTTGTCCCCGTTTTGAATGCTACAAACAGGGAAAGCACCGGCACCGAATAAGAAACTTGGGGCACGCAAGGCTTTATTGCATGAAATATGTCGATATGGGGTGGCAATGAATATGGTAGGAGACCTAATGTCCTTCTATAAGACCATGCAGGTATTAATATAAGCTGTCCCTACGGCGAATGAAGAGAGGGTGGGCGGTTTCCTCGGCTTGGGCAATGGATCACTATCAGGCCGATACATAACCCTGTAATCAGGAGGAATCAGCCATCGTCACGGCGGGGCCAAGCCAATGGACGGGCACATTGCCGAGTATTACCTCTTGGATATGGCTGGTAGTCTAGTCTTGTAGAGGAGAAAGCAACGAACGCAGGTGACTATTTGGTAGTAGGATGTTGTCAAATCTCGTGTTTTCTTTTCTCATTCAAGTCTCTTTACATGCAATTTCATATCTGATTAGCCCCACGGACCCAGTTTCCTCGGGTACGATAGTACTAAGAAGTTGGTGAGAAGCCAAAGATGATAGGTACTACCCAGCCGCACTTGCTCCGCACCCAAGAATCCCGTCTTCACTATCAGTGTTTCGGGTATTTTTGATATCCGGAATGCGAGATTTAAACAGGTCACAGGCACCTCGCCAGAAAGATCCCACCCTTGATGATATCAATTCTCTGCTCCTGATTTCCCGACCTGGATTGTCGCCCGGGAGTGGAGGGACTGTAGCCCCTGGCTGTAAAGACCTGTTAGTTCCTCACCCACAAAAAAAAAAAAAAAAAAAAAAAAACTGTCATAGTCAAATGAGAACCTACTTTGGTCATGATGTGCGGATCTATCGTGTTCCCGATCATTTTGGAGCACATAAAACTCGCCAGGATGTCCATGCTCGCAATGGCTGCATCTCCGTTCACGAAGCTAAGGAAATCGGACTTTCGAATGACGAGCCCTCTATAATCATAGTGGGCCTCTAGAATTCTGAGCTTGAATCCGGGAAAGACGCTTATGACCATTACCTAGGTTTTGAGTAAGTTTCAAGAGTTTTTCGGAGAACAATGACTGGAAGCCGACCCGAAGATCCCACTTACAGGAATGACATTGTGGTTGAGACATTCATCACCCTCAAGCCTAGACAACATCACCGTCAAGATGACTACTGCCTCGTATCTGGAAAGCCTCTCATCTGCGTCAGACTTTGTAAGCGTTGCGAGCAGGGTGTGGGGCCGGTTGAGCTGATTCCTAGCTATATAACCGAAGTATAGCATTGACCCACGCGATCCGTAAAGTGGGCCTTCGAATTCTTCGGCGCCGAGCTCCGGTATAATATCCCCGCTTGAGATAGGTTTGTCAGCTCCAGAACAGTTTTCAAAGTTGTACACACCCATGGTTTCCCCGGGCAGAGAATGCTCACCATTCGATCCACTTTGCGTAATCCGACAGCGTATTCGACCACCCATACTCTGATTCAAAATCGCGTGCGCTTGTACAAAGAATGTTTTCAATACGGTACATCAACATATAGATTTGATCTGTCACCGTTGGTGGTCGCGGGGTGGGTTTGTCCCAATTTTCGAAGATCTCCTTGACAAGCTTTTGGCCCTGATCTTGGGTAGGGTGAGGTTGGGGGACATTATGCGTTCCAAGAGGTTCAAAAAAGACTGGCGAGAGCTCATCCTGATTAGTTCCTCTTTTCGAGATGTGCAGATCCTCACAAATGACACCGAGAGTTTCTTGAATATTAGGCTCGATCCACGCGGCTTCATGGTTCGCAACTGCTTCGAAGGTCTCACTCATTTTATTTATCACAAGGGCGCGTACTTCTTGGTGCCTGACTTGGTCTTGGGTAGAACGACCGAACAAGAAACGAAGGTGTCCAGCCATTTTGTCGTAATTGCTGGTTTCGGATCTGTCTTTGGCTAAGGGAAAGATATATCAGCTTGGACTTCGGGTTCAAGAGGGCGTTACGAAGACAAGGAATAATCTAATGATTTCATTTAAGAATGAGGGGACTGGGGGGTTCAGATTTTGTCAATAGGAGGTGAATGCTCACTGTCACATAATAAGCACATTGTGCAACAACGCATTGGTGTCACCCAAACCAATAAAGGTGGGCTCCGGATAGGAGGTATCAGTCACTGTTAGTAGAGTCCAACAACTGAGAATGCTGTCACAAATCTGAAAAAGAGGTGATAGTCACAGACTTGGACCTCTCCAACGGGCCTACCATCCTAATAAATACCAATTTAAAGAAACCATGGGTGGCGGAATGACCCATAGTTCTGTCAATGGCCTTGCACCATTTTTACATGGGGAGCCAATGCATGAGAGCTTCGGCAAAGTTCATCGTTCCCAGAACACGAAGAGAATATGTGAATAGAATTTGTCATCTATCTATCTCTCCCACCCAGATACTGTGGAACTACCCTTCTAAATGCGTTAACAATTCACAATGGGGATTAATGATTAACTAACGGACTGGACACAGATAGTAAGAAGTTCCAAACCTAAATGTCAATGCGGAGAAAACCCCGAAAGTCGTACGGATTCCCCCGCGCGCCGGGAATCTTTCCGACCTCCAATTAATATTCCTCGGTCTCTTCCAGACATTGATTACGATCAAGGCCAAAACAATTTAAACGCCACGAAGCAAAGTCGCAGCTACTACGATTGACCACAGATTAACCTTTCATTTTCTAGTGGCCATATTTATCCATACAACAAAATGGAATACCAACGCCTCGGCAAAAGCGGCCTCAAGACCTCCAAAATCATCCTCGGATGCATGACCTTTGGCAATCCCGCATGGGAAGGCAGTCCCTGGGTGCTCCCTGAAGACGAAGCGCTCCCCTTACTCAAGAAAGCCTTTGACAGCGGGATCAACACTTGGGACACAGCGAACACTTACTCCAACGGGACATCAGAGATCCTAATCGGAAAAGTCTTAACTAAATACAACATCCCACGAAGCAGGGTAGTGATTATGACGAAGCTATACTATCCAGTCTTCGACCCTGATTCCCCATCGAGACCTAATCCCGCAATCAACCACGGTGAGCTAGTGAATCAGATGGGCCTAAGTCGAAAACACATCTTCGACGCGGTTGAAGGGTCACTCGCGCGCCTGAACACGACGTATATCGATGTTCTGCAACTACACCGACTGGACGATACAGAACCAGAGGAAATCATGTGTGCACTGCATGATCTCGTCCGAATGGGCAAGGTTCATTATCTGGGTGCGTCAAGCATGTACTGTTGGCAGCTGGCGAGGTTGCAGTATGCAGCGAAGATGAATAATTGGACGACGTTTACTAGTATGCAGGGGCTTTGGAACTTGCTTTATCGGGAGGAGGAGCGAGAGGTTAATGCGTTTTGTAGGGCTGAGGGGATTGGGTTGATTCCTTGGAGTCCATTGGCTCGTGGGTTGTTGGCTAGGCCGTGGAATGCGCAGACGTATCGGTCTAGTCAGGATAAAAAGACGGTTAAGTGGTTCTCAGGGACACAGAATGAGGTTATTGTTTCACGGGTGGAGAAGTTGGCGAAATCGAAAGGGTGCAGTATGAGTGCTATTGCTATTGCGTGGTTGTTGAAGAAGGGGGCGTGTCCGATTGTCGGGTTGAATAGCATGGAGAGGATAGAGTCGGCGGCCGAGGCATTGGGTGTTCAATTGTCCGATGAAGATGTTAGGTTACTTGAGGAAGAGTATAGACCTCTTCCTGTCGAGGCTATATAGTTACATTAGATGAAGGGGTGTTTATAGTCTGTGCGCTTTGTTTGGACCGATATACAGGTAGACCGTCCTTGTTATCGTGTGCCGATGCAAGAAGTGGGAAGGTATTACGAGCTTTTTGGACATATAAATCATTGTAATCAATTTTAAATACCGAGCTTCTGCCTAACATAGCTATGGCATGAAATTCGACACCAAATCTGGAAAGGTAAATTCTCCCATATCCGTAAACAAGAAATCGTCAACTGGAGCCTCACTCGAACCCAACGAAAAAATATTGTTCATAGATCCCAAGGACTGAGTTGAGGGTCCAGGACCTCCAGTAATTCCCGCATGCTGAACAGCAGTAGACAAAGTGTTGCCAGTATGGCTATTTTCGGACAGACTACCCAGTCCCAGCATAGTGACCGTCTCGGAGAGCTTTCGATTCAGCCCAGGAGCCATCCGGCGGAGTGGGTGATATGCAATGCAAGCTATGTTGCGAAAGACGCCTAAGACCGCATTAATCAGATGAAGATCTCCAGGTAGATCAATGTTCAATTGCACATGATGATTGTGACATATCTCCAGTAACAAGTGACCGGCAAATGCAATCATTACATGGAAATAATGTGGCATGCCGACGAGATTCTCGCTCATATGGGGATCATTTAGAATCATCTCAAAGATGGTGACCGTCGCCTCATGAGCCATGTGAGCCGCAGACAGGAAGTGCATGGGGATAGGGTTGCCACGGAGCCCCTTGAACACTTGGTGGCCAAGGTAGAGTCTCCCAAATTGATAGTGCAACTCCAGCCCTCTTCTCGGGAATTCCCCGATATGCGCATTTGTGACGAAGAGGGCGGAGAATCGAGTGAACCATCTGTCAAGTTGTCGAGAGTAGTTGCTGATCTGATGAGTAAGGGCCGATGGCAGCTGCATCTCCTTGTCAGACCCTAGAACATCTCGAACTTGACCCATTATTAATAGCAGCGACACCTGCGACAGAATTCGTACGTCTGACTCAGTTGCCTCTACTCGATGTAGGTATGCCTCCCAGCTCACCGCAATGTCCTTATCGTTCCGCAGAAGAGAGTCGCGATTATGAAGGATGGAGAGATGCTGATCGCAGACGAATAATAGATACCATAGACGAATGCTATCTGCCGCAACTATTGGCGATGAGGATGATGGAGAAGAATACTCGGGCGGATGAGCGCCAAGAAGAGAGTCGAAACTGCGATGGAGACGCATATCGGCGGCTCGACGGATGCCATCGCTAGACAAGATCCGCGATGCGTCTGCGAGCCAAAAAGAGGCAATACATAAGGCTCGTAAATATTCGACGTCACGCTTTTCAAAGAGAGACCGCGCGACCTGGGAGCGAAACTCGCGGTTACACGCTTCGTATGTTTCCTGGTCGTGAGGGTCATGGAGAGCTGACACAGTGCATATGGCAGTGAGAAGTGTCGGCGAATCCTTGCGTAGATGGTCTAAGTCCCGATTCTCACCACAGATCCCATAGAGAAAGTGATCTAGGCGGGAGTAGTAGCGGTGCAGTAGTTTTTCTGCCGTTTCAAGGGTGATGATGCCTTTACTAATGAGATCCGCTCGCCCATTGGCGCGAGTGACACCTGGTGGAATCTTGGCGGAGTTTGGGGTCCCATGTTTGGCGATGTCCAGGAATGTATCAATAGGAGCCTGCACCGCAGTGGGGGACTCTGGTGGGGATACTTCGCATCCTTCCGTTGGACCAGCGTCACATTCACCGTCTAGCCTGATGCTTTCTCCGGTGGCTCTTTGCTCATTCCCTGAAATTAAAAGGGGCCTTGGGCGTTGGATATCTAAATTCTGGCAGATGTAGTCGATGGTTTGATGCAGATTCTGTACATCGGTGCGCAAATGCTCGACATTTCTGCAAAGCGTACATATTAGCCCAAATATGTTCGGATTGAATAGAGAGACAACCCACTTGGTATCTTCAACGAGAGACTGAAGACTCCGATTCAGCACACAAGATAATGATCGCCGGCGACATCGAACGCAAGGTGGACCATTTTCTGGCATATCACATTTTGTCTGTCGGCTTGGATATTAGATTGAGCAATGGAATCTCTTCACACCGAAGTTTCACCTTGTTTTTCCGACAGGCTACACATGCAGTGACCTTTCGGGTGATACTAGGCAAGACATTGACCAGCGATGGTACTGCTGCAGGTTGTTGCGGGCTTCTCTCCGACTCTTGACAGGAAGGCGATTCAGACCGACCGGGATATTCCAGGGTGCCTTGCTGCTGTCGGGAGCTGGCCGAAGCTGGCGTAAGGGAGCGAGCGATCTCTTCCCTGTGGCTGTCCGCTTCCGTTGTGGATGCCGGTCGCTTGCGCTTGACCATCTTGAATTGTCGTGCTTTTGATATCGCAAACATTTCATTTGCCTGATGTTTGTGAACGTTGTTGGGCGGTCAGTTTGCTTACCCCGCATTGTCGGTTATTGTCCATCCCGGTCTTGTCGGGAGAAGCCCGAGTGTTTGGTATAAAGACACTAGCAGTTTCCAGTACCGAACAAAATGTCGAGTCACAACTATGACTTCAGCAGTTCCACCAAAGAGCAAACCGCTGCCTCCGGGCATATATTGCCCAGTAATCTCTCTGTTCAAAGGGACACCGCGGCAGGAGATCGACTACGATGCTTCGTACAAGTTCTTCACTCATCTCATCCGGAGTGGGATCCACGGAATCGTCCTCGCTGGCACAAATGCCGAGGCGGTTCTGCTTTCACCAACTGAGCGACAGGAGTTGGTGAGAACTGCTCGACGGGCGGCTGTGGATTTGGGATTTGATGAATATCCTGTGGTGGCGGGGATTAGTGGGCAATCAACGAACGAGTCTCTTCGCCTCGCCGAAGACGCTCGTGAGGCAGGAGCAGACTTTGGGCTACTTCTGCCGCCCAGCTACTGGCCTAAAGCAGTCACGAAAGACGTCATTCTGGACTTTTACACTGAGGTCGCAGACAGTAACATTCTCCCAATCGTCATCTACAGCGTAAGCCCTCTTTCCACATATGATGCATGCATGAATTTTGGCTGAATTAGGACCATAGTTTCCTGCTGTCTGCAATGGCGTGGACATGAACTCGGATGTCATGTCAGCCTTGGCTCAGCATCCCAACATCGTCGGGGTCAAATTGACATGTGGTAATGCTGGCAAGGTTACTCGGTTAACTCAGGAATATACACATGAACAATTTGGGGTATATGCTGGCTCATCTGACTGGCTCATCCCTTGTCTCAGCGGGGGCGGATCAGGTTGCGTGACAGGAATTGCCAATGTTTTCCCAAAGTCAACCGCCAAGTTATTTTCTCTGTGGAAGGCTGGGCAAATTGAAGAAGCGCGAAAGTTACAGGGTCTGATATCACAGGCCGAAAAGGCCTGCAAGGAAGGAATTGCGCCTACCAAATTTGCCGCGGCACACTTTGCCGGACCCGTCGCAGGAGTGACGGACCAAGCAGCATTCCTCCCCCGAAAGCCATATAAAGCGTCATCACCGGCAACGCAGGAATGGGTAATCGGTGTGATGAAGCATCTTGTGGATATTGAGAATTCTTTGCCAGATGTGCGAGCGGAGTGAACATATATGTTACAATAGAAAGATCCTATTTTATATCTCTATACTTTTTCATTTCACTGAGAATGCCGTGACTATATAGGAGTAAATGTAAATAGTGGAGTACAGTCTCGTCTATGTAGTCTCTTCCTAGATCTCTACGAAAACCTCGTCAAACATTATACTCATTAGAGGAAGTACCTCGAATGTGTTCATGTGGGCGTGTCTCATGGACTCAGACTCCCGCTCTGAATAAGTAAATCTTGATTTTAACCTCTCACACCGCAGGAATATCCACTATACTGACAGATCGTCTATTTGAATACAACCCCTTGACAATGCCAACCAACCAGCTAGTATCCGTTGAACGATTTTCTGGCATCATATTCGCGACCCAGATCTCGCCACCCCAGTACAGTCGTGACAAGGGGTTTGATTACATCGCTCGGTGGGACTTGTGGGGTAAAAGAAGCGTCGATGAAGCTGCCTCCGGTCGTCGTATCTGCCCTCTCCCTAGAGCATTCTGGTGCCCGATGGGCGCCATGAGCAAACACGGATTTCCAACAGTTGGTAATGTCCTTCCTCGATCTGCAGTAGTACCGATGATTGATGTCTTGTGGTTGTACGTCGATGAGAATTATTCTGGGTTTTCGGCCACCCTTGGCAACCTGTGTCGCGCTATTCATAACAAACTAGGATCACCGCGTCTCCGATGGGGCCGAGAAGCCAGCAAAATTACCCCCGAGCCCAGGACTTCCATGTTTGCGATATTGGTGGGTAAGCTCGTAAATACAGAGGTTCTTCTACTGGCAGCCCATGTGTGTGTCTAACGCGCTTTCAGAATGGAGGATCGTGCCAGATAAAAATACCTTACACCAGATCGACCAGCTGGTAGACGCCGCAGTTATCAAAGGACGTGGTGTGATCCAGAGACGAGGTCCAGGATTAGACCGCTATTGCGCTTCGCTTTCCATGAATCAGCCCAGTCAACTAGAACTTCTGTCAATCTCCGTCCCAAATGATGAATGCCACAAGGATATCTTGTGGCATGCCTACCATAGATTTAAATGGTAAACTATCAACGAATTTGAATTTGTCGCAGATACCATGCGTTTCATCACTCTCCCCCGTATTTTTCTTTTCTTCTTTCCACTTCTCCTTCCAGCGTGTCTTATTTATTCGCCATTCTTCATCTCGCCTTCATTAACCAATATCTACGCTTATCGCATTCATTGAGAACCTCTGGCTAACTATGCTAAAACCACATCCATACAGGACCATGTCCTCACCTGCTGCCCAAGAGGGTATATATGTGCGACAATTACCCACTGCAGCCGCCGAGCCCCTCCGCCATGGCTTCCACGAGACTGTATCTAGTCCGCTACACAGCTCATCTGCAAACACAATTCGCTTCTCTGCTAGTACTGCTTGGTTGAGTGCGGAGGCCCGTGAGGAATGGTACGCCGGTTTTGCGGACCAAGCAATAAGCTGTTATGAACGCCTGGGTTATATCATTGCTTGGTTTCAGACTGTGGCACTGGCCGCGGAATGCTTTGTTATTGACCTGGAACCAATAGGTCGGACTTTTGATGATTGGTAAAAGTATTAACAGTCTCAAAATTCCGAAGCAGTGCATTAGGACATGTCTTCAGACGCGACATTTGCTTCAGTCTTTGTGAAACATTCTAAAGTATTGAGGCCAGTAGAGAAATCGACTAAGCTTACTATCTCATTGTTCTACTTTGTAGCCACGAAGATGACACTTTGATCTGCGGTGGGATAAGTACGATTCCAAGTTGTGAAAAGCACTGCTGTTACTTTGCCAGTCACACTTCATTCAGTCGCATAGTAGGGACTGAATCAGGTCGAGGAGTACCTAATGGCTGCTCTACACGATTCAGAAAAATATTGCCACTAAATACCCGTGAAATAGTCTCACCGTTACAAAAGCGAATTCACAATTAAAAAACTCGAAACATTGTATTCGCATCGTCTATCCTGCGTATCTAAGTCCAGTCGGTATCCTTCCAAAGACCGTGACAACCATCTAGCCGAAACCTATTCGAAGAAGTCCTCCTTGAACTGGACATACTTGATCCGTTGTCGCCAAAAGGTATAAGCAACGTGGATTATTCCCTCAGCACAAACCATGCTTGGATACGACAGCTCCCGGTTCAGCTTTTTCTCGCTGTTGTTCGTCAAGTAATACCCATCCCCATCCTCCAGTATTCGATGCTTCCATGTCTTCCCCTTATCATCACTCCAGGCAACACACAAGGGAGCCCGTGGTGACCCCCAAAACGACTCCCTGCCGTCCTTCGCTGACGCCTGATTTCTTCTTTCGTCTACCCCATCAGCGATATCGTCATACAAGCCCTGTCTCCTCCCTAAAGCATCAAGCTTAGATGAATGATTATACACCAATACTACTCTTCCGGACGGTAGCACATCAAAACAAATGCCTGCATTTGGATTTGGAAGCGACGTCGGTTGCGGAGCACTCCAGACTACACCGTCTGGCGAGGTAGCTAGGTAGACGTTATCAGCCCAGCGACTGCGAAACATGCCCAAATACGATCCGTCCTTCAACCGTTGGATCTCCATATGCACGCATCCCGTGCTTTCAGGGATCTCCGATTCAGTCCAGGTGCGACCCTGATCCCTTGACACCCGGATGCAGGAAATATCATCGTTTCCCAACCATCGCTCCCCCGGCTGCACACGACACTTGAAGACGGGAACTACCCAAGCTCCATCCTCGAGGACGACCACTGGCTGCCGGATAAAGGTACCGGTGTCGTGAAACAAGACCTTTTCATCGCCCCATGTCGCGCCGCTATCCGTTGACACCCGATACTTTACAATGGCTGTATCCTGGTCACCAGAATGTTGGGAGGTGTAAAGAAGCCACAGCTCTCCGGTAGGTGCGTGAAAGAGAACAGGATTCTGCTCGCTACGGGTGTCGTCATGGGTCATCTTCGACGCTTCCGTCCACTCGCTCTCCCCGCACCTTAGCCGAGAGAGATAGATGCTGATGTCGGGCTTTCCTTCTAGACTGCCTCCAAACCAGGCACAAAACAGGTCGCCATTCGGCATTCGGAGTAGATTGGATGCATGACTCTGTACTGTGGGCGCAGGTAGGTATGCCTCGCGGTAGAAGTAGGGTTTCTCCACGGAACGAATCAAACTGTCCGAAGGGAATGTGGAAGCCATTGTGAACAAAATCCAGTTTGACCTTCGGTTTGTAAGTGAATTGCTCCCATACCCTGGCTAAATCTGCCTGCTCTTATTTCAAGTGCTCCACTGTTATGTCATAATCAAAGAATTTTGATTGGCCAATCTCCATAAAGGACGCGCACTTTTCGGGCCAGCGCCGACAAGCTCTCAACGCTCGGAGGACAGTCCGACGATCGCCTGCAGCGAACAGCTTGCACTGATCTCCGCATTTACCCCAGATTCAGTGCAGCTGTCACTATGGGGTGTTGCAGATCACCCCAAAACAGTCCAAGATGGGCCGTGATCATGCGTAACTTCCCCGCCATATAATGGAGCACATTTTCGACCGCAACCAGGGTGTATCTCATCCTATGTGGGGAGAGTCGTATCTTGGCTGCCACACTGACCAAGGGCCAAAATTACTGTTATTGCATGTTCAAGTGCCCAAACGTGTTATCATTTAATTGTTGCTTTAATTCTCAAATTACATCTCAATGGCTGGAGGTACCAGCATCTGGGCAAGCCAGGAGGCCAGAACGGATCCTAGGCAAATCTTCAATGGAAGACTAGTCTATCTTCTGATCACTCTTGCCTGGGCAGGCTGGTTCTATGGATTTGACACGGGAAATATCGGGGGCATCCTTACATTACCCTCATTTGAACATGCATTCGGACTAGACAAGTTGTCCACGGCAGAGCTTGATAGTCGCAAGGTACCAAATTTGCATACATTTCCAATACAAGGAAAAATATTGACAGGTATAGGGAACCATCGCAGCGATGCTCGCAGCCGGTGGCTCAGCTGGCTCCCTCTGTGCAGCCCCAACCGCCGATTTCCTAGGCCGCAAGTGGTCTGTTTTCCTATGGGGATTTGTGTTCGTCATCGGTGGTGTAATGCAAATGATTGCCGACTATAAAGTACTCATTGCCGGTCGCTTCATCGGCGGGATGGGAGTTGGGGCCAGTTCCATGCTGTCGCCACAATTTCTGGCGGAGAACTCACCAAAATCAGTGAGAGGATCAGCAACAGCCATGTACAACCTGATGATTCTAGCGGGCTTAATGGTCGCCTTCTGGATCAACTACGGAGTTTCCTTGTGGTCATTCCCTGGTGTTGAGCATGACAATACTCAATGGAGAACGGCAATGGGGATCCAACTGATTCCTGGGGTCTTGATGTGCCTGATGATTCCTTTTGTTCCAGAAACGCCGCGTTATCTGATCAACCATGGAAAGGAAGAGCAGGGGCTGAAGAATCTATGTCGACTGAGGAAGCTTCCTGCTGACCATCCTTACATCCAGACGGAATATCAGGAAATTGTGGCCCAGGTCAGATTCGAGCAAGAATGCCATCAGGGACACAGCTACTGGGTCGTTCTTCAAGATATCATTTTCATCAAGAGCAATGCCCGACGATTTTTTCTTGCGGTTATGCTGTTCCTCTTCCACAAATTCACTGGCACTGACTCTTTGAATGTGAGTGCGGAGAGTCTAGCATCATCCTTGACACGGAGTATGCTAACGCAACACACAATAGTACTATGCCCCTGAGATTTTCGAACTCATCGGCGTCAACGGAACGTCAAATAGCCTCCTTACTACAGGCGTCTACGGGGTCGTCAAATTCGTCGTAACGATCTTCTACGTCACCTACCTAGTCGATCGTGTCGGTCGTCGTCGGCCACTTCTCGTCGGTGCCGTCCTCCAGGCAACCGCCATGCTCTACCTCGCCCTCTACCTCCGCTTCGCAGGGACCAATACCAGCACCGTCGGCGGAACACCAGCTGGTGGCATTGTCGGAATAGTCTGGATTTATATTTATGCCTTTGGATGGTCTTTCGGACACAGTGTGGCGTGCTACATTGTGGCGGCCGAGATATTCCCGACCAGAATCGTATGTACACTTCGCTTAGATCTATTGTGTATATCTTCGCTAACGGCCTAGCAGAGATCAGTCTGTATGGGCTTCTGCTTCTTCGTCAACTGGATCGTTGACTATGGTATCACCCGAGCTACACCAGACATGATCACGAACATGGGGTGGGGTGTGTTCCTCCTGTATGCTATGCTGACTTATTCTGGTGTGGTGTTTATATACTTTTGTCTGCCGGAATTGAAAGGAAGGTCTATCGAGAGTATTGATGACTTGTTCCAGAGACCGTTGTGGACTATGTGGCGACACGCGTATCCCACCGAAGAGGAAAAAGTGCGGCAGGGAATTCCACAAGTAGCTAAGGGGCAGACGAATGATGAAGGGGATAAGCAATCTGTGGATCATGTTGAACGTGTCTAGTTTGTTTTATTGCCTATAGGCGATTTTCACATTTTGCATCGGATTCTAGCTAGGGTGCTTTTATTGATATCATTCTGATACAGATGCGTCATACTGTTAAGCTGCTTTCCATATTGTGCTGAGGTCGACACATGTTATGGAGACACATATCACTATCCTTTAGCACCTTAATACATATTTGAACTTCAACCCTCGCTACGTCAAGTATACGATGAGATGCCCCTACTCAAACATTTCCAATACACAG
Organism: Aspergillus welwitschiae; assembly: GCF_003344945.1. NCBI lineage: Eukaryota > Fungi > Ascomycota > Eurotiomycetes > Eurotiales > Aspergillaceae > Aspergillus > Aspergillus welwitschiae. Next base: position 1,025,478 of record NW_020798698.1, read on the forward strand.
CATGAAGCGCACTCTTAGCTTTGTTTTCTGTTAACCTCTCCTAAGGCTTTAATAATTGCCGGGTGATTTTTTGCGGAGTAGGAATTGGTGACGTATTAGTCGATAGTGGTTTATTTGTCCGGCAACGAACAAACCAGAAATGCTGAAAAGTACAAGGGAATATCGCAGTACTGGCAGAGCCTCTTTTCAGCAGACTAAATCTCATTTCTCACCACTACTAACACAGGAGTACAGGGTTTCTTCCAGCCCAAGTATTCGAACAGGATATGGGGGTCTCAAATCTGTTATGCTATAATTTTCCTATAATCTCAAGCCAATTAAGCTGTATACTTCTATAACACATGCTTCAATGCTGATATAGGCAGATAGTACTGTTTTTTATAGAACAACAGATTAGAGACCCCGAATTCTAGTTCTAGGAAAACTAACCTACACTCCAAACTCACCCTGGATTCCAGAGAACTACCAACTGACCCACCCAGCTTCGGCCCCACGACATGGCCACACGCGTAGCCCTCCGTTGCGAGCGAACCCAAAAATTCATCCGGCGTTTTGACTACTTCCACAATTGAGATATCACCTATATCGTCAACAAGTCCGCCTTCTTCAACAACCTTGTTGTTCTTTCCATAATGTAAAATATGAAAAAGCTATCAGTGCAAATTCCCAGATAGCTCTATCTTGCCGACCTATTTTTCTGTGGGCTTAACTGAGCATGGCTAAAACTCGTCAGTTCATAGCCCCCTCTTCTGCCCCCCTTTGTGTCAGAGATTAGTGCCGACGATCATCTGGGATAAAATGTGACAAGCAGGTTCATTGACTTCTGTGTTCGCACCTACACTGTGGTCTCGACAAGATTTCCTAAGCTTTGGTTGGACCTTGTGCATTGACAGGGCCACAACACGGCCGGGTCCGGGCCTTTGATCCTGCTTCATCCCGAGCCCCCGAGCACCCTGGAGAACGTACAGGTCCTGCCCCTAGAAGTGACAGACTCCGACACAATCGCTGACGCCGTCCGCGCGGTAAGAAAGCATGGCCAGGGGTTGGCTTGGTTATCTTGGTCAACAATGCCGGGACGGGGTACGCCATGCCACTATCAGAGGTGGACTTGGATCGCGCGAAGGCAGTGTATAACGCTAACGTGTGGGGCTTACTTCGGCTAGTTCGGGCATACAGTGATCTACTCGTTGCGGCCAAGGGGAGGATGGTTAATATGAGTAGTGTGGGGGCGGTGGTTGATACGCCTTGGATTGGTTCGTTCTTTTTCCCCTTTCGAGGAGATTTGCATAGGTGGAATCAACTAAACGTACAAACAGAGATCTATTCCTCCTCCAAAGCCGCAGTCACCCAGTTCTCCAAGACTCTCCGTCTCGAATGTCTCGCCCCTGGGAGTCAGCGTGCTCTGATTCATGGCGGGTACTATTACCACTGCGTTTCATGCGAATGAACCACAAGTCGTCTTGCTGCCGACCTTCTGGTATGCAGCTATTCGACAACCAATTTCGGATTGGGCGACTGGATGGGCTGGCCCCCAAGGCGGTTCGGCGGATGAGTTCGCTAACTTGATTGCCGGCGATGTTCTGGGAAGCAGTAGTGCTAATGGGGGGTTGGTGTGGAAAGGTCCGAATAGTGCCGCTGTTAAGTTTATGGCGAGGTGGTGTCCGGGGCGGTTGTTGGTGAGTTCCTGTTTAATTGATTCTTTGTCTCCTCTTCCGGGTCGTCCCGGGTCCCCAACCGTGTTGGTCGTTTGATTGGTTGCTAACTAGAGCCCTAACTAGGATCGCTTGATGAGTAATGGGCAGGGGTTGGATGAGTTGGTGAAGACCACAAACAAGAACTGAATGATAGTATTGTAACACGGAAGAGAGTGTGTGGGGGGGAGATTGTGTAAGGCAATCAATAGTGGAAAGCAAGAACCATCAGATAGCCAAGATTGAAATTTACTACCTAAAGCATCGGTCAAATACATACGAATCCACGTCACTGCGGAATCTTAAACCCTCCCGGCACCAATCTCTGAAACACTCCCGTGGGATCGACTTCCCGGCTGATCTGCCGCAAACGCGCGACATTCTCCGGCCCATAACTGGCGATCGGATCCTGCCACTGTGCCGCGTAGTTCAAATAGACAAATGGATGATATGCATTCAACTCATGTGCATCCGCCTCAATACCTGCAAACAGTGATTTAGCAGTTTCCTCCACGCGTGTGTCATCGGCCGCATTATCCCAGGTGGCGCTCAGTAGAGTAACCACGAGTGCTTTCTCGGAGTCAGACGGCAGTCCCATTACATTGTGCCCCTTAGGCGCCCGCGCGTAGATTGCAGCGGGTAGTGGCTCCAGGGATATTGACCACACGATGCCCGGCACATCTTGCACGGCTGCCAGACTGGTATTCCACCGGACATAGGTCGCTTTCAACATGGGCACGGTCGCGTCGTGAGTCGTCACTACGCTTAGCTGTCTGTTTGCGTTGTCATGGATTAGCATTGGAGGATTCGTAGGAGAACAGCATGACATAGATCGGAGAAGGGAGTGGAGAGGATGTAGAGACAGAGTAATAGACAAATCCTTACCGTTTCCCGTTTTGTGAAAAGGACCCTTGCTCCAGGGATATCTCGTGTACCGGGGCTACACGCACAGTGCTGAATAACTGCGGGATATCAAAGAAGGAATTGTACACAGCTGGTGGGGATGGTGGCTGCTGGCTATCTTCATTCTTCTTGGCCTTCTCCAGCTTCCCAGTATACACAATGCTGTTCACCACAGCGGCGCCCTTGCCTCCCGCAAATCCAAAACTGGTGATCAACGAGGCGTTCTCATCATAGTGGCTCACTGCTTTGGGATCAGCCAGCTCCGCAAACGCGCGTAGTTGGGCATCGATGGTGTCTGTGCTGCAATAGACAGACCCGCCATAGATAGGACCCTGCGGGAAGACCCGCAGATAAAAGCCTGTTATAATCCCAAAGTTACTGTTCCCACCCCCGCGCAGCGCTGCCAGCCACTCTGGATGATGTGTTTCCTCATCCCAATGCGCAATCGTCCCATTGGCCAAAACTATCTCCACGCCGACCATGCTATCGCACGTCCACCCGTAACGGGGTGAGAAATACGACATGCCGCCCCCGAGCGTCAGTCCGCCAACCCCGACCTGGGCGGCGCGGCCGCCCGCTACCGAGAGACCCAGCGGGTCGAGGTGGGCATAGACATCTCCCCATGTAGCACCTGCTCCGACGAAGACGGTCTGTTTATTACCATTGTCCGCGGACGGAGCCAGGACCTTGATGGTGTTGAGAGCGCGCAGGTCAATGGTGATGCCGTGCTGGATGTTCGACGCTCCCCCGAAAGAGTTGTGCCCGCCGGACCGGATGGCAAATTGGCATCTGGCTTGCTCGTGCGCGGGCAGAGCTGACGCGGTTGTCACCAGACTGGTAATAACTTTGGACACATCTTCAGCTGAGTCCGGGGACACCACGCAGGACGGCTGCAGATCGCTGTTTTGCTGGGCAAAATACGACTTTTGGGACGCTTCATATGCAGTCGTGTTCGGGAAGGAGATCTTGTCTGACCCTAAAGTTGAGGCTAGATTGAGGAGCTGCACACATTGCAGAGTTAGACTCTCGTGTCTGCACCGGTTTCAGGGCTAAACGCACGCATGCTTCCAGCGGGGAATTGCTAGCCATGGGAGGAGCATGGCTGCCATTGAGGGGTAGTTGTTCCATGGTGAGGTCAGGACGATACGGGTGAAGATGATACGAGGAATGGGCTGAGAAACGAATGGGGGAAGATTGAGAAGAAAGAAAAACGGGAAGGAAAGGCGGACAATGAATGCGACAGGGCGCAGCGGGTTTTAATGGGTAGGCTCAGTGTTTAGTTTCTGCTAAATTAGTGCTGCGCTTAGTGCTGTACATGGGTGGTAAACCTTGAGACTTAGCGTTATCTACCGTCATTTCAACTCTAGGCAAAGATTGGTAGTTGCTTAAAGATGACTGCAGATCGTTTTCCTTTCACTCTGATTCATTCCCTTCCCTTTCACATATATCTCGTATATCTTATTCAATTCTAGCCTCTGTCTTCAGTAGCAGAAACATGATACTCTCAGCCCGCTGCCTGCATTGTTGAGGACTGGAAGTAGTATATCAACTCCTAAATGCCCTCTACCTAATATCCGGCCGCTTATTACCCCCCTTCAGCCCCTTCATGATAGATTCAACTTCATCGTCCGCCACATCAAGTATATGTTGAGGTGGATACATTGGCTCCCACCCTATCTTCCTTCCATGCTCAGCCGTAAACATACACCTAGTCTCACAATTAGCAGTGCCTCCAAGCGCCCCCCACCCCAAAGGCCATTACTTACCTCCCCCCAAGAAGCACCTGAACCTCATCTGGCGCAACACCAAGCGCCTCGCCCATCTTCGCCAGCACTTCATCATCAGCCTGCACAACATTTCCATCCTCAACCAATCCACGCTTCGCAAGCGCCTCAGCCATAGCACCGTAAACTTTATTCCAAGTAACACTGCCCGAAGAAGCAAGGAAGAAGCCATTCTTGCCGTGGCCAATTTCTTCCCCTGATAGTATCTTCCGGAGAATGTGCAGGTATAATCTTGCTGTATCAGCAATGTGGCATACAGGCCAGATCTGGATATTCACTGTTAGAATATATACATTCGAGTGGTGACTAGTACGGGGGATACATACGGGATCATCCATATCAACCTTATGAACCCGGCGCAGCTTTATCGCAGCACGAACAATATCAACATCTTGGATCGAAGTCTGGTTGCCGAACCCTTCCCCCTGGCCGTATACAAGACACGGGGCGAAGATGTAGCTCCGCACGCCGTGGGCTTCGGCTGTGTCGATGATAGTCGCGTTGGTGTTGGCGGACTATATATTCTTAGTGAGTATGATTTGCAAAAGCAGCATTTGAGTTACTTACTTCAGCTGCAAACTCATGCCTGGACTTCGCCGCCTTCTGAATATCGTACAGTCTCGGATCCGTATCTAACAGTGCCTGGTCGACTGAGACTCCCGCATGTCGACTGAACTGCTTAGAGCCAGTCGTATGTAGAAAGTGCACTTCTTTGCCTGTTCTCTTCTTGGCCTCCCCTAAGCCTTTGATGAATGCGGGCTGGTGCTTTGCGGAGTAAGCATCAATGAGGTAGTAGACAATGGTGATTTCTCTGTCGATGATAGTCTGAGTGATGGTCTTGTGATCGCTAACATTTAGTATGAGAGGTTCCGCGCCGTATAGCTTCTCTACCTGGTTACCTTGCTCTTCTGATCTGACCAAGGCGTATAGTTTGCCATATGATGGGAGGTTGGCGTTCTTCCAGCGTGCTAGGAGGGTGCCTCCTAGGTAGCCGGAGGCTCCGGTGATCAGGATGTTGTGGGACATTGGGTTCTGTGATGTGCAATTGAGGTCTCTGGGAGTTCAATCTTTCTAATTGTGCTCTTGCCTTGTCCGTTATCTGGGAAGGAAGAGAATGGTTCCAGCAAGTAGTTTATGTATGTCTGGATAGTATTAGATTAGTAACCGAATACACTCCATGTCGTCGCTGACGCGCTAACCGCTTATGGATTTTTCCTGCGATTCCTATTGGCCGAAGCTAGTCTCTCCACTTCCACTCATACTAGTACCGAAGTACAAGTCTTCCGGTTGGTTTACGCCCTCATTGACAATTTGAAATCAAAAATGCATTTTGATCGTCTTCACAGACCTTCGAACGCTGTGATTAGCAATCATCCCATACTGGCGGGGTTGATGACTGTCGTGAACATATTATCCAGTCTCCATGCCCCATGACAGCCAATAGGAATCACGGGAACGCTCAGGTCGCAACGACCCTCGTACATTTCCTCTCACCACGTTATTGCCAGAAGTATAAAGGCCCGACAGAGAGTTCTCATCGCATATGAAGGTGCAAGTACATTATTCGACTCATCAGAGATTACATCAATTGTGTTTACCCCCTTGCAGATTCCCACATCCATACCATGCAACATTACATCTCCCACTTCGACGGCATTGACGGCCTCAAGAAGGAAGATGTAACAATTCCATCACCCGGACCAGGAGAGGTCCTCGTCCAGATCCGTGCTATATCACTAAACTACCGCGATATGGAGGGTAGGCACCATCCCCTCCCCAAAACATCCCATGCACTTAATAACTAATTTCCCTGAACCCAGTGATCAACGGCGAATACAACCACCACCGCGCGATCAAGCAAGGTTCAAGCATAATCCCCTGTTCAGATATGTGTGGTGTGGTGCAAAGTGTCGGCCAAAATGTCGCCAAATGGAACGTCGGAGATCGCGTTGTTTCCTTATTCGTTCCAGATCATAAGACGGGAAAACTGACTGAGAGAGCACTCGCTACCAGTTTGGGCCTTCCCCAGCAAGGTGTGCTGGCAACGCATCGCGTGTTCGCGGAGGATGCGCTGGTCAAGGCACCCGAGCACATGAGTGACGAGGAAGCATGCACGCTTCCGATCGCGGGTGTTACGGCATGGATGGCGATTAATGGGACTCGGCCGTTAAGCCAGAATGGGGGTCGGGGGGAATATATCCTTCTTCAGGGAACGGGAGGTGTTAGTATTGCTGGGTTGCAGATTGCGAAAGCGTCTGGGGCGAAGGGTATGTTCACCTGCGCATTTATATTTGACTCTAGAGTTGACCCTGTGGGATAGTCATAATTACTTCGTCGTCCGATGAGAAACTAGCCAAGGCAAAGGATCTCGGAGCAGACTTTGGTATCAACTATCGTAACACACCGGAATGGGCTAATAAGGTTATGGAAGTCACGAACGGACATGGCGCGGATATTATTCTCGAAACGGGTGGTTCGCAAACGCTGAGCCAGAGCTTTGTGTGTGCTGCGTACGGTGGCCTGATTAACTGCATTGGATATACCTCTGGCAAGACTCAGGCTTCTGGAGAGCAGAAGAACGTTAATCTGCTCACTCTGAGTCGCAGCTTGACCTTAAAGGGATCAGTTAACGGACCGACGGATCGCTTCGAGGAGTTGATCAAATTTGGGGAGAGACATGAGATTCATCCTGTCATCTCCAAGGTCTTCCCTTTCAGCCAGGCGAGGGATGCTTTCAGGTATCTGGAAAGTGGCTCGCACTTTGGAAAGATTGTTATCCAGGTTTAGTGGGTGCACATGTCGTTTGGGTATCCGGCAGCAAACAACAGTCATTGATCCAATATACCCATTGATTGATTCAGAGGGCATCCTGTTTAATTTACGAACTGTAGCATGAGAAAGGTCTGTACGTAGCATAATTTTAGTTTCACTATAAGTGCTCGGATGTAGGGTCTGCAGAATCTCCGAACATAGGTATATGAGAAAAGTCCATGAAGGCTTCGTTGACTCCATCGCAATAGCTGGGCCAGATATCGGGATCAACGAGATCCGCCCAGGGCCAAAATAAATCATTACTTGTTTGGTTCTCTGGAAGTGACAAGATGGACTGATCGATGTTCGTATTTCGAACATCCATGTCCATGCTTATCGCATGAGATGGTTGAACCACCCGTTGCGTCAGACCATCATTTATCGACGGAGGTACACCTTTTGTGCTTTCGGACACACCACGCCGGAGATCAATATCCAGCATCATAGTCAACTTGTCGACCTTCTCACATAGGTGGCGTGTGAGACATGCTGCACGAACAGCGGCGTCATTTTGGGAACCCGCAAACTCGAACGTCTCCAAGGCTAGGTCGACGTAGCCGCGTGCCTCTGGACAGCGTGGACAGAATGGGAATGCCAATATAAAGCCCATGAGCGTCAGAACGGCATTCCACTGATATTGATAAAGTTCACAAGATCCATAGAATATGTCGTGCATGGTCATACAAGAGTAGACTGTGTGGATCGTTGCCAAGGCGTGTTTCAGAGCAGTTGCAGCATGTGCACCGGCAAGGGGATTTTCTCGGTTCATCGCCGGCTGACGAGGAAACTGGATAAAAACTCTATGCAGACTGATCATTGCGTCGTGGTATTGGAGCTCGAGCAAAGCCTCCGTTTGGATCTGGAGTGGCACTTTTTTCATATAGTCATTGTACTCATCGCCACCATCATCTCCTAGACCACAGAAATACTTTCGTGACACTGGTCCATCTTGAACGTCCAGTTGAAGATGCTTGAACCATGCGTTTTGCCGTAATTCATCTTTCCACACATGTAAATGACGCAAATTCTTTGTCAGAACGTTTGCCTGAAATTCAATGTCATGGCTTTCTCCTGCCTTTTCCTGATGTGTGTTTTCGTGATGTGCCATTGACTCAATAACAGCCAGTGCTGCACACGTAAGACGAATTGATTCATTATGATATGGGAAATGTACCGGACGGGGTGGATCATTCGACATCCAACATGGTGGCGAAGATCTATATATAGGAAGCTGCACACTGACAGGCTTCCCAAGGTGCCTTGAGCAGCGAAAGTCGAGATGGACTAAGGTCCACCATATACGAGAGTAGAGCTCCGCCTGCTCTCGAGAGACTTGAGGGGGCGGATTGCAGTCAAGGTCCAATGATCGAGCAATACGAACAGCGAGCCCGATCATGTTATAAGCCGCCTGATGTTGTCCAGCATCTAGTAAGTACAAGGTCATGATACAGTAGCACTGAAGGATTGGAAGTGAGGGCTTCGCAAACGTTGAATATTGCATCGCGCCAGTTAGACAACGTTGGAAATAAGGCATGCCAATCTTCTTTGAGCACCGATTGCTTCTTTTGAACTGCTTCCATTGCAATCCAAGTAATCGAGAATGGAGGCCTGAGTAGAAAATGTACTGCATAGTGTAGGCTGTTACAGCATCCCGCAGAGGTTGTGGATGGGAGCCGGTCAGCGTATCTTGGTCGGAAAGAGGGTGCTCTAGATCCTCTCGGCGAACAATTGGAACTTGTGGGAGTAACCGTGCCCAAAAAATCTCTAAAACACGATCGACCTGATCAGAGGATAAATCACACTCAACCACAGCTGTGCCATCTGTGTCATGGGGGGTAAAAGGAGATGAGTAAGGAGGAGGGTTCCCCGCCGAGGACCGCTGAGAGGTCAGTTGCGATACACCAGCGCAGAAGGTGTTTATGCGATCGATAAAGCCAAGTGTTGAATCCAAGCGATAGTTGATCGGCGCTGTGTCTGTGTCGTCGGGGCATGATATTATGCCTGCGCTGGATTTCTCCCTTCCCTTGACGGCACTGGTTTTCGGGGTCACAGGAAGTGAGGATGGGGACGCATTCATAGCAGCACCAGACCGATCAGATGGACTGGCGGAGCGCCTGAGACGACTACAGGGTATTTTGTTGACCACGCATTGATGGCAGGGAGCGACTGCGTCACACCGCACTCGATGCTCTCGACAGAAACGGCATGCACGGCGCACTTTGCGGCGCCTAGGCACTGAACCTGTAGTTGGAAAGGTATGTAGCATCGTTTTATTCAATGCGGCTCGAATAATCTGAAGGATGACGTTTTCTGAGCATTGCTGAGTTAGCGTCAAAAGTGGTCACTGGATGTTCTTTGCAGGCTAGATTGAAGATTAGTCACCAAGAAATCTCACGTGTCATTTGTCAGGTTATCGCCGCAGGGACGCTGAGCTGGCCTACAAGCGAATTCACGATTTATATCACTTCTCAAGCCTGACTTTCCTAATAGTCGATGCCAATGACGGAAGTATATACGACTCGGCTGCTCATGAGGCAGAGGGAAGAGAGATATAGACTCTCTAAAGTTGTCTGCACTTCTCGAGGGGGAAAGCTATTTATGAAACGCATTGCCTGCTCTTCCCCCCAGCCTCTTGTGTATGAGAGGACGATGCGTTCATCAGTTATGGGCGGGATGAACTGTCACATAGAAATTCTGTTTGCTGATGGAGTTCGGTGGTTGGCTCGAATTCGAAGATCTAACGCGACTTCACCATCACCCGACCTACGTGACTATATGCGCAGCGAGGTTGTGATTCTTTGATGTCTTGGCAGAACCAGGGTTTCTGCTCCGAAGGTATTCGACTATGCACTACCTGGCGAAACACAAGTTGGTATCGGGTACATTCACATGGAAAATCTCCCAGGGAAAGTCATTACGCTGGTCTCTGGCCTCTCCGGAGCATACGAAGAAGGTTATGACCCAACTAGCGGATGTATAAATTGAGTTGGAATGTTTTGCATCCAACCGTATGGGATCCATAGATGAACCAGGAGCTGATTATATTGCTTCCTTTGCCCGGGAATCCTTGACCGAATAATATGTCAACTCACAGATGATTTCCCTCGGGCCATACGATGATCCGAGAGACTATAGAGGCTAGCATTGAGCTCATTCTGGGGTTGTTATGAAAGGGGAAAGCTATGCAGAATACGACATAAATACACTTCTAGTCCATCAATTTCTTCCTGAATGCATCCCAATATTAATTGAACACCACAGCTTTCAAGACGGACGATTCGATCTATGGCATGCCAATGATAAATGAGATCATATCATTGTCGATGACGAATGAAATATCACTGGAATTGTCGATTTAGAATGGGCTGATACTGGCTCGAAAAATGAAGCCTTTAAATCGCAAGTGGTGCTTCTCCCAGTTGTGACATTTACGATGGAGTCAATATCGTTGGGGAGGAAGAATCCACCTTTGCAGATATACTCATGAAAAAAGGACTTGCAGAAATAGTAAGAAATGTGAGACTGCTTCATCGGTTCCAGTTTTGTGGCGAGTATGACTTTGCAGATTGCGAAGGTTCCTTGGGCCTTTTCCGAGGTCGGAATGCCTTGGACGTAGATGCAGATATAGGCTGGCAAGATTGGAAAGCGACTGCTCTGGAAAGAAATTCTGGTAATGAGCGTCGTCTCTGCTGAAGCAGGCAAGATAGAGTTTTCATCCTCCGTTATCAGGCGATTGCTTTTTTGAAGGGCATGAAAAAGTTGCAGAGAGCGTGTTTATACCTAGATACCGAGTGTACTTTTATCGTAATTGCAACTTCAAAGATAAATTCATAATAGCACATCACTAAAGCTACATATAAGAGCCCGTTGTGGTCAGCTATAGCCAAGAACCTCGCTCACATGGTATATCGAAAATAAATATTCTTCATATCCGTAACATCCTGCTCTCCCAGCTCCTTACCCCGTCGTTCCTGCTCCTCTTTGGAGATCCCCATGCTCAGTACAATGCGCTCCCTGCGTCGATTCTCCCACATATACCATCCTCTCCATAGAAGAATCACAATTGCCTGGAGAGCGAAACATACCGAGCAGGCCACCGTTCCTGACACATACCGGGGCGCATCTTTGGTCCTGAACACTTGCGCACCTGCCATATTCCCGGCGCAATACGCAATCAAAGTCATAGCAGAGACAACGGTTTGCTTGGTCTTTCCTGCGACATTGGAGGGGACTAGAAGGGGGGGGGGAAATGATTAGTGTTGTGCATAACATACGGGTAGGGAAAATGGAGTACGTACTCAAGCTCCAACCGAGAAAAATAGCCAGAGAAAAGACAACTGTCATGATGTACATCCCCCACTTAATCCACTTGTACTCAGGTGTGTTTGGAAGGAGCGACATCACCAGGAGTCCGATAAAGGGAATGATGCAGCTGGCGATCATTACCCACATGCGCTGGTTCTGGAACTTGCGGGTGTACAGGCCAACGATGAGGAAGACGACTACGTAGATAGCTGGAGCGACAGAGAGATTTAGCACTGATTTCTCAATTCAAAGATACTAATCGTACCGTTCCGGGGACAGCCGTAGAGCATGGATTGCCAGTCGTTAAAGCCAAATGTCTCGTACATGAGGGAGCTGAAAGTCGTGATGCCTCTGTGTTTAATTGCGAATTAATTACTGATCAGGTCAAAGAGGTACTGTGTGTAGACTGACCCGTTGGGGATATTTGCAAGGAAAGAATTGGCAAATGAAAAGTATAATTGAGGGTCTTTAAAGGCTTCATAGACTTGTGGCCAGGACCACTGTTTACCTGTAGTATCCTGGCCTGTCTGGTTCTTCAGTGTGCGGGCGGTTCTATGATAGTGAGTAGTCTGCTTTCGATAAATATGGGATGATAACTTACGCCATGCGTTTCTCATCATCATTCAACCACCGCACTTCATGCGGGCAACCGAGCAGGAAGAAGGCGGCTACTGCGCCGGCCAGGGTAATAGAGCCTAGAAATAAGGAGATGCATCGCCAAGCTGCTATACCGCCATGGGCTTCAACATGTCGCGCGATGGCGTACAAGATCAGGTTGCAGACAATGGAGAAGAAGCCCTCGGATGACTGCCAGAAGAGGGAGCGGTTGGCGTGTTCTTCGGTCCGGTACCAGAGACCAGTAATGAGGAGGAAGCCGGGGGATATATTGCTCTCAAAGAACCCTTGAAGGGCGCGGAGTGCCATCAATTGAGACCAGTTTTGTACGGCGCTGATACAGATGAGGCATATCCCTGACAAGGTTATTTATAGTTCCGTGTGGGGTAGTCGTAGAACGCATGGCTTACCCCAGCATGTCATGTAGATTGAGAGGACAAGGCCAACATTGAACCTCTGCAGGAGATATACAGAGGGAAATTCCCCGATGAGATATGTGAGATAGAAACTGTAGGGACAGTCAATGCAATTCATGTCCTGGGTGGTTTACACTTACATTGTGGTCAGCCATTGGTACTGTTGGCCATGTAATTTCAACTCATCCTCCATTCCAAATAACTGGAATTGTCAGCATACGCATTTATCCTCTAGTCTATTATACTTACTGCCTGAATACTGGTCGACGTCTTGTCTGTCTGCTGTATCCCATAGAAGAAGAACCTGGAAAGTTAGAGAGGACTTTCTTGAAGATGGGTATGCGCATACATCATGGGCATGAGGTAGTAGTCGATCTTCCGGGTCAGTTTCTTGTACTGCTGCTCTGTGTAATCTGCTTCACGTCAACGGTGCTCACATATGCAGCAATGATGATTCCTTACCTGATGCTAGAATCTCCCCAACTTCAACGTTGGTGGTCGCTTCCAGAGCAGCATCATTCTTGTCCGTTGACTTTCGGTCCATTTCTGGTACGTCTTCATTCAAAGTAGGCATGCCTGTCTGTTCTGTGAATATCATCCAAGTGAACAGATAACTTCAGATTCGACGTGATATCTAGATGCAGTGTTCATATGGCACAATTCCCCAAGTGTTGATAACAGATAACAGCAACCGGTATCCGATAAGGAAGTCAGTCTACACCAATGCCTTTCTTAATCATTTCATAGCAACCATTCAATACGCCGGTTCGGAAACATACAGCAACGGCATGCTAGTCAACGGTCAAGGCCGAGAATGGCCTATTCCTAATGCATGCTAATGACTGCCTATCCATGAAGCCTCGCCATTCCATCGCCGATGATACTGACTTTCGACTTCCATAGATAATCGGCGAAGCCCGAGCAACGAAGCTTCCCCACCGCGATAAGCCGAAAGTGGAGTAGAGATCGGCCATCTGTCCGCCCCCATCCAACCCTACTGCCGTATATACAACAAGCCCCCAAAGCATAATCCTTCAACCCCGCGCGAGACAACGCGCGTTTCCTCTTCCCAATCATCCATCCATTGACAAACAATCATGTCCACTCCCGTCCCCAAAGCCACCACCCCCTTCTGGCGCACCCAGCCCCATCCCCTCGACCGCCACCGCAGCACCCCAGACCTTTCTACTGAATGCGACATTCTCATCATTGGCGCCGGCTTCGCAGGAGCAGCCCTAGCACATTTTCTCTACAAGGACAATCCCTCGCCACCATCGGTAGTCATCCTCGAGGCACGCGAAGCATGTTCCGGAGCTACTGGTCGCAATGGTGAATACCACTGCCCCTTCCCCCAATCTCATCAATAACCAACCATCCAAATCAGGAGGACACCTCAAACCAGACGTCTACCTTAACCTTCCAAAACACATCAAAAAGTACGGCGTCGAAGCCGCAGTGGAAGTGGCCAAATTCGAAGCCTCCCAAGTCCACGCCGTGAAGGAGCTAGTCGAGACCGAGAACATTGACTGCGACTTCGTTTTAACCCGCGCATGCGATGCAACACTGGACGAGAAACTAGCGCGAGAGATTGAGGATGCGTACACGGAACTAGTTAAATCAGGCGTTGCTGATCTCAAAGATGTGCATTTTACACCGCGCAAGAATGCCGAGCGGGTGCGCTTATCCCTCCCTCCCTCACCTCTCGTTTCAATCATGTTACTAAAAGGTTATATAATTAGGTATCCGGCGTCAAAGGCGCCCTGAACTGCTTCACCTTCACAGCAGGCCACATCTGGCCCTACAAGATGGTAATGCATCTCCTTCAAGGCGTCGTGAACCGCGGCGCGAACCTCCAAACCATGACCCCCGTTACATCTATCGATGAGAGCCCTCTACCCGATGGTCGCTGGGCAGTCCACACCGAAAGGGGGGACATAAAGGCGAAGAAAATCCTTCTCGCGACAAACGCATACACATCCCACCTGGCACCACAATTCAAGAACCACATCGTCCCGGTGCGCGGCATCTGCAGCCGTATCGTCGTACCAGAGGGCAAGGTGGCGCCATTCCTACCCCAAACCTATAGTATCCGGTATGGGCCGTCGATGTACGATTATCTGATCCCGAGACCAGACGGGAGTATTGTTGTGGGTGGGGCCAAGGCGAGGTTCTGGACAGATAAGAAGCACTGGTACGATGTTGTGGATGATGGAAAGTTGATTGAGCCTGCCGAGACATACTTCGATGGGTTGATGCAGAGACATTTTGTTGGGTGGGAGGGGAGCGAGGCTTATACAGATCGGGTGTGGACGGGGAGTATGATTACCCTCTCTATTCTTGACATTCACTAGGAAGTGCATTTGCTGACTGTTTCCAGTTATGGGGTATAGTTCCGACTTCATGCCGTATGTGGGTGAGGTGCCTGGGAAGCCGAATCAAACTGTTCTGGCGGGTTTCTCGGGACATGGCATGCCGCTGATTCTGCTTTGTGCAAAAGCGGTTGCGAGGATGGTGAGGGAGGGTGCTGCTTTCGAGGATACGGATGTACCGTCGGTGTTCCGGGTGACGAAGGAGAGGTTGGAGAGTACGAAGAATGAGATTCTGGAGGGGTTGGAAAAGGAGCATCCCTCGAGTAAGCTGTGAGTAGGGTGTGGGATTGATTAAGATGTGATCTAGTGTATAGCGACCAGGTTATTGCTAGGGGGAGTGGATAAGTAAAGAAGCAATTGGCACATTATTCGCATCTTCATATAATACCAGAAAAATTTAGGCCTCCTAGTCAGTCTCCATCGCAGCAGTAGCTGCAATAATCCCCTCGGCCAGCAAAGGCAAACTATCCGCCTCCACATCCATCTCCCCAAAGATATCTGAACATGTCTCCTTCTCCCACACAGACACCCAAGCCCCTTTGAATCTATACAATTGACATTAGTAAATTTTCCAGTCATCCCAAACATATATACCAACTCACCCGCACCGCTTCGCCGCAGCCGCATCCCACATATGCGCCGCCGCAAACCAAGCCACCGACCCTTCTCCTTCAAATTTCTCCAACAAATATCGATATGACTCCGGTGCTGGCTTACCCACCCCAATTGTATCACAGGAGACAAAATTATCCTCTGGAAATTTCACTCCACCTTCAGCAAGATATCCAGCCACTCGGGACGTATCCCCCGACGTCAGAGCCCAAACCGTGAACCCCGCATCTCTAAGCTTTCCGAAACATTCTGTTAGCCCCGGACGTACTTTTAAACCGCGGTACCATGCAAGGAGATATTCGCGGTCTTCATCGGTGGCGAACTCTCGTGGGTCCAGAATCCCAGCTTGCCAGAGCGTCCGGTAGAAGATGGAGCGGAAAACATCGAAGAATTTGACGTAGTGGGTTGAGAGACTCAGGTAGGTGTATTCTTTTTCGCCGGCTTCCATCCACGCGTAGCCGAACAGGCGGGGGTTGATGTTGTAGGTGCGCAGCTTGGGGCCGAGACGCGAGTCGATTGCGGAGAAGAAGGCGTCGTAGGAGACGCAGGTTCCTAGGATGGTGGCGATGGTTAACGACAATTGACTGGGGACTTAATGGTATCTTGGCTTACCTACGACGTCGAAGACGACGTGCTTGTTTGTGGTTGTCATGTTGGTTGCAGTCTGTAAAATCTGTCTCATTGACATGTTATGATATGTATCCGAATGACTTCGTTAAATGATCTCAGTTGGGTCCCTCATGGGCAAAGGAACTCCAACCGATGAAGAGTCATCGGTGAACCGCAGCTAAAATGAGGAAGTAGACGGGCTAAGCCGAGACCATCGCCGGGTCTGGATACGACCCCTCTGGAGGCTATCTTATCACCGAGAAGCCCTATCTCTCGAGCGGGGTCACCCAGGTTTCGGAAGATAGCCGATAAACAAGCACCGCTGCAGGGATGCTTGAGGGACCACGTCAGCTCGGCATTCAGCGACTGCCTCTATCCTGGTTGCGCAGTGCTGCGATATTGCATACCCCTCATGTCGATTACCCCTCATTTAGTAAATTGGACTCATGTGCTTCCTACAATTGATCGATTTTGGATGGTAGATCGGAACCCATGGAGCAGTGAACTTCACTATGTCGCAATTCACCATTCATACGTCGTCCTTGTTCGATCCCAAGCTCAAGGTATTCCGTCCCAATGTCTCTGTCACGGTCGATCCTATCAGTGGCCTCATTGTGCGTGTCTTTGAACGCGACGCGGAGACACCATTATCCGAGATTCTGCAGCCTGGCGATATAGATCTCAGTGGAAAGTATGTGTTGCCTGGACTGGTTGACGCGCACACGCACATCTTTCTCCATTCGTACGAGTAAGTTCACCCAAAAGTATCTGAATAAGTCCCATAATCGCAACTGAGCAAATCAGTGAGGCAGGAGCACTCCAGCAAAAGCGCGATGAAAGCATTGGAGAACGCATGGTCCGAGCAGTTAATCACTGCCGCACAGCATTGCTAGCTGGGTACACGTCCTATAGGTATGAATGTAGCCTTCCTCCCACCTGAGTGGAGAGGATACAGTAGCTCATTCCATACAGAGACCTCGGCTCCGAAGGAATGCAAGATTTCGACGCCAACATCCGCGACGCCATCGCTCGAGGCCTCACTCCCGGCCCCCGCCTATTTGTAGCCACCAAAGTCCTCGCCAGCACCGGATCCTTCGAATGTCGGACAGAAAACAGCGCAGGGGGTCACTGCCTCCCCTCCAGTGCCGATGCAGTCGACGGTGTAGAGGCATGTCGTCAGGCCGTTCGTCGCCGCATAGCTGCTGGTGCAGACATCATCAAGTTCTTCGCCGACTACCGAAGGAGAATCATGCGATATCCCCCTGCGCAACAACACCCGTATATTGCGGGTGTCCTACATCCTCCCAAGGAACCGAATCCGGATTACATGGTATTTTCGAAGGAAGAGATGCAGACGATCGTGGCAGAGGCGAAATTGGCCAGATGTCCAGTTTCAGCGCACTGTGCGACGCTTGAGGGTGCGATGGCTGCCATTGAGGCAGGAGTGTCCACCATTGAGCATGCGTATCAAACTACAGATGAGATGTTTGAGCAGATGGTGAAGAAGGGTGTGATTCTGGTGCCGACGCTGGCTATAGCGGAGAGATTGCACGCAAGACGGTTTGATCAGATCTTGAGTGGGGTCAAGAGGGCGCATGAGATGGGAGTGAGGCTGGCTTGTGGTGGGGATACCGGCACCTATCCTCATGGTGAGAATGTTCGAGAGCTGGAGCTCATGGTCCAAGCGCGTATCCCACTAAGTGAGGTTCTGGAGGCTTGTACTGTCGGTGGGTGGGAGGCTTGTGGAGGAGATCTGTGTGGTAGACGGTTCGGATGGTTTGAGGAGGGAACTCAGGCGGATATCATTGCTTTGTGTGGCAATCCAGAGGAAGATCCGGGGGCTTTGAGGGAGGTCGACTTTGTCATGAAAGATGGAAGAGTGTGGAAGATTGATGGTCTGCCTAAGGGCATGTTCTAGTGTTATCTGGATATGTTTGGGAGTAGAGATATTCTGAGTAATAATCAGCCCAGGGTACTCGATGTAGCTGTGTTTCAAAAGAAAAGCCGAAATATTGATGACCTAATTCCCAACCCAATAACTACTCCAAAACTCGCATTGGAGGTACGTTTCCGCCACTTGATCAGGTTTAAGACCTCTATAATTGAGAGGCTGAGCCCATTAAAAAAGTTGGTCATTCGAATACCCGGTTGCTCTTGCTAATTGTTCTCGTAGTTTCTAGATACAACGTGCTTCTTGTTATGCTCATGGGTTGCCCATAACCGTCCCAGCGGTCTCCGCTATAGTAGCTGCACACAGCTCTTGCGATCGCTCAAACATCCGCTGCAATGCATTCTCGTCCCTTGGTATGAACCGCACCTTGAAATCCGACGCGATGGCGTTCGACGCCGTCGGATCGCGCTTATAGTGCACATAGTGGGTATTCGGCGGACATTCTTCCTCTTCCACCATTCTGAATGAGACAATGAGACGAAGGATGGTCGCATATAGGACTCTGTTTGAAAAATTTACCGCCGTACACATGCGCGAGCCTGCACCAAAGGCAAAGTGATAAGGCGGGGGAATATCATGCTCTGCCTTTAGCCAGCGATCTGGCCGAAATTCATCCGCATCCGGGCCATATACTGTCTTGTCTGGGATTGATAGGTTAGCCGAATATTCCAAAACAAAACAAGGCAAACGCCCATACCTCGATTCGCAGCTTGCGCGTTCAAGTAGATGAGAACACCTTCTGGAATTACAGCTTCCTGGTACATAAATTCTTTAAAGGATTGCCGCGCCGGAAGAAGTTTGAGTGGCGGGTAAAACCTCAGCGTTTCCTTGACAATAGAAGAGACATAAGCACACTTCTCTTCAGATACACAAAGTTCGAATGCATCTTCTGGTGAGTTGTAGAAATTCAAGATATCTGCGTAGGCCCTCTCTTGTATTAACTGCCCCTCTGGGGTTGATAAGACACCGATTGCAATAATAGCGGTCGAGAACACGGTCTCGAAGCCTCCTGACATGAGGCCACCGAGTATTGTCTTGACATCGACTATCCATAATCAGCCAAAACTTATATATTCAGACAGAAAGGTACTTACGTTTTGTCAGGCCTTCCTGCTCATCTGTCAACAACAGTTTGGCCACACATTTCCTATCTCCAGTTCGCAGGCGGATACTTTCGCGAGCGCCATCCAACATTGTGGCCAACCATTTATCCCGACGTTCACGGACCTCCAGAGCTGTGGCAGTCCTTCCTTCCTTCTTCCAATATCTTAAGTAAGGAATGAAGTCTTGTGGGTTCGAGTTGGTAGAACGGAAACTAGTCAAGTTAGAAGGACTGTGCTGGGCTCGCAAAGCTCAAATACTTCACCTTGCGATAGTGCTAGCGTCTTCAAGGATCTGGAGCAGCAGAGGATCGGTAATAGATTCGAATCGTGTCCCGTAGCAGAACATCATCATAATATTCAGCGCAAGGCGCTTCTGGTAGATATGCGGAACAATACCAATGCGCCCGTTTTGACTGTCATTATAGATTCCTGATACCATCGAAAACGTCTCTAGATCTAACATGGGTCGTAACTTCTGGATAGCCGGGCCGGTAGTCAGGGAGCCGACAACTCGTCGCTGCTTTTTCGTCCGCTCATCCCAAGGGCTTGTTCCGATCGTGGCAGCTATACTTATCATTAGGATTTAAAGGATGCATTTACCCATTTTACATACCCGAGGTTGCAGAGACTACCTTATGGAAGGTGTAGAACGATGGGCGGTCCAAAGTCGCGGACTGGTTTTTGATCATCCAGTCCCGGGCGGCATTGAACGAATTTATCACCACCGCTCGTCGGTGTCCCATTCGGATCTGAAAGACGGGCCAGCCAAACTTCAGTGACCAGCGTTCTGCGGTGGTAGCATGGTCGTTTCCCAACTGGTACAGATGGCCTGCCAGGAGTTCACCCCCAGGGATTTCTGGAATACCTTGAATACTGGGGAAATCAAAATAGAGGTAGCGTAGATATGATAGAATCGCAATTGTAAGCACTCCTGCAGCCACGAGGCTTACAATGACGAGGTTAAAAGGCCAATAATGATCAAGTAGAGCATCCATAGTGAACGGAACTGCTGGTATGCCAAATGATTGACAATGGTGATGGCTTTGGGGTGTTAGACAATGTCATGGTCCATTTAGCCATTGTAGATGTGAGAAGTAACTCTTTGACTCCGATATGCAGGTCGGAGGAAGGCGTCGAAGTGGGCCGAAAGCTCGGAGAATAGCGAGCGGTTCTCAACTCATCTTCCGTAATTTCCATCCTCCTCTGAGATAAGGACAACCATATTTGCCGTACATCGACCGGAGTTCTAAGGTTCATCTTGAGTCTCTGATATTGTCATGGCAAGCAACTTGCGTCTGGGAGCGCTCTTCGAGGTTAAAGACCGTTGGGTCGCCATTACCGGTGCAGGTGAAATACCATCCAAGGAAAACAACTGGCTTAATGTTGACATCTTGCTATCAGGTAGCGGTATAGGTCGTATGTTAGCACGAGGTTGTACAGTGAATGGGGCCAACACCATTCTCATCGATGTCAATGAGCGTTCCCTGGAGGAGACCAAGACAGAGCTTCAAGGACTCAGCCGATCTGAAGACTTATCTCCGACCTCTGTAGTTACGTCTGTTCCCCATGCATATCCGGTCATTACATTATTCTGAGTCAATTCTAGAATACATGGCGACCTTTCCAGCGAGGCAGGTGTCACAGCCGTCGTCGCCGCAATTAAATCAATACGCGGTTCACTTGATGCTCTCATACATTGCGCCGCAGTACGCTATATGAACGAGGTTACTTATAAGCCTGGCGGCAGTCTGGGTGACCTTGAAGATGCGACTATGTCTGCCCCCTATCAAGGCTGGGAACAAACCTTTCGCTTGAACGTGCTCGCACCATATTATCTGACTGCGGGTTTAGTACGCCTGCTGGGCACAGCAGCCGCGAAAGGCGATGGTCGAGGCTGCGTGCTAATGCTGAGCAGCCCAGCTAGTGTGCATAATCATCAATTTGTGCCCTGCTATCAGACGTCTAAAGCAGCGGTTGATCACCTTGTACGGATCATGGCCGCTGAGTTCGCAGACTACTACAGTATGTTGTAGCTCGTAGCACCACCCATCATTTTTTTCTGCGACACTCATCTAATCTCATTTACAGTTCGCGTCAACGGGATTTCACCAGGCATTGTGCCTTCCGGAATGACCACGACAGATGCCAATTCAAATCTCCACCTAGCGGCGGAAGCTCCAGCGGGCCGAGCAGGGAACGAGGATGACATGGTAGGGACCATGCTGTGGTTGATCAGCAAGGCGGGCGCTTTTATGGACGGCAAGGTTGTCAGGGTTGAAGGCGGCCGGCTTCTTATTCTTCGAGGAGCAACGTGTCATTCCGGTTGAACAGAGAAATTGCTAGTACCCGCATTTCAACTCCTTTTCGCGGAAATTTTCAGCATAGATGAGATGTTTCTCTCCTATAGTTTTAAGCCTCAATGACTTGCATGACACCGTGCTTGCCATATTGACTATCCTGGTTCAACTTCTATGTTCCATATGGCTATGCAAAAGGTCCATAATAGTTTGCCAGGCATGAAGGTAAGATTGGCCACCCTTCCAATGAGAAGAGAAGAAGGCTAGGATTTCGCTGCATAGAATCAAGTCTCTGAAGTGCGACTGAAAGGATGTCCACCTCTTCACTATAGCTGTCGCTAGTGAGCATCCAGATATAAGGGCCCTTGAGCACGCTATAATCGGTGATACAAAGTCTTCCTCAATGAAGGTTGCTCTGTGTGTGTTCGATAAAAGTTCTGCCGCTGCCCTGACAATCTTACGTCTTAATGTCCTCATTCCCTTTCCCTGCTGGTCGTCCGGTTCCTGATAGCAGGCCACGCACTGCTTATGCCTGACACAGGTTGCTAGGAGGACAAGCCAGATTTCCTGGGATGCTGGGCTAGCATCTGCAATAACATCGGCCCTATCAAGCAGTCCTGAGACTTCACCAACAAAAGGGCAGCTCTCGGCATCACCGATTCGATTAGTACCGTAGATTGCGTGGAATAGTTTGCTGTATAAGATAGAAGATATATCCTTTTCCGGTGCGCAATATGACATATCTTCGATCAACAAGATTGGCCGATTGGATACCGTTCGTAGTGACCTACAAAAGATGAGCCAAGAAGGACTAATGAATTCAGTGCTGTACCCACCCTTCAATTTCCCTAAGTACGCACATGAGATGGGTTCTCACAGGATCAGCTAAAAGTGATTCCTCATGACCATTGAAGTCGTTGGAGTTCGACGCGGTTCGGTTCCAGCCTAGCTGCAAGCATGTTCTTCGCGCAACATCGAGGAGTTCCCAGATGATGCCGCGAGTTGGATCAGCCAGTTCATATACGAGAAGTAGTAGGATAGCTTTCATAGAATCTGCGTCCGCAGCACAAATGATTGGGGCGATGAAGTCATTAGCCCACTCACGACACGTATGGGCGAACGGCTTCCAATTTGGAGATTTGTACGTTTTTTGGGCGGCGGAAATAGAACAGGCCATCAGTATCTGAAACCTTCGCATTTCCGGGAGCTTCCGTAGGTGGATGCCGTCATGGCTCAGAATATCAAGCTCCACGATATCATATTTTGGTCGAACGAAGCGATGGTAGTCTTTCAGAAGCCCGCGCACCACGCCAGGTGTAAGCATGGACCTGTCAAGGTGCGGGATATCTGGTAACGGGTCACTTTCTTTATCAATAGTCCTCCAGTCATTTGTTTTGTGGTGTTGTGAAAGTACCTCGAGTGTGACCTCGACAAGACGTGATGAGAGTGAAAGATCTAGGTACATATCTCTACCAGATTTAGGCATAAGAATGAAGGAAGAGACCAAGGAAGGCCGTGTTGACATGCCATCAGGAGACCTCTCTGTAAGGCCACTTCCGCCCTCCATAGTCAGATTAGCTTCAGGCAGATAATACTGGCAACGACGTCCTTTCACCTTGAAGAGATTTGAGAGTTCAACGCTAGCTCAGAGTTTAGCTTCTCGATTCTATCCTGCAATGTCTTGAGATAGCTGTGATTGATGAGCCTATGGATGATTGAGTGTGGGACGCCGTCCTGCTGACCCTCGGGTAACATCTGCTTGCAAAGCTTCATCTCGAAAGGTACATTCAACATCATGCTTAGAGCAGTTGGCGCACGCTGGAAGCAAGGAGTCGCACTGCAGGAACGTGCCTTAGTCTACTATTTGATGATAATTGCGATAAGGGAAGGTAGGTACCTTGATCCTCCGGCTTCTGCAACGGGTACACGTCGGCAGCATCTCTGACTTATCACACAATCGAAGTGAACAGCCTGTTTTGCTTTATTGTGGTCTAGTGTGTTTCAGAGCACAAACAACTCGATTTAACTGCTATTTTGTTTGGGAGAGAGTCGAAGTGGGCATGAGACGACCGATCCAATTCTGGTCTAGCACCATCACGGGGTGCTGTGACAGTACGCTAAGCCTGGAGGGGTAAGGTAGATGTGGCTTGTTTTGATGCAATTGGTTGATTCTCTTCCTTATCAGGTGATGCGGGGAAATCTGTCTCTATTACTAAGTAGATATTAATACACAGCAGTGATCTGTTTATCTCGCAGTCACTCTTGACTTTATATTGTCTCATGCATGTTGGCCGCCAACAATGCCACGATCGAGACGCTCAACTAAAGTATGTTCCCGCTGCCGGAAGCGCAAAACGAAGGTTCGATCCCACAATACCTTCTTCCAATTATTTCTTCTGTTGCTGTAACGTCCGTGCTACATCCATACTCCCTCTCTAACGCGGCCATGCACCAATAGTGTGACTTCATCTTCCCAGCATGTACTCCATGCAAACTGGCAAATTTGCCTTGCTTGGGCTTTGATCCTAGCTCCAAGGAGGCAGTCCCCAGAAGGTATATATCACATCTCGTCTATAGTCACTGGGGACTGACATTGTGTTCCAAGCTTCGTCAAGTCACTCGAAGCTCAGGTGGAAGAGCTCGAAGCACGACTGTTTTCGTTCAACGCCGCTTCCACCAACGTTCCGTATCTCATCACTACGGCCGTGGCACAGGCCACCATATCCATTGGCATTCCCTTTCAGAACTCGTTTCTCGACTCCAAAGCCTCATCTTCATTGTTCTTCCGGCCCTCCTGTCCCCCATTGGCAATAGCCCGGGAACGGGGACAATCCACTCCTGAGAAACATCCCAGCTTACAGAATAATCGACACAATCCCGGCGCGCCCATTAATTTACGTAGTGTTCCATTTTCTGCAATCAATCGTATGATTCAGAATTATGTCGACATCCACTTGCCTCAGTACCCCTGCGTGTCAGAAAACGCGGTAAATGAAATACTGAACAGGATCCAGCATCAGGACCTGAAGGACCCAAATGCTCTCCCGATCCACCATGTACCCACTGATGCTGGCCTGGGGCATTTCGAATATTTTGTATTGCTTATCGCACTTGCAATCTCTGCGATGACATTGACCTGGAAGGCCGATTACCAAGCTCGAGTGGCTTCGGAGTCTTTCTATAACGCCGCCGTAAAACACCTACAGGCCATGACAGACCATAGCGAGATTCAGGCACTATAAATTTCTTTGCTCCTAGCTCACTATGCCCATATGTGCCCAGAGAGGGTAGACAATTGGACTTGCATTTCTAACGCAGTCCGGATTGTCCTCAATCTTGGACTCTATCTGGAGTGCAATCAACTGGTTCATGGTGAGCCTTATCAGCGAAGCGTACTATTTTGGGTAGCGTACGGTATGGAGAGGTCATTATGTACGAACCTCCGCCTACCCTTATCATTTCCGGAAGAGGCAATCACGGTAAAGGTAGGTTTCCCAGACGACCCTGTGGCTCTTTGAGAAACTCAAGAAATTCCAGTTTCCCACAGTAGAAGAGACAAATCTCCATACGGAACACTCCACCAGTAGGCCGAGCAAGAAGTCTGTGGCGTACCATATATGTCGGTACCGTGCACTAGAGACAGAAGTTCATAGAGTGCTTCATCTAGAAGAAGACTTGACTAAGTTCGGCAACAACACGATAGATGAATGGATTGAAAGCATCACCCAGAGGTTGAAACAGTGGTACGAGACGGCACAGTCGTACACAAAGTATGATATGCTTGAATTCAAACATGTGCAGTTTCACCACCTCATGGCACGCATCCACCGGCCCACGCCGCGTCTGAGATTGAGAGGTTCAGACAACTGGAAAGCTGTGTTAAACGCATCATCCGTTTTGATACAGGACTACCTCGCTCAGGAGCGGCGTCGGAGGCTGTTCTATCCTTGGCATGGGGTACATATTCTCTTCGAAACTGCCGTCATCTCGCTCGAGGCATGCTGGTCAGCACGGAATTATGAACCGCTACAAGTTAGGGCTCATGAGATGCTGCAGACCTCGATTCCTCAGTGTCTTCAGCTTCTCACCAACATCGGTGAACGATGGGGTGAAGCAGCCGTATGTGCTGATCGGTTGAGGCCGCTCGTTGACACTGTCAGGACCGCTTTTAACAATCCTGATACGCTGTTGTTGACTATGATTGATGAGAGTATGATCACGGCAGAGATACTTGATTTACTATTTACGGATGGGCCATTGTCATGGACCCGAGCCAACCCGGGAGAGATAATGTCTAATATGAGTGAGAGTGATCCATGGCTAAATAGCCTGGTGGATGACAGCCTCGAACTTTTCTCGTGGAATCCTGAATGGTGCATCATGCCTGCTGACACAATCTCCATCGAGGGATATACGCTTTAACCGAGGTCATGATCTGTACTACAATGGTCATTCTCTTGTATCGCTTTTCTCTTTCGCTGATAATTATCATTACTATAACAAACTATCTCCGATCCACGCCAATACCCATACTCATGAGCGTTTAAGAAAAATTGGCAATATATAGCATAAGACGAGTCAGCCATACTGGCACAAAGGCCGCAGCGCCCGCAACAGTCTCACGCAGTCGTGTGGGCAAGCCCGCGACCGAGTCTTTCTATCTGGCTACTATACCATGTCTGAGAATGGAAGTAATGTTAGCGAGTGGCACCCCAATCACATACATTTCACTTACACTCTCAAGGCCGGCTCCAACCGATCTATTGCTCAACATCTTGAGGATCCAAGGCTGTTTTATCTGTTGCGTGACAAGCCGCGCGCTCTCTGCCGGGACATCTGGGTTCAAGAGGATGTCATTCGGTAACGTGGGTTTAAGAACTGCCGGACGTCCAATCCCTATCATGTCGCAATCCTTATCAATCAGTGCTTTCTCCATACCGGTTCGAGTACGGAAGCCGCCCGTCACCATCAATGGAGTCCCTGGGAATTGCGCTCGGATAGCGCTGGCGAACTCCAGAAAGAATGCCTCCCGAGCCACCGTCCGAGCGGACTTCTCGGGCTGTTTATTTGATGCGGAAGAACTCATCATCTGGTCATCATCAGCTGTGCAACTAACCACATGCCAAGGGGTCAGATCATCTTACCTGGGGATCCTCGTACGACCCACCACTGATCTCAACAAAGCCCACTCCCGCCTCAACGATCAGCTTGAGCTGCTCAACACAGGCCTTCAATGCACTTTCGGATTGATGGTCGACCGAATTCAACTTTATGCCCACACAGAAAGTAGCTGGGACCGCTTTGCGAATCGCATGAATGATATCGACAATAATCTTCACACGACCAGCCGGCGAACCGCCATACTGATCAGTCCGTAGGTTCGCCGTGGGCGAAAGAAACTGCGACAGAAGGTACCCATGGGCAGCATGCAATTCCACCCCCTGAAATCCCGTTTGTGAAGCCAAACGACTCGTATAAACAAACTGCTCAACCACACGATCGATATCCTTCTGGGTCATTTCCCTCGGGGTACCAAAAATCACCGAGGTCGCGACCCTATCTATGATCCTCGAACCAAGATTCAAAGGAATGGGGCTAGGCGCTACATTTTTGGCTGTGAGGCACCTTGAGCCAGCACCCGTGGGAGATTGCCTTCCAGGATGACAGATTTGCATGACTGTTGGC
This sequence comes from Aspergillus welwitschiae, assembly GCF_003344945.1. Classification (NCBI taxonomy): domain Eukaryota; kingdom Fungi; phylum Ascomycota; class Eurotiomycetes; order Eurotiales; family Aspergillaceae; genus Aspergillus; species Aspergillus welwitschiae. The sequence continues at coordinate 1,052,629 of NW_020798698.1, forward strand.
GTGCCGTGCTTGGTACAAGCAGCGGACCACTCGCTCCATCTGCGGATCAACTCTGGCTCGATAGCCGGGTTTGGTGCAACGTCACGCGCATCTCCAAGGTACATTCTATCAACTTGGACGTTTCCTATCTCAAACGTTCAACGGCTTATTCATGAATTGCCAATACCATGCACAGCGGCAACTTACCTGTCAAAAGCATCCCCCAGCCGCCGCGTCCCCACTCGGCATAAGCGCGATTATGAAGCTCAGTGGGCAAGTTGTCGCTATCAGACATATGTTCTGCCATTGCAGCCTTCACCAGACGATTCTTCATTTGCAGCCCACATTTAAGGGTCAGGTGTTCTGAAATTGCGGACTCCATGGTCGATTTTCGAATGTAGGGTACACCAGAAATCAAACTGCGATATGAAATAGCAAAGTGGGTTCTTGTTGCCTTTCTGCAGTTAATTTATAGACTCCAGGGAAGCATGTACCTGCCCGCCCCTGAACTCGAAATTGGTCACATAAGAATGCCACCTTGCTCAATAATCGCCTCCCAGGGTTTTTTTTTCCTTCCCGCTTCTTTCTAGAACCAGCCTGATAAATCAATCATATGCCTCCGAGACCCGGAAGTCGCGCGACGGTGCAATCATCTTAAATATGAGTAGATGACCAATGAAAAGCGTAGTATCCCGTCGGTTTCAAGGAAAAGTTGCGAGTTCTGGGGCAATATTGGCAAAAATGTCGGAACTCGATCGAGATCCGAGAGTGGGTGGGTCCGGTTGAGCTCCGACTGCCGAGATAAAGTCTCCACTTAGATTCTGCTCGGGTTTCGGGTATCATTCTCAGACGGTCCTTGTTTGCACCTCTATATAAGAGGGAAGCGGGGATGGAGGAGCCTCGGCTTCGTAGATCTTGTGATTGCTGCAGAGGAAGTGTGCTGTTTTGAGAATCTGCCAGATGGTTGTACTATGGAGAGCGGAGGAGGGGGGAGAAGAGCCAGAAGACTCTGGTGGCGATGTTACTTATATATAATAAGGAACCCCCAGGCATGAGCGATACACTTGCACGCGTTTCCTGGTACAAGCCCCATCTGGAGTTAGGTGGGCACTGCTAGTCTGAGACAGCCGAAATTGTGGACTCGAAAGCTTGAGTACAAATTACTACAGCCTGACGCGACGGCGGTTGAAGTAAAGAGATACGCGGGGAGTAAGTCATTGGGGATTGAGAATTAAAGTCTTGGTCAAATCCGGCTGCCGTTCGATGAACTGCTCTATCCCAGTGACTTCCTCCAATTCATAATGGGTACATCAAAAATCATTCGATAGTAAGTTCTCGGAATTGTTCGATTTATTCTATTGGAGTGTATGGCTCGGTAGTCCGTTCCTGAATCACTTGATATCCCAGTACGTGAATATACCACGAATCGTGGTTACGTGCATATGGAATTGCCAAGCAACGAGTCTATCACGATCTGCTCTAGAGTCAAACGGGACTATCTGTCAAGTCCGGATTTAACATTCGGAATGACAGTCAACACAAGGTCATCATACAACCAATGAAAAGACAGAATACAGTAAACATCACACCTGCGCTGCCGTAAACCCATGACAAGGCCAGTCCGGTCTCGGAAAGCGCCGAGGCCGCGTAAACTCCTCGAAGAACATGTTGCCGGTGCTAACATTAGCACGCACAGTATGCGCCTCTCGACCCGGCACCCGACCATACTGAAGCCCACGCACACTGGGATACAGCACATTCTGCAGCATTGCCAGCGCTCTATGGTTGGACTGGTCAAACCACAAGTGATCTGGATGGACAACTAGGACGGTGTTATCCAGCGCCGATTGTGCGTCGATGAAGAAAATAGGGAATTGGCTGTCGCGCTCTCCGCGATAGGTGAAGACTTCCCAGAAGATCTTCCAGACGTCGTCGAGGGTGCCGTCGGCTTCATTGTCCCAGGGAACGTAACATGCGATCTTAGTTCCCCAGTGATTCTCTTCCACTTCGCCTATTGTGCGAATTTCTCTTTCTATATTGTCTTTATCGGACGTGGGAAGGTTATTCGTGAGATAAAACACTGGTATGGTGTATTGTCCTTTCTTTGCTGACAGCCATCGCGGCGGGTTGGTGTAGAATGGCTGGTTGGGCGAATACAGTAACTCCGGCTCGACCTTTTTACTATACATGTAGTGTTCTGCGGATATTCCTCGTCTCCTCATCATTTCGGTCCACGGGCCTCTGTCAATGATTATGTTTTTCAGAGATATTCGTGCAACATTTGGCAAATCGCCCCGTTCGTACTTGACAATTCCTAGTTCGAGGTCGTGAGCGTTTTGAGTGGCAGGAATTTGTTGGAGAAAGTAGATATTAAAAGGGGCTGAGTTGTCCCCTGCTCTAAGCCGATACGCCTCCCACAGGTTTGCGATTTCACGGCGAGACCTGGCTCTGTGATATTCCCACGGGATAAAGGTGATGGTATATGACCGGACACCGGAGCGCTCGATCTTCCGGTAGTCCTCGATGGCATCCTGAAAGATAATTTGAATTTGATGAAGCTCGGGTGGTGTCGCCGGAAACAGGAGAAAGATGTTCAAGCGCTGTGCGCTGTGGTATATCCACGACGGCAGCCCTAAAGGACCCTCGTTGGCGCCTGAAAGATAAGTTAAGACTTGACCCACCAGCTCCGGTGGCAAAGGCGTGTATTTTGTCAATAAGGCCTCGGCAACATTGAAACGTTCTTCATGACTGAGATAGGTCGCTCTGTCGATGGTAAATGGCGGCCGGTCTGGTTCATAAAGAGTGAGGCCAGGATCGTCATATCGATCGCGTTGAACGTTATGCATAGCAGATTTCTTTGATGGTTGCACGTTGCGTAGTTTCTCAAGGAATTCGGCTTCGCTGCTCCCACCTACAGTGGTCCGCTTTGCGAAGACGCAAAAATCGCCGGCTGGGGGTAAGGTAGCTGGCTCTGGTTTGACAATGACCATGACCAGTGAAAGAAGTGGGTCCTCCCCCATGCGAAGATTCCCATGCAGCTGACGCTGGGTGAGGCCATCTGCTACAAGGAATCTTGTCCATCCAGCCCGATATGCCAAGGTAGCCATTGCGTGAATGTTAGCCTGGCTGTCTGGATAAGAGCCTTGGATGGCGACCCGACATAGCAGCGCCGGTGACGGTTGCCATCTCGTGAGTGTAACATTTTCCTTTCCGAGGAAGTCTTGTAGGCGAACAGCAAGATAAGCTTGTTCGGCTGAAGTTTGCTCAGCCAGGTAGACAAGCAGCAATGGATACTTGCCCTCCTCCTTCTCGTCGATCAAATGTGGGAGTCCGTACGTCGGAGCGGAAAGCCCGGGGCCGTTGTCCGAACCGATATGGGCTTCCATCTGTTCTGCTCCTCCCCGATGCCGGTGTTCTTCTGTCAGGAATGGAGGGCTAGAGAAGGGTAGGCGGATGAAGACAGGGGTGGAGAACTAAGCAGGCAGTGTGGGACGGTCGATGAATGGGATTGTTTCCACCGACAGGGAAAGTGATTAATTGTAGTGGGGAACTCGTATGGACCCGGCATCACTGAAGCACGTGGCGGCTGTCGGTGCATGGAGCTTGAGTTCGCAGACAAACTGTATACCTTGACGTAGCTCTTATTGCGGATCCCTTGGAGGCATGAGTTGGAAAAGGAAAGAGGCTATAGCCAATGCAGCAGACACCAGCAGACACCTCCGTATGCGAGGTGTATAGAGTCAGCCATGATCGGTGCCTGGGAAATTCGGCGATCAGAGCCGCGCTTGACTTCCGCCCGCCATTTTCTCGATAAGACAAGCGAAATGCCACCGCCTTTGATGTAAGTCTGCCTGAGGCACCTACTACGATCCAGGTGCAAAGCCTGTAAAATGGATCTCAAGGTTCTTTCAGTGGATCTCAGATTAACGCTTCGAGTTGTCTATAAGTCTATATAGGTGAATAGTCATGTTATCATCAAATTCTCGTCCATCGATATCAGTATCCCAAGCCCTTATCAACCTGGTTGAGAAGCTGCTGCCCTTGAGCCCGTCTTTCCAAATTACACTGCAGTATCTTGATAGCACGGTCGTTATAGTGGGTTGAGTTCCCACTACAATGAGGCGTAATGATAACATTTTTATAACCCCACAGCTTATGGTCAGCCGGCAGTGGCTCCGGATCCGTAACATCCAGTGCCGCTCCTCGGATGTGACCCGCATCTAGGGCATCCATGAGGTCATCTGTTTTGATCACTGCCCCGCGTGCAATGTTGCTTACATATGCCTTCTTCTTGCTGAGATGTCTAAACTGCTCCCTCCCAATCATACCTCGCGTCTCTCTAGTCAGCGGGACAGTGATCACCAGCAAATCGAGATCCGAACCTAGGAACTCGTTGAGTTGATCTTTGCCCGAGAACCACTTGGACGGAAATTGACCGTCTTCGTCCCCCAGACCTGGCTCGCTGAATGAATCTGTTTTTCGGGACTCGGGCGTGGTTCGTGGGTGCAGTGTGAAGGCATGGACATCCATGCCGAAGGCTTTGGCGACCCGGGCGCATTGCCGGCCGATACTTCCATAGCCCATTATTCCACTGATACTGTGTCAGTCGATATAGGGTCGATAGAACCCAAAGTCAGACTTACACTCTGAGACCAACTGCATCCTCGGTGTCTTCGTCCGATGTGGGATCGATCCATTGGCCGAGCTTCTGGTGCTCCAGATATCCGGGTACTGTTTTATCGTCAGTGTTATGTTCCTTTCATTGGTGTGGTCAACGTACGATGGTGCTGGAAGGCGAGGAATGTCATGAAAACCCATTCTGTGATTTGAGGTCTGATCCGTCAGTGGAATTCCTTCTTTCACGATACTTCTGAGATAAAACCCACGGATGAACCCCATTCGCTGTACAAAACGCGACGTCAGTCTCATCGAATAGCGAGGTCCCCATAACATGATTGCACCCGGCACTCAAGAGCTGGACATATTGTAGACTTGGGACCAGCTCCTTGGGCGGAAGAAGCTTCCAAGTAAAGAGTGCTGTAACATCCCTCCATGTCCCGGGGGAGATATCTGTGGGCAGCTCCGTAGCATTCCTGTCAATTTCGCGTTTCTCGATGCGGATGTGGGGGACAGCGCTCCTCATGCTGGTAATCCATTTGTCTGGAAAAGCGCACGGCATGAGAATTAACAGGAATTCCTGGGAGGCCATGATAGGATATCTGGGAGTTTGTGTAGATCCAGAAGTCTATGGTGTTGATAATGCGAGAACACCGTGGAGGTGCTGAGGTATACATACATGATACGGGTGAGAAGTGAGGGGGCGATGATGCGTTATCAATGCGAGATAAGAAGCTGTGCTAGTATCAGGCACATACCCCGCAGTCATTCGGCCTATGGGGCCAATTATGGAACAGCATTTGTTACACTTCGACTCACTTCGGTAGTACAGAGGAGTGCAATGTTATGCTAAATGGCCATTGGACAGAACCCGCCAGCAGGTTTCCCTTTGATGATGAAGACTATTCGAGATATCATTTAAGCCTAAAAGCAACGTGGCGGTAGATCAACCACCAAGCTTGAGGAATGGGTGATCTATCAACTCGCGAGCTGTCTTTCTCTCCTCCGGGGAGCCAGGCGAGCATCTGTCTAGCAAAGGATAGAAATGTTTCTCGGTCTTTCTCTTCTAAAAACGGAATTGTGTCCTCTAAGCTTCGGCACGGAACCAACTCATCATACAGGAATTTCCCTTGAGACGTCAGTACTATGCCCATATGGCAGCGGTAGGTGAGGCGACCAGTCTCGTCATCAACTTTGCAGTGCATTGGTTGTTGTTGTTGCTGCTGTCGATCAATGAAGCTGGTTAGGGTCTTCTCACTTTCAAAGGCCATAAGAATAGTATTATTGCTAGTCGCCTTAGAGGTAACGTTGGCTCGACTAGACTGCTCTGAAACTGATCAGGAACTACAGGCGCCCTTGATAGTGGCTAATCAGAAGACTGATGGGGCTTGACTAAGCGCCAAACACGACTGTAACGCGGGGGATAGTATCTGAGATGGACCTACGCAGTGGGTGATAAATACACTTAAAAATAGACTGAGCGGACAGTTGAGAAAGTCATTCCAGGAGTAAATACCAATTACTAAGTACTACTATATCCCCAGGTTGTCGTGACCAGTCAGCGGAGTCGGAACAATAGTAGGACCGACGCTATGCTACTATTCTTAGAGGGAGTCAGTATACTTTTACACCGTGTTTAGGCGAAGGCAGATGTGTTTCAACGCTCTTTTCTTCGTATTGTCTGTGGGGGCTTCTCTTGGCAAGTATAGGTAAATACAAGCAAAAGTATTCTGAGATACACTCCACGGCTGCTGTGAGAGAGCCTCAAAAGGGGGAGGGGAATCTGACAGATAAAATCAGGCTGAGTGAGCATATACTAGTACTTAGTAGTACTAAGATTCCATAGTAACTGGGTCAGACACAGGAGAAAAAGAAACCAATCCGATCAGAGGGATGGAATGTAGATCGGGATTTGAACCATCTCGCATGCCATGACTACGGACATGTACCTCCCGTCAGATCAGACCATGTCAGTTCCTACTTACTACTCTATACTTAGTGCTACAAACGTACTCTTACTCACATTTAGTGTTTAATTAAGTTACAGTAGGATGGAAGGAAGAGAAGCATCATTTAAACTTCACCAACTCGCAAACTGCAGCAACATCCCTACATAAAGTTCTACTAGTCTGGTCTCCAAAAGGGTCTCTCTCTGTCTGCCTCGTGATCGGCAACCCCCTCCATGTGACAGGCCCGATCGGGATCCACGTTCTCTGTCAGTTCCATCTTGACAATTGCTTCTTCCTCTTCTTCCTCTCTGTTTTGCTTTTCTCTACTCGCACTCCTCCTACTTGTCTCATTTTCTCATACTACGTTTTGCCTCTTTTCCCTCCTCACTTGCGGCAGCTGCTGCCTCTTTCCTGCAGCCTGCCTGACTGGGTATGATTGACGACCTCTTGGCCTTCCCCCTTCCCATCCCCTCTCAGTCCTGTCTGGTGTTTTGCTTATTCCCTTGGTACCTTTTGGCATACACTTCCATCTTATAATTTGTTCACCGGCCAACCATCCCTGCACCCCCAAGAAGTAGTAGTCACTATTGGTGGTGTTATTTCGTGGTGTTACTTGGTGCGACACCGCCCCTCCACCTCGGGATTCTTCCATATTCCTTCTGTCCGCCTCCCACTGGCTTCCCTCTCTGTCTTTCCTTCCTTCTCATCCCACACTTCTAAGCCACCCACCACCACCACCACCACTACTGACCTTCATGGTTGGTTGGTCACACAACGCACAACACACACTGACTCTTTGCCCATTTCTTGCCAGTTAGCGCGGTGTCTGTCCCACACTTGGAGTCAACCCAGGCTTATTCCTCGGTGTGGGGGAGGTGGGCAAACGCCCTGCGGGGTGAAACTCGATTTATCGGCTGCAGAAGTCCAGATCCGACGGGGTTTGCGATCGGAGGCCAAACAACGTGGACCGACCGGCCCTCATCCCTGTGCAACCCACTCCAGTGCCAATCACGGCTGATCCCTCCTCCGTCTCGTTTCCTTACTTAAATTCCACTCCCTGCTTATTATTCCTCCCCACCGCTCGCCCCAATCGACCGGTGGCCAGCCCCGTTGCCAACTTTGCGCCCTGATCGGAATGCCTGGCCCGACGACCTCCGATTTCCCTTCGTCTTCGTCGTCTTCCTCCTCTGCCTCCGAGTCCTCCTCCAGCACTTCGGTCCTGCCTGGGCCCCCAAGCACCCGCGCCCGCAGCCCGTCAGCATGCACCGTCCCCAGATCCTCGCATCCGTGGACCCCAGACAGTCTGCCCTCGCCCATCGCCTCCTCGTCGACTCGGGTGCAGATGCCGTCCGTCGAAGACCCAGCGCCCGCCGTCAGCTCGGACGCTTCCGAGGCGGGCATCCACGGTGATACAGACGATCGGAACACGAGCGAATTGGCCGCCTCCGCCTTCATGGCCGTCCCCCAGTATACGCATGTCTTCGAGTCTTCCGATCGGCCCTATGCCACCCCGTCCGAGGTGGTGAATGCGGTGAGGGCGCGCGACGATCTACTGGTGCGTGAGACTGTGCCCGACCATGCGCCCAACCCGTCGTCGCCCCCGGTGGAATGGTACGTTTCGGACTCGGAAATGACGGACGCGCTGTCGGAGATGGGTGGCGTCCCGCTGGAGCCTTACATTGGCGGACACGTCGGCGTGGCAGCCCTCCTCAATCAGTCGCTAGATACCCCGGTAACCGTGCACCCCGTCTCGTCCACGATCTCCAGCGACACCGAAGATGGGGAGGCGACCGATCTGATCATGGACTATGAGCCGTCAGTGATGGAGAACCGGTCCACGTCGCAGTCCATCGCGGAGGACGACCCGGATGATACCCAAAAGTTCTACTCGGATGATGGCGATGCTTACGAGGACGATGTCGCCAGTGACATGGAAACCCGGCACGGCACGGCGTATCTGTCGGAGGAAGAGCTGGAAGACTTCTATCACGACCAACCTTTACCGTCGGGACCTGAATCACTTGATCTGGGGCCCGGTTCAATGCGCGACGATTACAGCAATGTCTTCTCCGAAGGGGACGATTCCAGCAATGCCGATCCGACGGGCGAGACGCACTTTGCTGATCCTGTAGTTGGAACGAGTATGTCCCCGAGTTCTACGTCATTTGTCAAATGCTAACCAGTGATAGCCCGCGAAAGGAACCTGAACGTGGACCAGTTTATTGCCCAGTGGCTGTACCAGTCGTCCGCAGCCTCCTCGATCCCCAGTCTTTCGATGTCGTCGGCACAACTCCCGCGCAGCGCCATTGCGCATCTGATCGGTTGGATCCCTCCGCCGAAAATCTATCGGCCGCCGGGGTATACGCGAGATTTCTACGATCTGCAACAGATCCCCTGGTGGGATGCCTTGCGGATCAAGCGGGCATATGTGCGCGAGCTGCGGGACCAGTCATATACATCGTACCACAACCTGGAGTATTCCCGGCAACGGCCTGGCGCGAGGTTGCCGCAGGAGGAGTCGTACTTCCGGGGCAAGGCCATGTACACGGAACACAAAGCCACCATCGAGCACTTTCAGCTGCGGAACCTGATGTCGGTGGCGGCATACAATACCGTCCACTTTGCACACGAGTCGAAGGTCTACTCGTGGGTGCCCGCGTATGACGATCTCGTCTGCCTCCTCGATCTGTCCCGGCCGACGGTCGAGTCGGGGTTGCAGGGCCCCGTTAAGATCTCGACGATGAAGTCGGCGCACGACACGACCATCGCGGGCGGGTTTTCGGGCGAATATGCCGTGCGAGCAGCGGGCACGACGGGCCCGGGCGTGCAAGGGTATGTGACCAAGGACGCGAATGGCATCACCAACCATGTCGACATCATTCCGAGTCGGACGAGCCGGTCCCCACAAGGGATCTTCGCGTCGAATGACCGTCACCTGCGAGTGCTGGACTGCGAGACCAACACGTTTGTGGCGGACCACGAGCTCTCGCGGGCCATCAATTGCACGGCGACCTCGCCGGACGGGCGCCTGCGCGTGCTGATTGGCGATTCGGCGGACGCGTGGGTCGTCGAAGCGGATACCGGGCGCCCGGTGCACCCCCTGCGCGGACACCGCGATTTCGGCTTTGCGTGCGCCTGGGCGCCCGACATGCACCACATCGCCACGAGCAATCAGGACAAAACGGCGATCATCTGGGATGTGCGCATGTGGCGGATGCTCCAGAAGATCGAGTCCGATGTGGCAGGATACCGGTCACTGCGCTGGTCGCCAGTGGGCGGCGGGCCGCGCACCCTGCTCCTGTGTGAGCCGGCGGACCGCATCGCCGTGGTCAACGCACAGACATACCAGCGTCGACAGGTGCACGACTTCTTTGGAGAGATCGGCGGCGCGGACTACGCGCCGGATGGCAGCACGATTTGGGTGGCCAACACGGACGAGCACTTTGGCGGGTTCCTGGAGTACGAGCGACGGCAGTGGGGACAACGATACGGGCTGCGGGATCGGCCGAACGAGTGGCTGCGCGAGACAGAGCTGGACGACGACGACCGATGCATGTTGACTGAGCGAGAGCGACAGCAGCGATGGATGTGGACGCTGGGGGACGAGGAGCATGAAACGTTACTTTTGTAGCCATGGGTGTATGACTAGTGCATTATCCTGCATTATTGGGCGGAGCCGTGATTTAGAGATACCATGTTACTTGCAGTTTTTTTCTTTTTCCTTTTTTTCAGCTATACCTCAACAAACATTCTATTCCCCAACTCATTACTTCATGATAATGATAATCCCAAGTAAACTAAAACTAAATCACCCGATCGTGGCTGAGTAGCCCTGCCCCACTGCCGATCCTTCCCCATTCCTTTCTTTACTTTCTACATCTACACCGCCACAGCCCCTCATAAATACTCCTATCCTACCCCTCCATCATCATCCCCTCATCATCCATCATCATACTACCTTCCAACCACCCACCAAACATCCACTTCGTGAAGTAAAAGAATTCAGAATGTCCTTCTCCAACCTCATCTCCTCCGCCATCGAACAAGCCACCTCCCACTCCAGCGGTGGTGGATCCGGCTCCGGCTCCTACGACCCCGAATTCTCCTCCGCACAACACCACGCCCAAGCCCACGAATCCTCGTCGGGCGATTCCTCCCTCTTCTCCTCCGCCCTGGGCTTCCTCTCCGACCGCAAGAGCCAGTACTCCGAACAGCCCGACATCGACGAGGAGCACCTGGTGCAGTCGCACCAGCAACTGTACAATGGCGGTGGTGGATACGGTGAGGAGCAGCAACACGATAGCAAGAGTCTGGGTGCGGGTGCCGCTATGCAGGCGCTGAAGATGTTCACGTCTGGTGGCGGTGGTGGTAGCTCTGGCGGTGATAAGAATGAGTTTATTGGTATGGCGATGGCGCAGGCGAGTAAGCTTTGGGAGGAGAAGAGCGGGTCTGGCAATGTTGTAAGTGTTGATTCCTTTTTGGGTGCGTTGGGGTAAAGGGTGTGGGCTAACTGGTGGTTGGGTAGTCTGGCGATAAGCAGTCTGCTGTTAACTCGGCGGCGGAGATGGCGTTTAAGATGTATATGAAGAGTCAGGGGAGTGGGTCGAGTGGTACGGGTGGTCCGGCGGCGTTGATGAGTCTGGCGAGTAAGTTTTTGTAAATATTTTTAAGGTATCGGGTTGATGAGGATGGGTTTGGTAAGGTTGTGAGATTGTTTGTGCATGTGAGATGAAACTAGGAAAGGCATCTACTAGGATATGTAGTGCTATACATGTCTATTTTATCTACCGGGTATGCTTCTAGCTCTCATGCTCAGTCTCTTTCTTCGGTATAGTAAATCACCACTCGTCATCTTCATCATGATGTCCCTGCATCGCGTGCTGTCGCGCCTTCAGCGCCTCCGCCAATCCTCCCGCCAGACTCGCGTTCGACGCGCTGTTTGGCGTCCCCCGTCCACTGCCTCCCGAGGAGTCGTGCGAGTTCATGCTCACTGCGCTATCACGTGGCGCCGCGGGGGGTGCGGGCGCCACCTTCCGCCCTGCCATGTTGGGCCGCTTGGCTGGCGGGGCTGGCGGTGCGGGCTTGGCCTTGGCTTTGGCGGCCACAGCGGCGGCGGCACCATTAGTCGCCGGTACGGGGCTGGCGCGGGGTGCGGCTGGTGGCGGCGGGGGCGGTGCAGGCTTGGGTGACGCTGCCACTTGCTCCTCCAGGTAGGCTTCGGGCGTCCAGCCCTGGACCGATGTCGTGGTATTCATACACAACCACCATCCTGCAGACATTAGCTGACCTGCCGTCAAGAATAATGGGCGGGTGTGACTTACCATTTCCTTCCTTGGAGACAATCTGCACAAGATCGCCCGCCCGGATCGACAGTTCGTTGGACTGGTCGCTGTTGAAGTCGTACAACACCTTCGCCATCGGCTTCCTCTGGGCTGCTGGGGGCGTCGCCGGGGGAGGCGGGGGCGGCGCCCTTGTGGAGCTGGAGGATGCATTGCGTGTGTGCTGCGCTGCGGCAACCGCGGCAACCGGTTGAGGGACCGGCCTGGGCTGCGCTGCGGGCGACACAGCTGGCCGGGGGGCGGGGGGTGGTTGCACTGCAGCCGGCTGCGGCGTGGGCTGCGGCATAGGCTGGCGCGCCGGTGCAGGTCTGGATGCCAGTTTCGAAGGTCCGCCGCCAGGACCGCCGGGGCGGAGCAACTTGCCCTTCGTCACGGGTCGCGCAGCAACCTGCTTCGGGCGTGGCGTGGGTTTGGACACGGAGCTAGGCGGTTCACCCGCACTCGTATGGATGGTGCTGCTCTTGTAGCTGTCGACGTTCGAGGCCCCGGGGTCCTTGACCACCTTGACGGTGGCCAGCTTGCCCGGCTTCTTGTTGTACTCGATGCTAGGAAGAATTTAGTGGCGCTCTTTACGAGGACGAAACAAACTTACTGGTCGGCAATTTTCAGGTTCAGCTGCCCCCGAAGGGCGTTGGTGAGGTGTGTGAAGAACTCGGTCTTGAAGACGCAGTTCATCAGCGGGTCTGGCTCCTGTCCGCCCACCACCAGCGAGAACCAGTCGTCTTTCAAGTTGGATGTGCTGACAGACTTGATCGCTCCGATAGGTATCGTCCGCTCTGACGCAATCTGAAGCTGATTGTTGACCAGCGTTTGTGCCACGATGTAGACGTGTCGGTTGGTCTGCGTTGTCAGCTGCGTCCAGTTGCAGCAAGGAGCATTCGACTTACCAAAACAAAGATGCGCGGTGCCGGCTTGCTAGACCGGCCAAACTTGGAAATCAGTACTTCACCACGGCAAGAGAAGAGAATATTTTCCGATCCTAGTACTTGTCAGTACAAATCCTACACATAAAGCGTGTGGCTTACCGTTAATGCCTGCACCGTTGTGGATCATTTCGCCCGGGCCACCCTTGTTGCCAACTCCCACATAATCTCCGAGGAAGCGCCGCGACCCGAGCAAACTCATCCTGCGCCGCTCCTTCTTGCCCTGGAGGACCTGGTGTCCTTGGTCACGTAGTTTAATGAACTCCAGACCGCCTGTCATGCGACGCCAGAACCGCTGGATGCGGATGGCGCATTCGATGCGGTAGCGCAGGTAGTTGCGCCAAGCACGCTGGATGCGAATGGCCATGTTGTGCCAGTACCGGTCGCGCATCGTCTCCAAGGCAAATAGCGTCTCCGGCGTCTTGACGAACACCTTGGTGATACCCATCTGGTACTCCTCCGCGGGGATACTGGTGTCTTTGAGGATTTGGCGGGCGCCAGACTCCTCATCACCGGTCCACGTATAGTCACCAGCGTACGAGGTCTTGGGCGACAGCAGGTAGAAGCGCTCCACGAACTTGTCGAACGTTTGACGGTAGGCGAAACCAGCGCGACGAATACGGACGTTCTCCTGCAGACCCAGATACTTGATCTGGTGCAGCACATTCCCTTGGTTGTACTCCCGGGGCGCTTTGTTATCGTTGGGCTTGATGGTCCGAATGTAAGACGGCTGTGCCTTCATCAGGGTCGCCACGAGGTCGTTGGCAGAGGCCTTGATTTTGTCGCTGGCGGTGGGAGGACGTCTCTTATCATCCTGGTTCACCTGGTTGGGGAAGAGGGTGTGCACGAATTGGTTGCTGCTGGAACCCGCGAGGTTCAACAAATCCTTCAGCAACTGGTCCTTGTTCTTGTCGGTCATGCCCTCGACTGCATAGCTGACGTCACCGGCGTAGTGCTTGACGATGAACTGGCCCTGGCGGCTCTCAAAGTTGGGGTTCTGGCCCAGGAAGTTCAGACGGCCGACAAATGTGTTGTCCGCCGCGCCCGAGTCGGCATGCGCTGTCGCGCAGGCATCGTTCAGCGCTGCAAAGACACCAGGCGGACGCTTGTCCTCAATCAACGAGCAGACCACCTTGTTATCGAAGTATTTGATCGGGGTCCACTGGATCTGTTCCCGCGCATACTCATCCTGCTCCGCCTTCAGGGTCAACTGGATGAAGATCTGTTGCAGCTTCTCATTGACGTAGTTAATACACAGTTGCTCAAACGAGTTCTTCTCAAAAATCTCAAACCCGTAGATATCCAAGATACCGATGGAGTTCGCCACAGAACCTCTGGCGGTCAACGAAGAGTTGACCCGCCCAACAATCCAGTCAAAGAGATTGAAGTAGATCGCCTTGGACAACGCATCACGAACAGCTAGCGCCTGCACCGTGTTCAAAGGAACCTCATAGACAGATCCCCTGCGGCCTCCGCGGGCCGTCTCCATCAACCGGATGGTGAGCGCCTTGTTCACCTGCGCGGCATCGACCTCCAGCAAGTATGCGACAAAGTCGACCACCGACTGGTCGGTAATGGCAGCGTTCCCGGAGTCATCTTCGGCGAACTGAATGTTTCCGATCCACAGGATCGCGGCCAGCATCCGGAACACCTCGTCCTGTTCCGCTTCGGTCATTCCAATGACACCCATGGCATTGATGGTGTCTCTAAATTCGGCCGCATCATCGACTCCGGGGACATCGTAGCACTTCGATCGGCTGGTGTAGAGGTAGGACTGAGGCTGCTGTATGCCGAACATATCTACCACGAGCCGTTAGCTCGGCCACGGGAACCAGGATTCATGCGCCTACCTCTGTACTTCTGCGGTGCAGCTTTGGTGAACTGGTAGAAAATGTGGAAGTTTCGCTCGTTTGTGATTTGTCCCACCACTCTTGACTTCTCCAGCAGGTAGTTTGTGATGTTGGCACCCACCGGCTCGCCATTGGTGTTGAATTCCAGTTCCAGGTACTTTCCGAAACGGGAGGAATTGTTGTTGCGCAAGGTCTTTGCGTTACCAAACGATTCCAGCAACGGGTTGGTGGCCAAAACCATGTCTTTTGTTTGTTGGATGGACGAGTCGCTGCCGCCGGACACACTGGCGATGTACTGCATGATCCGCTTGGCCGCCTCCGTCTTACCCGCACCCGACTCTCCTGAGATGATCACGCACTGGTTATCCTTGTATGACTTCATGTTGTAGTAGGCGGATTCTGCGACCGCGAACACGTGGGGGGGGACTTCGAGTCGGTTCTTTCCCCGATAGGACTCGAGGACACGGTCGGTATAGATGCCCACTAGAATAGGGGGGGCGTGGTCAGCCATGCGACCATGGGTAATTCTGGCGCTTCAGGGGAAACCACTTACAGTCGCGGAACGGGTTCACAGACACCAACACATGTCCAATGTATGTCTACCGAGGTCGTCCGTTAGTGATTGTCCTAGCCTAGATATTCTTGCCATTGTGGTGGTGGTGGTGGTGGTGGCAGCGGCAGCTTACGTAGATCTCGTCATGTTCGAAGCGGAGTTTGAGGTTGTCATTGATGGCCTCGTTGGAGATTTTGCTGAGGAGGGTAAGATCAGAGACACCAATCTCCTTCTTCTTTGTGCTTTCAAAGACGGCCTTCTTGACCTGGGGCTTGCCCGCCTGTCGCCCGTCGCCCACATCGGCGGCGGCCTTGGAGCGACCGAAGCCGCGACTCTTCTTCTCCCCGCCAGCCGGACGTCGTGAATGACCCTACAACGAGACATGGGGTTAGTAGAAGATAATTTGATACAAAAGTATAAACCTCTGTCATCGAGCTGGTAGTGAAACGGGCCGCGACTCACCATGATTGTGGCTACCGACTTCCCCGGAAGTTGCGCCCAAGCGTCACGATATCTGGCCTATCAGTCTGGAAAGGAACCGGGCGGATAAATTCACAGCGGATACGGAATGAACGCAGCGGGCGTATGGTTCATTCCAAGAAGCTAGTGGATGGTGAGAGGGGCCCGCACGAAAGGATAGTAGTGTGTTAGGATAATGGAAGAGGGGTATAGGAATGCGAAGAGGACGAGGGGAGAGAGAAGGAGGGAGGGAAGAATGACGGAAGGGTGCCTTGTGGAGGAGGAGGAGGAGGAGAGAGAATGGGGTCCCTCTTTCGCTATTCTAAGTAAAAGGCAGAGAGAGAGACAGACACTCAGAGAGCCGGTGATTCGGCGGGCCGGCCGATGGAGCCTGCGCCACACTTGGGTTGCGCTGCCTCGAATACGCGCAATCAGTCTGGCCGCTACCCGACCATCTTACTAGTACTAGTCAGCTAGGATTGGTAGTACCAGAGCTAAGGAGTACCAGAGTTTCTCTAGTTAGTAACTCTAGGACTCTGGAGTGTACTACTGAACACTTAACCGTAGGTAATCAATCTACTAACGTTATGTACTTCAGTGGTACTTTAGTATGTTGTTGCCTCCGGGGCAAAATCCCCGAGCGCCAGTCGCCCCTGGGATTCGGGTCCCTGGCGCTAAGGTTTCCAGTGAAGGGAAAAGGCTGGCCGCACACGCCCGTCCGAGGCACCGACGATCCAAGGGACTCCTCTCGGGAGAAGCCTGAGGCTGCCATTGCCAACGGTTCTCTTTCCTTTTTTCTTCCCTCCCCTCCTCTCACTCTCACTACGTCACCCCCTGCAGCCCAATGCTTGTCCAGTTTATACTACTAGTAGTGACTAGTCGCTCCTTCACCACCAAGCTGATCCCGGATTTTTCCACCGTAGCATCTGCCACACTTCGTCAATTGCATTAATAAGGGGCTAACACTGCTGAAAATTGGTGTGTCCCCGTCATAGAACCCCTGGATAGGGGAGAGTATTCTTGGTAAACGAATACGATCCACTCCCGAAATATATTTTGGGTCATTTGTACCTAACATCTCCAGCCTGATATGCCTTCCTTTTAGTACTGCAAACAATCCTGACTTGGAACTACACCATTGGGCAACGAGACACACGTGACATTATCCTGTGCATCACTTCTTTAGAGAACAGCTGCATTGGGTTGATCTCCGGACCCCTTACCATAAAATAAAGGGGTGTGATTATTGTGATAATACTCCCGTACGTAGTTGCTGATCCTTCCTATAGTAGCCCCGTGAGCTACAAACCAGCGAATTTGCTGAAGCTCTGTCTGCCCTGCTCATAAGAAGCACTGGTAGAGAAGAATCTAGATTCTGCAAACCCCATTGTGTTCGCAGAGTGTTGTTGTCGTTGTTGTTGTGGGTTATCTCTTGTCTCGAGGTTGGCGATATATTCTTGCACAGAGGCCAGGAGGCTATCCGCATCCGCGACAGGAATGATAGGCAGCATGTCTGGGAGGGACTCGATCATCCTGTATGACTCTCAGTAGTGTTAGCCGCAAATACATTATTCCCACAAAAAGATGAGTGTGGTGAATCCTCGTACAGCGCTTGCAACGTTACCAGTCCATCCAGACGATATCTCCCACTTGCACTATGGAATGCTGTCTCGGAGAGCAGAAATGCCACGGCTTTCTTGCTGATGCCACTTGCGTGGGCAGAAAGTTGGCGTAGTCTAGATGTAGCCTCTTGCGTCACAGACGATTCAATGGATGAGGGTGTCAACAGGAGGATGTCCAGTGTCTCCGTCTCATGACCCAGGCGGAAATTGAAATCACATCCCTCTTTCAATTCACCCGCTGTAACGGTATCAGAGGAGAAGAGGTCAACCATCAATCGAACTCTGCCAACCTTCTAAACCCGGCGACATCCTCAGGATCGGCTCAAGCATTTTCCATACAGATTGATCTTGAAGTGAAGAGCAGTAGGTGCCTCGAAGTGAAACCCGCTTGTCGGGCTCCATCCGGTGTAGTATTCGAATGTGGCTATGGGTATGTGGAAAGTAAGCTCAATGAAGAGAGGAGTGGATTATATCTATATGCCTCCGCTTGTCGCTCCGAAACCAACCTCTGCGTGCCTTGCCTTCCTCTTTCCGTCATGTATAAGGGTATCGCTACATAATTAACAAGATAATCCTCCACATAGTGCCCCAACTGATCTATAACAATATATACAGGTGCATAAATCCAATACTGGCATCGATCAAGCTTTTTTCGACTCTGGCGCTTTCGGTTCAGGTTCGGCTGGTTTCGATGCCGGCGACGTTTGTGCCTCAAGTGATGGCTTCGCTGCGCTCTTACTTTCCTTGATCACAGACTCTGCCCGTTGTTCCGGACTCTCCCCCCAAGGCAGATACGACGTAATCCAGGAGAGCAAACCCGGCTCCTCGGCTGGCTTCACTTCGTCCTCTTGATTTACGTCCCACACCTCACGAGGTAGGATCCTCGAGGAGGACTTTGGAAGTTCCCCGTGCTTGGCTTTCTGCTGGAGCAGCTCCTTCTCCAAGGCCAACAGTGCTAGCCGAGCGGCCTTCTCGGACTGCTCCAGCTCGGCCAATCGAGTCTCAACGTCCTCCCTGCGGGTTGTTTCCTTTCTCCGCGACCGCCACGACTCAAAAACAATCAGTCCTCCTGCAACTATAAACAAGAATGTTTCGCTGATGAATGTGGCACCAGACTCGATCGCCTTGGACTCCGACAATGGTCGAATGTGAGGTTTCGGTGCCGGCTTCGCTGCCTCCTCTGCCGCCGCTTTGGCTTTCGCAATGGCTTCCTCTTCCGCTTTGGCCTCTACTTCCGTCTTGACCGTTGGGGATGTGGGTTTGTGTTTTCGGAGCTCTCTTTCAGCAGCTGCTCGTTTTTGCGAAGCGGCGTTGTCGCGGATGTTGCCTAGCCGGAGACGCATGTCGATACGGTGGAGACCTTGCGCCATGGAGACGCAGATGCGCCGGAAGCGTTCATGTTCGCGAGCCTGGGCCTTGATTTGGTTCTTTGGGGTGTCAGTCAGTTCCTGTCAGCAGCACATCACTGCAAGGGTGGACTAAGCGTACGGCGATCGGCTTTGACAAGGTGCGGATGACAAGGGAGGAGAGCTTGAGGGTGAGAGACATGGTGGATGGAGGGGAGGGAGAAGAGGGATGTTAGAGAGAACAAGAAAGCAAATCAAGAGCTGATTATAAGCGACTTGAATCCATATGACATTAACGAGAGGTCTTAAAATAGCTCTTCACATGGGTCTGGAAGTTGGTCGAAGATGATCCACAAGACTGCTGACTCGATTGTCAGGCATCGACCGCAGCGGGATTCGTGGGGCGCATAGCCGTGCATAACGTGCCAGCACTGTGCCTGCTGAGGTCAGCAATGCGCGTTGGACTGGCATTCGGATCAATGTTTATCGATTGCCGCATCGGGAAGTTCGTTTGGTCTCCATCCGGGAAGCTCTCCGTCTTTGCTTCTGTCTATCCCTACTTCACTTTCCTGTCTTCCCCCCACCTCTCTCTGGTCGCGGTCTCCCTGATTGGAGTGCCATTGATTGCATATTGTTGTTTTTGAGCGTCAATTGTTTGATATTCGTTCATTTTTAGTAAGTATTTGTTCCCATTGCCTCACTATCTCCCCCTCGGCGCTGCGGTGTCGGTGTTCCATCACCGTGCAGTGAAACCCCCTCACCCGGTCGCTGGGACCCGGCCTCAGGTCGCATAACTTCATTTTTGTATAGGGGTGCTGACAGTCTGTTAGGAGCACAAGCCAACTAGATCCATTATACCCCGAGTGCACTGTACCCCTATTGATCGTTTATATCGTCTGAGTTGATGTCCGCTACAAGTCTGGATTCGAGATCACCGCCGTTCCTTTGTCACCAACATTGATACCCAATCACATCAAGGCACAAGGAGCTTCCGGAAGGCAAGATGGAGGCGCTATCACCCCGGTCGACGAACCAAATCGTCAAGCCCAAGATCTCAATGGAGCGCAAAGTATTGGATAAGAATGCTGCCGCCGCCGCCGCTGCCCAAAAAGCTTCGTCGTCAAAAAACCATGCGCCGCCACCACCATCGCTGATTTTGGAGCCGGAAGAGGATGGAGAGCGATACTCGACGGGCGCTTTTCTTGGGAAGGGTGGCTTTGCGATCTGCTACGAAGGGACACTATTGCGAACCGGCCGTGTTTTCGCTATGAAAGTGGTTCGATCCGAAATGGCACAGAAGAAGATGCAGGAGAAGGTATATATAACCTAAGAACCTGTTTGTGACGCTGCGTAATCGCATTGAGTATGCTGACCGATGATCACAGTTCCGCACCGAACTTCAGATTCACTCGAAGATGCGCCACCCGCACATCGTCGGCTTCCATCGCGCCTTCGTCTTCGACAGCAGTATATACGTCATTTTAGAACTATGTCCGAATGGGTCCGTCATGGATATGGTCAGAAAGAGGAAGTGCCTAAGTGTGCCCGAGGTCAGACGGTTCATGGTTCAACTGTGCGGTGCGATCAAATACCTACATAAACGAAATGTAGCGCATCGCGATCTGAAGATGGGGAACTTGTTTCTGGATCAAAACATGGATATTAAAGTGGGCGACTTCGGTCTGGCAGCAATGATCATGTCTGAGAAGGATGAGAAGAGGAGGAGGACTTTGTGCGGGACGCCAAATTACATTGCTCCAGAAGTTCTCGACAAGAGTAAAGGCGGCCATACACAGAAGGTCGACATCTGGTCTTTGGGGGTCATCTGGTAAAGCCTAAGCTAATTTCGTCCCTAGAGCGTCCATGCTAACTGCGCTTTCAGTTTCGCGATGCTCACCGGGTATCCGCCATTCCAGTCAAAAACACAAGAGGAGATTTATAAAAAGGTGCGGAACTTGGCATACGTATGGCCGAAAGGTACCGAGTGCGCCAACTACATCCCGGAAGAGGCGAAGTCGCTCGTGAGCTGGTGTCTCAACCTCGCTGAAGAAGAGCGCCCGGAGCCGGACGACATCGTCGAACATCCATTTTTCAGGATGTATGACGGCTGCATACCCAGGCGACTTGACCCGTCCTGTAGTGTTAGTAGGCCTGTTTGGCTAAAGCCAGATGAGCCCCGCGGCGATCGAATGATGTTTGGGAGCAGCTTGGAATACGACGAGAAGTTGTCTGGCTACATCGAGCACATCGATGATCCGAGTCAGCGATATCTGGTCTGCAGGGCGGCGTTCTACACACTCTGTGGCGTGGGCAGAAAACCAGACGGTACAGCACGGAAGGCCGCCGGAAAGAATTGCTCAAAGTCGGCATATGCTGAATGCTTATCCGAGGAGGAGAAAGGATTCCAGCCTGTCATACCCCTCCCAGAGGATATTGTGTACAGGTACCCCCATGACCCGATAGGTGACTGGAGCGATCCTGATACTTCCTTGCTGTCGCGCAGAGATGGCTCCTCCTTCGAAGACAGTGTCCTGTCTAGGAAGAGCAGCGCATCTGCTCGGAGTAATGTGGCGTCACTAACGCGAACTCAAGCGGCACTGGCTGCTGCTCAGCAGCGCCGAAAAGAATCGCAGAGTCATGCCGCGACTCTGCGGCAGCAGGCAGCTACAGGCAGAGGGTCTGTCCGGAAAATTGCAGCTATCTCCGATCCCGTACCGACAGCAAAGGCTTTGTTCGAAGAAAAAGAGGCAGAAGCAAACCCTGCAGTTATACCTTCAGGTGGTCTTGCGGAGCGGCCAATCCGCGCACGGCGTGGTGTGGCAGCGTCGTACTCGGGTTCGTTGCGTGATCTAGACAGAAACATTGCGCCACAGATACCCAAGTCTAGTACGGCACCGGAATCTTTGGTCATTGGAAAGACTCGCTCCCAAACCCGCTCCCAGACGCGCTCGCAGTCTCGCAGATTGGAGTCAGGCAGCCAGGAAACTGGCCCTCTGCCGCCCCCTGCCAAAGAACGGCCTGCATCCGTAGCAATGGATCAATTGCCAGTCAGATCACGCCAGCCTTCGCAACGGTCAATGCCAAAGTCAGAGGCCAGAGATGTGCTCAAGCAAGAGGAGCTGCCGAAAGGTGCCACGACAAAGGAGACTCCGACGGAGAAATCTGTACGGCCTGACCCCTCTTCACAACCACTCAGTCGTGCTGGTAGTAAGACAGCCTCATCTGCAAGCAAGCCACGCTCGACACTAGGCCTACACCCCTTGTTCCATGTGGAAGATCCATGGGAAGCGCTACCAAGGACGTCCCTCGATGACGTGAACATGGATCTGCGGCACATGCTGGCCAACATGGTACCACACTCCGCAGCCCGGAGACGGGCAGGGCTTCGACGACCACCTCACGCATATGTGATCAAATGGGTGGACTACACAAACCGGTATGGTATCGGCTATGTCTTGGATGATGGCAGTGTAGGATGTGTGTTCAAGGCAGAGAATGGACAGCCGGCAAGTGGCGTAGTAGTGCGGGATGGCGAAAAACACATCCGGCGCAAAGCCCGTAGCCAGGAGCAACAAGAGGGAGCGATCTATGGGTATTCCGAGGCAGACCAGCTCATTCCTCGCCATGGTAAGCCGGTAGAATTCTACGAAAATTGTACCCGCGACTTCACCGAGTGCCGTGGCGGAATTAGGCGAGCCTTGATCTCACCGTCGTTGTTCGAAGTCAAGGCCTCCTCCAGCGGATCTTCTGCGGCTGGTATCAAGATCCGCACGAACTCTGGTCTTGACTGTGCACGTGCGGACGCTGAAAAGATCAAACGAGTTAAGCTTGTTGACCAGTTTGGTAAATACATGATCGGTTCTTTAGGACGACACGGAGATGAGGCAGCTCTCGAGGACGAGTTGGCTTCCGGTAGCTCGGGCCAATTCATCAAGTTCTACCAGCGACTGGGGAATGTTGGCGTCTGGGGATTTGGGGATGGTGCCTTCCAAGTATGTTAACCATCTGCTACATGTCGAATGTACCTACTAACACTTTCAATAGTTCAATTTCCCTGATCACACAAAGCTGGTGATCGCTCCTGGACGCACAAGAAGCTCCTCTCCCTGGGTCGACTTCTACCACCTTTCACCCTCCGCAGCGAGATATCTCAGCACCAAGGGCAAGATGCACCCATCAGGATTCGACACTCGGGCAGTAACATCGGACGAAGTTGCAACCTTCCTCGGCATTGCATACGGCACTGGTGCAAGTTCTGCAGATGAACGGGTTCGAGATATCCTCGACGCCAATTCCTTTCTACAGAAGATCAATTTTATTAAGGAGGTGATGAAAGGGTGGGTGAAGCAGGGGCGCCTTGGAGGACGACCCACGCAAGACAAGACGTCAGGCGCTGCAAGCCCTATGGAATTGTTCTGGGAGGGCTCCCAGGAGCGGGCAGCAGGAGGAAGCGGAAGCAAGTTCGTGTGGGTGACTGTTGGGGCACCCGGAGGAGATGGAGAGTATCGGTCCGTATCATTGAGAGAAAGAAGGTCAGAAGCTGAAGAGGACCGCGAGGCGGATGCATTGAGGGAGCGTCTCCGGATGCTGGGCAGACCACTGTAGGAGCTGATGGTCTACCTTTACGATGTCATGACAAGCCTGTTGATTGTGTTTGATATTTGCATGGTATATTTTATGGCTGGGATGGCGCAGACGCCGTGTCTTGGTTGGTTTATATCACTTGTTGTGTGCATTCGTGACTAGTAGTACCCCCATGGTGGTGGTTAATAATTTAATTAGATGACTACTACAGACAGGATGACATGTCCCAGCGACTACTGTCAAGTCAGGACTCTTTTTATACCAGTTCACTAAATGTAGAGTCGTGATCCACTGGATGAGGCGATGTGCTTAAAGGTTTACATGGCACTGCCACGGGATTTCTGATTGGTGGCAGGAAGTAGCAATCTCGTACATTCGTATTTGCTGCGGTCTAGTATGTCAACCGCGTCCAATGCCAGGCAGTTGTGGGTGGGCCATCGGGCTTTACGGCGGGTCAACATGAGGATTTTAGCAAGGTTAATTTGCCTCTCCACGTGGAATCCCTGAGAGCTACCTTGATAGGTATTGCACATTATTCAACGGCTGGGCTTGACTGGCACCTACGAACCATGGATTTGAGGGAGATGCCAAGCTTTGCAGGCAGCCTCGTATGCCGCATTGTACATACACTCGTAAATTCGTTTTGTAGAGGGAGAAAGGGGCTTCATTGACGTGATATTACATAGATCTCGGATATAAAACAGCGTCGCTCCCAGAACATCCGCAACAGCTTGTTCCATGTTCACCGATAAATATCGGACTAAACCTTGAAAGGTTCTTGCGGGAAATCCGAACCATTATGAAACTCGCTCATGCTTTGATCCGCCTTGGTATTTCTCTTTGCCCTTGGAAGCTATTCTACCTTCTATCGACCTGATACCTATGCCAATGCCTCGCAGAATGATTAAGTTGCGTATAAAATGGCACAGTGCTCAATCTCTCCTTTGACGGGGTGACCCCCGCCATAGTAATCCTCGACTATGGACGAGATGTCGAAGGATATGCCACCTTCCAGATTTCACATATGTCCGGAGACAACTTCCGGGTTTGAAATGGCCTATAGCGAAACTTATGCGTTGCTGGCATCTGCCATGGTGCGTTCAGTCTTTTCTCTTGCTTACCACGAATTGCGATTATTGATATCCGAATCTCGGACACGTCTCGGCTGAATCGATACAACATCACGGAAAAGAAGACCTCACCAATAGGCTTGTTCAAGGTGGACTGCGCTACCAGAGGTTGGATCTGTCTAGTGCGGGAGAAATCCATATATCTCTAGTTGGATTCAAACCGACCGTCTCTAATACCCCTTTTGGCTGATCTTCTGGGCTCGTTCAACTGTTCTGACGAAGTGCTGACTCGGATTCGGCATGCGGGAGCTCGAACATTGCAACTCACCAAGATTCCAGCTAACAGCATTCCAGATTTCTCGGCTCTTACCAGCTGACGCCGGGCGTCTTTATCCCGAATGCAAAGATTCAGCAGCCCCCTCGAACCAAAGATGTTCAGGCAAACACGACCGGTCTAATTGGATACTCGTTCAATCTGCTGAGTGCAATGGCCAAGCTTTACGAGCAGACAGGAGATGAAGTGTTTCTGCATCGCTGGGCTCCGAAAGCAGTGCGCATGCTTGATTGGGCGCACTCTCAAACCCTACCAAATCACTTGCTCAACATCACCGATCCCGGCCTTGGTGGGGGATGGGACTACTCTGATCCTACCCCGTCCGGGATTGTCACCCAATTCAACATCTTATACGCCTACTCGCTGAAAAAATGGATCCCGTATCTGTCGCAGGCAAGTATTAATGCCACTGTGTATCAGAGGCGGTTGGAAAACCTACAAAAAGCAATCAATGATCATTTGTGGAGTGATGAACTCAAGGCCTACTACCACTCTGAAGCCTACCAAGACTTCTTCTCGCAGGAAGCTAATACCCTAGCCATCCTGAGCGACACTACACACCTTACTGGCAACCGCACTGTCACATTGTTGTCTACCATGGCTCAGCAGTTGTCTATCTCCAAAGCCCTTGCCTTCTTCAACGCCAGCATCGCCAGTGGTTTCGCCCAGCTGATCAGCCCCTAAACCTCCAGCTACCACCTTCAGGGAGCCTCCCACGCGAACAATGCCGTTAATGCCAAAAGACTTTTTCACAGCGTCTGGGGCCCGATGAGTGACCCAAAACATGCCAACTACACTGGCTGTATGTGGGGTCATGAGTCCTGATGGTACTCCCGGCCTCGGGTCCGTAACCTCGTTGTGCCATGCCTGGAGCGCAGGGCCCACCGCTGATCTGAGCCGTCATGTTCTCGGTATTCAGCCCGTCACTCCTGGTTTTAGGGAGTGGAAAGTCGCAACTCAGACTTTGGGTCTGGCCTGGGCACCGGGAGAATATTCTACCCCTCACGGCAACATCATGGTTGATTGGTCTTTTGACTGCAGCGGACATTCAATATTGCTCTTCGTGCCCCCGTTGGCACTAGAGATACTGATACTGTTGTTCTTCCTAGCCCTTTGAACGGAACACTTGAAGTGCAAGATGGAAAGACATTTCGATACAAAACAACATACCTGATTTCATGAGTAGATATAATTCGGAAATGGAAGGTGTGCTTGAAGATACTAGGAATCAGTGAAATTCACCGATTCATACACGTTTGCGGCTTCTTTTCGAATCCAACACATGGCCGTATCAAGGAGATGGGATTGCTGAAAATCCACCTGTTTCAAAATGCGAACTCCTGCATCACCTCGCCGAAACTACCAGACTATCAGAGCTCAACCAGAGTATTGGTATATCCTTTAGCATCCATTAAGATACCATTCCTCAGAGCCACAATGGAAATGAGATCATCCACTCGAGGCCCCTTGGAATTCTATTCGGAATCCGAGGTTAGACGGACATGGAACGGATATATTTGCTAATGCCAAGGAGCCTAATATTATTGGGGCTGGGATCTCGAAACTTCAAGTCAAGATATCTAAGACCTCTAATTGATCGTAAGTTCGTAAATTCGTACTAGCATGATCCACTTTATGGGGATTACCCGCTGGGTGAACCTTCCTTACCCGATTCAAGTAAAGCCGCCCCCTCAAAGGCCAAGGTGATTTGCTACTCTCCGAGTCTCTTTGGCCTTTTGTTTTGTGCTCAAGGAGGGCCTTATTGAGTCCGGGAATTGAGGTCTAATGATTGCTCTCAGTCATTCATTGTATAAAATAATGGCTTTCTATCCTCAGCGTGGTCCTTCCAGGCTGGTCGCAGAATGATTTTGCAAGTAGTATATCATGAGCATACGGAACCAAGAGTAGGCAGTGAGCATCCCGCCACGCTCGTGCAGGCACCTGCTATTATGTCAATGTAATTCCTATCGCTAGATGGCTCTGTATTATAGGGAGGTTTGCGAGCTACTGCTAGAGGATAGTGTATGTGCATTCGTAAGTTCTAAGCGCCAAAGTCTTCCAGAGAAAATTCATCATTCGGCACTACGGAACAGGCCATCCAGATAAGTTGATGACCACCTGGAAAGTTCCCTACGAGTCTATCGAATTCTCCCCAGAAAAAAATAGATTTTATCTCTCGGCAACCCTACGTGCCACTAAATGCCTGACATCCAGTCCGGTATTGACATGCCTGGTTAGCCGAACGCGGTTATGAGTTGTTCAGTGTTTCTGGCTTGGAAAGCCAACCTTTGGAATTTGCAACGCTCTCTCATACATGTAATTCATTGGTCCCTGATCATTTAGCTTGTTTCATTTGACGTGATATGGTGTCGGGTCTATGCCAACTAACAAGGTATCATGTATTTGTGGCCGAACTCCAAATATACTAAATGCATCGCCACCTCAGCGGCTAACCCTCTGCCCGGTTCACTACGGAGCAGCCGCGCCCAACGCATCATATGTTAGATGTAAAACATATTATTCATAACCCTCGAGGTTAGATATCTCAATTTAGAAAACATTAGAATATATCAGCGAGAATTGCAGCAATACTCATAGCGTTAATAAAAATGGAAGAAATAGACCACGGACATGATGGAAGATGAAACAAAGTAAGGGGGAACGTCTTCGCTCAGTGTTGCGAGAGAAGATTTAGTAGCTAATGGAGTGGGAATAGAAGATCAGATTTGCAAATGACTCATTTGAGAGGACACCTCACTCTTTGGATCATTCTCCTCAACGGAGTTGGGTGTCATGGCGCGTAACGGCGATGTAAGAGAAGCTTTGTTAAGACGGGGAGAGGGGCGTGCAATCTTCCTGTTTCTCAATTTTTCTGGGGGTGCAGTCCGGGGAAATTCTGAAACACGTTCTCGAGGCATCAGTCTACCGTTCTGGTCTTCCGGTGGCGGAGGGTGAATATTGTAGCGTTCAACAGAATGAATTTCTCCTTCCGCATTTTTTACAATTCCTTTCCTTTCAATGAGAGCACGGCAAAGCTCTTCGAGAAATGGATATGGAAGACTCTTCTGACAACTCGTGAGGTGCTCTTGGGTTGCATTCCCTGCCCAATTATCAACCAGAAGTAAACGCAACGGAGACCGAGGCAATGTATGGTTGTAGACGTAATCGATATCATCACAACTGAAAGTTCGGCCAGGGACTTTGGCAATCTCAGTTCTACTGAGGTGTATCACCTGATTCTGCAGTCGGGCAATCTCGAAGGTTCCAGCAAGGATCCAAAGTTGTAGCAAGAAGTGAATGCTAGTACGAGAAGGCAAGTCGATAGGAGTGTCACCATAATACATCCAAGCTAACAGCTCGGCAAAGACAACTGGATCCTCATCCGGAAAGCAGACAGGGTCGCTTGGGATGGGCTTCTTAGTACGATCGCCGTATATTGAGTCGAAGTATGGAGAGCAACTACACAACAACTCCACGTGAACATCAAATGGAGTCTCGTCGGCTCCCACATTTATATGTACCATTCCGGCACTCAGGGCACTAAGATCATCAATCAGTATGTAAATTTGAGAAGCTGTTGAGATCCAGCGTACAACATCCCAAGAGATCGGGACATCTCCTCAAGAGTCTTTCTAGATTGCTGTGGAGGTTTCTGGTGGCGCCTAAAGTAATACAGAGAAAACACCAATACGATGCTTGGGTATCATCACTCAAGATTATGGCGATTTAGACTTGTGCGCAGGAAAAGACACGTCCGGCGCATTAGAAAGCCGTAGTTCGTTCAGACGCGGCAAAATCTCGAGTGTGGAATGTCCAGATATCTTTCGAGCGCGAAGCGGGGATCCGGCCAATGGCTATTCATTAGTGAGTCGGATCATAGTTTTACCGTCAAACCCGCCTAAACAGTTAAACAACAGTACAAGATAAAGGGGCAGCGATCAGTATATGAATTTAAGTCAAACTTACCTTTGATCTTTTATGAGAACCCATCAAGTGTACCGCGGTCGTTATGCCATTTTATTTACTGGCAAATTCAATCCAGAGCAACTATGATCCCTTCTTATGGAAGCTTGCTATCTTACTGTTTTTATAATTATAAAATCTATATTTCTAAATAGCTGTAACTAGTTATGAATTTAGCAGATAAGTAAGCTTTAACAGAGATTGCTTATTGGATCGGAAGACTACATTTTATCAAGCGGGCTCTAGGTCCCTAGACCCCTGGTCTGCCGCGTTCTAGGTCCATTACGAGATTCTTCCCGGAGAAAAGCATTTCAGGGCTAAAGCAGTAAAATATCACAACATCAATAATCAAAAACATCTGTGCTGCCGAGATTACCTTGTACATGACACATTGGCATTACGATCTTCATTTAGATTCGAAATATATTATAACAGATGAAGTTGATAAACAAATTAGTTCGATAGTAAATATCTTTGAAGGTCAAAAAATAAATTGGTAACTGAAAAAGAAGCGAAGAAGATGTTATAGAGCAGGCTCTAAGAGAAGAAGAAACAAAAAGGAAGGGAAATGGGGGCTTCTGTTTCTTGAACCGAAGTCACCATTCTTTGCCCTAAAAAAAAAGATACACGTGGAGGGGATCTGGCCTCAAGTAAGTGCTCGCCGCCAGCTGAGACCACGAGGTCCCTGAACCTTTCTATGCACTGACGGTGAAGTCCAGGTACCCCTGGCCGGAAAAGCCTTCCAGGGTAACCATCTGGAAGACTGGGGAGCCAGGGTTGAGACCCAATTCCTTCCAGCGCTGGAAATGGGCGCTCACGTCGACGGTGCCGGTAGAGCGGTGGGAGCGACGCACCGACCAGTGCTGGTCGAAGTTGGTGACACCGTAGATCTCCGGAACATTTCTATAGGGGAGATTATAGACATCGTAGACGCCGCCATCACTATCAACCTGGCCGAGGATGTTCCCGTTGCCTGGGGTTCCACTTCCATGCGACTCCACAATATACCACTCGGTGACGGGGTTCGTGGTCCAGCCATAAATGGCCAAAGTCCAGTCCCCTTCGGCGGTGAAATAACCGTCCCAGGTCAAGGAGCTGAGCCGGAAAATTGTCAGCCTTCTTGGTCTCTGCCTGGTGAAGGGCTACTTACCGTGGGTTGCCGCCCTTGAAGCCCTTTCCACCGAGGAATTCCGTCTCAGTGCTCCAGCCAAGTTCGAACTGGCCGGGTGGGGTATTCGGTGTATCCAACATCGGCCCCGTTGTCATTGTATACTGAGTAGTAGAATCCGGCGCTGTCAACTCCGTCTTGGCTGGTATGCAGGATAGTGCTCCGCTTAGCAAGGTCCGAAACGCTGTCGTTCTCAGTCTGATTGCCGATCACCTCTCTAATCCATTGAAGACGTTCCGGTGAAAGAGCTCCACGCGGTGGTGGGGGGATTGCGGAACTTGCCGCAAGCATGCACGCAAAAGCTGACAGAATTGGCACGGCCAGGCGTGCTTGGCGAAGGAAAGACACCATGATGATGATAAGAAAGAATATATCCAAGTAGAAGGGTACAACTGTGACTTGAAAGATGAGGGTGTTGAGATAGGAACGGTTGTTTACCAGACACTCACCTTTATATGCTTCGTCTGTCGACGAAAAGGGGAAGGATGTGCAAAGACCCGATCTTTCAACCTGTATATTCCTCAGGCAGTTTATCCCTTTAGGCTACAATTTTAGCACTATGAAACAACCTAAGCGACATTAAGGGTTCGGAGGAATCCCGCTGTCTATCTACCTGGCTAATTTCTTTCACCTGCGCGCAACATAACTACATGTGATTAAAATTGATTTAGCCCCCAGGCCACCTATTTCGTAGGAAATGCCTCAAACGTCACATGGAAACTCACAAACTATTGATATACATGCTAGGAGTTTGTAATCTTGACTGCCTGAATATCACTTTAACCGTCGCTTCGAACAGCTTTTGGTGTTGAGATTAATTTAATCACCTGCTTAGTATATCTGGTACGTATATGGCCAATAGTATCGTACTCACTGCATTGGTATGGTGTCCGATGGCAAAGCCGTTGGTCCTGAGTGGGCTCGATGGTCCCACGATCGTGACCCTTGCGGGTACGCCCTTTGTTCTATATGATCATTTAAACCGGTTTCTTGCTTCTTGCTTCATCCTCATTCATTAATAGGACTTGTTTTATCTAAGTGCACCTTTAATCGATTGAGTAAGTCTGTGCGGTTCGTGGCCAGCTCCGCCCATGTAACCAGTAGCTAATACTGGCTCGAATGATGTACCGGTGATACTGTGGATTAAGATGAAGTTGAATCTCAAATTGCGACTTCGAATGGCCGAGTCTTCATAGATAGATTGTTATCATCACACACGTGTCAAAATACCTTCTAAGCCCTCACACCTGCCATCACTATTGCTTACTGCGGAATTATACTCCGTAACCTAATCGGTAAGCAGTGCGACCATTCATGGCTGCTCTGCTTACGGCTAACGTCTTTACCGAGACATAGCACCATCCCACGGGAATATGTCTCTTTTGGTCTAGTAAGTTGATAGCAGTCCGTGAGTTAAGGTAATGAGGTGGGTCAATTGGACCCACTTGGGTGAAAACCCTTGAAGCATTCCCAAAAACTCCTCAGAAATATCCGAACCTACAGGAATGCGGAAGTAGGAACAAAGGGGGCTAGAAACATTCTTCAGCCCATATCGAAGTGTGTGCTCCATTAATATGGATGGCAGCAAAAGAAAAAAAAAAGGGCTAGATTGTACGAAATGGCTTCCATGTGGAACACGACCTTGTGGCTCCCTACGTCGCAGAGAAAATATTCCGTGGTAGCCTGTACCTTTGGTCTAGATACCCTGGCCTCTATCCTGATTTTTTTTAAAATTAACCTCCAACAATTTATACCCCTTCTGAACACTGAACAAGAATTACGTTATATCTCAGCCCTTTCGCGAATAGATAAACTCATTCTAACTCCTTTCTGCAAGAGAAGCGCACAGAGAATAGAAAGGAAAGAAACAGACTATGAGATAGGTTCGACCAGGAAGAGAATAATTGTACCTATGTTCAAAGTATGAACTGCCAACTCACAGCACAAGGTGCTTAGGGTTGGAGACGGGAGACTTGTTCAAGCAACTACCGAAGCTTACCACGCACGATGTAGTGAGATACTTATCATACACACGACCTAGTACTTCTGCAGGAATCGGACCCGTTCGCTTGTGAACCATTGTTATCACAAATTAGAACCCACTTATTGGTTGGAGCAGACTTGGCAGGCATCCTGCAGAGTACATCCAGGGCTTGATTGTCTGAGCTCACCAGGTGAACGACTGACGATTCTGATTCTAGGCAATCGGTGTGTTTCAAGTCATAATGGCCCTACCCGGCCACCAAAATTAGAACTGCCTAAGAACCCCCGGTGGAACAGCTAACAAAAAGGCCAATCACATGAGAAGTACGTGATGCTTGGTAACAACGTTTCCGATGTGTCATCGGCGACTACACATTGCCCTGGATCTGAGTGGCCACTGACTCCACTTCCAACCGGGAGCTTTCGTCCCGCGGCTTTTTAGTTCCGCGGCTTCATTAGCCCTGCAGCTTACTATGCCACAGATAGCAATTCTGAGAATGACAGTAGCGCCATGGGTGGCTTTCACATTTATGGCTAAATTGTAGGTTGCAGCCCAGCTGAGAGACCAGTTCAGGATGGTCAACTCCACTTAGCAGCACAACATGACTTTGTCTGAGCGCCCCTTCGAGATATAGTGGAAGAACAGGTTCCAAGGCAGCGTAAGTTCAAGAGACTTGGTCCAAGAGTTTTCTGGGCGCTTTACGCCGACAGAAAGGCTGGATCATGTTGTCCCACTTGTAAGGGTTCAGGGCCTCGAACATGCGGAACGGATTCCGCACTTTTGGCTTGTACAGCCACGGGTGTTTGACGGGCGATAAGTACCGAGCCAAGTCCCATATCAGTGTCACCGAGGCGCGCACTGCACCATTAGCAACACTGGCGGTTTCGAGCAAATCAAATGTGGAATCAATCTGTACCGCTATGTACTGATCTTCTCCTCATCGCGAGGATCCGTCGATGTGATTGGACGGCTGGGCTCGTGGCCGTTTTCCTTCAATTTATGCCGCCAACTGCTCGCAAACATGGCGTCACATACACCAGGAGATACAGCTACTACAGGCCAACTGGGTGCCAAATGGCCAGGACGAAGTGTTAATGACGGATTCATCGAGAATGCCTACGCGAGTGTGAAGCTGTCCGACGGCAGGACTCGTGAACAGAAGACACTTGCCCTTACAGAGTACTACTAAGCACACTATGAGTTCAATCTTGTATTGGACTGTAGCATGCCAGGGATACTGCATGCCCAGCAGAGTATAACCGAAATTCAGCCAGGTATATGGACGTGTACTGGACACCGTCTAGGGAGATGGTGAGACAGATTGTTTCGGGCAAGCCCGCTACGGCGCCGTGCTAGGAGTTGAAGGACTATGGCAACAGGAGTTCAAGCTGTGGACATTCGAAGACAGAATTAAGCCGCGCCGTGCTTGGCACATCCATATATAACCCTCAATTATCCTCTTCGTCTGGTAGATGAACTGTACAAGATATCGTTCCTTACTTTTGACTTCTCTTTCTCGAGCTGGATTCAATCTGACCAGGTGTCAGGCTCTCGTCACTCTTTCAACTTCGATTCATTGAATTCTCATTCTCTCTCTTCATTTTCTAAATTACTCTCGATCATCGGCCAAAGACAATGAAGTATCTCCCTCTCGTCGTTGCAGCCACTGCCAGCCTGGCACCTACGGCTTCCGCCCATTATATCTTCAGCAAGCTCGTGCTGAACGGAGAGGCTTCTGCGGATTGGCAGTACATTCGTGAGACTACTCGCAGTGTAGTCTACGAGCCGACCAAGTTCACTAGCACTTTTGACAATCTGACACCCAATGATAACGACTTCCGCTGCAACCTGGGCTCGTTCAGCAATGCTGCAAAGACCGAGGTCGCTGAGGTCGCCGCGGGCGATACCATCGGGATGAAGCTCTTCTACGACACCAGTATTGCGCATCCTGGTCCGGGTCAAGTTTGTAAGAGTCACCCCCTCACCCCCTGTCATAGTAACTCATCTTCTAATCATCCTGCTTTCTCGAACCGCAGTTATGTCCAAGGCACCCACCGGCAATGTTCAGGAATACGAAGGCGACGGGGAATGGTTCAAAATCTGGGAAAAAACTCTTTGCGACGAGAATGCCGACTTGACCAAGGACGCCTGGTGCACCTGGGGCATGTCTCAATTCGAGTTCCAAATCCCTGCTGAGACCCCGGCGGGCGAGTACCTGGTGCGCGCCGAGCATGTGGGCTTGCACGGCGCTCAGGCCAACGAGGCTGAATTCTTCTACAGGTGAGACAACTGCTCCTAAATTTATGACATTCAAGGAGCAACAATACTGATACCAAGATTCTAGCTGTGCGCAAGTCAAGGTTACAGGCTCGGGAACCGGATCTCCGAGTCTGACGTACAAAATCCCTGGTCTCTACAACGACAACATGACCCTGTTCAATGGCCTCAATCTGTGGGTCGACTCAGCCGAGAAGATAGAGACGGATATCCTGGAGACGCCAATTGGTGATGATGTGTGGAGTGGACATGGCTCGGGAAGCTCATCTGCTGCCTCCCCTTCGGTCAGTAGTGCATCCGTCGCAAGCCCGGGTACAACTACCGCTGTTGCGCACGCCTATGTTCAGACCCCTGCCAGCAGCAGCACTTCTTCGACGGCCGCTAGCTCGGGGAATCTTGTTTCGCACTGGGGCCAATGCGGAGGCCTCAACTATGCTGGCCCAACCGAGTGTGAGTCGCCTTGCACCTGTGTGGAGCAGAACCCTTGGTACCATCAATGTGTGACTTCGTCTTAAGAGGTCCGCTCACTCATTCGTGGACCTGCTGGGAGATGAGTGTGAGTGGAGAGGAGATATTTCTGGGCTTCAAGGGCGTAGCATTTTGTCTTTCTATGTCAAGAGCTGCCGCCCCGAGGGCCCGATAATACCTCCGATGTCAAGCAGCTCACTTATCTGTCTGAAGCCTACAACGAGGTACCACAGCGAAGCTCGTTCCTGTACAATTCTTGATATTTGTCAATCTTTTCTTGGGTTCTTCATTGTATGAAGGTCGTCAGAAACGCTGTGTTGATTTACTCGAATGCTTCCTGATCTTCAATTTCTTGTCGAAGACCTAGGTCGCAGCCGATGTCTTGTTTTCATCGAGACAGTTGTGTTACAGCATTCCAAGAATCTGTACCAGTCATCTTCTTTCGTGCCTGCTCAATGGTTGTGATTATATCTATCTTATTTATATTTCTCTTCCCTCGTAGATAACATAGAAAAAGAACTCTTTCAGCTCTAGAAATTGTTTCATGTCTCTAATACGCTAGACTTTGCAAGCCAAGTCAATTTGGAACACTCCGATAAATCGAAATCTAGACTCCTTTTAGTCACACTTTTCAGGTCTTCACTCGGTGTCAATATTCACCGCATATTTACTCTTCTTGCGGATCATTGGCCCATATAAATAAAGCAGATAAGGTACCAATGCCATAACTGCACTGATAGACCCCAGAATAGTCAGGGTATACTGCACGCCGAGCGCCTCGTAAATGGGGCCACCCGCAACAGTTACACCTCCCGCAACCACATATCGCGTGAACACGAGAAATCCTAATGCAGAGGCCGAATATGTATCGTAGGAATCAATGAGATACATGTATGCAACAATGAAGATGGTGGTTATACCATAGCCGAAAAAGACTGACGCGACGAGAGGAGACCAGATTGAGATTTTTGGCTGTAGAAAGAGAGAATCTTAGCGCCTGCAAAACCTGTGAGGGTTTCCGTATAGACTTACATTGCTTGTCCAACCCATCCAGAACAGACTGATCGGCACTGCCACTGCACCACCAAGCATAGTATACCAGAGTCTCATCTCAGGAGCAATAGTGAACTTATCTCGAGCATACGCCTTCGAAGTCCAGCTGTAAACTACCGGCACCACGCCGCTAACCAGCAAAGTCCCAACAAGCATCCCAGCCCAGCAAAGGTTGGTCAGTCCTTCGGAGAGGCCATATGTGTCGCCAAAGATGTAGGCATACCCCTCGAGAAAAGTGAAGAGGACGATATAAATAATGGTCAGATATAGCGACATCAAGATGATGATTAGCTCCGAATAGAACATCGCAAATGGCCGATACACGGAGATCCTCAAGCGCTGGCCCAGGCCCTTCTGATTGATCTCCATGGGAGCCCTGTATCTCTCATCACCGGTCTCTTTTCGAAGGATGGAAGCCTTCCAGTAGAGAACTAGGTTGCCATATGTCTCGGGTTGAAATAGCAGGACCAGAGTCAGAACTACCCCGCCCATGATAAGCATTATCCACTCAAGCCAGCGCCAGCCTAGCGTGACTGGAATGTAGCTTCCCATTATTTGGCCGATCATGGGCCCGATAAATGCAGGTATAGCGTAAACTGGAAAAGCATAGGTCTTTTCTAGAGGGTTCCATAAGTCGGCAACCGTACCACCGGCGCAGGTTAGCGGAGTGGAAGCAAAGAGGCCGGCAAAGAAACGAAAGATAAGGTGACTGTGGAGGTTTGGGGCTAGTCCTGATGCCATGACGAAGACTAAGAAGAGGAGCATTGTTGTTGAATATATGGCATTACGCCCGAAGGTTTCTGAGAAAGGGCCCGAGAGAAGGGAACCAAATGCAAATCCGATAAGGAACAGACCTATTCAGAGACATGAGGAGTTCAGCTCTTTGCTATGATAGATCCAGAGAGAAGACGCCATACCTGTCGCTAGAGACCCAACAACTTCCGATACGTGGAAGTATTGGCTATACTCCTTGACTCCACAAGCATCGATCGCCGATGCAGCAGTTACGGCCACTGCAATCAATGAGACCAAGAAGGTCATAAAGAGCTTCCGCGATGTGCTCTGATTTGCGGGGTTCAAAGGATCATCTTGTCCGTCCCAGTCTACAAGAATCGCAGCGTCAGGGGCCATCGATTCGGTAGGTATTTTCTCCTGGGTACTGCAATAGCTGCTCAGTTTGCAGCTATATAGTCTTCTGTTAAACACTTGCAAGCCTGATTATATTCTCTCCTAGACTTACTTGGGGCCATGATGAGCGCCGATGGGGTAGCTCGGACAGCTGCAATTATCTTTCAGCTCTGCCAAGTGCTGTTGTACGGATTTCCGAATCCGTTGGTACTGAAGATATGCCTCCATTGCCGGTAGCTCCTGCGTGACAGAAGGGATAGAAGAATACGGGCTAGTAAGATGGTGAAGGATTTCCAAAGAAGATAACGACTCCAACAAAACTTTTATAGTCATAACACCTCCGATCCGCTCTATCTCCGATCAATCGGACTTGAGTGGATCAACTTATGGAAACCATCACAACAAAACGGTCGAAAGTGTTCATAAGCATCCGGTTCAGCGACACACGTAAACCTGCTCCGTACGCCAACGCTGGGAATTTGCTCACTCTTCGGCTTTCTTCGCCAGAAAGCCATACATATAGTGAGCTATATGGCATCGTTAGTATTCTCCGGTATTGGTAATTTTACACAATCATGTGACCTGGACGAAATGGGCAATATGAAGCCATGAACTGGTCAATATGCGCTCCATTAAGCCTTACGGATATACCCAAACTTACACAATCCTTTAACATGGGCGGAATGGAAGAGTTGATCTGATCTGCTCGGTTCTATGGGGAAGGTGGCCGCATATAAGTTCATCTCTTCCGTGAAATATCGGGAACTTCTTTCTCCGATCTTCTCCGCCATCAAAATCCGATCTTCTTTACGGCAATGATTGATGATTCAATGAATGCCATCTCGGACCAAGAATTTCCGTCTCGGACTTTTATCCAAAAAATTAACTATGCCTCTTGTTTGTCCTGGTTTCTTACGGAGAAAATGTTAGGCAATAACTTGGCCCACAACGATGCCATCCAGCAAGTCCCCGGATTTCTTCGGCGAAAGCGCAAAGCTGTCAATTGCGAGGAATGCCGACGCTCTAAGTTGCGATGCGATCGCCAACACCCTTGTGGTGCGTGCAAGCGTCGCAAGCGCGAGTCTAGTTGCTCCTACGAATCCCTGTCTGGCCCATCTGTATCAAGAAAAACTCACAGGCAGCCTGTAACTACTTCGGCGTCATCTGCCTTGAATGGTGGGGCAGGATCTCCGTCTACGCCTAGACGAAAAGGTGTCTTCTCTTCAGCCCTACGACCCGAACAGCCTACATCAGAATTAGACAAATCACCTCCGGGTGTACACTGGGAAACTGTGCTTGAAAGGCCTGTTCCAGAGGAGGATGTTAATGACACGCTATCACCCCTCTCAATCGGCCCTCGCATCTCTCTCCACGAAATGATTGACTCGCTTCCGCCGAAGTCTTGTTGCGACTATCTGGTCTCACACTTCTTTAAACATATATCCGCCTTGTTTCCCATTCTGCATGGCCCAACTTTTCAGAAACAGTATACAGCGTTCATGCAACGGCCTCATGACGTCGACTTACCTTGGCTGGCTTTGCTTTTCGCGTTATGTTCTTTGTCTCTGAACACTCTAGATGAAAGTGACCCCAGGCTAGCGTGCGTCTGGTCTCAACTACCTTCGAGTGTTACCCAAGGTGCAAGCACGGTTCCTGTCACGGTTTCTGTGTCTCGCCGCCTGCTCCGGACTGCAATAACCTGTCTCCTGCAGGGTGACTTCTTGATCCGGCACACCTTCAGCACGTTCGAAGCTCTATTAATGGTAATATACAGCCTTTCTCACAATGAGTCCGTCGATCAAGGCTGGGCCCTGCTAGGAATGGCGCTAAATATTGGCATTGCCTTGCGTTGCAATGTGGAGCAGAAGAACATGGGCCCAATTGAGACCGAAAGACGGCGACGTTGTTGGGCTGGCCTCTTGACATTGCACACGTATCAGGGAATGCTATTCCGGGACTTCGATATGTCATACCTTCTCAGCATTGAAGCTCCTCTACCTGCTGATGTTAACGATGTCGATATCACCAGCGAAGGCATTGTGCAGCAGTCTTGTAGCGAGCCCACACAAATGTCTGTCATGATGGCTAAGCTTCGGCTGTTCCGGCTTTCCACCCAGATCTGTCGCCATACCTCGGGCCCTTCACGTCTCGACCAACAGGCCCTGCGTAATTTCGATGCTGCGATAGCGGACGAGCAAAAACAGTGGGACGCGGCCTATATGGTTGATGGTTCTCCAAACATTCTGGACTCTAATCGCTACGCATATTGGTGCGTCTTGCAAACGTACGCGCATCATCTCTACCTCCTGCTACACCGACCGTTTCACCATTCCAAGGTGCCTTATTTTCTTCCAATGTCCAGAGAAAGATGTATAAGTTCCAGCACAGCTTTGATTTCCCTTCACAGACAACTTTACGAAGCTCCTATCCTCCGAGATTATTTCTGGCTGCTCAGTGGGGTGACAAGTCTGAAAGCATTACATGCGGCCGTGGCCCTGAATTCGTGTCTCCAAGATGATACCGAACATAACTTGGACTCTTTTCGAGGGGAGATCGAAAGTCTGATTGCCCGCATGGCAGATCTCTCAAGCCGAAGTCATATCTGTCTCCGAGCGTATCGAATACTCCGCCATTTACAGTAAGCTACCCAGATAAATTCTCGAACTAGCCAACTAAACCAGTGATCTATAGAGCCCAAGCAGGGACGGGCGATGCCCCGACAGGGAGCTCGGAGACCCCATTCGAAAATTTATTCGAAGATTTGACGGATATCCGGGACTGGATGGATGCAGATCTGGTCGATTGGGTATGTTACCTCCCTCTAGATACTGAGCCTTTTGCTAATGATCAGAATCTGGACGGACAATTCAACGTCTTTGCGCCATAATTGATTGTGGGTATGACGATATTGTGGGACTGGGCTATTCCGCATCGGGCCAGTTCCGAGACAAAGAGTACTCGTTGCCTGCCCAAGAAGAAATATCCAGCAGCGACTCGAGTACGTTTGAGCACCATATACCCAATATTCCAGAATAATTTGTGGTCTATCAAATTAGACGTTAAAAATAAAGGTCAGTATTTTATCTGGCAAACCGTGCATGTAGCTTCCCACTTCCAGGAAGATGTCAATAGTAGCGCTTTCCGCTGCATACACCAGACCGTGAGAGGTACCTTCTTTGTCTTCAAGAATCCCTTCAGGCAGTTCCATAGCAGAAACCCACTGTATGTGTACTGAGACTTTTGCCTTCCATGTTATGAACACGAGAAACGCGGAGATGGCAGATCATATCTGCTCTCGTGCCCTGGGCGGCCCTTTGCACCACTCTTTTTATGCAAGAATAAAGTTCGTTGGACTGAAGTAACGGACTTTTCAGAATCAGATTCACTCTTAAAAAACCCCAAAGTGGCTCAGACTACTCGTATAGTAAATAATCTGCTACTGTATCGATCTTGGTTCGTATTACTGTCGGCGCAGGATCTGAAGAACCAGATCACCGGTTGCCCGATCACATACATCGCCATATTACGTGTTCATTTGACATGATGGAAAACCAAGGCGCGGTGCTCTTTAAGATTTGCTTTTTTCGTGTAGCTCTCTTGTTTCGTGATGCTCGTGCGTGCTTGCGTCTATTGGCCATCGTATGAGGTCTTCTGGTTCTCCAAAGCGGCATAACCAAGCGATTAGAGTATCCGTGGCTTCGTAGCAGGATGCAGCAGCTCATTAAGCGTACCTTGGCGCATACGCATGCAACGATTTGAGTAGAGAAGTGGGATGTTTGTGTGTGGTCGAAAATGCATCCCACGGTTAGCTTGATGGCGTGCTCGGGACTAAAAATTCGCCATGGCAGTGGAGGGACTCGGCCACTTCCCGGCCACGTCGCCCCTCCCAGGATGAACCTGGTCAATGGCGCCGAAGACCATGATATTGGCGTCATGTAGCATAATACAGTTCTATATGAAATTGTATTTGATGGTGATATCAGAATCCTCGTTCAATAGAGGTAGCTCCACATGTAGACACACGGTTGAGCTTAACTCTTCCCTGACGCGGCCCCTCAACTACCATCATATCATGCTTAAAACAAGTTGTTTCAGCCTTATGGAGCAAGTTACTCCACTTAATCCAGTCATGTCCTATGGTAAAGGCCTAGAGTAGATCTTTACCAGGCAGCAGAAAAGAAAGTGGACGTAACTGCCATACCAGACTTATGGTATGATTGGATTGGCACGCACTTCCCTTAGTTCTGACCGTGGAGAACAATAGCATGATGGATGTCTCCGCTTTGGTGGACCCTGGCCTAGCCCTATCCCGTCCTTTTACGCAGCAAAAAAACACACGGATTGGGCCAGCTTGCAGAAAGCTTGGGTAATTGTAGCGTGCCCATTTTATTTTCTCTCTTCTGTTCGTAATAGTATGAGATCACGGCAGTAAAACTTGGTTCACGGACTCGGCGTCCAGAGCATGTCCATAGTCGCGCTTACTGCGCTACAACAGCAGTCCCTTAGAAACACTCCAGGACAAAAACTTCCTGGCGAACACGAAAGTGCTCACCCACCGTCTTACGAGCGATCGTCATTCAGCTCTCCTTGACCAAGGAGAAGGCAAACACTTAGTCTCGTGTTTCTTAATTCCATCTGTGGTTCGGTCATATCGAAAAAGGCCAATGCGCGCTCGGCATGGGCGTGGAGGTGCATCTGGCCGGCACATGGCAAGCCCCCTGCTGCATTGCCATTTCGGAGCTAAAATCACGACATCGATCCCCTGTCCTCTGATAAAATATCTTACACTTCTCACGCGATAAGCTTAATATTTATTATTCCCCTCCAGATCTCATTTTCTGTTGATATATGCCACAGGCTTGAAATCTCAGTCTGCTGACACAGAAAATGACCACGAAGGTTGGCCATATTCTGGCGAAGGTGCTCGGGATCGATCTGGAATCGAACACCGACCCGTACCGTCGTGATGGCTCAGATAATGCTGGGTATTATGTCGAGACAGAGCCAACATCCGGTGAATGGCTGCGCGAGCTCGTCCCATCCCGTCGACAGATTGGTCGCTACTTCTACGACTTGTTCCCTTTTCTTCACTGGATCATGAGCTATAACTTGCAGTGGTTCATCGGTGATCTGATTGCAGGTGAGATATCTTACGTCAGTCTGTTGAAGCGAGAGAGGCTGACATCTTCAGGTGTTACTGTCGGGGCTGTGGTCATCCCACAAGGCATGGCATACGCCATCCTAGCCAAGTTGCCTGCCGAATATGGGCTGTATTCATCATTCATGGGCGTGTTAATATACTGGTTCTTTGCCACATCAAAGGATATCACCATCGGAGTAGGTACTCCATCTTTTTGTCGCGACCAAAAGCTAACCCGTTCAGCCGGTGGCCGTCATGTCCACCTTAGTTGGTACCATCATCATCGAAGTCCAAAAGGACTACCCTGACATCTCAGCCCCAACGATCGCCGGAGCTCTTGCCATCATCTGCGGTGCGATCACGACCTTCATTGGCCTGTTCCGTCTCGGATTCATCGTCGACTTCATTCCTCTTCCTGCGATTACCGCCTTCATGACCGGATCTGCCATCAATGTGTGCGCGGGACAAGTCAAGACGGTTTTGGGAGAAACGGCCGATTTTTCTACCCGTGGATCGACATACATGGTCATTATCAATACCCTGAAATATCTGCCCACCTCGCAGATGGATGCTGCCATGGGCTTGACAGCACTGGCCATGCTGTATGCCATCCGCGCGGCAT
This sequence comes from Aspergillus welwitschiae, assembly GCF_003344945.1. Lineage (NCBI taxonomy): Eukaryota > Fungi > Ascomycota > Eurotiomycetes > Eurotiales > Aspergillaceae > Aspergillus > Aspergillus welwitschiae. The sequence goes on from NW_020798698.1 coordinate 1,095,057, forward strand.
GCAATTATGGAACTAGGAAATACCCTCGGAAGGCGAAGCTCTTCTTTTTCTTGAATACCCTTCGCACGGTCTTTGTGATTCTGTTCTATACGATGATTAGCGCTGCAGTCAATCTCCATCGTCGCAACAATCCGGCCTTCAAGATGCTGGGTAAAGTCCCTTATGGGTTTCAGCATGCGGGCGTTCCCAAGATCAACGCTGATATCATCAAGACCTTTGCCCATGAGCTGCCGGCAGCAGTAATTGTCTTGGTGATCGAGCATATTGCTATTTCGAAATCCTTCGGTCGCGTCAATAACTATACCATCAATCCTTCCCAGGAGTTCATCGCTATTGGCATCTCTAACCTCCTCGGACCCTTCCTAGGTGGCTACCCAGCCACTGGTTCGTTCTCTCGCACTGCTATCAAAGCCAAATCCGGTGTACGGACGCCGCTGGCCGGCGTCATCACCGCCATCGTCGTTCTGCTTGCCATTTACGCCCTTCCCGCCCTGTTCTTCTTCATTCCCAGTTCATCACTTTCTGCTGTTATCATCCACGCTGTCGGTGACTTGATCACGCCACCTAAAGTGATCTACCAATTCTGGCGCGTGTCCCCTCTCGACGCCATCATTAGTCTAATCGGCATCATCGTCATTATCTTCACGAGCATCGAAGACGGCATCTACTGCACAATCTGTATCTCGGTCGCAGTCCTGCTATTCCGCGTTGCCAAAGCCCGCGGTCAGTTCCTTGGCCATGTCCAGATCCACTCCGTCATCGGCGATCACCTTGTCGAAGAGACCGGATCAGCCAAGGAATTCAACACCGCCTCTCAGCTTTCCAGCTCCGATTACAAGCGCATATCTAGTCGAACCGTCTTCCTCCCCCTTAAACATACCGATGGTTCCAACCCGACCATCCCGATCACCCAGCCCGCCCCAGGCGTCTTCATCTACCGCGTATCTGAAGGCTTCAACTACCCCAACGCTAACCACTACACCGACAACCTGGTCGAACACATCTTCGAATCCACCCGACGTACCAACCCCTCCTTATATGCCACCCCCGGCGACCGACCATGGAACGACCCCGCCCCTCGCAAAAGCAAGGCCGAACACACGGATAACTCCACAGAACTACCGTTGCTACGGGCAGTCATCCTTGATTTCTCTGCTGTCAACAACGTCGACGTGACCTCGGTCCAGAACCTGATCGATGTCCGGAGCCAGCTGGACCGGTACGCCGCTCCGGACCGAGTCCAGTGGCATTCTGCTCATATCAACAACCGATGGACCAAGCGGGCTCTCGCTGCCGCGGGATTCGGTCGGCCGTCGGATGTGCCTGAGCTCAAGCCGATCTTCAACATCACGGAGGGAGACTACTCTGGTGATAGCTCGGACCAGCGTGCCAGTGATGTCGAGTCGCAAGTCGGCGATCAATTAAAGCAGAACAAGACCCGGGATGATAAGAGCGCTGAGGTTCTGAGTGTACGGGAGATGGACGAGGCAGCCAAGGGGTCGGAGAGGACAGCCGTGCAACGACGTGGAGAGAGCAAGCCGGCGGTGGTTTCCGGTGTGAACCTGCCGTTGTTCCATATCGACTTGAAGAGTGCCCTGGAGTGTGTGACGGCGTCGGTGTCTGATAACCCGGGCAAGGCGCATACTAGCTGATATGATTAATCTGTTGGAATTCCATACATAATTTACGTTAGACAATATTTTAGCTTCATACATACTTTCCCCATATGTATAGAACTTATCCCGGTGTTCTAGAGTAACTGTAGGGCTAACCGAAATCTCCACATCGTCTCATGACGATCCCAACCCATCGGCGACTCTCTCGGCGAAACCCCGCATCTTAAATCAGACTGTCCGCGGGGTAAATAGTCAACAATATCTGCCGCCATTCGTTTGATATCCCTTCTCTTGACCTAACCTTCCATATCACACAGATCAAACAAATTAATAGACTACGAACCATGGGCTCCATCTCCCTCACCGATATGTCCAACCCCTCGTGCCTCCTCTACGGCGCCCACGACGCTCGCTACGAAGACCGACCCATCCCCACCATCACTTCCCCAACAGATGTGATAATCCGCATTGCCTACACCGGCGTCTGCGGCAGCGACGTACCCCTCCCTCTCTCCCCTATATCTCCCAATTCTACCAACCCACTCAACCCCCTAACCAAAGAAAACAGGTCCACTTCTACTACCACGGCGGCATCCACCGCCCCATCACCCCCTCTAACCCGATAACAATGGGCCACGAATCCACCGGCATCATCCACGCCATCGGCCCGGCCGTAACCACCCTCTCCCCAGGTGACCCCGTAGCCCTCGAACCCGGTTACGCATGCCACCGCTGTAATCTTTGCAAATCCGGACGGTATAATCTGTGCCGGGAGATGAAGTTCGCCGCGGTCCCTGGCATATGTCACGGCACCCTCACGCGGTTCTTCAAGTTACCTGCTGATTACTGCTACCGGATTCCGGAGGGGACATTAAGATTGGATGAGGCGACGCTGTTGGAGCCGTTGGGGGTGGCGGTGCGGTCTGCGAGGGAGGTGGGGGTAAAGCCTGGGATGAGGGTGGTGGTTTTTGGGGCGGGGACTGTCGGGGTGTTGTGTATGGCCGTGGCGAGGGAGTTTGGGGCTAGCAGGGTGGTTGGGGTGGATTTGAGTGAGAGGAAATTGGACTTTGCGGAAAGTGTGGTTGGGAAGAGGGTTTGGGGGGGTGGGTTTGTTCCGTCAGGGGAAGGGGAGGATGGAAGTAGGTTGGTGGAGGGATTTTGTGGGAGTGATGATGATGAGGCAGGGTTCGATGTTGTTATTGAGGCTACGGGGGCAGAGGCTTGTATTAACTTGGGCATAGAGGTGGTGAAGGTTGGAGGGACGTTTATGCAGACGGGGCTGGGGAGGAAGAATGTGAATTTTCCCATTGGAACGGTGGTTGCGAAGGAGGTTGTCGTTAAGGGGTGTTTTCGGTATGGGCCGGGGGATTACAAGCTCGGGATGCAGATGGCTGTGGAGGGGAGGATTCCGCTGAGGAGGTTCATTACTAAGGTGGTAGGGTTTGAGGAGGCCGTGGAGGCGTGGGAGACTACGGCTAGGGGGGAAGGGATTAAGACGTTGATCAGAGGGGTGGATACGCCGGTGGAGGTGTAGCTGTTCATTGGATAGTGCCCGTGATGTGTAGATCGAATTGGATAACTAGCTATATCTCCATCCTTCACATGCATCCGCACTATACCCTCTGTGTCTGAGTAGTCATCCTCTTCACCTCGTCCTCCAAGATCTCCGGCAGCGTCGCCTCAATACTCGGCTGTGTCGGCGTCCATCCCAGCACCTTGGCTCCTCTCCTGGCGCGTCCCCTCGAATTCAACCCCCAACTCAACGCCTCATACCCACCATACCTCTTCGCGTCCTCCAAACTAATCTTCTCCTTCTCGACATTAGAAAGCAAGCCTAGCTCCGTCGCCGTCAATGCCGTCGCCACAGCCAACTCACCCCAAACATGCTCCCCGTTCTCAGTAAGATAATACGCCCTCTCCCCCCACAGCTCAGGATCATCCCGTCCATGCACAGCCGCCTCCACAAGCAGGACATACAACTCACTCAAATCATAGATATGGATATTATTCCATATAGACTTGCCATCTCCGATGAGTGGCGCCTTCTTGAGCTGCAGTGTCACCTTGGCCAGCTCGTAGACTTGTCGTCCGCGCACGGATACGGGGCCTCGACCTCGTCCTATAGAACCACGCCTTAGCAGCATCCCGCTTAGAAGAAAGGTCTAAACATACCATAAATAGTAGGCGGGCACACCAATGCCGTCTTCACCACATCCCCCTTCGCCTTCGCCGTCTCCAACACCACCCGATCCACATTGCGATGGAACGCATGCTCCGGCAGGTTCAACAACTCGTCCACTCCATCCCAGTCATCATAGACCTTGTCGCTACCCTCCCCGAACACATTCCGATCCGTGTCATGGAATGTCAAGATACCCGTGCCGCCAGTGTGAAGCCAGTATCCAGGCTTTTCTTTGCTGTGGCCTTTTTCTAGGCCCTTGGCGATGGCGTTCGCGGCGCCTTCATGGTCGGAGGCGTCGGCGGTGTCTGTCTTATTAGTATATGAAATATATATGACAAATAGGTAGGGCTTGGCATACGCAAAACGATATCAGCTTCAGCACTCTCCTTCTCCAAAAGGGCAGAGTCATCTAGATCGCCGATGACAACCCGGATAGAAGGGTACTGGACTTGGACCTTTTCGGCTTTCTCTGGAGAGCGCACCAGCACGGTGTATTTATATTCGGAATGCTTGGCAAATATGGCGTAGAGGGCGTCGCCGCCGATGTAGCCGGTTGCGCCGGTGCTGAAAGTCAATTGTTAGTGGGGTATATCTGGGGTGAGACTGGATGGAGTGGTACATGAAGATCTTCGGGAGAGTAGTCATTTTGCTTCTGTAGAAGTTCTTGAAGGGCTAGATTATGGATTGTGTCTATTTGTTCATGGGTAATAGCTCCGTTATATCACTTCTGAGAGTTATTGAGATTAATAATGGCTTTTGGCGATGAAGTCAGTCCGTAAGCCAATGACGTCGGATTCACCAGTTGGTGATTGATAAGTGCTTTCCGCCTGCCGTATTCGGTATGCTCGGCCGACGGCGACTTCCGCCGACTGCAAGTTCGGGGTTACCACTTTCTCGACTCAGCTTAAACTCCGCATGCAGGGTTCGACGGTTACCCTGTTACCCCTCTTGCAATTGCCGGATGGCGGAGAATCGGGTGTATCGTGTGTTGCTGATGCTCAAATGATGGAGTTGAGTTTGACATATTTCTGATGCAGAGGGGTGTAGTCCTGCTAGGCAGCAGAATATTTTGGTCGCCATACAGGGATATATTCAGATTGGAGATGAAGCCTTGATGAGACCATGGCTTTCCTGGAAAGTTGTCTCTACCATGGACAGAATGCTCGTCGAACAACGAGCAAATGGAGCGGGTAGAATTTTGAGATTGATATGCTTTGATCATCAGCTATGCTGCCACTGTCTTGAATATCACAAAGGCACCGTGAACTGCGGGTCAAAGATAAGCTCCCTGGACCATGGAAATCATCCCAATAAGGTATGTTCCATATCCACCCATATCGCTCATCAAAGGACATCAAAAACTTCTTCACCGGTGGGGTCTCGCCCGCAATGGCATGATCTCGACCCGAGCGTTGCTACGGCACTCCTCACGCCTGAAGAAGCTTGGGCGGGTTGAGAATTTGAATTACCAATGGCATACATCTCATATGCCGCTCCTCCCCGTTCTACCGTTCTTATTTGACAGTCGGAAAGCTTCCAAGGACAGGACGCGCTATCCCCTCCATCCAGGTGGGTCTAGCCTTTCCCCGAGGTCTGGCGGGTGAAATTTCTTCCCCACGTGCGACTCGCTTTATGAGGATGGCTGCGCACAATCTCACTGATTAAGAAAGGGCCATAAGGCTGTAGGAATAGTGCTAAGCCAAGGCTTTACTACCTTGGTACAGTTATATCCACTTCAAGAGGTGATCAGTATGGACAATATCAACTTCATCAGGGCGTGACTCACGATGCACGACCACCCGCATATCTCCGCGGCAAGCTTTTACGTACCAATCGAAGATAAGAAATGTGATCCAGTCTGCTTGATGGCTTGGCTATCGGGTCATGCCCGCAGTGCCTTTGCGTCTACATAAAGCGGGGTTCTCCGCTGTTGGCTTTTCACTTCCCCCTCTCTTTCCACTGTTCGCTTGCTCTGAATAATCCGCCTGGACAAAATGGGTGCAGACCGTATTGCAGCGGCCAATGATGGCATGACTCGTGAGAGAAACATCGAGGCTCAGAGTGCCTTCGCTTCTACTTTGGTGGTGGATGTCGAGAAGGCGCCTCAATCTAAGGAAGTGCCCACTGACAGACCGCATACCAATGTCTATGGCTCCACTATTGACACTCCCACTTCTGTGGCTGGAACCGATGCCGTCTATGCGGCTAAGGCGGCGCTCCTGAACCAGGCGCTGATGGATATGGGTATGGGGTTGTATCAGTGGTTGCTCTTTATTATTACCAGTGTGGGATGGTTTCTCGATAGTGTATGCCTCCATATGAACAGTGCAAAAGTGAAGAAACATTTGCTGATCAGTACAGTTCTGGTTGATGTCCTTCACGGTCATCGCCCCCTCCAGTGCCAATGAAGCCCAATTCTTCTTCAACGACAACAAAGAGGCCTACCTCTTCATCAGTCTGTACGTCGGTCTGACCGCGGGCTCCACCGCCTGGCCCTGGATGTCCGACATGCTGGGCCGGAAGTGGATCTTCACGAGCACCCTGGTCCTTATGGGCATGGGTGGCCTCGTCGGTGCTGGAATGCCCTCTTTCACCGGCCTTTGTGTCGTTGGCTTCGTTGTCGGCTTTGCAGTGGCTGGCAACCAGGTCGTGGATGCGATGATTCTGCTCGAATCTGTTCCCGCATCTCACCAGTTCCTGGTCTCCATGCAGGGTGCCATGTGGGGACTGGGACAGCTGGTAGCAGCAGCTGTCGGATGGTAAGTCTACCTACCGCCAAACACCATACCACGCAATCTAACAACCACAGGGCATTTATCGCCGAATACACTTGCGGCACCGGTCCCGACGAGATCAGCACCGGTGCAGCCCTCTCCCACCAGTCCCGCGCCGACCACTCCAGCAGCAGCAGCAGTAGCTCCCAATGCCATTACGTCTCCAACAAGGGCTGGCGCTACGTCTGGTGGACCTTCGGCTGTATGACACTCTTTCTGTACTTGTGCCGGTTTGCCTTCCCGCTGCGCGAAACCCCCAAGTATCTGCTCTCCAAGCGCCGCGACGCCGAAGCCACCCAGCTCGTCAAGGACATCACCGCCTACAGCAACCGTAAGACCTGGCTGGAGGAGTCCTCCTTTGCGCGCATTGACTCGACTGTTGATGCCAGCGCCCCCGAGTCCCGTCGCCAGTCGCGCACCAAGTCCCTCCTGTCCTCTGCCGGAGCCATCGGCCTCCCCGTTCTCTGTCTCCTCTGGGCCGTCGCCGGGTTGACTTTCACTCTGCACAAAACCTACATCAGCAAGTACCTCGCCACTAAGGGTGTCGAGGCGGTGTCAGCTACCTCCGTGACTACTGGATACCTCTACAGCCGGTACCTGTACGTTGCGCTGTGCGCTATCCCCGGCCCGATCGTGGTGGGTCTTCTCATTGAGGCGAAGGGACTGGGTCGCAAGCGCACGGGATCTATTGTCGCTGTGCTGACCGGTTTGTTCATGTTTCTCGCGACGGTGTCGCGGTCGAGGAATGCGCTGCTCGCGTTCGAATGTATCCTGTCGTTCTTGCAGACGGCGACGATGGCGGTGCTAGTTACGTACTCCGTCGAGGTGTTTGCGGCACCCTTCCGGGGTTTCGGGCTGGGAGTTGTCGGATTCTGCTGGGGATTGTTTGGGTTGATTGCTAGTATTATCACGACGTTCGAGAGCACTGTTGCCGATGGTGCGGCGGTGTGGTTCTGTGGTGCTATTTGGGTGATCATGGGTGGTGCTTGGATGGTTGTGCCTGAGACGAAGGGTCGGGCTGCTGCTTAGATGGCTGTGATGTGAGGCGATGATATGAGGTGATGATGCGATGCCATGTGATGTTGAATGAGTGATGATTCACGTGAGTTGATGTCATGGCAAGCATACGATGTTTGTATCTACAAAGCCCTTCTGTGCACCCTCTGGTAAACAATAGCCGCAACCCCAAGCACAGCAGACACCCCCAACAACCACTTCACATACCCACCCTCTTTCTTCTTTGCCTCCTTAGCCTCAACCTTGGGCTTCCGAACCATATACCACGGCACAAAATCCCCCATATCCTCTCCCTCCCTCGCAAGCTCAAACCCATGCTTCAGATACACGGCCCTCGCCCCAGGCGCAGAAACCACAAATGTCTCGATACCTTCTTCATCCGCGCGGTTTGTTCCCCACTTGATCATCTGCGATGCGACGCCCCGTCGTCGGTACTCGGGCTTAGTGCCGAGCATGTTGAGATCTAACCAGTTAGCCATATCCATATCCCGGACCACACATTAAAAATCAAGAAGTGAAGGGGAAAAAAAGGATAAATCATACAATAAAACCTCCTCTCCCCCATAATAGCCCCCACGTTAGTCTTGAAATGCTCCAGCGTTACCTTGAGGAGCTCCAGATCGCCCACGTGAGATGGGTACGTAGCGAGGAGTTCTTGAGTCTCGGGGTCTTCTCCATCGGCATGCTCCTCTTTTTCAGTGTCGCTCACGGTAGGATCTTGCTGTATAGGAGCAGGGAGCTTCCACTCCAGAAACCCGACCAGCTCATCGTCTTTCTCTGTATCGATGACTTTCAGGATGTGGTATTTATCCACCCCCTCCGTCAGTTTCCGGGTGAAGCTGGCTACCCACCAGGCGTGGATCTCGGGGGTGTTGGGCCAGAGTCGCTGGTCCACGGGTTGGTCGAAGCACTGGAGGTAGAGGGTTGCGAGGGCGTCGGCGTCGGAGGGGGTACAGGGGAGTTGTTGGAGCATTTTGATCTTAAATATCCTTTACTTCTGTGGGGTTTTTCTTTGGTAGGGATGTAGAATTAGTTTTGGGCGCAAAGGACAGAATAGGACACTCTGGAGGTGAGAAAAAGGGAACAGCGGTGGGATTTAATAGCCAGCTGTGCCGTCTTACGGAGATTACGATTAATATGCAAACGCTAAGATAGTCATTTGCTTGGGCTAATCGCGCTAATTACTCCGCAAGATATGAATGGTTGGGCAGGGAGGTGAGAATATAGCCGGCACTTGGACTAGTGTGTAGCTAAGATGCATTAGTGGTGTCTGTTAGGCCGCCCACCAATCCGCGTAATTCCGCTTGGATAATTTATAGTAGTGTTCTGCTTATCGTAGACATTAACATTATCATTAAAATTCTGATCCATAAATCAATATGTGGTGATCCCTTCGTAATGTGTCCTAATGAGTCTTCTCCAACATAACAGGCTCCGGACTCCGTACCGGACTTGACATCCGAGGGTCATGCGGGTAAGCCTGTGTCTGACCCTGGGCTGGTGCCTGTGGGTATTGTTGTGGGTACGCCTGCGGCTGTTGTCCCTGGTGGCCGTAGCCGTAGCCGTAATTGTGTCCCTCTCCCTGGGGAGGTTGTTGCTGTGATTGACCCTGTCTCGGCAGAAACGCCCGGCGATTCAGTCCCTCTCTCGCATTCGATCGATTTTCTCCACTCTTTGTAGCTTCAATCTCCCTCTTCACGCCCTCATACATATACTCGATGAACTGGATCTCATCCTGGATATCCAACGAACAACCAGCCAGACACAGCTCGCGCTCGCGCTGCTCAATATACTCGCGAATATTCCGCCACTCATTCTGATAGTGTTTCAATCGATCCGGAAGCCCCGAGCCCTTCAGGTAAGTCAGCACGCCGGCCATGATGGTGTTGATGGCGCCAAAGGCCGTCACGGCGGAGTGAGGACCACTAGCGGCGCCGAGGGCCGTCAGGGCGGCGGCCACAACGATCTGGATTCCCAGACAGACATTGATGAGGATGCTGAAGAAGCGGTAGCGCGTGGCAGCAGATTTTTCGGCCTCGACGACGCGCGTGTAGATGCCGATGTTGGGGGCGGTGCGGCTGAAGTGGTGGAGGGTGTTGAGGGCAGGGATGCTGTCGATGCCGGTGAGGGCACGGAAGACAAGGAGCTTGTCTTGGGGTGGAATGAGGGAGCTGGCTTGTGTCGTGGAGATGGTGAGAGGGGGTTTGTTTGCGGGTGGGTGGAGTGGTGGCATGGGGCCGTGTGTTGAAATGTTGGATGGAGGAGTGGGAGTTGGCATGGTGCTCGCGCTGCCGTTCGGGATGGGGATGTCATAGGGTGGGTTGGTGTGGTGAGATTGTCCTTGTGGGATTGGAGGCAGGCCTTGTTCTTCGCGGTCGAAGGCGGCGTGGAGAAGCCGTCGAGCGAAGTTGGGACGGCGATTAGGGACGGCCATGATGAGTTGAGGAGAAATGAGGTGAAAATGACGGAGAGAATTGTGTGCGATTCAGTTGCTCGTAAAGAGGGTCCAACCCCTTTATTTGTAGCGGGGTGGTGCTTGATCCAAGCTCCTTTTCCTCATTTCCGGCATGGTGTTGGAGGGTTTGATAGGTTGCTCAGCACACCTTGATGGGCGCCACAATTGCTGCTAAGGACGGATATGCCGCGCGCTGAGCGAATGGATAGCGGAGAGAAGCTGAACGACACCCTGCATTGGTCCATTATTGGGGTGTCAGACCGTCGAGGGTTCAGCGGGCAAAACTCTGAAGATAGAGAGCTGGCGGGCTGGACCCTCGACCCACAGCGATCGACACAGTTCGGCACGAGACATGGGACGTGCACCTTGGCCAGCAGTGAGATGAGAGAGGTGGAAGTTGGAACCGATTGGCTTGTCGGCAGTGGGCCGTTCATGGTGGACATGCAGTGGACAGCTTTGGGGGCAGCTGAACGGGCCTGGCGTTCCTGAGCACTGAATGCCAGTGGATGTGTTGGATCGAACTAGCAGAAGGATCGCAATGTGATTCGCCGTGTCATTGTGCCGATTGTGATGTGACAGGCGACATGAGTCCGGCTGATGGGGGTTGTCAAAGCAAACGAACCATCCTGCAGGGAAAACAAGCTCAGAATTGTCCGTCCGTTCGCAGCGGGTTTACCCGCTGTTGTGTCTCTTTGTGTTGTCGGAGAGAAAGTTTGGCGCCCGATGAACCCGTGTTCTGCATCCCGTCTGGCATCTCCACAGCTTGACTAACTGACTGGTCGCAAAAACAGGTCATTAGGATGGCGGGCTGAAGCGATGCCGGCGGCTGCCCGAACCATGGATGTGAGGCTGTCAGATGCAGCGCAATCTTGGGACTGCAGCTATCCAGTGCGACGTCTGCAAGCGAACCGCCGATCGGTCATGGCTGTGCGGCCGAGATGGACTTTTGGTGTGAGAGTCAGACGAACTCCCATGAAGCGACAGCTATTATCTGCATTACGTATAGATCTCTGATGTGTGCCACCTCAGCTTCAATCCGGCCGAGGTGTGGAAAAGAAGGATGATGATAAGATGAAGATTTTATCTTTCTTATCGCTTTCTCTGATTCTGTTCTTTCTTTTAATCTCCGCTTCTCCTCCCCGCGCTTATTAATCCGTCTGTAACCCGACTTTCGCTCATTAATAAAAAGAAGCGCAAAAGAGCCCCTCAATGGCGCCATTGCTTCCATTGATATCCCTCAATATAATCCCCAATTCCAATTCACCGTCCTTCTAAACCAATATATGCCTTCTACTGTCAACATGGGCGAAGCACCCCCCGTCAAAGAGCATCTCCTCATCGCCTACGGCCGCGATCTTCCGCAATGGCTGATCGACGAGACGCAGGCCAAATTCCCCGAAGCCGAACTTTCCATCCTGCAGCTGCCCAATTTCGCGCCAATTCCAGCTGGTCAGTGCTTGCTTCTCGAATCCCTGCTCGCTCTGTGGCCATCATTAATCAATCAAATTCACCAGAAATCGCGCGCAAGACCACTCTCCTCGTCACCTTCAGCAACCTCCCCGCGCCGGAAGATGCATCCAAGTAATTCCTCCCCCTGTCACCTCAAATTTCAGCTACAGAAATAGAACACAGTTAATATAAATTCATTTAAATCTAGAATCAAAATCATCCACTCCCTCTCCTCCGGTCTCGACCACCTCCTCTCCCACCCCATCGTCAAAGAAACCTCCATCCCTCTCACCTCCAGCTCGGGCATCCACGGCCCCCCAATCGCCGAATGGACCATCATGAACTGGCTCGTCGCCTCGCGACGCTTCGTCTACACCCACGAAAACCAACAGAAACACAACTGGGCGAAAAACATCGACTTCATGAACACCGTCCATGACCAAGTCGGCAGGAAAGTCGGGATTCTCGGATACGGAAGTATCGGACGACAAAGTATTTCCTTCTCCCCTTACAAATTCCCCTGTATCCTGGTCTCCAAGAAAAAGCACTAACTATGGAAAAGTTGGCCGCGTCGCCTCCGCTCTAGGCATGCAAGTGCATGCCTACACAGCCTCGCCGCGCCCGACCCCCTCCTCCAAGAAAGACAACGGCTACATCGTCCCCGGCACCGGCGACCGCGACGGCACGATCCCTGTATCCTGGCACCATGGAACGGACAAGGCCTCTATCCACGAATTCCTATCACTGGGACTAGATCACCTCGTGATCGCGTTGCCGCTGACACCGCAAACAACCCGTATGCTTGGGACTGAGGAATTCGAGATCCTGAGTCGTGGTGTATCTGCGGAACGGCCACGTCCGTACCTTACGAATATCTCTCGGGGGAAGGTCCTTGATCAGGATGCATTGATTGAAGCGCTGAAAGGGGGAGTGCTGGGTGGAGCGGCGCTGGATGTGGCGGATCCGGAACCCTTGCCGGAGAATAGTCCGTTGTGGGAGGCGCCGAATGTGCAGATCAGTCCGCATGTCAGTTCGGCGGGGAGGGAATATATTCCGCGGTCGTTGGATATTATGAGGGAGAATGTGGGGAGGTTGGAGAGGGGGGAGGAATTGTTGAATGGGTTTAAGAGAGGGAAGGGATATTGACCTCATTGCTTATGGGGTTGGATGACTTCATATATATGACTTTTGGTATTATTCATTCATAAATAGTTCATACATATACCTAACTGACTGAGAGAATTAAATTATTGAGTAAGCCATCCCCGAATACCCTCCTCTACGACCACACCCAGCACACCCGCGCCAAGCACCACCCAGGTCCAGGGGTTCACTACCTCCGTGAAACCGGGCCAGAAGCTGTTCTTCTCGCGCCGCCAGCTTTGCAGCTGCTCGTACTTGTGCAGGTCCTCGGTGCGGTACCGCGTCTCCTGGCTGGCTTCGGTCTGGCGGTCGCCGCCGACGAAGCGGAGGAAGAAGTAGTTGGTTAGGGGACCGAGAAGGACGATCGGGTTGAAGTTGTTGGCGACGTTGAGGACGGCGAAGGAGATGTGCACGAGGGTGTCGCCGAGGTAGCTGGTTTCATTAGTCCAGATCCTGCAGGTAGTATGAAAGTGGGGATGGGAAGGGGCAGCTTACTTAGGGTGTCTGACGATACTCCACACGCCGTGCTTGCACAGATCGGTCCGTTCCTGACGGTGCAACTCCAGCTGCGCATCGGCCATGACTTCCAATGCGAATCCAGCACCGAAGAGCGCGACACCAAGTGCGCGCACGGCAGACTGGACATCACCGTCCAGCGACAATGTCGACGAAGTCAGCCGGAACGGCACGGTAAAGGGCAGGGCGATCAGGGTGAGGAAAGCCGCCTCAGGGAGATACTGCTTCAAGAGAGCCGAGGTCCAGAATCCATTGGGATCTTCCTTCTTCAGCTGGTCGTAGCGCGGGTCATCCTTGCCGCGGGTGATAGTCCGTGAAGCGATGCGAGTAAAGAGCCGAGTACCCCAGACCGTAACACAAGTCAAGAGTACCTTTTCAGTCCAAGAGAGAGTCGACCAGGCAGTTTGCGGGGAGATGTTGTGGTAGTAGACTTGGTGACCAATGGCGCTCCACCAGGCGTTGATGACTTGGCTAGAAGGCCAGCACCAGTCTTTAATTTCGGCGCGGTCAGTGGCCTTGGATGCAATAAAAGCAGCGATGTCGAGAGTCGTGTGGAGAGTGAAGGAGGGGAGGATGGTCGATTTGAAGATCCCGATGTCGGCCGTGTGAAGCCGCGGGTGAGGGTGAAGATGAGGGTGCGGGATATAGTCGTTCCCGAAGGGAGCGCTCCCGGATACGTTCATGGTGACTGGGATGATCACTCAGCTGTGGTTGAGGTTGAAAGAGATCGAGCTTCTGGGAGGAATTGGATTTGGTTTTATAGAAGGGGGTGCCAGTTGATGTCAGTCTTATGTAACGGCGTCATGACGATGACGTCCGCTGCTTGCGGGCTGGTGGAGCCGCCCTGCCAGGGCCAGACTGGGACCCTGATCGGTCCTGCCGAGGTTTAGGTTCGTGTTCAAGTTGTGCGGGGATGCAATTGATTGACATTGGTGTTTGCTACCTTGTACTGTGTAAATAACATTCTGTATCTTGGTAGACTAATCTGGTGCAAAGCAGTAGGCCACTCGAACAGCTAGCTGGCTCCGATAAGATAAGATAAGATAACAAGTGAAATCACTTGGAATGCCCGCGCTGCGCTAAACGAGAGAAATTCAAGTGCACATCCGGCAATCCCGACCGTTCTGAAGTCCGGTAAATGCGCTGTATCAAACTCGTCAGTTGATTCCTCCAGAGATCAAGCATTGTTTCTGTATCTTTATGTGGCGGGTTAAATGCTTCACACTGGTCTCCGCATCCGGTATAAAGATCTGTCTTGGTTAAATGGTCGCATGTGGTTGAAATGAGCGAAATGTCGGCCTCTTGGGTCAGAGCCAGACTGTACAACTCACACCCATTTGGAATGTTTTCTAATGGCAGCTTCTCTGTGTTAATCCTTCTGGTCTTTGATAGGCCATCTTCGTTCTGATCTTGCACCTTGTAACGCATTAAATACGACCGTGGGTCATGTGGACCCAGCACAGGCTTCGTCGGCTCGTCCCGATCAGCATCTGGGTGCTTCTGGAGTGCGGCTTTGGCAGCTAGATACCGACTTAGATGGGGTGAGCTCGGGTTTCGCTGGCTTTTGAGTTGTTCCCGGCGCTTAAGGATAGCCTCCCTCTTGCGGTTCTCAAAGTCGAGTGCACGTCCCAGCTCTTGGTGGTTATTCTCAGAAAGAAGCTGACGTAGAGTAGCCGAGGACCTTCCACGGTCGGGTGCGTGGCTTTCCCGAAGTTCGGAGTCTGCAGCGCTCCCAAGCAAGGGAGTACCAGCTCCTTCATGCTCCGTTTCTGCTTCTGCAGAGCTAGCCTGAAATTTGGGAGACTGATTATGAGTAGTAACAACACCATCCTCTGTCGACCCTGGGTCGCCTGATGACCTCTCTGGTGAACCGAATCTTTCTTGCGCCAACTGCTGCAATGAGCGCTCGTCCCCATTTCCTGTGGGCACCTCGCCTGTGGTTGACTGAGACAAGGAGGCTGGGGTTTTCCCCAACCAGCCATCAAGGGCTCCGTTTCCGGGATGTCTGTCATGATCCATCGAGGTTTGCCTTGTCCTCGGAAGAGGAGTTCGAGGCGTCCATGGACTAGACGGCGAAGACTGAGCTTCAGTCACGTAGCCAGCAGCAGTCGTGGAGCTGGCAGAGGGACTCGGTAGGAGAGACCCTGGAGAGCATGTCTGCAGTGTTTCCTGTGAGTTTCTTCGGCTTTCAGTCGGATACCGCACAATTTCATGTCTCACTATCTTGTCAGTGTCACTGCGCGATGAGGAACTGTCGCGCGTCGGCATCTGCTTGCTTGGCTTAGATATTGACCAGGGGTTGCTAATCGCGATTCTCGTCTCCGGACGATTCTCAGTATTGAAGCTGTCTGGATCCTCTACATCCGGAGTCCGTGGTGGCGAGGGAGAGCCATAACTGCTTCTAACCCTTGATTCATCCGGACTTTTACGGGCAAGAAGCAATTCGAATGAGTTTCGATAGGAAGCGGGCTCTTTCCCTTTATCGATAGTTCTCGGTTTCTCTGTTGATTTTGCTTCGACGCCGTACACATCACACAAAAGCTCTTCTACCAAAGAAAGAAGCTCTTCCCGATCTTCAAGAAGAACATCATCTTTAGCGGGCTCAATGTTGACGTCGTAGCTTGCATTAGTACACTGGAGGTGAAGGCACAGAAGCGGATCTGTAATGTTTATAGCTGCCTCCTTACTGGAAGCAACGACGCGGACATAAGACTTATATAGTTTCGCAATATCTTGCGCGATCCCTCGGGTGGTCGATAAGGGCCTGCCATCGATACTGATATACTGCCCCAAGCCGTTCACTTTCGTAAGGTCTGACACTGTCAGTCGCATTCGGGGTCTCACAGAGCAGCTACATACCGGATTCTGGCTTTGGAAGGAACGCAAGTATCCGAAATGGCCTGTCGCTGTCATTCTCAGATGGCCAGACCTTGACCAGACAGCTAGAGGCAACTTCGGTGCCCACAACTTTCAATACTGCATCTACAAGGCTAGTGTTGTTGCCTGGGGCATACATCCAGTTGTTCGTCTCTGTCTTGGCTTTGAGGACCTTCAAGGATAAACGTTTGGAGGGTTGGGCAATAGCGTATGCTTGTACGAGCTTCTTGATTCTCACGACCGTCTTGGCCACATTTTTTAACGTAGTTTGTCTCCGGACTGGGATGTGTTTGAACAAATCCGTTATGCGAACACTAGTTCCTACCGGATGTGACGCTCGCTGGGTACTACATCGGTCAGCTTTGGTTATCTCAATTGGCGGTAGGAATCACCTTAGAAGCTCTCCATTTCTGCCGTATTTGATAGAAGAACCAACCGGCTCATGCTGTACTCTAGTGGTGATAGTCACGCCACCGGATACCTCAGCTGCACTAGCAAGTGCTTCGCCTCTAAAACCTAGAGACTTTCCGCCGATACTTCGAAGATCTTCGACGGATTGAATTTTGCTAGTGAAGGTGCGTTTGCAGACAAAAGGATGATCGGTAGAGGGAATACCATGGCCATTGTCTTTCACTTGTATTACGTCAAGTGTATTTTGTGAGATCTCAATAAGTACCGAAGTCGCTGCGGCATCCAAGGCGTTGTCCAGGAGCTCCTTGACAATGGAGCAAGGATCGGAAATAACAGACGCGGAGCCAATTGCCCGCACCGCCGCTAGGGGAAGCGCTGCGATTGGCATCCTTAACGAAATACAAGCGATTGGTCAGTCATTGGAGTGGCCTTGGCGTAGAGAACCGATGAACCATTTCAAAATATATATTATACAGCTGACTTTAGATGGAGTATACGATGCAATAGACTGTCCTGGATGATCAATGCGGATGAAGGATGATGGGTGAAGGAGTATTTCCACGCACAACACGGCGGCTGAGCACGTGAGCTGAGTCAGCCGCACCACGTGGCTTGTCAACATCGACA
Organism: Aspergillus welwitschiae; assembly: GCF_003344945.1. Lineage (NCBI taxonomy): Eukaryota > Fungi > Ascomycota > Eurotiomycetes > Eurotiales > Aspergillaceae > Aspergillus > Aspergillus welwitschiae. The sequence continues at coordinate 1,112,124 of NW_020798698.1, forward strand.
ACATTCTGTCTCCCTCTCGATCATTCATCGCGTGCTGCCAGTGGATGGATTCAGAGATGTGATGTGCAACCAGCATGGCTAGCTCTTCATTCCGGTTGTCGCAACTGGCGATTCCATCAGTTTGCATCTTAATTAGCTTCCTCGCATACAGCTCGCAGTACTTCTTCCTGTACTTCGAGCCAGCTCCACTGAGAGACACTGAATTATGGCGCCTTAACATCTTTGCCCTGTGCATCTGGATATGCTATTATCGAACCTGCACTGTAGATCCTGGTCGCATTCCCAAAGATTGGAAACCATTAGACAGTAAGCAACTGGAAGCCGACCGTGCTAGTGGTCGTCAACGATGGTGCCGTAAATGTGAGGCATACAAGCCGCCAAGAGCCCACCATTGCCGGACGTGCCAAAGGTTAGTTATGTCAATTCAAAAGGTGGGCTTCATACTGATGCTGGCTCTAGATGCATCCCCAAAATGGACCATCACTGCCCATGGACCTCAAACTGTGTCTCGCACTTCACGTTCCCTCACTTCGTGCGTTTTCTATTTTACGCCGTAACGGGAATGTCTTATCTTGAGACTCTTCTCTATGAGAGAGCATCAATCATTTGGGCCTCCCGAAATCGCCCAAGCGTAAGATTATTACTCTAGACGAGTCTACAGAAGCTGATGCAGATGTTGCTTAGTATTTAGGGCCTAGTGCGCTACAGATGGGCCATCTATTCGTTCTCCTTGTGGTGAACAGCTTCACGGTCTTCTTTCTCATGATTCTTCTCGGTCGAACCATCTGGTCTATGAGCATTAATACAACTACTATTGAAGAATGGGAAATTGAGAGACACCAAACACTGGTTCGTCGATCCCGCCACTTCGGTGGGTATTTGACCGGGCCAGGTGGCGTCAGGATTCGGATCAGAAAACAAGAATTCCCATACGATATCGGGATCTGGTCCAATATCAAGGCGGGGATGGGTGGAACTGCAAATGTTGGTTTGACTTTCCCATCACGTTCTGACTGAGCTGCGGGCCTAATCTATTGTATAGGTTCTTAGCTGGTTTTGGCCGTTGGCCAGGACACCTGACCGTCGGACGGGATTAGAGTTCGAAGTGAATGACTTCGAAGGTATGTGGATAAGACCCAATATTAGATGACGGGCTGACCTCGGATAGATCCTGATGTTACCTGGTCACCCCCCGACCCAGATAGGATCCCGGTTACAGCTAGAGCAGCTATGGACGATGTTGAGCCCCGGACTCCATCAATCTACGAGAGTGCAGGGGGAATGCCCATTGAGGGCCCGAAGGCTACTCTGAGAGCTAGCCAAGACATCAGACGTCGTAAGCGCTTCCATGATCGGGCACAGGAAGAACTAAATCAGAGCGCGTCATCTCGGGAATCTTCGCCAGGTTACAGTTCTGAGCCCGAAGATGGTGAGGAAGGCTGGAAGAACTCCGAAGGCGAGAGACTTCGTGACTTTGGAGTGGAAGAGGACATTGAGTTTTACGACGAAGAGGACATCCCACTGGCCATCTTGATGCAACAGAAAGCACAGCAAAAATGAGCATACTCCCACTCTTGACTACAAGATTTATACCGTACATACATACCGATGCCAGCAATAATTAAAAATTTCCGAACATCAGCCTATAACAATCATACTCTTGTCATTCTGTTTCTTTCTCATTCCAGCTTGCAGTATCCACTTAAGCCAGGCTCAGGTGGTTACTGCCACAAAGGAACCCAAAATCCACAGTATCAGCAGCCAACAATATCCGTAGTCCAGCTGTAGTGTTTGATTATGCGTTCCTCCTCAGTCAGTTTGGAAGTAAATGGGGTTCTTGCTATACTCGGCCAGCTTCTCCCGTACCCAGGCAGCCTGTCTCTCACCACTGCCAGCAGGAAGACTGTTCACAATGCCGGTTGTGTCGCCTCCACCAAGCAGCACCGAAAACATTCCCCGCAAAGGGAGATCATGATAGCCTGGGACCGTTAGGTCAAATGGCTGGGAGCGCTGGAACAGCTCTTCCACGGATTTAGCGTTGTAAAAAAGTGCATCCAACTTCAACGCCAGGATACTCTTGTGAATATTGCGGTAGCCGGAGCCAACACTGGGATCGCCCAGAAAGTAGCTACCTCCCGTGCCCCAATGTTGCGCTGTCGGAAAATCCTCCTTGACATCATCCTCAACGATGGGCGTGCGGGCTGCTGAGATCTGCCAGGGCATCACCGGGGCATGCAGTTCCATGCTGAGCGCTTCACAGAAATCGAGGTATCGGCTCCATTCGCGTGGGGCAAAGCAAAAGTGCACGGGATAGCTTGCTGATGTGAGGTCGTCACGTTCCCACCGGTCGACGGCTAAGAAGTCGACAGGGGGAAGCTCATCATCAGCCTTCTCCGGGACTGTTTTGGGCCATACCCCAATAGCATCCAAATAGTCTGCTGTTTTTTTGGCTTCTTCAGGGGCCACATTCTCGTCTTTGTATATCCACAACGCGCTGATTTTTTCTCCCGCCCAGAGATTAACCTGCCACCCAAGCGAAACGGCAGGTTTTCCAGTTTGTGGGTCCTTCGTCATAGTCCGCACCAGCCAGTGCAGTGCACGCACATATCCACGAATGGTGTTGTCGATGTCTTCCGGAATAAGGTCGATCATGTGTTCTTCATTCCGGAACTTCAAAGCTTCTTTTAGTGAATCGAGAAATCGCACTTCGGAGTCCGCCGTGTAGCCGCGCTTCTGGCACTCGCCAATAAAATCGGGGTTGAAGATCCACGCGGCGCGTAGAGGGCGTGGGGCCTCCTCAAAGTCCATGAGAAGCTGTAGCGCCTGAATGAGGTTTCCAAGGCTGTGTTTGTGCTTCGTAGTGCAAAGTAGAACATCCTCCCCACCGGAGAAGTTGCAGGTATATGATATCAGCACTGGCAGAACAGTGTGATCAGTACCAATAGCTTTTTCGATGTCACGGGCAAATTCTATGACTTTTGGTGTACATTCTTCCTCTTTTGTGATATCATCATCAGGGTCGCCGTTACCACGTAAGCCAGCATATTTGAAGATTGACGACGCGCCAGCCTGCACAAAGTTTGTGAGGTCGTCATCACTCTCGTCGAACGTTGAAGGTCTACTGAGGTCCCGGGTGCAACCACCGAAACTTAGGAAGTTAGGGAATCCAGGGACGTTTAGATTCACAGCAACATCGATACTCAAATCCAGCACTGTGTTGCCATCTTCGCTGACAGTGAGAGTGGGGTCAGATGTAACTTTGTACAGAACTCCATCTGCAATGAACCGATGTACCTGCACTTCGTAGTCCCCGGGCCCCACCAGCACTGGGAATTGGGGAGCTTCGTCCTGCATATCCACTCTGTTTGTGTAAATAAAGCGGGACGTCTTTTCCATGAGGTGCACTGTCAATGCTCCTGCGGTTATTGAGTCTTGCTTCTTCAGCTTGATGGGAAGCTTGACAGCACCCGGTACTTGAATCTCATGCTGCTTCACATCGTCAGCCGTGAAGCTGATGGGTGTATTGCGTGATAAATCAATCTCCTTTCGAGTGAAGTCATATTGGATGTTGTTCACAATAATTGGATCTACGCTGATTGTTGCATCTCCTGTTGGCGGGAGGACGCGACGCGGTTTCGTGGTTCCTGGGACCAGGCTCCAGAAGTCGTAGAGCGGGTTTTCTGCGTTGCTGAACGTGACATGCACTTCCTCTCCCTCGAGCCCAGAGATGTTGTCAATCACAACGTCTGTCGAGCTGTAATGTTGAACGGCGTACGTCACATTGATAGTCGGGGCTGTCTTTCCCTCTTCAACTTCCACTTGGGCTGGCTGAACCTTTGCAATGGCAACGATGGTTTCATCATCCGTGAATAACTCCGAGGCTGTAATTTCGTATGTGCCCCGGTTCAAATCGACTTCAGTCGTCACACCGAATGGCACGTCTTTCATAAATACTCCATCGTCGTTTTCAAAGAACAGCGCCTGGCTGTCCGCGGTGATCCCATCTGGTCGAGGATCACAAGCGATTGGGACAGTGCCGCTTACGTCAGGCAGATAGTTTTTCCATAGACGCACCGAATTCTCGTAGTGCTCATCTGTAGGATCACCGGCCATAGAAAAGTGAAAGTCCACGACTCTGAACCCGTCGGAGCGGTCAGACGAACTAGGCTGAAAGGTGAACTTGACGTGGACTTCCAAATCGTCGCCGCTAGGATGACTGCTCTTCTCAAAGCTGAAGGCGCACCAAGGATCGGTCGAGACCCTGATGTCATCTGAGAGTTTAGCGGGCGACAGGAATGCAACTCCAAGGTAATCTGTTCCTTTAATTTCCACGGCATTCCCGTTCTTGTCGTGTACGTCCGTGATAGATATATTGCCCCAATTCGCATCACCATCTGTGTTGACAGTGCCGTAAATCTCCTCTCCTGAGTCCGATGCTTGGGATCGACGAAAATACTTCATGATGGCGGTCATGATGGCGGTTTGTAGTGTCTTGGACGTTGGGTCTTCCGTTATAGAGAGTAAAGTGGGTAGTCAATCGATGTCTGCTAGTAGGCTTAGGTAGTAGAACTTCGAAAAAATTGGCAGGTGTGAGAGCGGTCTATTTATACAGCTATCCCTCCCTCTCGACTATGGTACTGGCCCAGTCTATCCACGATAGACATTGCCCAAGTTTACAATCTTTTCGCGTATGGCTAGCTGTAGTTGTATGATATGCGCGATTTGTAGGCAGAAGAGACGTCATGAAGAATAGTGGTCCGTCGGAGACAGCGAGACATAAGCCTTGCAGTTTGTTACAGTCGCAGTAGCATTACATATATCGAGGGTCTCAAGGAGGGTGATCCCTTCTTCTTATTGGCTTTCCATTACTACTGTGACCATTTATGATGTCTTAAACGATGAATTCATGCTGCATTCATATCAAAGCTGCCACAAGGTTTGTACAATACTCTGCATTTGGAGATATTCCCGTATATATACCGTGGCTAGAAACCCCGTCCACCCGAATGCAAGCCCGGCATGATGCACTACGGGTCTTGATGAAACCTCTCTGGCAAGTAGCTGAGCTGTTCGTACCTAAGACTAGATCTCTTGTCTGTGGTACGTAAGCCTTCTTCACGAGAATAATCAAATGTTCCATGGTTAAAGGGCAAACACTTGGAGTCTTGACGATAAAAAAAGCCGACCCTTGCATCTTGTGTACCCCGGGGACGGGCATGCTGCCTGCATGCTCAGCTCCTCTAGAGCGGTAGGGCTCAGTTTCCCCATGCAGTTGCGTACACTTGTGTTACATTAGCCATCAAGGGGTTGGCCGGACTTCCCCGCGTCTCAGCTGGCATGTAGAGCGCAAGCGGGGGATCCGATTACGATATAGCTCAGTCATTTGATCGTCAGCTGACCTTGCATGTATTTACATAGGGTAAACCTTTGAATACTAGTACCCTTACTTTGTTCTGAATAACTCCACTTCTTACGCTGTGTGTTACAGCATTGGACGCGTGGGGATAGCGGGGTGGGTATTTCACATAGCCCTTCATTTTCTCCATGAGTTGCATGAATGCAGTAGAATTTAAGGGTTTTTCATAGTAGCGTTGACAGCTCAGCTGAACCTCGATTCCACTGTACTACAGGTTTTCTGCAGTAGTCAAATGTCCTAATATGGATATCAGCTCAAGCCCAACACTCCGCAAGCTTCATAGCTTTCTAGTCATGCTACATTCAAGGCGACTACAGTACCCATCTTTCCCTACCAGAGGCTCATCACCGTTTACATCCATGGATCGGTAGTTCACACACAACGTAGAAGCAGCAATCATTTTGGATAGCAGCCTCTGTCGTTCTGACAAAGCTTTTACGTTACCGCGGAATGCGTACTGTTGACTGCAAAAACGAATAGAATAATTGACTGGTAATGTGTCATACACTAAGTGGGCCTCGATGCCCGAACACTGATCGCAGAGGATATCCCAATTGTAGTAATGGCCAACGGCAGAAGATCGGGGGGAAAGCCCATGAGGTGTTCTAACATGTTTGTAATCCCTTGAAGCTCAAGCTAAGTCTATCCTTCTTTTGTTTGCAAAGGGACGTCGGTTATATATCCGAACGATGTATGGTTCGATACCGGGGTTCTGACGGCGATGACAGCATGACTCCCGAACATAGGGTCTGACAAGGTTGGTAGTTCACTGAAAACTGAATTATAATTGTCAGGTAGGTCTGAAAAGGAAAGTCACACAGATTGTCATTGGCTATCAATGGTCTGAGAAGAAAATGACACTCTATGATCAGATGTACTAATGAACTTCGATAATCTCAATCAATCAAGGTTGTCTAAAGTTAAGGGCTGCGCCTGAGACTGCTGTCAGGAATACTAGTATGTTCCATTCTACGATGATAGTAAAAACCGCAAACGTTTACCACTGTCGGATGGTGCGATATTTTGCTTCCTTGGATGGTACGTGTCTTTGGGTTATAAAGACGGTCACAGAAGATTCTCGGCTGTGGTAGTACATTCCAATCCTTGCCTACCAAACAGTCACCTCCCCACCAACGATACCTTGTGTAATTTGTCCTTACTAAATAATCATCAGTTGTTTTGTCAGTTCTTCAGGTATTCAAGGCTGCAGCGAGAGCACCAAATTGTGACAGCGTTCGATTGGACAAACCCTGTCTCATCACTGGTCGTCTATCGAGGACCAACCCCGGGCGGTTCTGAATTCGGTGACAGCATCTGGCTTCATACTCCGCCCGTTATGGGCCGCTCTAGGCCAATCCATGCCACTGGATCATAAGTTGGCAGTCGCTCTCTGAAGTAACCCAGCGGAATGTGGGCCCCGCTTGTCAGTCTGCTGTCAATGTCTCTCTTTCACGAAGGAAATTGCTATAATCGGTGTGTCTACCTGATTTATTTTCATTGTCTCCGATATGACACAGGCGTGGTGTCAAGTACTTGGATTCCTTATGTTTGACGGTAGATACATGAAAACAGTAGGTCTTATGTTGCCATACAACTTAGTGGATGATAATGATTCAAATTATCGTCAGGCTTTGCTAGATACTACCTCAGCCGTGTCTATTCCAGCCGTGATGAACGCCTTAAAACTCCATATACAGTGTTAGTGGAACATACTGTCGGTTCTTTGTTATGACAGCAGATGCAATCCATCTATTGCCTGGTATGTTCCAAATATAGTGACTGACCAAAGTGGATGCCAGAATTCCTTGTTATCATCCTATTGTTACAATGAATATCAGTTTTTATCCAGTAACACATAGGTTGATTCCTGTAAAACTGTAAGTTTCTCTTTAAAATACGTCACTGACAAGACTGGGTGCTTTGTCATATAGATTTTCATTGACCACCTCCATATCGCTGCGTCATGGGCCTTAAGGTTAAGCGTGTAACTATTGTCCTGATTGGATTTATATTCGCTTGATAAACATAAATTTTAACAAACATACTAACATTGCGTATCACGTGTCATATCACTAGAAGTTTGCTTTGTTCCCTTCCACGCCGTTGAAGATATTCTACATTTAGATATGAATAACGAGTAGAATTCATTTTAGCCAGATTTGCTCTATATGGGGTTTTGCAAGCGGGTGATCCGCAAGGTTGAGAGCGGCTGTTTGTCGGACCTAGACAGCAGTCAGGTTGCGGGATTTGCCACTCGGGGTGCTGCTGCTACGTACTCGAAGAGTAGCAACTGCGATGAGTGTATGATGAAGATGGTTCGTATGGACCGGATTCTGGAGTTGAACAGTTTTACAGTTGATGTTGTGAATGGGATGGCGCCTAATGTCGAGCGGGGCACGCTGGAGCTTGTCAAGCAGGTTTCTTTTGAGTTTGATTTATGAAAGAGGCGTTACCCGAAGGGCTGTTGGTTGTCAGGCCTTCTGCGGAATGCTCAGATTTACCAATATAACAAGATATTTGGCTCAGTATGCACGTCCATTTTAAAAAAAAAAAGCTATCCCTCACACTCTGCTATCCCTTAACGTGTTGTTTAGTTCTTTTCATCCAACTTGTATATCCTTTCCATCTCTCCGTCATTATATTGATCTTAAGACTTCGTAAGATGGGATCAAAGTTCGACAGCTGGGACCCCCTATACTATGATGCCCCATACATTGCAGCCTCAGGCACAACATGGTATCCACGGAACTGGCGGAAAACGATGATTATCAATCCCTCGTCGGGCAAAGATCCACTCGAGTGGAGTATGACCTCTTATCGAGGCTTCCCTTAAACCGTTTCAACTCCGAATTGCTGGTCTCTAACGTGGATTTAAAGTGGATGGGCAATGCTCCACTTCTCCTGCCCCTGACATTGGCCTTTAAATCCCGGCAAGCTGCCACCGATCAAGAGAGTATCACTTTCCGTCTTTTAGCACCCACAGCACCTTCCTCATGCCCTACACCGGCCGTTGTAACTGCACCAGCATCTCCATCACCCTCCCGGCGCAGCCGGAGAGGAGTGTAGCCTGCCACTGGTACCACCTCAAGATCATCCATCAGTAGGGAATCTGGACTAATCGAATGTTGCGCAGCATCAACTGCAAGAAAGCTGGAGGAGGCTGTATGTCTCCTTTCCCCGTCCCTACCCTGCAGTAGCCGCCCAAGACTAAACCAACCAGCCTTCTCAATCAACTACTTCATCAATCAAGATGACATGACCATCGAAGACCCTAGCCAGGCAATGAAGATCTACAGCGATCCCAATACTTCTTCGGGGAACACAATTCAGGTGGGATCATATGCAGTTCGGGGACGATAGTGGGAGTTTGCTGGGCTAACTCGGTCTCTGTAGCGCCATTTCTGCTCTAGTTGTGGAAGGTTAGTTGTTGATTGTGCTTCGTTCCTGTAATGATTTGCTGATGCAGCTTGGACACAGCCCACTATTCACATTATCGCCCAAGGTGCCAGGAAAGGCGTATTTGAAGGCGGCGCTGTTTGACAGTGTGTCAAAGCCTGAATCGGTGTTTTTCGGCGACAAGCGGGAGGAGTGGGTGGCCATTAACACGGCATAGTATACAGTGATACACATTGTTGGGTTGGGTGGAGCATTAGCGGAGTTGGAGTCCGGGGTTGAATGAGGGGTTGATTTAGGTGATGATCCGGGGGATTGTCTGGAATTCGAGTTTAGTCGTCCTTGCTCCTCGTCGTGAAATTATATCTCGATCCATATAATCTAGGCAGAATGTCCCCAAAATCATTACGTCATATCCACTGGCAGGTCAATTCGCGAATGAGATTGTTCAATCGGCGATTCCTTCAGAGCAGCAAACTTGGAAGAGCAACAAGCTCTGCCACTGCCGAGTATCCGAACCCAATCAGATAAGCGCCGGCCGGGGAAGCAGGGGAGTCGCCGACCAACAAACCAAGGAACCTGCCAGCCAGCTGTGACGCCTCTTCACCGCATCGACCCTTTCCCTTTCCCATCCTTTTCCCCCCCAGAAACAGCAACAGCAGCATGTCGCACAGCTTCCTGTGCGAAAGCTAGGAAGCTTAGTATACATCATGGTTGATCGCCAGGACAATCACTCTGCACCGGACAAGGCGATCGCTGCAGCGACCGGTCGCGAGGAGATTCTCACCCCACCAGCTGCCTGCCACACAGCTCAACGACCTCATCGCGATGATGACGACGCCAGAAGCACAGATAACGACCTGGATGCCCTCGAACTCCGCAATATAGCCACTCAAGATGACGACGAGGCCGGCTTCTCAACCGAATCGATCTCCTCGGGCGAATATCGTATCCGCACACATCGGACCGTTTCCCGCACCACTCATTCCAACCGGGAGCACACAAGCAAGGGGCTGGCGGGACATATTCGTCGCTTTTGGACACGAAATGTGGTGTTGACAGTGCCGCAGAAGAGTAATCGGGACCATTTCGGTGAGTGGGCACCTCGCTTTCTGATATATACTTCGCATATTACTCCATCCGACGCATACATTCAATACTATTGATGCCACTAAAATGGCGCAATCGCACGTGGCTATGGCGCCAGATAATCACGAGCTCATCCATTCACCAACAATAACGCAGAAGGAATGCAAGGCTGCTGCTGACATCTCACACTATCCATTTAGCTTTAGAGCGAACTTTCTTAGCTTACATTCGTACTTCGGTCATGGTCGCCATGCAAGGTGTATTAATCGCCCAATTATTTCGACTCCAGCATTTAGCTTCGCCGGATACAGCACTGGGGTTCTATGAAGTGGGGATTCCCCTGGCGGTTAGCTGCTATGGCGTGGCGATTTTGATAGCTGCCATGGGTGCGTATCGCTTCTGGAAGCAGCAGAATGTGGTGGCTTTGGGGACTGTGTATGCGGGGGGGTGGGAGTTGAACTGTATCGGGGTGTTGATTGGATTGGTGAGTTTGACTCGCTGCGTTTGAGTGGGATGGTGTTACTAACAACAGTAGATTATTTTGACGACGTTTATACTATCTCTGGTTATTACCGTTGAGTTAAAACATGAGGAAAGTTAGCCATTCTGGCTGCTGATGATGACATGCCTTACGCTATTGTCTTGATGATATACGACCAATCCACTGGGCGGATATAGCAATTCGTCATAGTTAGACAAATCATCGAATATACTATGTTGATACCTAAGAGCACTACGCGATGCAGAAGTAAGATACTTTGAAAGTCCAATACTACTAGTGCGCCAAAGTACTAGTACTAGCCAGTAGGGGGTGTTTACATTTTTATACTTACCATGAAGGAAGCCAAAATATATATCTGTCACGTCGAACAATTAGTAACACCGAGACCAATCCATAATTACCATGTTCTTGCAGTCCTTTTTCATAACAGAGTTTGCTTCTCTATACGTCGGAGATGTGATTATAATCTCGAGAGTGGTGAATGACGAACCATAACTGTGTACAAAACTCGAGCTGGATCAGGAAACTCTTATCAGCGACCGTCACGGAAGTAAATGCCAGCCGGACATAGAGCAAATGAATCAAAACATCCCCAAGCATTGGCCGGATGGTGTAGTTGGTTATCACGTATCGTTAACACCGATAAGGTCCTGGGATCGAGCCCCAGTCTGGTCATTCTTTTTTGCCGTTTGCCCTTTGAACAGCCCCACTTTTTCTTGAGTCCAATCTACACCGAAGCCGAAGCCGATTCCGTCTCAAGCATACCCACCAGCCATCTACCATCTATGTTTGCCAACACCGTTCCAAAATAACCATATAGCTGTTCCCATTCGGGGCTCACAGTTACTCCGACCTATTCCATGCCCGCTCTCAGGCGGAAGAATGGCCGAGAGCCAGCTTGTGAGGCATGCCGGCGACGCAAACTGGCCTGCGACCACGAAACCCCCGCCTGCCAGCGGTGTCGGAGACTATCCTTGAAATGCGTCTATCTTGCCAATCCACTCACCAAAGGCAGAGCGAGAAGCCTGCCTGAGGCTGACTCGCCGACTGTCTTGAACAATGAGAGCGAGGGTGTCCCAAGTACCAAAACCTGCCCGGGAGCCCAGTCGACCACGCCCATCCTCGAAAGCTCAGCCGAGTACCTGGGGCCCACGAGTTTTTCATCTGTATTTGTAGAACATCGGGATCGATTCGGAGTGGATCAGACCCTGAAAACGCCCACTGGAGGGGGTATCGATGGTGTCGGGGCGCAATCACCCACCCAGCCGGGGAACCCTACCATCACGCCGAGAATGCTCCAACTGGGGATACAGATCCTACAAAACCTGCCCGATGAACGAACATGTAACCTACTTTTCGTTCATCCGATGGCTTTGATGGATGCCTGCTTCCGACCAGCTTATCGAATCGCGTCTGATAAGATGTGGGATGAGTATCGTGACGTGCTCCGGCTGCGGAACAGCGAGCACCTACAGTTTGTTGCGAAGCGGTTTTCAGAGTGCAGTCTAACGCCTTTACCGGCTGTACAAGATCCACACCTCTGGATCGAGTCTTTCTCGGGAAAGAGAACTCGTTGGGAGCTTCTAGGATCCTTGTTCACTTTTTGGTCGTCTGCAGCCTCACAGTTGCCGGTACAGCACGATATCATCACCCAGTACTGTCAGCAACATGCGTTCAAGAGACCCAAAGACCTTATGGTGCATCTGAAACGGTGTGCATCTATGTGCATTGAGTTGTGCAGTCAGCTGGGTGCAATTAATATTCTTTTTGTCCATTTGGCGTTCAAACATAACATCCTCGAGAGCATTGCCAGTGGTGATAAGAGTAAGTCCTAACCCGGAGATATCCAAGCATAGCACATAGCGCTGATTAACAGGCCTTTCTTGCTGGCGCCAACATGGCGATGTAATTGCAGTCACGACATCCATTGGCCTTCACCGGGAATTATCATCTGATTGGAACGAGGTTTCGTTCCAGTACGAACTCAAGCGACGAGTCTACGCATCGATTTACAATTTCGACAAGGTCATCTCCACATTTACCGGCAGACCACCGCTCCTGAACAGAAAGTACTCGACGACCAAGCTGCCGCTGGACATTGACGACGAAGATATATTCTCCGGCAGAATTGGCGATGCCGTGGCAAAGCTCAACTCAAATGGTTGGGACAGCAGCGAAGACCGACAGCCGTATCCTGCCACCATCTTACGGGCGCGAGCAATGCTAGCAAGGAACCGCGAAGAGATGCTAGAAGTTTTAGAGACTTCGCAGGATAGCATCACAGATGCTGCAGTTCAAACATGCCTGTATGACTTCAGCCTAATCTGTATCCCTCGCACTTGCAACTGCTGATAAGCGAACAGCCACCTCAAAGCACAAGCTACAGACATCTACGCACAATTTCCCGAAGTCATCAAGTTCAAAACAGATCACGTCCACGACCGCGACATGCCCGGCCAGCTGCTCGCTTTGCGTGTCCTTGTGCGCTTGGATTTTCTGCTCAACCTGTTCATCTTAGAGCGACTACTGACCCGACACAGGGTGGTTGATGAACAGGCGCTAATCCAGGTTAGCCATGAAATGGTAGGATTAACCTTGATCTACTGGAAGCACAAGGACCGGTTCGAGAATCACGTTGATTTTTCCTGGCTGGTATGACTCACATTCCCCTTCAAACAGATACACCTCATCAATACTGACTCAACATGCTCAGGCTATGTCCTACGCCGTCCCAGGCAGCGGCATTCTCTGCCTTGAGCTGCTCCGCCAATCTAGCTCTCCCGAAACTTACACCTTAGAACTTCCTCGATCGGACATCATCCAGGACCTCAGTGTACTGGTCGCCTTCCTCGACTGGCTCCGCCCCTCGGAATCCGACATCGCAGCCAAGGCGCAAATCAAGGGAATATTGCAACGCTCATTGGACCGAATCCTCAGCATGCCGGCATCGCTGCACAGTCCGACAAGAGCCCTGGACGCGCTGCCCGACTTTGTAGGCGCAGATCCCCATCTCGACTTGTTAAACACATTCGCGTGGGTAGATTGGGATGCCGCATTATAGCCATATTCAGCTCTATACGTACTATACGTCTATAATCTAGTATAATTTAGCATGCCAATGATACCCAAACCTAACGCTATGCAACCCAAAAACCAAAATCAAACATCCCAACCCCCCAGCCCCAAAAACGGACTCATCATGCGCACCCCATCCGCATACAACTGGACCAGAATCGGATAAATCCACACCGGCAAAGTCCAGAGCATAAAGACCGCAACCCAAACAAACCCGACTCCCCTCCTAACCCCCCTCGACAAGAACACACTCACCGGAGCCAACAACCTCTCAGCAAGCATCTCCCCGGCTACACCCAGAATCTGCAACGCGAAGAACCACAACGCCCCACTCTCATCAATCCGTACCCCGAACCCGACATCCATGCCCGTATGCACTAATCCCGAAACAAGGAACGCGAAAATAACTCGAAAGCACCACTGGAATCGGACCGGAAGGCGCAGGATAGAGCCCGAGACGAAATCCGCGTTCGAGCAAAGGAGTTGGCGGAGGGTTTGGTGCCATGTTTTTCTGTAGCATCACATACTTCATTAGTACAAGAACTGCAATAATGAATGGGAGGAAGGTGTATGCATACCCCCAGAACCTCCTAATCGACCACGCATCCAGCAATCCACCCCCAACAGGCGGCCACATACTCGGCTCCTGGCCCAATGCTACAGCCACCACCGCGGCAGCGGTATACCCCGTGACGATGAATGCGCGCGCTACGATCCCAAAGGAGAGAGTGAAGAGGAACCGGAGAAAAAGATCATCTTTCCCCCAGCCAACGTGATACCGAAACGGGAGGAGGATCTCGTCCGGCCGAACGGGTAATTTATCCACTGCGCGGCCGAGATACGGATCGGTGGTCTCGAGGGTGAAGAGTTGGATGATCGCAATGGAGATGGTGAGTTTGAGGAGGGAGGTGAGGAGGAATCGTGTCCGAGTGGGGGTTTTGTTGAATGTGGTGAGGGCGTGGATTTGCCAGGGGGTGTTGATGCGGCGGTAGTTGAATGAGAGGTTTAGGGACCAGAGATATTTATCTATGAGCGATTTCGTTTGTGGTTCATGTGGCGATTTGTCTTTGGAGGTCGGTTTCTGCTAGGTGTTGTATGCTAGTTGTTTATCGTAGTCCGCGCGCGTGAGAACCAGTAAATCTATCCCGTTGAGAACATTCATCCAGCACATTGCGACGAGCGGAGCGCCGAAGCGGGTGCCGTGGAGGTGGGCATTTGCGCTAATTTGCATGCAGTAGGCGAGGATGAGTACGACGAGGGAGGCGATTGATCGGAGGGGAGAGTTAGCCGGAGTGAAGGCGACAGTGGTGCCGGTTAGGAGTTGGATAGCGAGGAATTGTGCCGGGGGGATCCATTGTGGCATATTTTTCCTGGTTTTCTGATTTTCTTCTGGAGAGGAAAAGACGGGAAGATAAAAGAACGCAGGCGTGGGGGCTGGGAGACATTATTATAAGCTGGGGGGATTGTGGGTTTGGAATGCGGCTGAGATTGAACTGCAGAGCTGGATTGCCCGATTGGGATAGGGTGAGGGGATTGATTGGGCGGAGCGGGTCGGGATGGGTGAGACTGATCGGCGACTAGTGATGCCCGTGCAGCAATTGACGATTGAGACCGGGCTGCGTGGGTCAATGATAGTCTACACTCCAGTAGTACTGGTATTGTGTGTAAATAAGTGAGATTTACAATGGAGGAGTCATAGAATAGATAAATGTACAATATATGACGTATTCTAAGTAGTACAGTGAAGTGTAGTGTAAGAGACAATTATTATGTACAAAACCCATATCTGTTGCACGTGACACAAGGCATCCAGTCTGTCCAGGGATGAGAGAAAATAAAGTAATACAGTAAGAAAGTATGTCGATGAAAAAAAGATAACAGAACAAGGATGCCATTGGCGGGGTCCAGCCGCAGCCCGTCACGAGCCACACAAGGAATGCTGCAACATTCGCCGTGTCAGCTAACCAGCCCGCTCTGCAGTGGTCCCGCTCCGTACAACGGCCAGCGGCGCCGGCCAAACACCACGCGAGGAACTCTCTTCAGACTCTTCATGCCGCCGCCGCTGCCGCTGCTGCTGCTGGCAGAGCCTGTCTTGTCTGCATTTGCTGACACCCGCGTCAGCCCACTCGGGTGCTCGTTCTGTTGGCTATCGGCGGCACGACGCTTGACCATAGCCCGCACAGCATTGGTGATCTGAACACGGATGAGAGGAACAGCCGTTGCCTCATTGGGTGTAGAGTGGTAGGAGGTGGTAAAGTCATCATCGTCTTCTTCATCGAGGTGGAAAGATGCCATGCGCCGACGCACGTCTTGCTGGGCGGCTTCAATGGAGCGGTTGAGGAGAGTGTGGTGAGCAAGGCATCGGCGCAGATCAGGGCTTTTTGTAGAGGCTTCCTTGTGAAGCTTGTCGCGGGAGAGAGCGGCCATGCGACAGGGAAAGGGCGAGACGGAGCGACGAGCCATGGGAGGAATGCGGCTGTTGGTGCGGGTGGCCTGACGCATCAGGTGAGGAGGAAGTTCAATACCGGCCATTGTGGTTGACGTTGTGAAGAGTAAATGTCAAAAAGGTGATTAATGTAGAGGAGTGCTGGTGGTAATGGCACTAGGAGGTAGTCGGTGTAATTTGTAGTCGTCGTGTTATTGCATCGAGAATATGGATGTACTATGCGAATTTGATTGTTCTGGTTATAATCTGACTTCAAGGTCAGGGGCAGGATCAGGGCAATCTTTATAATTCTTGCCCTGGACCAGCAACTCGTGAATTTTGAAGATAGCTCGCACTTGCATACTCTGCTCAGGGCTGGGTGGAGTCTAGGCCATTGCCACTGGCGGCCGAGTCCGACGCCCACTCATCCATCGGCCGTGAAGAAAGTAAGGTCTCGAGAGCTGTCAAAAGTACAATCAGTGCAATCAGGTGCGTCTAGCCAGCGCCGACTCTTGGCGGGCACCGGCCGAACCCCAGACTTGAGAGAGCTTAGGCCAACGGTGTCGCCGGCCGGTGGCGAGCAAAGTTTGGTCTTTGCGTCATTGACTTGGAATTCCGGCCGCTAATGGGTTGAAATCGGGCACTGCCTCTCGAGACTGGGTTGGAAAATGGTGCAGTCTCCTTCATCATTGGGTAATGTAAGACCGAGTAAAGCCTATTATTCAT
The DNA here is from genome assembly GCF_003344945.1 of Aspergillus welwitschiae. Lineage (NCBI taxonomy): Eukaryota > Fungi > Ascomycota > Eurotiomycetes > Eurotiales > Aspergillaceae > Aspergillus > Aspergillus welwitschiae. The sequence goes on from NW_020798698.1 coordinate 1,128,750, forward strand.
GTACTATTGGACTAACCTGCTACCCCGGGTGTTTTGTCCCAATAGGGCAGGTCAATGTAAAGCCTAGATGTTGTTGCCTCAACTGTCATATGGTAACTATATCCTACTAGATCTGTCAGGGAAATTTTATGCAGGTATTAAATGACAAATATGCTCGTATCCAAGCCTTATGTGCTTGTCATAGACGAACGGCATGCCGCAGAACGTTGAGGAATGTGAAGTTGATCTAGCAGCAGCCCAGGCCTCTCTTCGATCTCGATCGGGTGGATAAGTGAATACCCCAGATCAGCGTAATCTGCAGCGGAGTCTAAGAACTGGGATCACCATTATCTCCAACATGAGGCTCATATCTCCAACTGATATCAACACCAGACTCTATTGAGTATAGTATAATCATGACTAGCGACGATCACCTTCAACATCCCACATGGCCCAGCAGGTACCGGGGGGTTATAGATTATCTAATGTCCCCCCCGACGGCAAAATCCCCCAAATCCACCCATCAGCATCGAGAACCAAGCGTCTTTGTTCCCATCAGCCCGTGCACGTCCTTCGGCGACGCCGAAACGCCTTTGAAGACGAGTCAAGATAAACTCTATCACCTTCCACAAGCGGTAATCGCTCTCTGCGTTGAATCAGGACCTCCTCGTTGATCTGAGAGCCGCAAGCCCATTTGGTCGGTATACTCCGGTCAGCCCTAATCTGTGCAGATCACAGCTACAAGAACCCTCACATAGGGCCCTCGGAAAGTCCCCGTGCAGAACCACTCGCTCCACCAAGATCAAGAAAAAGTCCAAGATATTAGATATTACTACCAGTATATCGAGATATGAGATCGATCGAGGCTCTAAAACGGAAAAAAGATCTAAAGCAAAACTCCACTTATACCTACCACCACGATCATCCACAGTACCCCCATCCACATCTCCATCCCACGTCCTCCTCCAACCCTCACACTGGCCGCACTATTCTCCTCCGACAACGAGGCACGCGACGTACTAGCATTCGACACATTCGACATGGCCGTGCCCACCCACGCATTCCAGTTCGTCAACTTATCCGGACACTGCGTCGTAATCTTCTCTCCAATCATCTGCGCCACGAACTTCCCATCCCTACTCAACGTAACCACCACCTCACCCGTGCGATTATCCATCGGCACACTCCCAAAATACAATCCCCTCCCACCACCACTACTCCCACCACTAGGCGTATCCGTCCAACCCACGGACTTATTTTCCCCACCACCAATACTCACCTCCACATCCGCAGTATCCTCCAACAACGCCTGAAAGAATACTTCATCCTTCAGCACCTGCCCCGGCGGCATCGTCTGCTGGCCCTGCGTGACCGAATTCCCCGTAGTCAAGCCCGCTTTACATGCCCACGCCGGCGTAACCCTATACCAAACCACCACCCCTTCCTTATCAATCACCCCCTTCCCACTTCCATTCTTGTATTCACCCACCACATACGGAAGAAACTCCCTCCACGCATCATGCACCATTCCCGATGCGTAGTTGAACGGCGCCTGTCCGAAAGAAAATATCCCTAGCTCGTTCTCATGCAAGGGCCCGATGTAATGCGACTCGCCGAAGTCGTTCCACGTAAGGATCTCGACGAACTGCGGCTGCAGGTCGAGCACCTGCTTCCACCGCGTATGCCACAGCCCATCGCCCTGCCATACCCAGTTCTTGTGGTACCGTACCATGTCGGTGTAGAACCATGGACTGACGGGCATGATGTACGGTTTGTCCTTGGCTTTCAGGGCGGAGATGTACTGCTCGTCTGTGGACGTGTTCATCGGCGTGGTCCCGTACGGCCAGGCGCTCCAGGAGAGTAACCCGTCCACGACATCTTCGCTGGCTAGTTCCTGGGGGGTTCGTACAGACCATTCGGGCATGAAATAGATATCAGGGAGTTTCTCTTTGATGGTGGACCAGTCGGACAGGGCTTCGTAGCCCTCGAAGGTGGAAACCAGCGGGTGCTTGTTGTCGACTCGGTAGTAGGCTGAGTGGTTGGCGTAGCCTTGCAGGACTTTCAGGACTTGGTCTGGTGGCCAGTGCCCGTCGCCAGAGTAGTCGAGGGACAGGAAGAGTTTGAAGTCGTGTGCTGCCGCGACGGTCAAGGCGTCTGTGAGCAGTTGGTCGGTGTTGGCGGCGCCATAGCCGGTGTTCAGGGCAAAGGCGTCGATTTGGGCTGCTTTGGCGGCGCTGATGTCGCGCGTCCAGTGGGTCTGGGTGAAGTTCTCGGCGTTGGCGAGCTGGGCGTAGGGTTAGTGGGTGATGCTTGGTAGGGCGTGGGTGAGGGGGGAAACGGACGATGAAGTGCGCAAAGACGTCTTTGGCTTGCACGTGGATACTCAGCGCCACGAGGACGAGGGCGAGCCAGATTATGTTGGCCATGTTGCCTGGATGGCTATCTGGCTGGCTGGCTGGGACGAGGGTACAGAGTCCTTTTCTTTTCTATCTTCTTCCTGCGACCTAAGTCATGGTCGAGGAAGGGGGAAACGAGCAATACATAAGTAGTCAGGTGGAATTGACACAGTAAGTATGTGGGTTGCCCCGGAAATTTTACTTCAATGCATTGTGATAGTCAGGAGATAAAAAGTGAGCTATGTGAACTGTAACTGAGAAAAGCAGTAGCCTAGTGAACGCGCAGCATGCAGTGCGTGAACACAGTTGTCAAAGCAGACAAGAAAGAGGAAGTAGACGATGAGAGGAGAAGAAGAAACAAGAAGGAGGGGATTATCGTTCCGAGTGGACTCCATTGCGTAGCCTCATCTCGTAGCGGTCAAAGTCACAGAGGCTCGGAGGATTAGGCTTCAATGCTTAGATGAGATGCGCAACAAAACAGAGTTCAATGTTTTCTCGTAAGTGAGGAAAAATCGAGTATGAGTAACCGAGGTTTGTTTTTGTGGAAGGACGAGGCATACGATAGTTGGGCGAGGATGAAGCTTGTTGTCGGCCAGCGTGTAGCGCTTGGTAAGTAGACTGGAAGGAAGGGGTAGTGGGAAAAAAACACCCCGGATTGACAGGGCCACGGACCGCAGTGGCTGTTGATTATTGATAGTCAGACTCTGACTACTGCATTGTCAATCCGACTATTGATTGTCTCGGATGTGATTCATCAGCTGCTTGCTGTGTGTCTGAGCGACTTTGCGGAACTCAAAACCCCAAAGGGGCCGCGCGCGACGCGGTGAATGCGAACTCTGCCTCTCTATGAACATGACAGGTCGTCTATCAATCAGACTTTCGGATTCGGTTAGCCCTGATTATACCCAGTGGTCCCCGATTATCTTCAGTGAGTGACCGATATCGGGGAACTGTCTTGAACGTTGTAAGATCCAACAACGTTGTTAGATGATCCGGAGATCGCTCGGCGCCGCGCCACCGGAAATGCGAAGTGTGTCAGGATTGACCTCATCGAGGGCCAAATTTGAAGATTTTTCTTCGGTTCCTTTTGGATTACTATCCATCAAAGCCCACCGTTTTTGTGCACTATCCTCCTGTACAAGCTGTTATTACATTGCAGCCGTTCACCGGAGTTTAATTTTATCGGTGGAGCTCGACTGGTGGGTTCATGCACCGAAGGGCGTCCGGTGCTGCGAGGGCGTGGAGCCCACTACGCGGCCTATCAATACTGGCAAATGGTCGCCCGCAGCATGCAGCCAAATAGACTCTACGTAAGGGAGGAGGGGTTCGTTCGATGCAGCCGGAATAGACAGCTGCATTGACGCACCCGGGCACGAGCTCGTTGGACATGCTGGCGATTGCTGCCGACTTTGCCAGCCGAACCCACCAGCTACTTTTCCTTGATTCATCCCCGCTTACCGCTGTCAGCTTTCCAGAGTAAGGGGACCGCCTGTTGAGGATGACTTGGCACTGACAGATTTCACAAAAGTAGCTACTAATACTGGGCAGAACAAGGATAATGGCTGATGAAGGTTTTGGAGGGGAGCTGACGTATCACAGGCAGACTGACAATAAAGTGGTAAAGTACACCGCGCACGAATGACTGGTTCAACAGACCGCATGTGTTTTCCCCGACTTCCCCTGAAGCGAATGCTGCTCGTTTCCATACACCGGATGACCTTGTGGACCGCGCGTAGCATGTGTCTGGATGTATCTGCTGGGTGTCAGTTTATGCCCGGTCGCCTTCAGAGACAGAATAAGATAAATCACGTACGTGCTGTACCGCTTGACCATGGTCTCGTCCATATCCTCTAGCGTCTTCAGGCCCAGTCGGATGTCCTCCACGAGCAGGTTACACCGGTGCAAACTGAAGTCCTCGCGCAGCACGATCCGCATCATCCTCAATTGATTACACTTCGGGGCCATGGTATACGCCGGAATCACCCATCCCCGGCGACGCAGCACATGGGCCAGAGCGAATTCGTCGTACAGCCGACCCTCTTGTTCGGGTAATCGGAATGCAACTAGAGGAAGACCCCGACCTCCACCCTCGCTCATGATAATAAAGCCGAGTTTCTCCAACTCCGCTGCTAGATGGTCGGCAGTCTGCGTGAGGTTTGTCATGATCGATCGGAAGCCATGCTTGCCTAGCCGGATCAGTTGGTAGTATTGCCCGATGACGTGGGGGGCGCCTTTGGAAAAGTTCAACGTGAAGCTGGCCTGCTCGGCGCCCAGATAATTGATGTTGAAAATGAGCTCTTTGGGAAGGTATTCGGGGGCGCGCCAGAAAACCCAACCAACGCCGGGATAGACCTGTCACTATCAGTCTGTGTCCGCATTCGGCGAGGTGTACTGGTTTATGATGTATCTCACCAGTCCGTATTTATGCCCTGAGACATTTATGGAGATGACTTTTTCCAGGCGGAAGTCCCACTCCAGCTCTGGTTTCACAAAGGGCACCACAAACCCGCCACTAGCCGCATCCACATGTATTGGGCAGTCGATATTCTTCGCTATCAGCAGGTCATTGATCGCCTTGACATCCTCATACTGCCCTGTGTACGTTGTCCCTAGGATTGCACAGATTCCCACCGTGTTTTCGTCTACCAGATCCACCGCCTCCTTGGGGTCAATGACATAGCGGGTCTCCGTGCAATAGACATATCTCTCCTCGACCTCGAAATACCGCGCTGCTTTCTCCCAGCATACCTGTACCGCACTATTCATGATGATGTTCGGGCGCGACCAGTCCTTCCCAGCTTCTTTCCGCTTGTTCTGCCAGCGTTTCTTCATGGCCAGCATGGCCAGCATGATCGCTTCTGAGGACCCGACCGTCGAGGTGCCGATGGCGTCTTGCTCGTTGCTTGGGTCATTAATACTAGGTGCATGGAACAGACCGGCGATCATATTGACACAGCGGTTCTGCATATGCGCAGTCTGTGGATACTGTTCGTAGTCGATGAAGTTCTTGCTCATGGCGTCGGACATGAGCTGTTGCACTTCATCTTCCTGTGATGGTGTTAGCGGGGGTGTTGGGTTTGTTTTTCAACATCAGTCTTACCATATAGGTAGTGACAAAGCTTGCTAAACTAGTACATGTTACTATTGACGGCTCAAAGAGCAGAAAGAGAAGCGAGGTATTACTTGAGCAGGGGATTCCCATCCAAGCTCAACTCATCCTTGATCATGCGATATGCCACCGGGGCTGGCATCTCATGCTCCGACATGCTATGCTCCGGCAGCTCTTCGACTGCATAACGTGTCCCGTACACGTAAGGTGACACTGCGGCTGCCTGCGCATCGCGTTCTTCGCGCTGACGCTGATGGGCGTGGGACTCTTTACGGACGGTCGACAGGTGGACCATTCTGACGGCGTTTCAGGGAATAACACTGCCAAACACGAGGTTAAATTAAATGTTGCTATTATTGGCAGGGCCTATCCTGCCCGAAAATGAGGGCGACGTGGCCGTCGACTTATATGAGGGACGGGGGTTGCACCGAAACTTTGTGTCCGGGATGACCTCACCACATCCGTATCCGGAGCTCCCGGTTGTTCTTAGGCGCAGTGTATCTTAGGTACAACCTAAGGAGAGGCGTCTGGACCAGGAATGTGTTATACAACTGCTATTCCCTATCCTCATCTCGTGTCGGTCCTCCGTAGATGCCTGTCTCACGGAAAACAGGCTTAACATGACAGCTGCTCGGAAATAACGATGTAAAATAAGAGCCATGACGCCGTCCGCTCACTATAGTGTTGCTTACAACTTCATTAAGCTCGTAGCTATGAGAAGGCAGTTACCCCGGAATGGACACCTGGCGGACAGCCTAGCTAACAAAGCAAGGCATCGCGTTGATGGCGATCGGCGACGGCGGAGTTAGCGGCGGAATTAAGCGGCGGAATCATTGCGTGTGAAGGCCTCAGGCACCAAGGCTGTCGTCTGGCCCTGCTCGAGGCAGTCAATTCCGCCGCAAAGTCCGGCATCGCAAAGGCATAAAAGAGCCGAAATGGCATATTGCTGGGGGTGTCATCTTCGGTAGATACAAAATCTTTCAGCAATCATCATTACTGCAAAATGACCGCTTTCGGCAAACTTCCTGCTCGCTCTCTGGGTAACAATGGCCCACTCATTCCGCGAATCGGCCTCGGACTCATGGGTGCCAGTGGCACTTATGGTCAACCCCTCCCAGAAACCGAACATCTGAAATTTTTGGACGAGGCATACAAAAGGGGTGAGACCTTCTGGGATACCGGTATGTAGTCGTGGATCCCTTAAGATGGACAGATTCTGACAACCGCAGCCGACAAATACGATGATTCCGAAAGCGTTCTGGGCAAATGGTTCGCCCAGAACCCCGACAAGCGGAAGGATATCTTCCTAGCCACCAAGTTCGGCATTTGCACAAACCCCGAAGCCAAAGACGGCATGAAGAATTGGATGGATTCCAGTCCGGAATACTGTCGGATCGCGATTGAGAAGTCATTGAAGCGCCTCGGACTGCCATATGTGGACCTGTACTACGTCCATCGCTTGGACAAGGTCACCCCTATTGAGAAGACCATCGAAGCCATGGTCGCGCTCAAGCAGGAGGGCAAGATCAAATACCTGGGGCTGAGCGAGTGCAGTGCGGATTCGCTCCGTCGGGCCCATGCAGTGCACCCCATATCGTGTGTGCAGGTAGAATACAGTGTCTTCTGTAGGGATATCGAGTCCCCTCAGGTGCAATTGCTGCAGACTGCTCGCGAGCTGGGCGTCGCTATCGTTGCGTATAGTCCGCTCGGCAATGGGATCCTCAGCGGAGCGATTCGGTCGCTGGAGGACGTCAGAAAGCCCGGGGATGTCAGAGGCGTGCTTCCCTGGCTTAGAAAAGGGAATATCGAGAAGAATGTGGCTGTGGTGGATCAGCTGACTGAGATCGCTAAGGCGAAGGGTATGACCACGGCACAGCTGGCGCTGGGGTGGTTGTTCGCTCAGGGGGACGATGTCTTTGCGATTCCAGGAACAAGCAAGATTCATCGACTGGAGGAGAACTTGGCCAGTTTGTCTTTCCAATTGTCGGAGGAAGAAGAACAGTCAATTCGGCAGATCGCCCAATATGTCGCGGGTGGGCGCTTTCAGGCCTTGACTGGTTTTGCCTTTGCCGATACCCCACAATTGTGAGTGGCATATTGGGATATGTCTTGGTCCCGGGATAGTGTAAGGATTGTCCAAAAAGAAGCCCGTGTATATATAGTCGTCCCTTTCCAACTCTTTTTCCATGACGGATGTCAAACGTGTTTATTTGATTAGCCTTCGTTGAGGACGTTCGGTTCAAGTGACCAGTCATAAAGCAACTGCATCTCGGCTTGAAGATTAGACGATAGAGCGAGCTGAGAATTCGAGCCACAATCAAGTTCCAGTTGTGTAAGTGTCGAAGGGAGAAGGCCTTGTGGTCCTGTTGCCTGTGCGGACCCTGCGAGTAGGCCATCTGTTTGCAGATTTGGAACTGGCCCAGGAATAACGCAGATAACTCCAAAGTACGGAATGGAAAACTTCAGGCCTTGGTGGGAAGTACCGCACAGGGCATCATCTGAACCAACACTGTCCTTTTCAATGCATGAAATGTAATTGATACCGTCGGCTGCCTCAGCCTCAATACTTAGGAGTTTGCTCAACAAATTCCTTGTTTGGATCGCAGAGTCTCTATTGGGGTCATTTGAAGTGCAGAGTTCATCCAAGGTGTCAATTGCCTGTTGAATCATGGCCAGGTCTTGAGGCCGTTGATGTTCTAGGACGTTCTCCGAGCCCGACCGGTGTCCCAATATATGAGACAAGAGCAGGGTCACTGCTGCGACGAAGGCTTTATGTTCAAGCCCTCGGTAAGAGAGAATAGGCCGTATATTCCGGAACTCGAGACAGCGACTCAGTACTTCACGGCTTGCAGGGACGACCACATGTCTGCTGTATGAGTAGTCGGGTAGTATAGGTGAGATTGCTGATGGACTGAAATATGTATGGTTGCTCAGCTGCAGTAACAAGTACGGTTGATGAAGGAGGATCACCAGATAATATTGGTGCATCTGGGTAACAAGCATGGAGATCCTGTCCATCTTATCCGTATCCGACAAAGTATTGTTCAAGGTAGGGACCTTCCAGCAATCATTAGGCACTGATCGGGCACTCTTCCTTAGTTCATCATTTATGCCGCGAGTCACCCCGTAATGATCATACGTGGTATCCAACTGTCTTTGAGACAACAAATTGCAATGCTGCAGACGCACATTTCGGACGATTATCCGACCTGCGATGACAGAATGGATGCGGTATAATTTTCTAAGAGGTGGGTAGGTATCTAAAGCCTGCCAATTCAGGAGCTCGAGATCCTTCACCGCGCATGGAAGCCCAAGCATTAGTGACAAGAACCGATCATTATATACAAGCTGAACCCAAAGGGATTCCGCGCGGCTGCCGGCTTGTTCATTCCGGCTTGGAAGTCCGATCAGTTGAGCGATGCTCAAAGCACGACGGAAAATAAGCCAGGCCGAGCGCAGCTCCCCAGAATTAAGGTGATAGCGGGCCTGCAGTAAGAGAGTGTCAAGACCATCAAGAGAATCTACGAGCGCGTCCTGTGATGTTACATGACTAACTGCCAGATCGACGTAGCGCCGGGCAGAGTCGCCTGTGGACCACTTTTGCTCTAGCTGCAGTTGTGGGTGTAGACATGAGGCGAGGTCCAGCTGCTGTAAACCGAGTGCAAGTTGTATGAGTTTCTGAGCAAATTGGATTGGATGGGAAGTAGAATATGGTAGCCTGAAGACATCTCCAGACTGTTCTATGCCAGAGCAGACAGCCGATTGGTCTCGGAGTGGGGATCGACAAGTCTCGAAAGGCAGACTGAAGAAGCGACCCTTGGTCAAGATGAGTGCGGCCGTGTTCGGATGAGGGAATAACGCCGCCAGAGACTTGCACAGCTGCTGAAAGGGGGATGATATAGATGCTTCTCTCGGCCGAGGAGAACTCGCTCGGTCGCGAACCCCGATCACAGGCTGGACCTGAGGCTGACAGCTGTCACGCTGCCGAATCAATTGGTTGACCAGAGATTCGACGTGGCAAATCCGCTCCGATATCTGGCCATCGCTACTGCGGCTTCGTGGATCGGCATGTTCCTGGCTGACGCAGGGGATACCTCGAGACTGGCAATAGACACAAGTGGAGTCCTTGAGGGGCTCGAACACGCAACGTCGCTTCCGATGCTTGCACTCCCAACAGGAGAAGGTGCCCTTGCGGATTTTACGTCGCTTGGACACCGAGGGCGAGTGCCCTGATGCCGGCGATGAGGCGGTGGGCATTTCCGGGAACGGGGTTGATACAGGAAGGTAATAGTAGATTGGATTAGGGGACGAAGTGTCTGTCAGAGAATGGTGGGGAGATTTGGTTGCCATGCGATCGGCCCGATCACCGGCGCTAAGCGTAAAAGTCAGACCTCGAGTGAGTCTTGACAGGATAGACATGAAATGAACCACAAAAGAATGTGCTGTATTTCTCTATTTCCAGGTTGTGTATGAATTAATTTCCATGTATTGCTACATAAATTGCCATGCTTTCATCATCAATATCCTCCCAGTTGATTCCTTGGCACCCTAATCGAAGTCGAGAATCTCGACGCTCAAGCCTGGAGGAACATGCACATTTTTCAGTTCATCCACATCTACATCGTCAGGCGCCTCGACCCTGCTATCCATCAGCTATGCCCCAGCAAGAATAAGGTTGATGTGACGCACGACATGAAGTGAATCGGTGGGGTGGTCAATGTGGAGTCGAAATACTGGGGGAACTCCAGGTGTTTGTCTTTATAGACGTCCTGGAGCCTATAGTGTCACGTTTAGCTATCACTGCGCAGGCAAATCATATCGCCTAACATCTCATCTTACCGCTTAGTGAGCTTGTCCCCATCCCCGTAGTACTGATGAGCGAGCTCGTTGTCGTAGCGGATATCAAAAGTCTCGGAGTGCCCCCCGGTCTTGTTAGCATGAATTCGTTGGCACAGCAAAGTCCGTTCTACTTACCAGGCCTTTAGTCATTTTGCTTCACTGAATTATAATAGTTGATCATACAGATGGATGGAGACTTAGGGACGTCGACTGCCTGGATGACTCTGCTCTTATATTTCCCTGCTTTGGGCTTTCGACGTCGAGAACGTGTCCTAGACTAGATCCAGATTCCCTAGCTTCCTCTATAGTCGCTTCGATTGGCACTGACGGGCTCTTTGCGTGTGGGCATGAGGTCACTGATACCTCATGAACACTGCTGAGCGCGTCCATGATCGAGATGGCCGCAGTAAAGTTTGAAGACCCATGGGTGGGAGTCGCCGGGAAGTTGTGACAATGCCAATGACTGGAACTTCGCGGAAATGACAGGCTGTTCTTTCATTCTCTTTTGTTATCTTTCGACGTATTCAGCTATGGGGACCCTGTCCTTGGAATGAATCTGCGCCTTTAGTGGATGCAGTGAGGAAGTTACTTTCATAGATGATGCCTCGTGCATGAGCGTTGGTCCAGATCCCTTGATCTAGCAAACTATCACAAGACCGTACGGGAAGAAAAGCTAACTCTGGACAAGCTATGGTGATATGAAAATAAGAGGAATGGCACATTTTTGTATTCGGCTTCATGGCGCAGTGATCCGTTCCTATCGAGGCCTCAAATAGCTCATCGTTCGCGTCGGTTTTGGTCATTCCTACGGTCGGAAGCCCCGTATCCATGCCCGATAAATCAAGACAAAAAAACAGAAGTAAAAAAAAAAAAAAGAAAAAAAAAGAAAAGAAAAAGGAGTGAAGAGGGGGCGGGGTAGGTACCACTATATGGTGCTTGGGCGACATTCGTGTTGTAGATAAACCATGCCGTTTGCGGCATTCGTGTCAATGATGGCAACCTTAACTCTATATACTAACGCACCATTGCGCTTCTGATCATGGGTAAGGTTTCCTTTGCAAACTTACCCAATAGACAAATTAAATAAGCCAGTTACAAGAATTGAGATGGAAGCTAGATAGTCCAAGATGTGGCCCTGGCTTTCCGACCCAAGGCAGCTTACAGATGGTTCCACTGCCATTGCCTTTAAGGTCAATAGAGGGCGCATTGTAGTTGTACGCGGCTCATACTCTGCCATCTGGTATGTCATGATCCGAGGGAGGAAAGACTTTTATTCACTTGCCGGTCTGGAATTCTGGTTTAGTGGTCATTCGGTCCTGACGAGGCCAGGGAACAGCGGATAAATGCCAGTCCGGCTATTGTTCCCCTCCATTTGTTGATGCCGCCCCCCACGGAATGCTCTATTCGACTCCATTGATCACGCCTTTTCTGGGAGGGGGATGCATGAGGAAGCCAATAATAACGGCATCTTGACTGGAAAACCCTGTAGGTTAATGATTATCAAGCCCATATTAAAGTGTTGCAGAACCAATCGCCAAGCCCCTTCTCTCCGGCGGCCCCATAGTAAAAGCCCAAGCGCAGTATTCGGCATACCTACTTGGTATGTTGTCCCAGCATTCCCGACCACCGGCATGTCCCACCACAAGACTGCTTACAATTGCTTATATTCCGTGCTTATATTCAGTGAAGGGAGGGCCGAGGGGCCGCCGGGGAAACCTCGGGCCTTTTCCTTTTCCTGCCTTCCCGATCGGGCATCATGGCCAACTCCGGACTGCATTCCGACTCTTTTCCTTGTATTTCTAGTAGTTTAGTCTCTAGTTAGTGGTGATTCACTAATACTCAGTAGTGAGGTAGGGCCTGTGGGATGACGCATAGTCTGTTGGGACTTGGGGAAGGGTTTTCGTTCCCCTCATCTTCTTCACCCCAACTTTTCCCCCATATTATTATTAATATTCTCGTGCATCATGCATCTCCCACGTGATCTGGGCATATTAATCCGGGGTTGACAGCATCACTTAGTTAACAATGCGGCTCTTTGGACAAATATACCACACACGGGTCATCCTCCTTTGCCATTCTCACGTAGCTTCCATTCTCTTAGGAACATTCTGCCCTCCCTCCCGGATTCTTCGGAACGAGAGACGGGTATTTGCCGGGCACATCGTGGGGGTTCCTGCCAAGCCCTAGCGGGGTCGGACCGCATTGGCATTCAACTCAACCCGGTCACCTCGAGAGATGTATTGAGACTTTGAGAGTCATGCCAGGCGACCCGACTCGTCGGCCACCTTCATTCCGGCCGACAGAATCCATTACCTCTACGTCATTACCCACGGGGTTCCTCCGACAACTGGGGCTGCTAGCTCCCACAGGGTAGAAAATGAGAGGATCCTCATCACCAGGAATGGCACCATTACTGTCTGAGCGTTATTTTCCCTTTCCCTCCACCGGCAAAACTTCGGCAAAGGCCTAAGGTGACCGATGGAGTAAGGCAAACGAAGTCATCTTCCTCCGACTGGGCAGAAACGGCCCGTGAAAACCTTGCGATTGGCATCGCTTCTCGGCTGTGGAGTCCCAGCTCGGCACGAGGCCGACCCCGGCTTTTTAGCCCTCATTCAACCCGGCATTGCGGGCCTCCGCATTCTCCACTCAACCCGGGAATGCGCCGTAACCGGCCAGGGTATGTGATGTATATAAGGGTGCAAGTGTCGGGGGTAGACGATGAGGGATAGGAGCACTCAACCAGCAACTTCACGAGTCCGGCTCATACAACACCATGAAGGTCCCGGCCGACCACGCCTTGCTGCTGTCCAGCCTGCTGCTGGCCCCCTCCGTGGGCGCCAGTACTTGCCAGGAACCTATCAACCATCCAGGCGAGCCATTCAGCTACGTCCAACCCCTTAACACCTCTATACTCACCCCCTATGGCGGCTCCCCGCCGGTATTCCCTTCTCGTAAGTACACCATGCCTGCGTGGACAACCATACCCATCATGCTTACTTTGTCGCAGCTGAAACCAAGGGCAAGGGCGGCTGGGAAAAGGCCATGGCCCAGGCCAAGAACTGGGTATCGCAGCTCACAGTCGAGGAGAAGGCCTGGATGGCCACAGGTCAGCCGGGCCCTTGTGTGGGCAACATTCTGCCCATCCCCCGCCTCAACTTCACTGGTCTCTGTCTGCAGAACGGTCCCCAGTGCATCCAGCAGGGTGACTACTCGAGCGTCTTCGTCAGTGGTGTGTCGGCCGCTGCCAGTTGGGATCGCAAGCTCCTCTACGACCGAGGCTATGCCATGGCTACAGAGCACAAGGGCAAGGGCACCCACGTCGTCCTCGGTCCCATCGGTGGTCCTCTCGGCCGTAGTCCCTATGACGGACGTACCTGGGAAGGCTTCGCAGCCGATCCTTACCTGACCGGTGTTTGCATGGAGGAGACCATTCTCGGTATCCAGGACGCCGGTGTGCAAGCCAATGCAAAGCACTTTATTGCCAACGAGCAAGAGACGCAGCGTAACCCTACCTACGCTCCGGATGCCAACGCCACAACCTACATCCAGGACTCTGTCTCCTCCAACCTCGATGACCGCACCCTTCACGAGATCTACATGTGGCCCTTCGCCAACGCCGCCCGCGCTCGCGTCGCCAGCTTCATGTGCTCCTACAACCGTGTCAACGGCTCCCACTCGTGCCAGAACTCCTACCTCCTTAACCACCTCCTCAAGACCGAGTTGGGCTTCCAAGGCTACGTCATGTCCGATTGGGGTGCCACTCACAGCGGTGTCGCCTCCGCGGAGAGCGGCATGGACATGACCATGCCCGGTGGCTTCACTGTCTACGGCGAGCTCTGGACCGAGGGATCCTACTTCGGCAAGAACCTCACCGAAGCCATCAACAACGGCACCATCACCACCGACCGCATCGACGACATGATCGTGCGCATCATGACCCCTTACTTCTGGCTCGGCCAGGACAAGAACTACCCCAGCGTCGACGCCTCCGTCGGTCCCCTGAACGTCGACTCTCCCCCCGACACCTGGCTCTACGACTGGAAGTTCACGGGCCCCAGTAACCGTGACGTCCGCGGCAACAACAGCGCCATGATCCGCGAGCACGGCGCCGCCTCCACCGTCCTGCTGAAGAATGAGCGCAACGCCCTTCCCCTGCGCAAGCCCCGTAACATCGTCATCGTCGGCAACGACGCCGGCTCCGACACCCAGGGCCCCTCCACCCAGACCGACTTCGAATACGGTGTCCTCGCCAACGCCGGCGGCTCCGGCACCTGCCGCTTCAGTTACCTCTCGACCCCACAGGACGCCATCACGACCCGAGCCCGCCAGTACGGCGGCAGGGTGCAGACCTGGCTCAACAACACCCTCATCACGGAGAAATCCATGCCCGAACTCTGGAACCCCGAACAGCCTGACGTCTGTCTCGTCTTCCTCAAGTCCTGGTCCGAGGAGAATGTCGACCGCACCTACCTCACTCTCGACTGGAACGGCAATGCCGTCGTCGAAGCCGTCGCCAAGTACTGCAACAACACCGTCGTGGTCACCCACTCCGCCGGCGTCAACGTCCTCCCCTTCGCGGACCACCCCAACGTCACCGCCATCCTGGCTGCCCACTACCCCGGCGAGGAAGCTGGTAACGCCATCGCCGACCTCCTCTACGGCGACGCCAACCCCTCCGCCAAGCTGCCCTACGTGATCGCCTACAACGAATCGGACTACAACGCCCCACTTACCACTGCCGTGGCTACCAACGGCACCTACGACTGGCAGAGCTGGTTCGATGAGGAGCTCGAAGTCGGCTACCGCTACTTTGACGCCCACAACATCCCCGTCCGCTACGAGTTCGGCTTCGGTCTCAGTTACACTACTTACAACCTGACCAAGCTGGTCGCTGCGAAGCCCGTGGCCTCGAACCTGACTGCCCTGCCGGAGCAGCGTGCTGTCCAGCCTGGTGGTAACCCCGCTCTCTGGGATACCGTGTACACACTCACCGCGCAGGTGAGCAACACCGGCAGTGTGGACGGCTACGCCATCCCGCAGCTGTATGTCGGATTCCCTGATACTGCGCCCGCGGGTACCCCGCCTAGCCAGCTGCGAGGATTCGACAAGATCTGGCTCGAGGCGGGCGAGACTAAGAAGGTGACGTTCGAGCTGATGCGGAGAGATGTGAGTTACTGGGATGTGACGGCGCAGGACTGGCGCATCCCGGCCGGAGAGTTTACTTTCAAGGCTGGGTTCAGTAGTCGTGACTTTCACGCGAATACGACTGCTACTCTTCTCAGGAAGTAAGGGGGGAGATTGATGTTTTATGAAGCAATATGTAACTAGCATGAGGCATATGATTTGTATTTTATGATTGTAGATAGTTGCTAATCTAGTTATGTCTGAGACACTTGTGATTGTGGATCGGTGCTGATATAGTTATGTATTTAACACCCAGACCAATACAGGAAGATTCCAGTTGATCTAATCCTCCCTGAGTCGTATATTTTGATCCTTTCTCTGGAGAGATTCTGCTCAGAGACTCTGATCAACGGCGTCGGACGCCACCCATAGAACAACCTACCGCCGGTACTATGAAGAACGGCCAACCTCACCGGGTCCCTTCTCCAACTTCCTGTTGGCAGTCTGTCTGCCTTGTCGTGTCCCGTCCCTCACAAGGTCGAAACATTTCCAAATGACCATCTTATGTCTGCTTCGTCGACGGACAAGTTTATCACCGTTGATGTGATGGACACTTTTCTTTCACACTTCGCCAGTGCGTCATGGGCCTCCAAAACTAGGCCCTTCAATATAGTAGTGCCCTAGGTCGGTGCCAGCTCGACAGCCCCATAACTTCAGCCTTATAATCCCCAAGGGACCGTAAGGCGGACGACGCCATTCCCCAGTCAGCACATCCATACGGTATCTCGGATTCCTTTGAGCCTGAGTCAACTTTCAGCGACCAAGGCAGATTGTCCAGAGATGTCGTTTCGACATCGGCAATCGCGCCCTTGTTTCCATGATAAGAGTATCTGGGTTTTGTACCTCTTAACTTTGCATAAAGTATGCATCTTCATCTTTTAGTTAATATATACTTCGTACCCCGGGGCAAATCAATCCAAAGAGAGTCAGTCCTCTATCAGCAATGAAGTGAGTCATCTGGAGACTCGGAAGAAAACGAGATACCCTTCAAAATCAGTGAGCGGACTGGATCGCCTTTGAATATAAAGCACGGCTTCAATTGATCGCGTATGCCCCCCGTGATTCCCGGTTGGACGCTTTCCGAACCATTATCCAAATGGCCCAGTCGCTGTTATCTTGCAGTATCTATCAGGCCGATTCCTGTGTAATTGCCAGCCTTTATCTCTAAAAAGGCCACGAACCAGCAAGCCCCGAAAATCGGGGGAGCAATCCTGATGTATATGCAGGGGCTTTCTAAGGACGAACTCATCCACGATAGTGATCGCTTGCTTTGTCGATATATAGCAGTTGATTGAGCCATTGAACGCTATGCTCGACCGGCAATTGTAGAGCAAATGATGTAAGGCACCCTGATTCTTCGACTGCAGAATCCCCAGAAAACATCGAACGAGGACACCGTTATATTGGACTATCCATCCATTCATTCTGTGCCTGCATTCTGGGTCACATTTTCAGGGGTGACTTCTAGGAGCGTCTCAGTAGTCGGAGCCACCGTAGTAGGAATCTCAAAGTCCTCAAGGCACTGATCAAGTTCATTTTCGAAGACAGCATTGTCGACATCAGAGTAATCTCGGGAACTTTCCTCCTTCCGCTTGGCAAGATGGAGCGCCATATTGATGCACACAATCTTCCAGTAGGTATCGGACGGGTAATATATTGCGGACTTCCGCCCAAGCTCGACCTTCTCCTTCGGGGTCAGTACATCATCCATCCAAAAGACGCTGGGGTTGGTCTGATCCTTACTGGAGTCACTAGGAGAGCTGGGACTGGTGGGGCCTGTCATCGCCTGCAATTCTTTTTCGAGGTTATCTATCTCCTCATCAGTGAGACCCTCTGCCAGCTCCTCGAGCTCCCTATCGAGTCGATGCTTTGTGATCTCATTCCTCTTAGGCAGTGAGGGGCCTCAGCCCGGCTTTCTCCTTGATCATGTTAAGCTTCGCATAGCGTCATGTATCCGGCAAAATATCCTGCTGCTCTGTTAGCTATACTCTACCCTTATAGGTTACTCTTGACTACTAACCTATACGTTTCCAATGCATGCTCCATGTTGCGGCAGGTCTGTCACTCATTGATCAATGATTTCTCTTCGTTGGTAGGCACCTGAAGGAGTTCCAGCCATCCCAGCTGTAATTGGAATAAGCATGCGTCCACCCCTCTCCCGTACTTGTGTTGGTCATCCAGCAAGTCATGACCGGCATGGTAACATCCGGGAATGCGCTGTCATTGCCGGGAACAATCATGGCTGAACTTCTATCGTTCAATGTCTTTCTTGGTGCCATCGAAGGATGACTGGCGCAGAAGTTTAGGGCTTCAGGCTGATAGTTCTGTTGACTGGTGGCTATACATGACATGTTGCATGTATATGGAAAGCCTCCAAGAGCCATCGGATCCAAGAAGAGGTACTCGCCCACTGGACCCTTGACAAGGGGATCTATGGGAGCTGGTTAAAGCCATCTTAGCTCGCGGTAGCTCACAGGTTTATGGGACAGATAAAGACAACCGTAGGTAAGATGATATCGTCTCTTCAATTGAGGAAGGCACCTGGCCTTTCGATGTAGCACAGCTGTGAAGCCATGTTGGACGTGTTAGCCAGATAGCGTGTGCTATCCTCAGATCTAGGGTCTGATTTATCTGCATAGTCCAAGCTTTGTCCCACACTGATTCCGGAGCAACGCTGCCTCGTAAAATCGATATAATAGTGTGAGAATCTATAATAAGGTCCTGGAGAAATTCCACAGCAGCACTATTCTTCTCAGCATCAGACTTTCCAGCAAAAGGGCTTGTTACTTCTTCCGGCAACGTGCATTCCATGAGATTACTCTTAATCTCGTCAGTCCATCTGAACTTCTGTAAGACGGTATCTCGTTGCTCCGGAACTGTCCACATCGCTGAGTACCATATAATAATATGTTTCAATGCCTTTACTAATTGTCCCCGAACATGGATTTTGTCCAGTCAAGGAATTCAGTTATCTTGATAGTCCATAGCTTTTAACTTAAGTTAGAATATCCTGCAGTATATTCCCTCGTTAATGTGTTCCTGCCAAGTACGAGCAGCACTTCTCTGATAACTCGTTGGTGAAACCTGGCTTTGTTGAATGTGTCGTGCACATGTCATGGAGGAAGACGGTATATGTCTGAAGACAAAAATATGGATGAAGATGATATATAGTTTGAGCAAGTCGAGAGAGGAGAAGAGTGGTAATATAGACGAGGGACGAGGATGATGACTTCGAAGCAGTTGAACTGCTTCGAAGTCTTTTATCAGAAATTCCACGGTTCACGTGGACCTGACATTGAATAATTATGTCAAAAGTGTTGAGACGATAGAAATTGCCTGACTGCTCGTCATAAAGATTTGGCTGCGGTTTCTATACAACTCTCTGGTAGAGAAAGACATAAGAAGTCATGCCATTCTCTTGACCAACTGACGTGGCGATCGTGTCAAGGATGTCGTTGCCGCAAGTTCAACCCAGCCGTGATAGATAGAACCAGACAGGTAAGTTGAGGATAGTCGTGAGCTTCATCTCATCGACAACATGTCGAAAGTCATCGTCCGCAGGGTCTTCTACGGCTGCTTGTCATGCACGATCACACATCTGATAACGAGATGAGGATCGATTGTAATGTATAGGAGAGAAAGAAATAGTATACTATATATTAGTCCCGTAATAATGAGGCATTCGATATCTTGTTTAATTTTCCGATTGTTTTCATCAGCTTTTGGTATCTTCACCGACAGATACCTGCTCGTAAGACAGGTTTAAGGAAGACCATCGAAGATTGCCCCTAGACGGCTGGCACAGACAATGTGCAAGCGAACCGCCGGAGTCCTTTTTGCCTCTTGACGAAAATTTCCCTGTCAAGGGCACATCCTGCGAAATGGATATTGTATAGGACCATCCTATTATGCGGACGAGGATGAGGTAACAGTCGCGATGGGACTTGTTGAGGCTTCGAGTTTATCGGGCTTCACGAAGGTGATGGGATGTCTGTAACAGAAAATCGTTAGCGGAATGTCACGAAGTCATGATTAAGACACTTACACCTCTTTCTTGTAGTGATGGTCTCCGAGTCTCTTATTGCACGCACATCATGCCGTTGGTGCAGGAACCTTACTAGCCCCTCCTTCTCCATTGTTTCTTTGTTCGCGTTATGTGTGTACCGCAAGTCGTAACCCTCGAGTACTGGTATGTCCTTTTCGCTTTCTGAAGTCCCCGACCCCACTTGCTCCTCGCTTTTCGGGGTGATAATTTCGTACTCAAGCTTACCACCGAGCTCTTAACCCTGTGATTTGGTTAATTTCCCAGGTTGGACGCTTTGGGGACCTGGCCGCACACTTGATGTCGAGGTGTCGATATCCAGTATAAGATTGTAAGGCGCTCGTCGTCGATCCACCGTCCGATTGATTGAGTTGTTTTCTTATCTCAATTTCAGACTCGCATCCTGTGCTGTATATTCGTAAAGATCCGGTGGCATGGTGGTGGATGACTGCGTTGCTTGTTTAGGACACATGTCAGTCTCGAGCTCAGTCTGTTAGTAGGAAGAGACATGCATATGGTGCACCATATAAAGTGTGTGTCGCTTAGCAAGGAGTAGTCAAGGGATTCAACTTGACATTTGGATTTGCTGTATACCAAAAGCAGCTTTCCTAGCCTGCACAAATCGAGAGGGTGAAGTATTTTGTGCGCCAACTCAAGTGGAAGCCGATGATCAAGAAATAAATTAAGCCCATGGTTAAATTCTTCATTGGTCTTTGATATATCGTATAAGCACGGGGCTGATAATGATGCTTGACTATGCATTGTATCCGTTTGTTGACTATCGGAGAGTTATCCCATGGCTTGGTTCCAACAGTCAGTAAATGTATGTAAATCATAATGACTCAAGGACCATTTTACCTGTGACCTCCAAATAACCGGCAGACAGTCAAACCATCAGAACTGACGAGGTTGTCTAGTTTCCCATGGCAAGTCGTGTAGTGGCTCATGGACAGTGAGAAGCATCAAAGTTTTATCTCCTTTGCCTGCCTGTCTTTTATCTCTGCAAAAGCGCGCCACCAGTTCAATCTCTGTTTCAGAGCTAATTATGTAGGCTTTAGCGCGTATTCCAAAGAAGCTTAAAGCCTGTTTTGCTGATGCAGGCTAGCTGTCCATCAGAAGTGGCCTGCATCTGCTGCATGGCTAGGAGACGGCGCGCTGCTCGGGTCAACCCACCAATGTGACTGTACTCTTTTGTACGCGTCGATGAACCTGCACATCAAATTTCGGTATAAACGGGATCTAAAGCTCCGATTATTGGAGACATTGATGTTGCCTTTCTATCACTCAAGCTGGATCGGTAGCCATGAGCAAGGAGGATATAGGAGGGAGTTGTCTGATACTTGTGCAGGATAGTTTGTCAAGAAGAGTGGAAGATCGAAGAACAGACCGTCATGGGAACACTCGCCGAATGTAGTTAGGACCATGTACATGACTCCCATTAGTAAAAAGCTGGGTCCGGACCTGTGGTCTATCGTGAACATTTTCACCAAGTGAATCGCCCGGTCTCGTTGCCAGTAAACCCAAGTTTGTATGTTCTGTAGCCTAAAGGCTATCCGGGCACTTAGTTATTGATTAGGGACAAAGGCCGATTAACCATGTTTCTTCAAATCTCGCTGCTATTTGCAAAGAGGGTATCATTATTGAGCCATTAGACAGTCTTCCAGTCTATTCCGGCAACACTGAGAAGTTGGTGGTACTGCTTTCTCGACACAGTGGTTTCTGCAGGCGTGACAGTACGTTCTGCTTTTTCTTCAAGTCGCTTAAGGCGCCGAGTCGATATAGGAAGTAATTTTTTTCCCTCTTTCGCGCCTACCTTCTCACTCTCCTCCAGCAACTTCCGTCGCTGTTGTCACCCATTGGCATAGATCTTGCTGGTGGATTGATGTCGACTTTTTTTTAGTTAGCGGTCTAGCGGACCTAAGTCGAAGCTAATATCCGTGAAGAGTGAGGCAACACCCGGAGCCATGACGTGCATAAGTTCATTCGTCTCTGGGCATGCGCAGTCGAGCTTCACGGCCGATGATCAGCGGAGAGTTTGAAACCGAATACAACCGGTTCAGGACCTGAATGGAAGAACACTTGTTAGAATCCATAGCTAACACAATGAATAGTTACGTACCCTCAGCATATTTTTTCTCAGAAGCCTTGCCATGTCCCTATTGCAGCTTAGCTAGGGACCATACCAGAATGGGGGGAAGACCTACCCCAGCTACCAAATTCGGAAGGTGGCAGACTTCATATCCGCATTTAGGATTACTTTGCTGTTCTGCAGATGATCAAAGAGTGTAAAGGGGGTTGCTTTAAGCTGTAGCTGCCAGGTGTAACCTGCCTGGCGTACTGAAAGGCGACGCCGTTCATCTTAGGTCATAGAGTGTGAGAGCTTGGATTTCACGTATCATGAAGTTCCAAAGAAATGAGAGCGATAAGGGTTCGTGTTCAAGACGTCTTTCTTCTTATTGAACAGGAAGACTGATATAGGAATATCAATGCAGTGGACACATTAGTAGATGGTATATGTTGCAGCCGTGAAATAGTCCAGAATCTGAACAGCAGAAGCTGCATATACAACGGCGTTTCCCAGAGTGGGAGAGTGGCATCTTGAAAATGTTAGAATCACCGAGTCGTGGAGCTCAACCTCGGCAATAATGCATAGGACCCTTCCTCTGTTTTCTTAGGGCGGTAGTAGCTGCCCAAAACAAACACATGCTGGGGCATGCATTGCTCATGGTCTCTTGACTCAGCAGAGCAATAACCCGATGATCTTAGCGACCGAAGAAATTGTTTGTCAAACTTGGTGATCTGCTGCTGCTTGGTAGGTATGTGTATAAATACGGTCGCTGAGAGAGATTATTTGCTACCCCGTTAGGACGTATTGCCGTCGAGTACCAGCCTTGGCTAGTGTCTGTTGTAGCGGAGCAGACGTGAAGTCAAAACCAGTCGCCCAATACATGCATAGTGGAGGAAGCGTTGTCTGCGAGCTCCACCTCTTATAAAGAATTGGCAACAGACCAACAGCAGATCCCATTTCGTCGAGACAGATGATTATATAACGGTCGGCTGTTGTAGGGAGAATGATAAGTCCGGTAATAGCAGATGAGATCTCGCATTTGACGACATGAACATAGCCATTTTTCTTGAACTTTCCGGTGCCTTCTTCCTGGATCAGCAGCTGCACCGAATTGCCAACTTTTCTCAACGCTTGGGAGAATTTTGCACGCGTTCTACTTGCTTTTGGAGCACAGTATATCCCTTGCGCCAGCGACGTGTCCGCGAGTGTATATAAAGACGATTAATCGAAGGAATGAAAGGAGTTTTGTGTCTGTTGTGAACCGGGGTCTCTCTAGTTGTGCCCTGATGCGTTGGACCGACTGGGAAAACTCGGTAAGTATCTGTTCAGAAGTAATCAGACACTGTAGGTATATAGATGAGGCCACAGGATAGTTATCCAGAAGAGTTGTATCTTCTTTCCCTCTGCGTCCTCAATTCCTGGGAAGCATGATGCATACAAATGACAGTGCAGTTTGTTGCTTCGTGACCCGAATCTGTCAGATATGAGGTATATATGAAGGGTATCTAGAGGCTGATGTGAATAGTTCCTCTGAATATTGTTTTGTATTTCCAAGATTTCGAAGTACTAGACACCACTGATATGAGAGGAGAAATCAGAGCGACAGCGGGTTGAGCGATGTGTCAAGACATGCTTGGTATCACGAGGCTGGGTTGACATTGCCGTCGATGTTGCAACTGATTTTCATTGTTGATCAAGTTAAGCAGGCGCTCTCAGAGAACAAGTGTTGTACTAAATTTTGTAGATAATATATATGATATATGCTGGTCGATGGAAGAAAATATCGTTCCGAGGATGAACTTTGGCATCTGGCGAAGGTTCTATGATCATAAGTGTAAGTGGGAAGAAGAGAGAAGAGAGGAAAAGGGAGGACGATGAGCTTTATATAAAGCAGTCAAGGCATTGAATTGTTGGCGAAATCAGCCGGGACGGTGATGTGGTATGAACCGATTCAATATAGCTATCATGGAATTGCGCCGTGGTGACGCTGGTTATTCACGAGGCACAAGTCATTTTGCGCTTTTGTATGACGGTCATGAGTAATGGAACATGGAGCAGTTAATCTCTCCATTATAATCATTGTATTAGCATAGGGATGCTAAGCTTCACGCACATGGATTAACTGGCTCTGCTGTATTGTGATTACGGGACCGAGTTGGCACTTCTACAGCCAATAATGCAATCTAAGAAAGACCTCAACTGCTAGATCGTCATGACGACGCTTAAAAAAGGCACGCTTCTTCACACAAAACCAGCGGGTATATAGCCGAACAGAAAACGCCTAAATATTATAGCAACGTGAATTTGAATCTATATGAATGCTCAATCGGTACGCACCAGCGTATCCACCTGCCTTGCAGCAGCAATCGACCTCTGTAAGACATCCAACTCCTCCTTCGTGAGGTCCCTGACCTCACCACCGACCATACAACTGTGATCCTGTTTCCTCGACCCTTTCACCCACTCCGCATCAATCATCCACTTATTCGGGACCTCATAGATATCCTCCATCCCAGCCTGTCCCTTATTCTTCAACAGACTCCCATTATACCACAACAATCGCCCCTTGGCATCCACATGCGCAATCACGAAACTACATACACCGGCTCTTTCCTTATCATCGACGTTCTCCCACCCCACAATTCCTCCGTAATGCTTCGAGAACTCATACTCAGCGCCCGACAACTCCAACCCGAACCACCAGCTCTCCTTATCTCCATACGTGATCTTGTACGTAGTTTCCTCGCGCACGTCGTACGTATTCTGCCAGCAGATATGCAACAGGCCCATGAACGTATCAGGCCTACTTTTGTCGAGTGCCACGAGACCCGAGTCCGCTTCTTCAGCGTAATCTTCCGTCCAGACAAGAGAGGCATCCATTTCCTTACTGGGTCGACGGATCTGATCCCGCCACCACTCATGACGGCCCTCGAAGGCGTGTTTCCAGAGGAGGCGGTCATGGAAGAGAAGCGCGCCTTTGTTGACGAAGCCATCTTGCTGGAGGAGTACTTCTGGGGGTTGCAGGAAGACGGCGTCGGCATCTGCAAGGATAACTTTCTCGAAAGGGGAAGCTAGCGCCGCGAAAGGTTTTATGGCCCAGCCGCCCGTTTGGAGTTTGAGGGTTGTGTCGTCGAAGACGGTGAGGATGTTGAGGAAGGTGATGGCGGGGCCAGAGGCTGCCAGTGTTGAAAGGTGGTTCCGGTTGGTCGGGGAGAGGTCGTCATCGCCTGCGTAGACGACTTGAATTGGCAGAGTAGAGTTGAGGACGGAGCGGAGAGAGGCAATGAGGTGAGCGGCATAACGGAGGGTGTAGTCGCTGGTGGGGATGACGATGCCAGCTGAGTTGGGCTCAAAAGAAGCGCAAAGGTCTTGTACTGGGTGATGGGAGGATCTAGAATGGTGCGACTGAGTCTGCTTAGGAGGTTGCAGGAAAGGGTATTGTGCGATGGCGACTTCTTCGATGGCGTTGTGTAAGATGGACTTGGTGGTAGAGTCCTGTGCGGCTTCGGCTTGAATGAGCCAGTCGCGAAGAACTCGGTTGCGGCGGCCTAACTCGCCGAACTTCTCTTTGAAGGGTTTCTGGATGGGGTGGTCCGCAAAGTATTGCGATATATCGGTGATGAGGGTGGTATCTATTGTGATGGTCCCAGCTGAAGATGAAAGAGATGTGGGCTTCTGTCCCTGCCCGAATCCGAAGACTTGACTCGTTGACGATGCGGGTGGAAGCAGCATGAATATGGAGAGCGCAAATATGACTGCGACGGCAGCGAAGATGATCCGGAAGCCACGGTGGCTCCGGATAGCCGCAAACTGGCTCATATTGTGCGAGAAGAGCTTCCTGGACTCATCCCAAATCATTGTGCAACGAAGAACTTGGTTGAGCAAGCATAGGTAGTCCGTGAGAATAGGGCGAGCAACTCCCGTGCAGAGGATTGCTTCTGCCTGCACGGATGACGTTGGCAGCGGGCAAACATGCAAGGCCGGAACCTGATGGGCCTCGCGTCATGACCGGGGGCGATGACATGTTTTTAAGTGGTATTTAGATTAACACGTTAGCGACTAGAAGGAACTTTTGGCCTCGGTGCATACGTGGATCCCAGTTCAGGATCAAGCCGGGCGCAGCTGAATGGGGGCCGGAGAATAAGGGGTACACAATAAATATCACTGCCAGAAACACAAAGCTTGCTACTGACTTGTCAGTCAAGTGGATGGACAATGGGCCTAGTAGGGCTGAACCCCTAGATAGGTCCCCTGAGTTTCGTTGATTTTCGGGTCGGCCAGGTATGGATCGGAAGTCCGGCCAGGCAGAAAGACCCTATCAAGAAGCTAAAGATGCTTTTTCCTGGCTAAGCCTCTCTGGGCCCACCGGTTTAGTGGAGCTTAACCAATGGTTTAATCTTCATTCGTCGACTCGCAGGGCTCTTTTTGGGTTTCGATTACTCACGTGTTTGGCTCCCCTTACCACCTTCTCGTATGCTGGAGGAGATTTCTGCTGATGGCTACTCAGACAGATCCAGCGTTCCAGAATTCTATTCGACTAAGCGGTCCATTAGTATAGCGATTTCCGACCATTTCCGAAGGAAATGAGTGCAGATAAGGGGGCCTTAGAGACATATTCTGTGTCTAGGCTTTCGTCAGAGTGAAAGCAAACTCTGCAAACCCGGTCGGGACAACAAGGTTTGTCAAAGCACCCCCGCACCAGTAGGCAACTGTGAAGAACAACAGTAGATAGTCAGTAAGCCCCAGACTACACGAAAATTTCTGGGCATTATGCTATTTATGGCACCGGCTTATCACACCATCCCACTATTACGAGGGTCAATAATCTCTGCCACAGTGGCTTGGCAGATACGCTGGGATTATCATGCTCGGGTACAGTTGGACAGTGCACACGAGAATGGCGCAGTCACTCAGCAACCTGAAACACCACAGCATAAGTGTCTTGGATGTCCATGATTAGTAATAGGTGCAATGCACCACCCTTTATGCGTGCAGGGGTAACTTCATAGCAGTTAATTAAGCTTGTGGCAGCCAGTGAAATAGAAATTAATGTGATATTTATCACTGTATACTTTCCTACAATAACAGAATTACACTGTAGAAGTATATAGATTCAATACTTGCACAACGAGAGCGCCTGCCACTTAACTTCTGTTAGGTTTCTAGAAATTCAGGCGCCATAGGGCGGATTACATTGGGCTGGTTGAGGTTGCAGTGCCAGAGAAATGTTCACTCTGGTTCCAGTACCATTGAGTCCACATAATTGTCACCCAGCTTCACTCAATTTCTTTCTATCTGAGCGGTGTTCCATGGATCAGTTCATGTCATATCGTCTAGTGACAGGCCATGACTTCACGATTGGCTGGCTCCGCGGGTATATATTCCACCTCAATGGAAAAGAGACTTTCCATTCGGCTACACGATAGAAATTTTACGTGACTTTCATACCACAACATAGCAGTCTATGATGCTCTAGATGTCGTCACTGGTGAAGTCACAGTGCCTATTCCAATTGTCTATATTAACCCTTAAATAAGACCAGTTGATCTAAACTTGTGGACTTGCCGTAGATCTCACATCGTAGCCAACTCCCTCCACCCCCCGAAGGTATCGACAATGCTCTCAACCATAACATCTTTCCTCATCCTTCTGTTCTTTGTTACCACAGTCTCCGCCTATCCCTTCGAGGAGAACTCCTTTCCTCGTCTCCAGGATACTTTAGCAACTGGCACCAAACCCGGCGACCCCCCCAAATTCGGTGGTGCGTATGACTACGTCGTAGTGGGGGGTGGCACAACCGGGCTCCTAGTAGCCAGTCGGCTAGCAAAGGCAGGAAAATCAGTCGCCGTTATCGAAAACGGCACATACCCTACTGGTAATTTGACTACAGTGCCAGGGTACAATGAGCAGTGGTTTAGCAGGGTGTTGCCGTCGAATTGGACGGATTTCGTGAATGTATGGCCTACTGTGCAGCAGGTGGTATGTTGCCTAAGTCTATTCCGGGGTAGATACTTACGGGCGCTAATCCTGGCTTTATTGCAGGGAGGGGGAGAGCAGCAGCATATGATGGGGAGAATGGTGGGTTGCTGATTCCTCTACACTTTCCGGTAGCCTCTGTGGTGGTTATGTCTGATAGAATTGCAGATCGGAGGGAGCCAGGGCTTCACCTTTGTCGATTACTTTCGCACTACTAAGGGAGCTCTCGAAAGATGGGCTAACGAAACAGGCGATAATTCCTGGATTTGGGAGAACGTCCAGCAATACTATAGAAAGTCATTCAAATTCACACCCCCGAACAATGCCGCAAGACCTTCGAATGCCACTCCGGACTATGAGTCAAGTCAAATCGTTGGTTCTACGCCTGGGCCACTAGAACTCACCTTCCCCAAATATGCCCAGGCATTTGGTAGCTGGGTTAAACTTGGTCTCAACGAATTAAAAGCTGGTATCAATCGAGTCTTTGTCGAGGGCGATATCAAAGGTGCCAGTTGGATCTTAAATATGATCGATTCGCAAACGGGCAATCGCGCCACAACGTATACAGCTTTCCTGGAACCAACACAGAAAGATGGCACGTCGAAGATTGACGTGTATGTGGAGACGCTGGCCGAGAGAACTTTATCAAACACTCCCCCTGACAGCGACCCCGTAACCATCGGAGTCTTAGTGAAACGGGGGGGCATTAGATTTCCGATATCCGCAGCGAAAGAAGTAATTCTAGCTGGAGGACCCATACTTACTCCTCAATTTCTCATGGTGTCTGGTATCGGTCCTCAGGATCACCTGCGGGAGATGAACATTTCAGTCAGAGCTAATAGACCGGGAGTCGGCCAGAACTACAACGATCATATTCTCTTCGGCGTCAAGCACGCAGTACAAGTGGAGACAACATCGGTGCTCCTCAATACTACCAGGAAGTGGCAAGAGTGCGAAAGGTTCAAAGCTCACGCAGATGGCATGCTGGCCGATCCGGGCCCGAATTTCGCCGCCTTTGTCGATTACCCGGAAGATATTCGCCAGAACCTGTCTGCCCAGACTAAATCAGGTAATTTGTGGCCTTGTGTCTCTCGTGGTTCCGTTGTGCCTAATACTACGATTCCAGATCTCTCCCAATTCCCCTCTGACTGGCCAGATATCGGTATCGTATCTTCTCCACTCGGCGTCAATGGCGACGGCAATCACAACTATGCAGACCTCGTCTGCATCCCTATGAAGCCCATATCCAAGGGAACTATTAAACTCAGATCTAAGTCCATGGATGATAAGCCTGTGCTGGATCCGCAATGGCTGAAATCTCCGACAGACATGGATGCTGCCGTCGCCGGTCTGCAGTACCTTCTGCGCCTCTATGGAACGAACAGCATGAAGCCCATCTTAGATGCCTCGGGTAAACCTATCGATCTAGAAAGTTCTAACAAGGACGACCTCATTAAGTATGTGAAAAACAACTATCGAACGTTGAATCACCAATCTGCATCGTGCCGAATGGGAAAGCGAGACGATCCTATGGCCGTGGTGGATAGTAAGGGCAAGGTAATCGGGGTTGATAGACGTGAGTCCTACCTACTTCGACTCCGGACTTGGCTTTTAGCTGCCCCTCCGGTCTGTAGGACAAGACTGATTGAGAGAAACAGTGAGAATTGCTGACCCATCTGCCTGGCCTTTCTTGCCTGCGGGATTTCCGTTAGGCACTGCCTGTAAGTCATACCCTACTATTCCCACAGTCAGTTTTGGAATGATCGGTCTAACCTATTCAAACTGTAGATATGTTTGCGGAGAAGATAGCCGATAACATCCTCAGTGATCATGGAAGTGACAAGGATGAGGATGGGGATGGGGATGAGGATGAGCTGCGAGTGGAACTCTAGAGAGAGGGCCCTACGTTTCTCAACGGAATGATGAAGAGTACTCATTCGAACATGAAAAGGCACCGACCTACTGAAATTGCAACAGATGTCTATAACACACTCTCAGGTAGTGGTAATATACTAGATCACACTACAGGAAAAGTGACTGCAACTGGCTTGAGCGACAATGCTCCGTTTCTGAAAGACTCCCAATGGCACTCTAGAACGGGCCATTAATCCCAACGAAGGGAGCAAGAAGCAGGTCAGAGCGAAGGCTACTGAGATCTGAAATTGTAAATAACATATGAATTGATTAAAAGTCTAATCCTAGTGTAGAGGTTCCGTTGTTGATTATATTGGCATCGAGCATATTCCCGCCAGGGGTAATTTAGTATCAGCCACGCTATCTAATCGGCACACGCCAGTGACATCCAAGTACTTGCCGGCGACCGGGCATACAAATCGATCAAAGCCTATACTAATACTCTGCAGCCGGCATCTACTATTTCTGAAAAGATCAACAAACCTGTTTGCCAAATTCTACGTAAGCAATAATCGGCATCACTCTATCTGCTGCCACACTCCCGCCACGTGTCTGGCCTGAAAAGCAGATCATTGTCGAAATCGTCTCTCGGAGGCTAAATATCGAATTGCCCCACCTTCCCCTCATCTGATGCAGAGAGCGAACGTCGTTCATGATGGTTTTCACATCAATTCTCTTAAACCAAATCAGGACTCATTTTTCCTCCCATGGAAAATGCCATCCACCCTTTGCGACAGATGCAAAGTCCTATACTTTAGCGCCGAGTCCCTAGCGCGATACGGCTTCACAGAGCTGGGAACAGAAACCGGAAAACCCCACCTGCAATTCCCAGCTGGGCAACATTCCATCCCTATCGAATTTGACTGTCGTGATGACCTCCCCGAATTACCGGCTCTTAGGGCGTCAGGCGAGGCAGGATGCTTGTTCTGCCCAGCGCTCCGAAATTCGCTGCTAAAGGGCATTAGCGAATGTCGTCTTCGCAGTTGGGTCTTGGGGAACCATGACCATGGACAATGGACAGTCAAGGTGGTCAAGGTTTCGCTGATGGCGGAATTCAGAGCCTCGGACGACGAGAGAAGTAAATTCGCAGCAATCATGATGGGATGGGATGTTCTTAGGCCAGGACAGGATCGGTATGAGGGCGATTTTACTGGGCCCGATGGTCTGGTTTACTTCAAATTACGTGCGCACTCTGGTTGGTTACCTTATTTTTCTGCTTAGTATGGGTTGACATTGATTTTGGTCTCCAACTGAGATGATCGTTTGTGTTGACTACAGATAGATGATCACCTTGCACGCTATTTAGGCATCGCATATCCGCATCCCGATCAAGATAGGCTCTCCACTGAAAACACAAAGACTATCCTAGACCATTTGATCGATTGCGACAAGAACCATAATCACGTCTCCAGCATTGTCCGCCCTGGGGATTCAATATCCGACAGGTTGCCTCTACGGCTTATTGAGATTACTGACAGCCAGGAAGGCAAGAAGCTGCGCTTGGTAGAGACAAAAGAAATCAACGGTCATGAATCAAACTGTCAAGACGCCTCCAAATGCCCGAAATACGCCACACTCAGCTACCGCTGGGGCTCCGACGAGTTCCTCACCACAACCCCCAGCAACCTTCAAGCGCATTACCGGGATATCCCACTATCACCATTCTCGGCAGATGACCCCACGACGACCCTACCACCGGGTTTCAGAGATGTCGTCGACGTATGCTGCGCGTTGGGAATTCCGTATCTGTGGATCGACAGTCTCTGCATTGTCCAGAAAGAAACGAGAACCACAGACAAGCCTCTTCTTGAGATCCAACAGGAGCAGTCCCGACGCGATTGGGCCTCAGAGTCGACCAAAATGCACAGCATCTACATGTCATCATACCTGACAATTTACTTGACTGCCACAGATACGCCCCTTCAGAAAATCTTTGATCGACCGGTATGCAGCTCTGAGTCTCTGGTCCCCATCACATACTCCATCGAAAATCGCCCTGAAGTCCACGGCTCATACTTCATCGAGCCCTCGCCTTACACAGGCGAACTGGATCACCTTTTCTGGAATCCATACCTAGCCGCTGAGGATGAGCTAGACTCATCAGTATGGAACACCCGCGGTTGGACCCTACAGGAACGACTCCTATCCCCACGAAAGCTCTACCTTGGGGTAACCGATATGCTCGGCCTAGGCTTATTGACCTGCCCGTCACCAAAAGATTACGGGCGCGATGTCGAGCTAATCAAACGGCCCCGACGTCACAAGTCACTGGACAAACTGGAGATCGGAGGAACGTCGTCTGCAACCGGGGAACAAGCTCCCGATAACACAAAACTATATCGCGCTTGGTATAAAATCGTGGAAGACTATACCTGTCGTGATCTGACGGTCCCAAGCGACAAGTTACCTGCTGTTGCCGGCATCGCACGCACACACGCCTTAGCCCTGAATGACGAATACCTCGTTGGAATATGGGTTCATGATTTAGCCACGGGACTTCTTTGGGGCACCCGCAACGCGATGAGACCTGGCATGGAGCGATACTTTGGAGAACGAGAACGACAGCCCATGATCCCGACAGAACATTATCGGGCGCCGACTTGGTCATGGTGTGCCAACGATGGGGCGGTTGAATTCCTTGTACGTCATCTCCATAATCCGAAATCGGAGATCGAGGTTCTCGGTCACGATGTGATCCCGCAGTACATGGGAGACAGCTATGGACAACTGGCAGTCGACCAAGGAGATCGGGGATATGTGAAGCTCAGGGCGAAGATTAGAGTAGCCCGGATGGAAGCCAGGTTCCAGCCGATACCAGACATCATGCTGCGGAACTTCCCTGCACTGGCAAACCGAGATCCCGAGGCTGAGAATAAGGAATTTCAGTTACGATATGTCCATGTGACTGACGATGCTGGAGAACGCGGGAGTGAGACTATATTTCTGGATCATGCTGGATGCTATCCTAACGAAGAAGAAGTCTACTTGATGATTGTATCCAGGGGTGATCAGCGGGTGTGGTCGGAGCCTGGTAAGTACGAAGTTGGGGTTCGATCTGCCGGGTTGGTGCTGCTGAAGTGTCCGAATCAGACGAGATTGCAGTTTAAGCGGATTGGCTTCTTTACGCATTTCTGGGATTCCGGACTTACCCCAATCTTCGATAATTGTGAGCCGCAGACTGTTTATTTGGTGTGATCATGGCAGCCCTTGAGGGTTTCTATAGATGAAGCTTGTTAGACTAAATCATTCAAAAGTAAGGATTCTGTCACTAAACCTGTTTCGACAGTAGCGTACAGGCACCTACTTGCTCAATCATTACCTAGTAGAACCCTATATTTTATGTCCTTTGTTGGTGAGCCATACATGACTGAAGCTTTGACTAGTATACATAACCCCCGGCTCGCATAAAAATAACGTAACCGACAATCCGAAAATCAAAGTAGAATAGCCTCGAGGGAGAGCCCTTCATGTTTTCATCCGGCTACCTCAGCATATAGACAGGTACTCCGATACATCTGCAAAGCTACCATCCGAGCTGGCGGCACTGCTGCGCTCTTGGAGCATATCCTCCAGTCGTGAGTTAACTCGGGAAGGAAAACAGTAGAAGAAGCCAGCTTCCATAAGACTGTCTGAGGACTGATCAGCAACAGGTTGCTGATTGATAACGCTTAGCAGCTCATCAACCGCAATAGCCAGCTTTTCCGTGAAATCAGGCCGTTGGCGCAGGCAATCAGCGAAATCCCCATCAGTATATTTGTTGTCATACTTCGCCCGGAAACGGTCAGTTCCCGCGCGGATGTGAATGGATATTGGCGCTCGCCCCGCACGACAGGCAGCAGTGAGCTTATATACAATCGCCTTCAGCTCATTCAGCTTGGCATTCGTGCTTCAAGAGATGTGGATCGGAGGATATTCTCTTCTCTAGGAAGGTCTGTCGCTTTTTCACCACAAAGGCAAATTCCAGGAGGAGCACTCCCAGGTCAGCAACCTCAATGTTGACGGCGTGCAGCCGACCAGGCAGGCGCTTGTATAAAGTTCGTAGTTCCGACAACTTAGAACAGACTTGAGCGGCTAATGTTGCGATCGCAATAACGCTGGAACTGATCGATAGTGGATCCATGGTTGGCAGCCGATCGAGGGACAAACAGCAAGCAAGAAATTCTGAGAGGGGTCATCAGATTGGGTACGATGACTCTAACAGTGATAGAGAACAGAACAAAAGTACTGTTTATCTGATGTTGACTAGTAACGGAGTTCATTAATCCCGGTTTAGCAATTGGGCTCGAACCCAAACTTGGCCGGTCTCACAACGGCTTGACAATCCAACCGTCAACTGCAGTTGGGTAACATTAAGTAAAGTGGACGTACCACTCACACTAGCTGAGTTTGGGTTGCTAAGGCATTTGTATCACGAGCACCAAGAGTGTGCATTTTCCTGGTGGATTCTGCTCGACGGAGAGGCTGTGGTGACAGACTGCTGTAGCCGTCCTGAGCCCACTTATCGTCCTCCGTCCTTTCATATCACACTCTGAGAAGCCAAGTGGTAGCATTTCCAGGTTACAAGCATTCATCACTATATTGGTTTGGGGAAGACATACCCACATCTAGGTTTATTTCGGATTAAGCTTCAGTAAGAAGCGGATACTTGCGCCATTCTCGTACTTATTCCTTGTACGAGCCTTGGCTACCATGGCCACCCCAGCCTAGATCTCCCATCTGCCAGCCTTCAGGTCGACTGCGGGTGGTCGGTTAATCCCGTAAATAGCGCGACGATCGAATATTCTCCTCGGTACCTGGCTCTGTAACAGTTCAAGAATCCCACTATCACGGGGATGCTTCCGTAGGGTGTATTCTCACTCGGTTTCCTCCGAAATCAGAACATCAACATATCTGAAATTACTGATTCTAACCTTTCATGAAGCGACGGGCAAGGATATGTAAACATTCGCGAAGACACCAAGTAGTAAGCTGGTCCAAAATGCCAGGGGAAGCCATGTAGCACAAGACTTTGGACTTTAGAGAGCATGCTGGTTCATTTGCTTTGATTTTCTTTCTTCCCCTTTCTTACAAATTTTTGTCGTCTCCCACCCCTAGCCGCCTGTACTTCGGTCTACCCCTCTTTACAGACTCCCATACGATATATAGCATCTCACACACCCCCTCCCTCCCTCTTGCTGTCGTTGCACCTAGAATCACAACATGAGATTTGGCCGAGATCTTCACCTTCATCAGTCCCCAGAGTGGGTGGAGCATCATGTTCCATACAATCGTCTCAAAAACCTGTTGAAGATTGCCGTTGAGAGAGCTACAAATGAGCAAACTTGTCCCGATTTTTCAGGTTCGTCACTTGTAACAAACACAAACATTTGATAATTACATGCGCTTAACTTTCTTTAGATGTAGAATCATGCCTGGATCAAAGCATCGCAGTTCATCTTCGGTTTCGCGAGAAGCAAGATAACTATCTTCGCCAGCAAGTAGAAAAGACAAAATACTATCACCACATAAGCTGTCGCGTTTTCGATCCAACTTCGATGTGCACACTATCCCAAATTGACGTCGAGATTCTTTGCAAATTGTTTAGCAAGCTTTCCCAGGAAGCTTTTCAACTGCTGCGGTACCAACGGTTGGACGTTGAAGCCGTTTCTCGCATCTACGCAAAGATCGACAAACATCTAGAAGGGGAGGAATGCCACTCCGCTCGACCAAACTATCTGGACAGATTCATGAGACAAACACCAGCGAGCGTACGTATGGCGGGGAAATTGGACCTAACGGTTGCCCGTATACAGGAGAGACGGTCGGATCCCAGCAGGCCGGCCTACCCACAACCCCGATTATATGAGGCGCTACGGCAGGATCATCCTTCGACAGTTGCTTCCATGGTAGAAGAGTCCTTACAACAGAGTAACTTACCCAGGGAGTTATTTCTCTTTCATCTTTTAGAGCTAGCTGTATATGAACTTCGCCCTAATACTGTCCGCACATTACTATTCGATGTGCTGCCTCAGAACGACATTGCCATCCAGGCTGTATTATTGAATCGCTTGTTCATGGTTCTGGGTCTTCGGAAGGTGCAACTATCAGCACCGTATTCCTGTACACTCTTGTGTAAGATCCAAGACCTTCTCTGCCAGGTGATTGGGAGGTTAGGGCCCAGGTCAGAGGAGGTTCTGCTGTCGGAAGATGAACTCGGACGCCTCCCTCTACACTATGCTGCTTCTGCCGGGCTTTTTGGGGTGTGCATGGCAATATTCAATGTCGCTAAAAGCTGGAATACTACATCTAGATGGTGTTTGATTATGCACACTGACAAACGAGACTGTTCACCTCTCGAGTATGCGGTTATTAGCAACCACCTCGACGCTGTTTTATCTGTTCTATTCTACTTGGAAAGATTATTAGATGCGCCCTATAGTGATGACGGAATAGCATCATTGTTGAGTCGAATGCTCTTTACTGCGCTGCATTACGGATATGAAGATCTGATTTCGATCATCTCATGGACTTGCTCTCGCGTCTGTCAGAGACCCAGGACCTGTGAAGGGGCCAGCCCGCTGCATGTCGCCGCGCGTACTGGAAGGGCAGATCATGTACGACTACTGTTGGGGAACATATGTATCTCTGATGTGAACTCGGTGGAGCCGATGTACGGTTGGACTGCGCTGATTGTCGCCTGTGTCGAAGGTCACCAGAGTATCGTCGATGTGCTTCTCGAGCATGGAGCCGACCGGGACCACAGGGACCATCGCGGCTGGACAGCACAGGAGCATGCCGCTTTTCGGGGGCATCTTGCCTTAGCGAAAGCCATTGCCGGGCCATCCAAGTGGGAGGCAGGTACCGATGGACTACCTGCCGCACCGTTGACGCAGCAGGGTGCCATGATTAAGGCTCTACACCAACGGTCGCAACTGGTGGTCTACCTTGGCAGCCTGCAGGATGGAAAACAATTTAAACACATAGAGCTTCGAACACCATCACTGAGAAGTAAAGCCTCGGACTACAACCTTGCGCTCAAAGTTTCTTCCCCTTGGAATAACTCTGTTCGTCAGCTCAATTTGTCCTTGCTTAGTGACACGGCCAACCAACCATTGATCTTTGAGCTTCCCACTCCGACCGAGGCAGAACTGTGCCTAGAGCTCCTCGATTTGAACGATGGTCCTAAAGGTCAAGCACAGTTGCTTGGAGGCGGTACGGCGCTGCTGATGGACAACCTCAGTACCTTTGGCGAGAACCGGGAAAGTCTGGTGCGCGAGAGAACTGTTCCCATTCTCGAGAGCGGGTCGTTCCAGGTTATAGCTACTGTGACCTTCACATTTCTTATTATCAAGCCATTTCAGCATCCCAGCATCCCCTCTGTGAGAGAATGCTTTCTCCGTTATGACGATTTCTGTCTCGTAGGGCATCGAGGTAAGCATGCAGGTTGAGGTTATTTATGCTCGCCGCTGAAAATGTGCAGGTTTCGGGCAGAATGTTGCCGGGCATGATTACTTACAGTTGGGAGAGAACACAGTGGAGGTAAGTGGTAGTTTATCTAACTAGACCATATGCTCATAGTGCCCAGTCATTCCTATCAGCTGCCAGTCAGGGAGCTTCTTTTGTCGAGGTAATGTTGAACTCCCCTATTCTATCTTGCTGATCTAACGTCTTCTAGTTCGGTATGCCATTCGCTATTGAAATCTTGTTTTTACCATGTACTAAGCTATTGCAGATGCTCAATTGACCAGAGACCTTGTACCTGTTGCATACCACGACTTTTCCTTGAGCGAGTCTGGGACTGACATCCCAGTGCATGACGTGACTCTAGACCAGGTTAGCGACATTACCTCTACGACCTACTTGGAATCCATCTAACTTTCCAGTTTCTGCACGCGAGCAAAATACAATCCCCAATGGGGCATCCAAGCTCCATCTTGGGAAACAGCCACTACCATCGAAATCGACGCTCGCGGTCTCTTGCCAGGGACAATGAGCACGGAGCGCAACAAATGCAGGAGAGGATGAGACACACGGTTGACTACATGAACAAAGGCTTCAAGCCCAACACGCGAGGCCACGTTATCCAGGACTCATTTGCAACCATCGAAGAGCTACTAATCCAGCTACCGGAAAACCTCGGCTTCAACGTCGAGATCAGTGAGTCGTCCCCGTATCTCATCTCAGAAAACATCGCTAACAATTACTGGAATACCCCCGACTCCACGAAGCCACCGAGGCAGGAGTAGCCCCGGTAGCGATCGAGATCAACACATTCGTGGACAAGATACTGGAAAAAATATTCACTTTGAGTCACAGCAGAAACATCATTCTGTCCTCGTTCACTCCCGAGATCTGCATTCTCTTGGCACACAAACAGCAGACCTATCCAGTCATGTACATCACCAACGCCGGCAAGGCCCCAGTCCTAGACAGAGAGAAGCGAGCTGGTAGCCTGCAAGCTGCAGTGCGATTTGCCCGGCAGTGGGGTCTCGATGGGATTGTTCTCGCCTCCGAGACATTGATCATATGCCCTCGTCTGATCGGATACGTCCAGCGGTCGGGGCTCCTGTGTGGCTCGTATGGACCACTCAATAATGTCCCGGAAAATGCCCAGGTGAGTGAAGTTGCCTGGGGAGTCACTCGGAAATATACTAACCCCACCTTCATAGCTCCAGTTCGATGCCGGCATCAATATTCTGATGGCCGACCGGGTCGGGCTTATTGCCACAGCACTGCAGGGCCGGGATGGCGATGATCGGCGATTGAAGAACTAGCGGGTTGCTCCGACCGGTCGCATAGGGAGTGGTGACATAGATTATCAATGAGTTAGGGAAGCCCTCATCCCTCGATAATGAATCTACATATCGTATCTTTTGCATACTCTATTTGCCTATTTTGAAACCTTCCATAGGGTCCTAAGCAGTGTGGGAAATGCCCACTCTGGAAATTCGGCGTTTCGGACCGCGGCGGATGCGGGTGGAGAGACCCCGAACGGCGCCGTCGATCGTCAGCGATAAGGTGGTGATCCCAGGGGTGAAGTCATAGTTTAGTGGAAGACCTTTAACCAGTAGCATGATTTTAGTAATTTGTGTCAGTCAGTAAGAAGGGCTAATCCGAATAGCTTCAAAATGGGCAGGCTACCCAGTGTACGTGGGCTTGTTGAAGAAAACGACGAACCCCAGAAAAGACGTAAAAGCCTAGCCTAGGCCGATCTCGTGGGAGGGACAAAGGCAGCTTGAACCCTGAAAAGGTGAGGCTCCACTGGTTCGCCCATGCGATCATCCGTGGGTCTCCCTCGTTGCGCTGCCATGAAGCCATTTCCCTATGGCGTCACCAGCCGGGCCTTACGCCAGGGTTCCTTTGACTTCATCTGTCCACACTCCTTTGCCCACCTGTGATTTTTTGCTGTGGTTGTCCTCTCCTTCCGCAATCATTCAGTTCCTCTTCCATTGTTCCTGAATACATACACGAAAGTACCAAATTTCCTCATTGGCCGCACATGGTCGAACCTTCCTATCTCTGCTAGCAGAGATGCCGCACCAAGATGGCCCAACGGCCGACGACTGGCCGGACGAGCACCTCACCGAACAAACCACCAATAGCACCGGCCATGGGCGGACTCCCCGGCGTGCGCATTATCATGAGAGGGGACTCAACACCGGGGTCCGGGTAATGGGTGCGTGCATTCCCTAATCTTTCTTCATTCCAATATTCCCTCAATCTCAACTACTAACCATAATCAATCCTACCAGATGATGGCCGCCTGGACATCAAGATCCGCGAACGCAAACCCTGGGTATCAAAAATCATCAAACACCTCCAACAGCAACCAGAACCCCTCCGCGAAGAGCGCAAACCATCTGTCTGCTTTATTGAAGATGGGAAACCCCCCTGTGCCTTAAAACTCAACATCGTCATCCAAGTCGTCGGCTCCCGCGGTGACGTCCAGCCCTTCATTGCCCTAGGCAAGGTCCTCAAGTCCCACGGCCATCGCGTCCGTCTCGCCACACATCTCGCCTTTCGTGAATCCATCGAGCATGAGGGTCTCGAGTTCTTTAATATCGGCGGCGATCCAGCCGAGTTGATGGCGTTCATGGTGCGGAATCCGGGCCTGATGCCGCATATGAGTACCCTGCGTAGCGGGGCGATTCCTCGCCGGAGGCGCGAAATGAAGGCTATATTTTCGGGATGTTGGCGCTCGTGCTATGAGACGGGTGATGGAACAGGGTTGCATCATATTCCGGAGGATCCGTGGAGTGAGACGGCGGATTATCGCACGATGCCGTTTGTGGCCGATGCTATTATTGCGAATCCGCCGAGTTTTGTTCATTTGAGCTGTGCGGAGAAGTTGGGGATTCCGTTGAATATGATGTTTACGTGTGTATCCCCTTTTCAGATCTAGATGATCGAATGTGCTGATCAAATGGGTGTATGCAGAATGCCCTGGTCGGCAACACAGTCTTTCCCTCACCCGCTGGCAACGATCCGCACGAAGAACACCAAACCCTCCGCTGCGAATTTTGCTTCGTATGCCATTGTCGAAATCCTTATGTGGGAGGGCCTGGGGGATCTGATTAACTCTTTTCGGAAGCGTGAGCTGGGGCTGGATCCGTTAGACGCTATTCGGGCACCGAGTATTGCGCACCGGTTGCGTATCCCATACACTTATCTCTGGTCGCCAGCCCTCCTCCCCAAACCCGGAGACTGGGGCGATAATATAGACATCACCGGCTTCTCCTTCCTCTCCTCGGGCTCGGACTACACACCCCCCGACGACCTGGCGAATTTCATCAAATCTGGACCTCCCCCAATCTACGTCGGGTTCGGCTCCATCGTCGTAGACAACCCGGGTTCACTAACAAAGATCGTCTTCCAAGCCATCCGCGAAAGCGGACAACGAGCAATCGTCTCCAAAGGATGGGGAAACCTCGGAGCCGACGAAGACGATATCCCAGAGAACATCTTCATGATCAGTAAAAGCCCACATGACTGGCTCTTCCAGCACGTCTCCTGCGTCATTCACCACGGCGGAGCGGGCACCACCGCTGCCGGACTGGTACTGGGCCGTCCGACCATCATCATCCCGTTTTTCGGCGATCAGCCGTTCTGGGGCTCGATCGTGGCTCGCGCTGGCGCTGGCCCGCTGCCTATTCCACATAAGCAGCTGACGGTGGAAAAGCTGACGAATGCGATCAAGCAAGCGCTTGAGCCTGAGACGTTGGAGAAGGCAAAAGAAATTGGGAAGGAGATGCGTAAGGAGCGGGGGGTGCAGAATGCCGCTGCTAGCTTTTATCAGCATCTAGATGTGCAGACTATGCGGTGCTCTATTTGTCCGGATCGGCCGGCTGTGTGGTGGGTGAAGCATTCGCATATTAAGTTGAGTACGTTTGCTGCGGCGGTGTTGGTGGAGACAGGGTTAATTAGTCCGCGGAACGTTGTTCTGTATGTTCTGTGTAGTTTGTATCTTGCGGACGGTGTGTATATGGCTAACTGGTGGTTTTAGATATCGTTCACACGAATACGACACGAATCGAGATCCTAGAGGCCCATTGACAGCCGGTGCGGAGGTTCTCTACGGCATAGTCTCGGGGTTCGCCAGTGGCATCGCGGAGGTCCCCAGCGGAATGAGAGGCATATTCTCGACGACGCATGAGCGACGACTGCATCACAAGCACGACTGGAAAAAAGCGCGTCGGCCATCCTGTCTTGATGAATTGAATACCCCTCGTCACCGTCATCGGCGAACGGAAACGTCCCTTGATTCTGGTGTCGGGGCTGATGTGGTGCCAAATGGTGACAGTCAGCACCCAGGAACTGGAAGCCAAGGCCAGTATGAGCACGGTGATCCCCGCGAGGACCTATCCTCCAACGAGGACTCCCGAGAATCGACTGAATCCGACGAAGCGTATCACTCCGCTGGGGAGGAGATTCACCGAGATCAGGCCGTTTCCGACCGTCAGCAAAATGTAAACGGGGCTACCAACAGCCCCAGCAGTGGTGATCCATCAAGCCCGCCCATAAGCAGCTCCGATACTGATACGTTCGACACAACGGATGACGATATGGGCGCGGAGCTCGATCTCGAGCGAACCGTAACTCGACTGCGGTCGAGGGAAATGTCCCATACAAAGGAAATATTGGCCGAGACGTCCTATCACAGTGCCAGGGCGACAAAGCATATTCTGGATTGGCTCCTTCTGTTGCCTACCGATTTGACTTTGAGTCTGACGAAAGGGTTTCATAATGCCCCGAAATTGTATCACGATACCTTGGTGGAAGAATCGCCACGAGTGCTTGGAGTGAGGAGTGGGTTTCGTGCTGCAGGAACGGTATGCTCTTCGGATGCCCCTGAGGAATGGTTGAATTTGCTGATGAGTATAGGAATTCACTCATGGATTTTACAATGGCATTACTGGACTTGTCACGCAGCCCGTGGTCGGGATGGAAAAGGCTGGTGGGAAAGGATTATTGAAAGGTATTGGTAAAGGCGTAGGAGGTGTCTTCCTCAAACCCACTGCTGGTGAGTTTCTCCTCGACAAGACTGGCAATGTCAGAGCTAACTGGGACCTGCTTAGGCCTTTGGGGTTTGGCGGGCTACCCGCTGGACGGGATGCACAAGAGTCTCCGCAACTCGCTCTCCAAGAGCAAAACGAAAGATATCCTGACATCGCGAATAAGACAGGGTATTGAGGAGATGTGTGCAGCTACCACGCAGCAACGATCCCTGGTGATCCAGAAATGGCATGAGTTGCAGCCAACGGGGCTGAGGCATGAGCATGGGCATGAACATGGCTCGTAGGTAGATATACCCAGTTTACTGTGTTTTTTCTGCATGTGTACGATGTATATTTAGTCTGTAGTGTATAGCTTTGTGGATCGAATGTACACTAGGTGTCCATAACTGATAATGATTCTTGCCGCATGTGATTGATAAGATAGGAGAATTTCGGATCATCCCTGTGCAGCAAGGCTTGTTTTTTTCCTTTCCAGAAGACAGAATTCAAGAGATTTATCGGGATCACTAGCCACAGTGATGTCAGCCTGTTATTCGCATCTCGATTGCCCGTTCAGGAATTCACTGGTGTCCATCTCTCAGGCCTTCCAAGGCAGTCATTCACTCAGCTCAGCCACTTCCCCCCACCTGAACCGCTCCTTCGTGAACTCTGGGCCCCGGATCAGCCCAATCAAACCATTCACTTGGTCCCTTAGTGGCTGTGCCGTCGCTCTTCATTTCCGTCCTGTGGCTGCGCCCGTCTCTGAGCTTCAGCTGTCAGATACTTAAACGTCGCACAACCCCACTTCCTCGATCTCACTTCATCGTCATCATCAAACACAGATTTCGTCCTTAATCTGCATTCTTCTGAAAGAAGAACCATGTCTTATCAGCAACCTTACGGACAGGGTCCGCCACAGGGCTATAATCAATATCCCCCTGCAGGACAGTACCCGCCGCCGCAGGGACAGTATGGCCAACACCAACAATATCCACAATATCCCCCGCAGGGTCCAGGCCCCTACCAGCAAGGTCCAGGTTCTCATCAGCCGCCTCAACAGCACGGTTCATACCCACCTCCAATGGCCGGTCATCATCCTCAGCAGACACAGGCACCATACCCTCCCCAGCAGCAACACCCACCACAGGGTGCCTCTCCATACCCACCTCCCATGAGCGGCCAACATTCTCAGCAACCTGGTCCCTATTCTTCATATCCACCATCACAGCAGGGCATGGGATATCCGCACCAGGGCCCTCCATCCCAGCAGGGCTACCCACAAGGGCATCCTGCTCAGCAAGGCTATCCGAATCCGCCACAACAGCAATACCAATCTTTCCCGCCGGGTCCTCCAGGCCAACAACCACCACCAATGACGGCACCCCCAGGGGCAGGCGGGCCTTACCCCAGCTATTCCCCCCAACAAGGCCCAATGCCCTCCCGTCCCTCCCCCGGCTATGATCCTACTTTCCTTGCCCCAGGCACAGCATCCAACGAAGCCGAGGCTCTCCGCAAAGCCATGAAGGGGTTCGGCACGGACGAGAAAGCGCTGATTCGCGTCCTGACTAGCACCACAGACCCGAACCGGATGGCTCTTATCCGCCACACGTACGAGAGGATGCATAACAGATCTTTAACAAAGGACCTGAAGTCCGAGACCTCGGGATCTTTCGAGACGATCCTCGTTTCGCTTGCCACGGGACCATTGGAATCGGATATCACGTACCTCCACGACGCGATGAGCGGGCTAGGCACAAACGAAACGGGATTAAACGATGTTCTTCTGGGGCGGAGTAACGCCGACCTGGCTGCTATCCAGCGCGCCTACCGCGATAAATACCACAAGTCGCTTCTCGACGACATCAAGGGCGAGTTGAGCGGCAAGACGGAGCGGTTCTTCGAGATGCTACTCAACGCGAGACGGCCCGAACGGGGAACTCCCTTCGATCCCCGCGGTGTCGAGACTGACGTCAGAGAACTGCATCGTGTGACCGCTGGAAAAGTGGGAACAGATGAGGTCGCTGTTTTCGGTATCTTCATGAACTCATCGGATGAGAGATTGAATGTGCTGGCCGGGGAGTTTGAGAGAATGTATCATGTTTCTCTGGAGAAGGTCATCCGGGGTGAGTTTTCGGGGCATTTGGAGGATGCGTTGGTTACGATGCTGC
This sequence comes from Aspergillus welwitschiae, assembly GCF_003344945.1. NCBI lineage: Eukaryota > Fungi > Ascomycota > Eurotiomycetes > Eurotiales > Aspergillaceae > Aspergillus > Aspergillus welwitschiae. The sequence goes on from NW_020798698.1 coordinate 1,172,898, forward strand.
GGGTAGCGAGGGATCCGGTCTCATTCCACGGTGCAACTTTGAAGGAGTGTTTCTTTGGGTCCGATGGGGTCAATGAGAAGAGGTTGATTTATTGGACTGTCAGGTTGCATTGGAATCCGGAGTATTTCGCGAGGGTGAAGGGAACAATGGGAGGGAATTTGCGCGCGTTGGTGAAGAATTATGTTTCGGGCGGGGATTTTGAAGATGCAATAATGGCCGTTTGCTCTCATTGATAATATTTTTTCTTTGTTTTCTGTTGTATTCTTCATGGTGGCTTCCATAATAGTAATGATATGATGATGAAGGATTGTATTTCGAGGTGTTGGTGTGTCTTTCAGTAGTCCTACTAGTACTAGTAGGCTTGGCTCCAGCCATAGTGACCAACTACTGGCAATATATATCCGGCACGAGTTGTAGAAAAATCGTCGGCCGAGAGAGAGAAAACCGGACACACCACGATCTCACAATGGGAAGCAGTGTAAGAGCTCTATGAATCAATTAGATACATAGCCTTCTTAAAGAACAACAAGATCTCCAGAGATCCAACAAACCATAAATGCAACGGACACAACCGCTATACTGGAGCTAGCATGTTATGGTGATGATATATGTTAAGGCCCTTATGTATTAAAGTTGAGACCAACTACCATAACAACGGCAAGGTGGCCGAGCGGTCCAAGGCGCCAGGTTAAGGTTCACCTTAACAGTCAGCTTCCGAGCTTCCTGGTCATCGTAAGATGGCGTGGGTTCGAATCCCACCCTTGTCACTTCTTTTTGTCTTTTTGCTTTTTCTCACCTGATTGCTCGCTAACATTTTTTTTTTCTCTCTCTTCTCTCTTCTGATTTCATGGTCGTGTGGCCGCTTGGTCTGCTCTATTGCATCTACTCACCACACTGGCTGTCTGCCGCCCGCCTGCCCTCTATTAGCTCCACCATTTCTTTCACGGCATCGTCGCGTCGTAATGGTGGAACATGCCGATTTGTTGGATCCTTTTTGTCGACAGAGATATTATCAGGTACTAATTTAATATGAGCCCACATCTGTAAAGAACACCGTCCCCCTGTAGTTTAGTTAGCCAGGTCTTCCTTATGATTATGAGGTCCTTAGTTCATTTCCTCAACAACAACTTCTGTTCGTCCCTGTTTCTACAGTCAATACTATCTCAATTTCCATCTTCATGCATTCACCTCATATAGCAAACCTCCTTGAATATAATCAAATCGATGGAACAGCCCGGTAAGCTCCATCCCTACATTGTATCAGAGCCATCGCCACCCCACACATCTATCCAGAACTACTTATAGTCCCGTTTTCCCACAAACCAATGGACCAGGGTAGCACTGCTGAGTTATTCTGTTGTTGTATACAATGTTTGAAATAATGACGCAGGCACCGGAAACAACCCTCCGAGCCTGACGTCCACGTGGCGCATCGTTACTATTTCCATCCCCGAGTCAGGGTAGTGTCCCCTGGTTGAGCATGGAAATAATCCAATCGCCGTCCATCTATATACTTCAGCCTTAAACCTTTACAGGAGATAGTATTCATCTTATCGTGCCGTGTTATATTACACCTCAGTAACAATGGTATTGTCGATCCAACAAAGCGTCTTTCTCTACATGCCATTATACTGAAGTTCTTTGTTCGATATTTCCCTGAAGCGCTTCGTCGTATCTATTGTACTCGGCTTGAACCGGGAAATTTGCCCATCCAACCGGAAACATGCGAAAGCTGAGACACTCTCGCTTCATGAAGTGAAAAGGACTATAAAAATCCAGCTGCAGCAGCAACATGTCCCGCAAGACTCGAGACGCATACATACGGACCGCCGCGCCCCTCTGGGCGCCATCCATGGTCCTGGGCCCCGACGTGTTGTATACTGTGAATCATCTCAAAGTAATTACTTTGGTCTATGACGGAATTCTGGCATCTTCAGGACTGTTGCAGAGATTTAAGCCTACGGGATCTTAAGTCGCAGGATTCCTCACAGCTCTGAAGCCCTGCTCTTTTTCCTCTGCAACTCTCTGCTAAGAATCCCGACTCAACTATACAAACTACTCACACCAGCTCAAGCAACTTCTTTCAAACCTGCTATATTCGGCAAATCCTACCATTATCTTACATTTTCCGTTTATGGAACAAATCCACGACGAAAACCACACCATGCAGTACTCCAGCGTGCAAGTTGCCACAGCGCAGTCACCTGCTGCTCATCTCCCAGCCTCATCTGCACCCGCAGTGCAGACTACCGTTCAACCAACCGAAAGAACATACTCATCTGGCTTCTTCTACCAAAAAGGCAAATACTGGTCGACTAACCAAGTGAACGCCCTCAACCGCAACGTAACAAGGGATGTCACTCCCAGTGAGCTACTCGGTAGATACTTTCCTACCGAAGAAAAGGATCTCCAGCGTATGTTATCTTCCCTCCATAAAGACAGCCAACCTGACAAGCAACTGACACGATATACCATACAGTCTTCAACAAACTCCAGAAACATTTCATCATCCCAGGTAACGAAGATGTTACCAACTACGACCCCACGAATCCCATGTGGGCAGATAATAGTCTCGGACGGATCTTCCAGTCCTTCTCAATCATCATGAAGTGGCGCAAGCAAGACGCATTAGTGCCCCCCACCATCATCACAGTCATGACAACGTTGGGATACCGCATGAGTGCATTCCAACACTTGTAAGTACCACCAACAACAACTTTTCAAAACTCCAGACAATCAAGCTTAGCTAATACCCAAACCCGAACAGCAAAATCACCGAACAATATATCGCTTACAACCTCCCCAAATTAAACATGAAGGGAGTCCTCCGCTGCGATGGCGGAATGTACAACCTGAACGATAGACTGGGCAAATTCCCGTTGGTCGTGCTTTCAGTATGTCATTTCCTCCCCTGCCCCTGTCCTCCCACATGCACAATAATGCTAACAGCGACCCCAGGATGCCTCAAATATCAGTAAAACACAAGCTACTAATAACGAAATATCCAATATCCTCCTTCCCATGGCGGCACAGTACGACTACGGCCGGAAGCGCGACAAATACGTGTCTTTCTGCATCATGGCCTGGGATACCAAATATCGGATTACTCGGGCCGAGGCGTCACATACCTACTTTGAGAGTCTGCGGCAGGGAAGGCGCACGACAGAAGAGTTGGTCATTAAGAGAACGAGGATATATGACTTGCTTGGGAATGAAGATCGGAGCCCGACGGAGGAACTTTATCGGACGGATTATTGGTTAAGAGGTCGGAACCCGGATCGAGAGGAGTTCTTGAAGGTATTTTGGGGAATGTGTTTGTTTTTGAGCGATTATACGAGGGTTGTATGATGTTATTGTTTCTATCGACTTTCTGGGGTTTATCTTGGGTTAACTGTTATGTATGGTGTTCTGTTGTGTTATGTCTCTCTGGAGTTTGTTTTACCATGTGCTGAGCGATTACAGTCCTGTCCTGTTTCGAGTCACTTTGTTTGCTAAATTGATTGGTTGATTATCGGAGTGAGAAGTCAAAACCACTCCTGATCGAAGTGAGTCGTCAATATCACTTCCTACTAATACCGATCCTTGATCCGTTGATTTGATTAAAACGTTCTATTGCTCAACTAAGACCTAATTGCTGGTTACATCCACATCCACCCAACAACTAGATCTCTTCTTCCCCCCCGATCGATATAGATTCGACTTAGATCAAACCCATCCTCGAATCACAGTAAATCATGGAATAATTTACTGAGACTCAACGCACTGGTAGTAGTAAGGGTTCCACTTCTTGCAAACGGAGCCGCTCTCGCAAGTGGTAGGGCCAGTGTGGTTGATACCACCGCAGCGCTCGTACTTCTTAGCAACACCGCCAGCGGAAGCGCTAGCGCTGGCACTGACAGCAGGGACGACGCTGGAAGTAGGAGCGGGGGCAACGACGGCCTCAGTGCTGGAAGCAGCAACCTTGGACTTGGACTTGGTCTTGTTCTTGCAGGCAGTCTTGGAGGACTTAGAAGAGGTGGCGAAGGTGGTGGGGGCCTGGGCCTGGCTGGTGACAGCGGAGGTGGCCTGCTGGACGGGGGCAGCAGAGCTGACGACGGGAGCGGCAGCTTCGGTGGTAGCAGCGGCGGCGGAAGAGGTGGACTCAACGACAGCAGCAGCGGAGGAAGAGACCTCGACGGCGGCCTGGGTGGCGGGGGTAGTAGCAGCGACAGCAGCAGAGGTGGTAGCAGCAGCAGCAGCGGAGGAGGATCCGGAGCTGGAGCCGGAGCTGGAGCCATCCCAGACATCCGGGCCGGGGATGGGGTAGCTGTCGAAGGAGTTGTAGATGTCGAAGAGGATACCGGGGTCAGTGGCGGTGTAGACGCCGGGGATGGAGACACCGGAGGGAAGCTCGCTGGAGCCGTCGGAGGTGACCTTGAACTGGACACACTCCATGTAGAACTGGGCACCACCCTCGCGGTTACCCTCGTGGAGGGCAATGATCTCAGGGCGGAAGAGGTAGTTACCGGCGGGAACATCGGGAACGGTGATGTTGTGCTTGCCCTTGTTGGCGATCAGGATGTCGGTGGCCCACTCGTCGGAGCTCTTGTGGTATCCGTCCTCGGCGATCTTGACCCAGTTGTTGCCGTTGGAGCCCTTGGCCGTCGGGGCCATGTAGACCTGGACGGGACCCTTGTGGGAGGAGGCGATGATGTCGTCGGAGTCGGAGCGGTCGCTGTGGTGCCACTCGAAGGTGACAACGTCACCGGTCTTGACGGAGAGGGTCTTGGAGGCGGCCTGGTCACCGTTGACGTTGCAGGTCATGTCGGTGGACGTGACGTCGGTGACGGGGCTGTTGCTGGGGGGACTGCGGATGTAGCCATCGGCGGAGTTACCGAGACCCTGGTCCTCGCCGTTGATCCAGACGGCCTGGACGGTGGTGTGGGCGGAAGCCAGCTTGGAAGCCGCTGCCAGAGCGAGCAAACTGTAGGTGGTAGTCTTCATGGTGGTAAGTGAAATGAAGGTGTTTTTAAAGTTAGGGTTAAAGAATGAATGTGTGGTAGAAAGGAAGAGAACGTAGTTCGCAGAGAAGAAAGTAAGAAAAAAGAATGTACAGCTATCCTGGCTGATGAAAAGAATGCTTGATGGAAATCTTGAAAGGCAGGTTCGCAGAGAGTGTTTTATATCAGGGCTCGGGCAGGGGAATGGGTGATGGGATGCCGGTTGAGCGGCGGAGGAGATGCGGGCCCTGCCAAGCCAGACGTTTCATCTTAATGCGATCCGGCCGCGATCCATGCTCCACAGAACAGGGTCAACTGGACCCTGGCGGAGTGCATTGCCATACCATCCGCCGGTTGCCAAGGGCGGCTGCTACAGCGGCGCCTTGGCTTCATTTTGCAGGCGCGTAGAGGGAGAGACACGGGTCATGGCCCTCTTCTTGGCCTGGCTAGTCTTACTCTCAGACACTTCCCATAGTGTGATAGTCAGACCATTGGCTGGCTAAACGGCCAATCCGGGCAAATCCCCGGCGTTTAGCCTTAAGCATGCCGGACCTTAATCTTGTTGTGGCCTTGGCTTCTTGCTGCAAAAGCTTTCTGTCAGCTTCGAAGGTGGGGACATTCGCCCAGACGGTGTCCCTGGTTCCAATAGCTTACCCTTTTATCCTGAGAATTGATGTATGTTAACCCCTGGTCAATCAGCAATATAGCCAAGGAATTGTTCAATCTCCGTGTGTGCTGAGAGGCTGTTCACAAGGACCCTGTTCATGAAACGGCACTATTAGTGAACGGCTTGCCGATGGTGAATTTTCGGTCTCCGCTCGATAGCACGCTGCAGAACCAATGCCAGCCAATCCGGATAAACTGGTAATAATCCTTCATTCTCATATGGGCCAGATAGCAAACAGCCTCGGCATAGTATACACAATACAGAGTACGCAGTAAAGGAAATCGTTTCCATGATGGACGATCTTTAATCAAAGTTAATCTACGATCATGTACAATAAGGGACGGCTGGCACAATACAGACGGCCCATGGTTGGGAAAGTGTGGTCTATCATTTGAAGTAGTTCTGTTCCGGTAAAATATGGTCCCTTTTTAGCCGGCAGCAGCGATCTTATGCCTTTAGTAAGCTCGTATTCAGATGAGGGTTTTGCGGGCCAAAGACAAAATCTACATAACAGTTATCTTAGAACCTATATACTTGTAATTATATTGAATGCCTTGAGTATTGAACACTTCAGGATAATCTCAACTATAGAGCCTGACAATAATGTCGCATTTGATTTTCTACTAACAAAAAAGTATGATGGCTATTGTTTGTAAATATTCCCTTATAACTTCACCAATAGTACTGCACAAGCTTGACCAGATATAGGAGAACAGGGTCACAGTATAATATATAGCAAATAACGGATGTGTATATCATCCAATCAGCTCCTATGGCTCAGTTGGTAGAGCGCATGACTAGTAATCATGAGGTCCGCGGTTCGAATCCGCGTGGGAGCATTTCTTTTTCTTTTTGCCGTTTCAGATCCACATCCTTCCATCTATGCCCACATAACATCAGTAACAAATGTTGAATTCCGTCCTCGGCTGTGAAATCTTACTGCGGATGTTTCAGATAATTCTGTTACCGCATAAAACCCCGCACATGAGTGAAGACCGAGAAGGCAATGCCCAAAAGCAATCACACTATCCACACGTTGATTATAGATAACTGCCAGTTATATATTATGTTCGCTAGCTGACGCACCCGAGATTTTTTCAGTGCTGAAATCAAAAGGGAAATTTTGTCTGTGCTTATATCTTCTCTCATCCCATTAGAACTTCCACAACGCGTGTGACTCGCAAGATGTACTGATAGGCTACCAGCCCATATGAGAACAGAGGAGAGGTTATCTCACAGTCTACCTACAGCAATGAACCATGTAAAGGCTTCCGACCCACAACCCTCATCAACTTGAGTGGCGGGGAATCTCCCTGTGCGCACAGACGCCGATGCTGTTCAACCAGTTTCTCTGCCTCTTGTGATGCGACCTGCGCGGTATCGACCTGCTTAGATCTCAGCAAAAGAAAGGCATAGAGTGTTCTAATTATCGCAGTGAGTCTCTCCTCGATCTCATAGTGCAGATCAGGGTTCTGGTGCGAGTTATAACACAGCCGCTCTACACCTACAAACCCAGCTGCTCGGCTCTCTTCATAAACCTTGGCTGAAGCCTGAAAGCATTTGCCTTCGGCTGTCAGTCCATAGTCAAAACAGCGATGAAGCTCACTGAGCACTGGGTAACCTTCCGTGAGGTAGGTTTCTTCGTCAATTTCCTCCCATTGGAGATAGCCACCGGGCTCTGTGGTCATATTAGTACCAACTCGAGAGGCAGCAATGCGACGTGCACAGGAAAGGGTTTGCCATACTCAATATATCGTAGATATTTGCAATCGCAGCTTTGTAGTCAGCTTCCTCAAGGGCAGCGACTAGAAGACGAACGTGTACCAAGTCATATCGTCCCCAATGTTCTCGAGGGAAGGGAATCGTCAAATCTTGAACAGAAAAGTGGATCGCTCCTGGATTCTCAGGAAATTGCTCAGCTGAAATGTCGAAGCCATGATAGTAGCGTTCAATTTGTGGTGTGTCCAGAAATTTCGACACATCTTGCAGCCAAATTCTGACAGAAAATTGCCCATCAGTTCCAATGACTGGGTCTTGCACGGAGAGGACAGGCTCACCCAGTTCCAGTAGCTATGTCGGCAACAGAACGAATTTCGTTGAGAGGAATTGAAGGATGAATGAGGGTATCTCCGCTTGTTTTAACTAGCACGCGATGCTGTAAGTCCAGTCTTGACGGGTATTAGAAACCTGTATGAGATAGTTCACAAGCATTGCAATATCTAAGATCATACCTCTCTGACTCTTTCTTATCCCTCTCGAAGCAATATTTGTCTTGAGTAGCCATTGCTGCGTTTCGCTGGTGTTTATTCTCCCGCGGATGGGATAAGGGCGTTCTACCCTCCTTAAATACTATAGAACCCCCTTACTTGATTTCACTCACGATCTCGATCGTTACCCGGCGGTGATTCTCTCACCAATCAGCATGCTTCGCTTAGAGTATACCTTTAGGTGGCTATTGGTTCTTGTTTGTCGCTGAGGACTATTCAGCTCCACCGACTCGTGGAATAGCTGCAGGAGCTGAAGAATTGCCACATTCCGCACCCCTCAGCCAGCCACCCCCAGAAGCGCTCACAACAAAGCGATTGGTGCTGCGTTGATGATCTAGACAACCTGCTTCGAGACTAAATGTTCTAACCGCGAAGCGTTTTCGCTGATCATCTCGGCTATATTTTCCTCATGCCCTGGCAGACCGTCACAAAACGTGCTGATCTGTGCTCGCGCCCCCTCAATAGCCACGTATCACGGAGATGTCCGGCTCATTACAAGTCCGGCTCATCTTCTTTGAACTAACTGCCTGGCTGATGTAGCGCGCACTTGAGAAATACCTAAGGGCTATTTTAGCAACCCCCATATCCCGCAGCAACGTGGACCAAAATCACTGGTAGTAAAATACTGTTTCCGCTCAGTCAACAACTGGTGGCGTCTGCACAGGCCCGTATACGAGGTTGGCTGAGAAGAGTTATAATAGAAGGGGAAAGACAGCACTGTGAGCAAGATCTCAATGACACCCGGCATCTGGTCAAGCTTTCCATTTGCTGCTCTCGGGTGCCTGAATTGACCCCGCTTTTCAGTGTGATCGTCTACCGTCGCGTCATAGTAGGATGTTTATGACCAAGTAGAGGGCCCCACACCTTTAATTGGCGTCCTACTAGGGACTACGCCTTCGAATTCCATTGGGAGCATCTATTCTTCCCCGGAAGCACCCAACGACAAAAGTTTAGAGGACACTAAATCCACTGAAATTTGGACTTCAACCCAAGATTGAATATATCTCCTATAACTGGAGAGATTTAATTTGGTCTCTATATAGCGTCTCAAGGATATCCTACATACATACCCCGATCTACAGTTACTAGTAGCTTTGGGATCCTCCCCCATATAGAAAAAAAAACCTATGTAAAGGTAAGTGTGCGATAGAAAGGCAACAATCAGGGAATCTAGTCTCGTAGGCTTCCAGCTTATGGTAGCCAGAAATCAGATCAGACAGCAAATATCTTCCCGTGTAGGAGACTTCTCAGCTCCATGAGGATCTGGCCAGTAATTTAGAATGATAATTTGGAGTTGGGAAGGCTTAGTGCCAAGCAGTTGTACTATCTCAATGGCTGCTCCAGAGTTCAAAGGGCTGTATAAGTAAAATGATTATAGTATTGTTAATACTACTTTCAGTGGGATTCGACTTTCGCTCCAACACACCTTCGAGTCGCCTATAGATGCCTTCATAGGAAGAGCGATAAAACCTACCATGAGCCAGAATTCCGAAGGTAGAGAAGTCTGGCCTATATTCACTCGAGGACGCAAGTATACTCCGGAAACCCAGAGAAAAAATTCTTCGCAGCCGCCTCACTCTCGTGCAACATTCCAACGTAGCCAACTCGAGAGTACGTGCCTCTCCCAGTCCGAATTAATGCCAAGCCAGATAACCTCCAAAAGTTACTGATCATATGATAAGTTTCGATTGGCAGGCAGTAGATCTCGGCGCGCATTTCGCTTTTGACATCAAATATCACCTTGGACAAATCTGGCGGATATTTCACCGTAGCCTTATGACCTTCCACTTCAAGGGCCTCAAGGCTCTGTACAGACATGGCAGTGTCTTCAAAATTCGAAGCACTTGGAATGAGCTTTGCAGACGCGATGGGTCCTTTCAAGGTGACAGTGCCACTGCTCACTTGACCAGTCTCATCTTCTCCGCAAGGAATACATTCAGCGCCGATGACAAGTGCTAAAGACCAAGCAGTTTTCCTCTGGACAGGATCTGTGTCTGGAAACTTAACGGCACCATCCACAGAAGCCCACGACCAGGAAGGGGCGCGATACAAAGGAGGTCTGCGACAGGGTTTTAAGATATTCCAAGTCAAACAGCCGGGTAGATTCTGCCGCCAAAGCCCAGCAAGATAAACGTCTTTGTCATAACCAAGATTCTCGAGGCGCTTCAGAACATCCTTTGCCAAGCCAGAAATGGCCACAAGCTTGTCCGAGGGAGCTGTAAGTTGGCAAGTCGAGAAAACAATCATGTTTGCGTACCACTCTTCGTACATCGGGTCTCTGGGATCAATACTGTACCTTAGCCTTGGAGCATCAAGAAGCTGTTTCCAGAAGTGGTTATATTGGAAAACCGGCTGTGATAACGATGTTTCGTCATGATACCCTCTATTAGTATCGATATTGGCTCTGCGAGGATGATAATCATGCTCGTAAGCATTGTTCGGTTGTGTTTCACAGCAGGTACATTCCCTGCATTCCCAGAAAACTTGTTCCCGACCGAAGTGCAGAACACGTGGGCATAAAAGGCGTTCCTGCAAAATCCAACCTCGCTTTGGCAGAGGTTCTTGCTTAAATTTTCGTGGCAAAGGCCATCCTTTTTCTCCGCGAAACCTGAATGGCTTAGGATCACTCGAATCATCGACGCGTATGTTGACGATGCTAGGGGCAACTTTTGCAGAGTCGCGCGAGAAAAAACAGCCACCAGCATCGTTGCTAGAGCTCAATGCAGATATCCCCAGAAAAGCATTCCTGTAAACTTGCCCCATAGCTGCGGATTCTCTTTGCCAGTCCTCAGCAGAATCCTGGAGTATACAGAGACGATCAATCCATATGTAACGGATTCTCAACCGTTCGATAATGGTGAAAGCGTCTCTGAATGTTTTTGGAAGGACAGAGAGTGGCTGGTACTCTCCGAGACTCTGGAATGTGTCTTTCAACAAGATCAAATTGGGGTTAGATGGTGTGAGCCCCAGCAGTGGCTTAGAGTTATGTAGCGCTCCTCGGGCTGGATCTGTTGCCTTTCAACAACACGGAACATTTTCTTCTCAGAACTGATTGTATGTAGCTCTAATAGCCGGCTTGGGATAAACTTTGCCTCATCATGTTGGTAATCGCAAGTCGGATGTCCTTGAAGACATCGATTCAGCCACCGCTCAATTAACACCCACGTTGTCTGGTCGCCAGTAGATGCCCCTAATTCAAAGTTCAAGTTTTCATCCAGGCCTCCAATCATGCAAAGATGCAACCACAAAATGTCAGCGTCACTGAGCGATATACTCTATGGAGCAAAGAAGGCTTGATCTTTGGCACATACCTTTATGCGGAATCATATCGTAGACGTGGTAAATATCTCCATAGCACACCACCATTTTCACGTAACGAGGGTTCAATATGACCCTGAATACAGAAGAATATTCGAAATCCTTCAGTTGCGTGTTAAGGGGCTTTCCTATATCTTTCAAGAACGCGAATTTGCAGCATACGACGCAGCCTTGCTCGATAGATGCCACAAAGGATTCTCTGGTGAGGTGATGTCCAAACAACCATCTTTCCGGCCCAAACTGGCTACCTTGGTCTCGAGTAGAGTCAGCACCGGAAATAAGTAACGGTCAATCCTATGGGTTGCAAGGCATACCATTTTTAGATTCGTCGTCTATCTTTATCCGCCTTGTTCTTTCAGGGTCCCAGATACCCTCTAGCCCTTCTATGCAGACTTTGCATAACATGACTTGAATACTTCGTTGCTTCTCCAAGGACACCCTTATGCCGATGAAAGACCTCCCACGGTCGTCGGCTGTGGCTTCCCCTCATCGGGCGTTTGTGCAGGCTTACCGAATCGGGAAAAGTTGCATGCAGCATAACCGTAGTGAAACTTAGTACCAATGACTGCTCCCGACCAGTATCATAGGGTGGTTATAGTTCTTAAGACCATTAAGCCGAGTAGAGTGACTAATATTGAAGCTAGGTATCGAGAGTGTTAGTGAACTTGGCCAAAATGGCCTCATTTATTTACTATTCTGGGTATCATGAATGTGAGAAGGAATCAATCCAAGAACCCTTAAAAATGGGGAGACAAATTGCCGTTAAAGAGATGAATCTAGTTCGAGACCTGTCAAGCACATCTCCACTATGCTCGGGTATAAGAACAGTTAACTCCGTTTTTCGGTTGCTGCCCGCAGCAGTAAGTATTAATATCTGGTCCAACAAATCAGGGTTGGCCTGCTTGTTTGGTCGAGATGATGGTAAACTTTGTTCATAATGGAAATATGATGGTGCGTACTTTTCCACTTAGCGTAGACTTGAGCACCATCATGGTGCGTGGACGTGTGGGTCACTGTCATCCGGTTACATAAGGCCCGGACTTAGGCGATATAGCCTTTCATACCTCCGCTGAGATAGACCTGCCCTGGATGACATGACATCAACCAGTATCTACCTTGCAGGAATAACTGAGGATAGCGAGTATATAACCTTCCATGGGTATACCTTATAAAACTGTTGTAGAGCTCTCTCAAACAAAGCAAGTCCTCGCCATCACATTGATTGTCCACCGATCTCAGTGCCTTGCACCACATCTCACAATGGCCTCCCTCGAGCAAGCCGCACAAACCTCCCCCCTCTTCCGCCACCGTCAACTGGCCCCTGCAGCAGCAGTACGCGTATCCCCCCTATGCCTTGGAGCCATGACATTCGGCGGCCGTCAAGAGTCACGTTACGGAGATTGTACTCGTGAAGACGCCTTTTCTATCCTCGACCACTTCTATAGCCAAGGAGGTAACTTCATCGACACAGCCAGTGCCTACCAAGAGGGACAATCGGAGATCTTGGTCGGCGAATGGATGGCATCACGCAACAACCGCGACCAGATCGTGCTCGCAACCAAGTACACAGCCGCCTACATGACACACCACAAAGATGCGATCCAGTCCAACTACGGCGGCAACAATGCCAAGTCCATGAAGGTCAGCATTGAGCAATCCCTGCGTAAGCTCCAGACTTCCTACATCGATCTCCTCTACGTGCACTGGTGGGACTTCACCACCTCCATCCCGGAACTCATGCATGCGCTGAACGACCTCGTCGTGGCGGGGAAAGTCATTTACCTGGGTATTTCGGATACCCCCGCCTGGGTGGTGACCAAAGCGAATCAATATGCCCGGGATCACGGACTGCGTCCGTTCGCTGTTTACCAGGGAATGTGGAGCGCCGCGATGCGGGACTTTGAGAGGGATATTATACCCATGGCCAGGGAAGAAGGGATGGCGTTGTGTCCTTATGGTGTGCTGAATCAGGGTCGGTTCCAGACGAGAGAGGGGTTCGAAGAGCGGGAGAAGCACAATCCCGGTCGCAAGTTCATTCCCACGTCGGAGCATGATAAGAAGGTTTCTGCTGCTCTTGAAGATATTAGCACTGCTAAGGGCGTGAAGCTGCTTGATGTGGCTTTGGCCTATGTGTTGCAGAAGTCTGTCTACGTGTTCCCGATTATCGGTTGCAGGAAGATCGATCATATTAAGGGTAGCATTGCGAGCTTGAATGTGACCCTCACTGACGAAGAGATGGAGAAGGTTGATGCTGCTTACCCATTTGACTTTGGGTTCCCTCACACTTTCCTGAGTGGCTCGATGTTTGATCATTCTACTCCGAGAATGGCCGAGAAGCCGGGTGATGTCTGGCTGACCAAGGCCATGGGCAAGTTTGACTGGGTTGAGCAAACCAAGCCGATTAGACCGGCTTCTTAAATGTGATGATAGTAACGTTATGGATGGATTACACAAATATTGGAATGCCATATGCATCGTATCGGCACAGTGCTAGTTAATATAAGTTCCACAATAGATGCTCTAAATTTCATACGAATCCTTATTCCATTCCCATAGAGTGTAAAGAAATAGAAAACGTGCTGATCGAAAAGTACAAAGGGGAGCCTGACAAAAACAATATGACAGCAACCCACAGTTTCCATGCTAGGCGAGCTGAACTAGCCTATCCTGAATGATACTGCTCATAAGGATGATTGACCGGGTGCTGGCTCGTCTGGTACATGTGACATTGATGATTCCCCCCATAGTTTGGTGCAGATGGCGGAAGCGAATGATAGACTGGTACCGTACCCATTGCAGGATAAGTCTGGACCCGAGGACCCCGTCTTACTTGAGAACAGCAGCAAGTAGTAATGGTCCAGGATACCAAAGAACACAAAGACAAGGCCACACTGAACCATATAACAGTAAATGCGCGAGTGCCCCAGGTCCCAGTTATGTTGTGTGATTTCAGCTCCGTTGCAATTATACCCTTCAAGAGAACAAAATTGACTGTTGCGAGTGCCGCAGCTGACAGCAGGAATAAGAAAGCAACACTAGAGACAAGGCTGGTGACAAAACAACTAAATGCCTTGTTTACGACGATAAGAGCGGCGGGGAGTTGGACGGCCGTGAGAAGAGTAGCCAGGATGTATGTAATTTGCATCCAGGTCGAGGTTGTTTTATATGCACGCAGTGAGCGTCGAAGGGCTGACGAAAGGTCGGTCTGCTTCCCTTCCTCGCCGGTAGCTTTCAGTACGTTGAAGTACGAGCCAGCTTGCGGGGGCAGGCAATTCATTGTCGTGTTTCTATTATCGGTTTCACAGTAGCCCATGATGCCGACTAGGTAAGTCTTGTTAAACTGGCTCTCATCCCATGTTGTAACCAACGCATTCGAAGTGGAAATATTTCGGCTGTTCTGGACATCGATCTTGACGCGACAAGTATATTAGCTTGAATGACCGAAAATGCAAATCATGCTCGAGCCTTACTTGGAAAAAATTGAGTCTTCCAAGTTCGTGACTTCCCATCTTCGTACATGCCAGGCCGATCACGATGAGACATAAGAGTGTCCCGATATTCAGCAAACATGAGGTAGACACAAGCAGAACTCGATGAAAGTTCGCCATGGCTAGTAAATGCGATGGCTGCTATGCTGTCTGCAAAATAGCTTTTGTTTATCCCCTGAGATGCCCGTTGAGCGATGAGCCATAGCTTATAAACTAGTGAAAACAAAACTGATGGAAAGAAAACCTCTCAATATGCTTGGTAGCGAGAGACGAAATGAAATCCTGCTAGTCCCCATTATTAGCAACCCTAAATATCTTAGCCGTGACGAGGTTCAACTCTTGCTTAGATGTGGCTGGAATAACCTATTCAGAATAATTTAGGGCAAAAAATATGTTAATAGTCAAGCCAAAGTTTAACCTTCCGAGTGGGTCAGACCCGGATAAAATTGGGTAAGAGGCCGAGATACGGATGCGAACTTCCTATTCAGGAAAAGGTTCAGAACTTTCATCAGCACCCAGCCTTTCACGTTCTGGTTTTTAGTAGAGATCTTCATGACTCCACCATCCTATACCAATATGACCGAGGACTCTCCGTGCCAAGTCACATGGGGCACTGGAACTTTTCAGGCACTACATGCGTCGAGAAGAAATAGTACACCCGGGGGCCCTCTCCAACGGTCCAACCTGACTAGAGCCACACTTAGTGACCAAGATATGAGTTAGAATACCAGTCTAGTCCTTGCACCATTGGCCGAGACATATCGTTACACTGCCAATTATGGGGCCAGGCCGATAGTTTTGGAACTCCTTCATGCAGAACCCCACCTGTACCCTGGCCCAGGGATTTGGATTGAATGGGTGGTGCAAGTAGGCATTGCAATGACAAAACAAGCAGCTCCTCTCTGGGCGGTTAGCCCTACCCCTATTCCCTCGTATTTAAGGCACAGGTGTTCCTCTCGATCTCTGATTTCTCTAACAAAATCGAAGAATCCGAAGACATCCCATCTACATCATGGCAGACTCAGAGAAGGTGTACCGAGCTCACCCCAGAGACCTACCAACCTATGATCAAGCCACCTCAGAAGAGCTTCGCAGGATCACCCAGAACACTAGCTGGAACTATTCTCTCTTTGACTGTTGTTCACCAGGCACATTATGTCAGTAAATCCTATCCAATGCCCTTCCCCACAGCAACCCCTAACCGATATATGTCTAGGTTTTACCAGCTGCTGCCTCCCATGCCTTGCTTTCGGCAAGACGCAATCAAGACTTCGTGACCCGACCCTGCAAAGTTATGACTCGATCAACGGTGATGTTAGTTTGCTGGGCCACTTCCTACATAAAGTTCTGACTAACCCCGCCCAGTGTATGATCTGGTCCTTCCTTAGCCTTGGATTTTCACAATGGATCTACCAGACTATCAAAAGAGGCGAGCTGCGCAATAAGTATGGGATCCAGGGGTCTTGCTGTGGTGATTGCTGTGTGAGCATGTGCTGCGGCTGCTGCGCACTCATTCAAGAGGAAAAGGAGGCTGAAATACGCACCAGACCTCAGGTAACAGGATACCAAATGGCACCACAGATGGCGTATCCTCAATAAGCTGGCCGTGGTTACGCAGACTTGTTATATTTGTATTTATAGTGAAAGTATTATACCTAATTGTTCCACTGAACTTGGCTTTGAATCTATGGCTTTAACAGACACACACACATACACACACATTTCTGGCTATTTTGATACAACTCCTTCTGGAGACCAACAAGGTAGTCCTTGTACTGTAGCGGATTTGTTCGCTGTGGTGGTTGCTGTAGAGCTTCAATAGGCATCAAGTCTAAGACTTCTGAAACCAAGCCTTGAAGTTCCACAGAAAAGGTTTGAATAAATCGCCAGAACTTTTGGTAGTTTCATCAAGGCCCAGAGACAGGTTAGCCTAAGGCGCCACCATTTAATGTTAGTGCTGACAGAGGCTTCAACGGCTCGAAGATCGTCAGGGGTAAGGCGATCGATGTTGAAAGTACTAATCTTGTTAGATTTTGTGGGATTTAGCCGTATTCATCAACCAGCATTAAGGACTTTGTGGTCATTTAAGGGCGTTGGCACTGGACGACCCTAGGCCTCTCATTTGTGCATGCAGAATCAACTTTACCCTTTTTTGGTCGTCTCGAAGACTTGTCACGGGTCCAGGTCTGTTAGGTCCATTCTACCTCGTATATCAAATGATGGAGATCTAAGTAGAATTTCAGGGCACAATGCCTTAGGTGGAAGTTCTCTGCTGGCCAGGACCCAGTATAAAGCCTATCACTGATATGAGGTGCAGAAATGAAAGAATCTGGATACTCAACTACATTGGCTAGCAGAGTAAAATTCTGCATTTGCCACTTCAGCGCATCAAGAGAGAGAATATGAACATTCTAACATGTGCCTAATTGTAATATAGTATGTGCTATGTTGAAGCACAGGGCTTCACCGAGAGAGGACCCACAAGGCATCCATGAGTGGAGAAAAGTCAAAATGCGAAAACGAACTTCCCAAACGGGATTTAGAGCCCTTGTCCCCACATCGCATGTTCGTCAGTTGGAGTGCCTGTTCGGTATCATTCACCCACCTCAGGGCAGTTCGTGCTCGCATTGTAGTCCTACATGGTTATTAAGCACGGAATTCCATGAAACTTAGATCAATCCCATAGGCAAAACTAGAAAACCAACACCGACAATAAGATCCTACTCTTGTCCTTCTGACTACCCCTATCCTCCTTTTCATTGCCTGTGCGCTCTCCTTACATAATGAACATAACCTCCTGTTCCCCACCAGCAATCCCACTTCTGTCCGTCTATGGCACGAAATACTTTCCCTCTCCGCCTCATGGGTGATCAACTTCGCGCGCTTCGTCCCAGCCACATTCAACTACAACCACAGCAACGTGGACGTACAGAATGCCCGCTTCTGTAACATCACGGTCACCTACACCCACCCCGGATACAAGGACATTTTCAATGTCGAGACGTGGCTCCCACCCCACGATAAATGGAATTGTATCCTACAAGTCACCTGAGGTGGAGGATGACAAGCTGGACGATGGGTTTTATCGCAATCCTATATGCACGGAGCCATCGGTGAAGGCTATGCCACTACCTCCACAGACGCAGTCTTAACAGATAACCTTAGCCCGGCTTCCTGGGCCCTGGAACGTTTAAAAACGTCGATATCATCTGCCTTCAAAATCTAGGATTCTAGTCGCTGAATGACCAGGCTATCACTGGAAACGAGGTGTTGGGGGTGGGGGTGGGACATAAGATTTACTTCCGTTCCATTACAGCACACGATCGGTATCTTGGAGTCATCGCCATCTAGCGCAGTTCCATAGTCTATCACGGAGACAGTCATCCGGTGCTATATCTAAATCCATCGCCGTAAATGTATCATTGGTGCACATGACCGTGGAAGTCGCAATTTCAGGTACGTTGGCAGATAAGATCGAGCATAGTGAAGAGTTTGTTGTTGTACATGTTTTGTCACTCGGGGAGGGGGAGAGAGTGGGTGGAGGGCGAGGGTCGCGGTTAGACAAGGGGTTGAATGACATAGTTTGATGTATTTCCTGACGAGAGTGATGAATAGCAAAACAAGGAGGCAGAATCAGGTGGGAGAAAGAAGAAGAAAGCGCAGAGGGACAAGAATCGTGAGATGTGATGGTGGATGGATGGACAGAACCCAGCGCTTAGTGAAGGCGGGACACTAACACTTTAGTCCCTGACTAGACACCCGTGCAGCGCCACGCGGAAGTCAGCGCCCAGGTAGATCATACGCAGCCTCACCTCTCAGTCTACATCTCGGATATCCTGGATTAATTACTTAAAATCACAGGGATTGGCCACTGTATATGTAGCATCGGTAATTTTCTCGATAGATGTTTGAATTGACAGCCTTGGAACCCGTTCTTGATTTGCAACCGCAAACTGCCACCTTGGCTGGTAAATGGAATAGACCGGCCATGATGCGTCAAAGCTGAACTATGGCCTCATTTTCTTTTTGCTACTGCTTTGTATGGGCTTATATATTTCAATTATACTCATAGATTAAAGAAAGCCATCTAGAAATTCCTTCCTCTTCACAATCAGTTCAGTATTGGTCTGGATATTCAACAACACCTGAAAAGTTCACCCTGTAGATGCTAGCAATAGCTAGTTCCCAGACTAACCATTATTATTGCCCTGTGATGGGTATAATCCTTGCATTCTGAAGACTTAATACCGCCTACTGCACTGCTGACAGAGCTTGCTGAAGAATTGCTGGGCTTTGTGGCAGATCGACTTCAGCTCTCGCAATCCTCATTCACTGCCAACGAGAGGGACCCACAACAAATGAGCAGGCCTTCTGAGTGTTATATCCTCACCTACAATTTACCTAACCTCATCTCACATTTATTTTCATAACAAGATCATATCCCCCTACAACTTCAACTATCATCATCATCATCCATCATTCTTGGTCCGATCCGATTCATCATCGTGTCTATTCAGAATGTCCTCTTCCCCAAGCGGTAGTTGTTCCAAGTGCGGGAAACATACATCCCTGCAGTGTGCTGGCTGCAAAGGGGCCCCAAAATACTTCCCTGGCGATGTAAAAAGCATCTTCTACTGCAGTTCAGTCTGCCAGAGGGCCCATCGAATGATCCACAAGCCCGATTGTATGTCCATGACTCGTCGGAAGAAGCTTCTGCGGACTGCTATCGTCGCCAAGGAGGCATTCTTGGTGTACAGAGCTGTCGAATATGATCTTGAACTTTCCAAGATTGAACGACGGGGCGAAACTCTTTACCTCTCTGACAACCAAAAGAACCTGGACATTCCTCCCCGGCGCGGCCCCTTCCTTGAAAATCTGACTGCCGACCCGGTGTATCGGGAAGCCGCTTTGACATGGTTCCAATGCAACGCCGCCCATGCCCTGTCGAGCCGTCTCATAAACAAGCTTCTCACAGGTATCGTCAACCCCTAGTTAGATTCCCTCCATCTACACGCTGGAATACGTGGAACTGACACCAACAAGACGTCCCCTGCGCGATTGAGATGTTTTTGCTCCGAATCGGAAACCCGCATTTCATAACGCAGGTCATTCCCGGCCCCGACTCACCCAATATCCCCAGCCTCGACGCCTCAACCATGCCCCATTCAGTGCTGAAGGTCGACCTCCAACTATCTTCTTTTACTGAGAGCTGGATTGTCGACCTCACAGGTGCTCAGTACGGCTTCCAAGAAGTCCTTGTTCCGTTCCTCAAGTACACGGAAAATAAGGAATGCAACATAGCCAGCCCACCAGAGTCCTTCGACATCACCCAGACACATGACCTGGACATCTTGATGAAAGAATATCCTTCTGGAGTCCGGCGAGCAATAGCATGTGCGGAGCGTCCGGCACGGCTGCGTTTTGCTGCTTTTGTGGATACTATCGACAAGAAGACCTTGGAGGGGTCACTTGGCGAATTCGAGAATAAATTGAGTGTCTTTCGATTGGCATTGAGGCAGCACATGTCGAGCAATACCCAGCGTGTTTGAAGGTTTGCTTTAGGTGTTGGTACTCTAAGATATGAATCTGGGGAGGGAATCTATTTGGAAGCACCCACACAAAGAATGTTGAGAAAATAGCCCATTAATCCTGTCAGGAAAATGGAAAGAGAATGGCGTCATTCATGACTGGGCATAACATACTGGGTGTTCTTTTTCTTATATGATAGTTCCATTGCGTGCGGCGGCCTATCGGTCTGTCAGTGACGATACCTGGACAGTGATCACATATTACCCCCATCAACTGGTTCCAATTTTCGACTGAAGATGTTTGCAAGTTGCTAGCTAGCTGCCAAAGGATAAGAACTCAATCTTAGCATACGAAAACCCACATAATATAATGCAGCTGAGCCCTTCATCTGAATTAACGATGTCCCGCACACGTCTTCATGTTCCATCCCTCAAAGTTGCCAAAGACCAGTAAAAACTACAGCCAAAACAAGATAAGATTTCAAGCTGGGCATTGAGCTCGACGTAGATCCAGACGTCTTCCCCGAGCTACAACCAACCGACTCGAGATGGTTACCCATCGTAAGACACCCCAACAGAGTCGACTGGGTTTCCTTGGTCGCATTGCAGTAAGCGGAACAGTTATCCTCGCCGAAGTAGCTGTACTGATTGCTTTTGCAGCACTTCACTAAATAACCGTAAGGATCTTGTGTCCGATTAAGTCCTTGCTGCCAGATAGTAGTGGCGCAGTAATACGGATAAGGCAGATTAGGTATCCCACTGTGGCCCGCACATCGCTCCTGCTCCAGGGTACTGTTTTTGATGTTCATGGTTGCCGGGAGAGAGGGGGCTCCCTAGACCGGCGGTTTACTGGGTTGTATTAGGAGAGATAACTTGGATACATTCGGGGGGAATTTACTCACGGTATGAGCGTCGAACTATAATAATTAGCAATCTGAAACGGAGAGTAGAACAAATAATAAAATGCTCAATGTCTGTTGGTAGCGGGTACTGAGCAGAAAGTTTCAGGCTGCTTTTGGGGAGGGGCAGGGTTTATAAGATTCCCAGGAGGTACTTTTAGAGCTAAATTTACGTAGCACTTCTTCACTCTCTAACTCTTAAGAGTCTCTTCACTCCCTGAATTACGGACTTTCATCACTTGATTCTTCAGTAGGCGCAATTCTTTACAAAGTCAAGAAACCATATTTTTCAGAAGTGCCAGCATTACATGCTGTGTGGTCATGAACAGCACCCCTTTGAAACCCTAGCGGTGACTTGGTCACTACAAACTACTATCATCCTTAGAATAAATTACCCGTTATACAGGGTTGCAATGATCAGCTCGATAACTGGTTTCCGTATCGCGCTTGTAAAATCCAAATGGTCCATGTACAATGTGATTCGAAGGATGATTGTATTTCGGCGTCTCCAGACTTCCCCACGGAGACCCTGCATCGCAGGGAAGATGGTTGGGCCAAAATCCTAACATCTTGGCGGAATCCCCCATGCCAATCATGTGTGCACTAGTGCACTTAGTTTACACCAAAGAATGAACGGTGTTCAATCTCTAAGTCCTTTCAAAAAACATGGCTGCCTTACAAGTCTGACTAGTAATTCGACCTAAATCACTATACTTTCACTACTGATATAAACCGAAGTCTAATCCCTGAAATGAGTGGCAACAATTTGCTCCCTGAAAGGGCCATGTTCAGGATTTCATATGGATAGTCAGAAAAGACAGATGACATTCTAAGACATAAGGCTCAGCGGGTGAGAGCGTCATATGATATGTCATAAATGAAAGTAGTCTCTCACAGGTCGCACGGCCACTTGAGTTGGTAATGTATTCCTTGGTATCCTTGCTAGTGCATTGGGATTAGGCTCACGCTACGATGGCCTAACAACTACATGGGCCGCGATGTAACGTCACTAGTGTCGTCCTGTTGTCAGCAGAGGCCGGAGCCCCTATTCGCTAGCTTTTACAAAAGGGAAATAACGCGTTGTGCGAGAATGGACAGTATAAGACTGGCTACAGCGGCAAGGTGCACTTGGAAACCTCAGGGGCCTTGAACCACATTACCCACGATTCCATGATGATATTGATGTTTTTCTTGACACTTGCTGCAACTGCCTTGGCGGCGCCATCGCTTCACACCCGCGAAGACCTCAAGTACGTTCGAGTAACAGTGCAACAGCATAGGATCACCACCGAGAAGCAGATTGTGGTGAAAGATAGCTCTACTGAAGATATCTTCGGCTCTGCCTGCTCGAATGCCTTGAAACCGGGGTTTTTTGCCGACTTCGGTATCGTCGCAGATGTTGGGCCTAACGGGCGAAGGCAATATCACTGCCGGGCCTCCCTACCTTCAGCGTCCATGAGAATCCCCAGTAAACTGGTGATTTCACTACTTACAGAATGTACAATGATAATGAGTCATTCATGGTGTGCGACAGCGTTCCTTTGCCCAGCACCGTTCAATTAGACCCAGTTAAAGTGGACGCCATATCCCCTTGTTTCAGTGACCAAGTCGACATGACTTTACAGCGAGCAGCTGAGACCGTCCACGTTATGGACACTTTTTCAATGCCTCGTCATGAAGCAAACTCCACTGGCGCTGTGTCTATGAGCAATTTCGAGCAGCGACAGACCGGTGCGTGCAGTATGTGGTCGCTCGCTACAAGGAAAGTCGGAGACGGTGATCCCCATCAGAACTATTGGTGGAAACAGTTGAGCTTACGTCGTTAATGCACTTTCTTTTGGTCTAGTGATAGCGACTGATGTGCGACGAACAGGAAAGTCTGGCTTGCGGGAGCGCAGACCATTGCACTATTGGCGCATCTCAGTCAGAGTTGTATACAGTTGGATGGACGGCTACTGCAGATGCATCACAATGGATCTCTGGCGGCTTTGCGGTGCAGGCGAGATGGACAACCGGGCTTGACTATCAACGTGTGCACGGGATTCAACCCTAATAATGATGCCGGCTTCGGCATGTTCTCCCCAAACCAGAAGTGGCATCAAACAGTAGAATAGACCCATCGCAAATTATGGACCGACTGCAATAACCTACTTCCGATAAGATATTATACTTGCCTTAAAAGTGTCCTTTATTAAGGCACTTCTTTCTATTATCCCGACTGGGCTCACGAAAGGTCCGTAGGATATGCCAGATTCGATACGGCGTAGTATTGTTTTGTCGCTGTACATGCTGATTTCGAATCTTGCTTATCGTTCTGTGGTCATATAACCTTATGTCCTAAAGGAGCTTAGCCGGACGCTTGCTAAACTCGAGAGGTGGATTTAATCGAGGGTTTTGTTTAGCGCGTGTTCGGTTATCAGGCATCGATATTTTAAGAAAAAACCATACCGTATAGGGCGAACCAAAAGTGGAGCTGATACATTACAAACCCTCAGACAGCATTAGCAGTATAGGGAAAGCCTCATAATAGATGTGAACATTGGCACATGCTAACTTTGAGTATGACCTTGGCACGTTCACCCACCAACCCTACGCGATGTGGGGCAAAATAATAGAACATAGCAGTTTCGGAATTTTCCGCCAAGTGTCTTTCTGGCATTCCCCCCTATAAAGCATCGAGGCAGGACCATATGGGTGGGAGATGGGTAGATTTAGGTCGTTCCATCTGCCTTGGGCAGGTAGCGATAACAATTAACTTAAACTATGGGAGATTTGTCTCAACGAACTTTGTATTGCTTTTTTCAGCAAACTCGGTCGGGAAAGGATCTCACACAGCAGATGTTGAAGTTCCTTTCCAGTACAGCTGATATAGCTAGGTTTATGAAATATTTTTTTTTTTTTGTATAGTAAATTAATCTATCATTCGTACCTGCGGACATATTGTGATATAATGAAGTACAAGATTAAGAGTCCGTGACTCAGCGATAGGGCAACCTCTCCTCCGTTACTCCATTCCATGTAATTCCAGATACTTCGTACAAGTGGAGTAACCATAGCGATATAAGGTAGGCTAAAGGATTAGCTTCAGAAACTTTGAGGAATAAATATACGGAACCGTACATACGGCCACGGACTTTGCACGATATCCCGAAGAACAGTAACGGTTCGCGAAGATGTTGCCGAAGAGGAAGAGTGAGAAATTGACGTTGTGGCTTTTTCATTGGTACCCATTTTGTGTATTGGATAGTAGAATATGTAAGCAGCACTCGAGGCAAGGAAGGATATGTTGTGTGGAACAATTGCACCCAGGTACTAATGTTAGATGATTAGAAGTCCGGTGGCTACTTCGAGGTATTTATGTACGAAGGCTAGCACTAACCCCACTAGCTTTGCAAGGGTTCGTAGGCCGGCTATCCACTATCAACTGTTCCCCGACTCCACATAGGAGACCCGTGGTACCTCTCATACTAAAAGCATCATTAGTTCAATGGCCCATTCTTCTGTGGATAGCCTTTATATTATGTCTCATGTGCAAACCGTACAATCCAAAGTCGTGCATATTATATGGAGAACCGTCCAACACCGATATACGGCTATAAATATGGCGTAGCGAAGCTCACCCAAGCCTATCAAAAATCTATGGCACTAGCAGGGGCTGTTACATGGGCTGTTTATGCGGACAACGCCAATCACAAGATGGATGACTTCATCGGTTTTGCTGAGATTGATCAGGCGGCAAACTTTTACTACCGAATCATTCCGGAGCTGAAAGGGTTTGGAAGTAAATATGAAATTGTCGATATTTGCGGGGGAATGGCATCGTACTTGTGAAGAGATTCGGCAAATGGTGAGATCGCCGTCGTGGGCATGAACCGATCATGCATTGCTTGTTAATGCATCCATCATCGCACCGATGACTAGTGAGGAATTGATATGTGCACGAATTCATGACCACATATGAAAAGAAAGAAATGAAGGTCATGTTGCCGATAAGGAAAGTTGTTAGGGTCAGTGTGGGCACGGGCTCAGTCTTCTTGCATGAAAGGCAGTCGCTTTGATTTGCAATTGACCTGACATGCATCTTGTATACAAACCTTTATGTTAGGTGTGAAAAGGGAAAACCCCCTATACTAAGACCAGAACAAGATTATAATTACTCTAAAAATCTATAAGAAACCATTTTCTTCTATTCTCCAAATCTAAACAAGCAAAGCAACACCCATAGTATCAGTATATACCACATGATACATATAATCTACACATACAACCTAGTATAACAACAGCACTAAGCATTAAGGCCGATGCCGATCGCTTGTGGCTTCCCGCCGGTCCCTCTAGCGCACTGGCCACCCATTCAAACCAGAGACATCAGCTAGGAAGTGTCTAGATAAAACTTGTCTAATGCATTGGCTATAATTTTAATTTTTCCGTAGGTATGAGATGAGTAGATATGCGGCCAAGAGGGGCATGAAGTGCGGAGTTGAGTCAGTCTGTTGAGATAGGTTAAATGAGTCTCTTCTGGTAGACACTTCACTCGAGTCTGTCCCCGTGGCATCTCCTTCGGAGTCTAGTCTTTTCACCTCGCTGTATCAGAAACGAACTCAATATTGATAAGATTACAGGTATGGTCTTCCCTGACCTTCCCTGACCATCACAGCAGCTGATGATTCCCTATGACACAGGCGCTGTGGGGACCGGCCGTACTAACTAGTAGACGTTAGTACTTAGTAGAGATCAACTAATCCATAAGTGTAGAGCTGACACTGCGCCAGTTCTACTTAGCGTGGGGGCCTTTCCAGACCCCAGTGAGTTGTCACTCTATTTATGCCGGATCACCCGAGCCATGATCCCTGCTCTTCTCCAGGTTTCAAATTCCTAAATTCAGTCTGTCCTTCCACCTTCCCCCTCCCCAATGGCCACAATCAACGGCCACTGCGATCCGGCCTTCACCCGGGTGCGCGATCTCCTACAGCAATTGATCAACAATGAAGAAGAGCTAGGAGCATCCATTTGTGTCAACATCGACGGTCAAAACGTCGTCGATCTCTGGGGCGGCCACGCAGACCCAGCGAGAACCAAGCCATGGGAAAAGGACACACTAACCGTGGTATGGTCCGTTTCTAAAGTAATTACCGCCATCGCAACCAACATTCTCATCGACCGTGGCCTCTTAGACCCAAATGAGAAGGTCTCCAAATACTGGCCCGAGTTCGCTGCGAACGGCAAGGAGAATATCCTTGTGTCCCAGATCCTCAGTCACACCTCTGGAGTATCCTCCTGGGAGCTTCCCAACACTTTAGACGACATATACGATGCGAAAAGAGGAGCCGATAAACTAGCCCGACAGGCCCCCTGGTGGACGCCCGGCGAACACTCCGGCTACCACGTAACCAACCAGGGCCACTTACTCGGCGAGCTGGTGCATCGCGTAACCGGAAAACCATTGGATGAGTTCATCCGCGACGAGCTTGCCAGTCCTCTGGCTGCGGACTTCCAGCTCGGGGTCCCGGAGAAGGACTGGCCACGCACAGCAGACGTTTCCCCTCCGCCGCCGTTGAGTTTGGACGACGTTGACCCACAGAGTGTTATGTTCAAGAGCTTTGCCAGTCTGCCTATACCAGCGGAAGAGAGCATGAGTCCTGGGTTTAGGAAGGCGTTGATTGGTGCCACGAATGGATTCTCTAATGCCCGAGGCATTGCGCGCATTGCGTCGGTCATTTCGCTTGGAGGCACGGTGGATGGAAAGCAGTATCTCTCGCCTGAAACTATTGACCGCATGCTGGAGGAGCAAATAAGCGGGCCAGATTTGGTCTTGATGTATCACTTGCGTTGGGGTCTTGGTGTTGGGTTGCCCGTCCCGGAGACTTTTCCTTGGTTGCCCGACGGTCGCATTGCTTTTTGGACGGGCTGGGGAGGTTCAGTTGTTGTTATGGACCTTGAGAAACGGATGACGATTGCCTATGTGATGAATAAGATGGGACAAGGCACGTTGGGTTCGGATAGGACGGCGGCTTATGTGCGGGCTGTTTATGATTGTCTTGCGTAGATATGTTAAGGCTCACGAATAGAACACGATATATATAAATAAAATTAGTCAAGCGGTTCAGAGTCTGCGCCCCTCCATTGCGAACACTGTTTAGAAGTACTAGGCTGTCTTAAGTTTTTGTGTGGAGTAGACATAGTAAGTAATTTGGTAGGAGAAGTTTAGTTTGTAAAATAATAAAACAATAACAATACAAAAACCATAGGTGTCTAACTATGTTCGTTGTGACTGAGGGGTGGTTGTACGCTGCCGAAAAAACAAAAAAGCAAAAAAGAATGACCAGACTGGGGCTCGATCCCAGGACCTTATCGGTGTTAACGATACGTGATAACCAACTACACCATCCGGCCAATTCGTTGGAAAACAGCGTGTCATATTGTTATATGACTCTATAGCAATAGGGGCTATGGTATAACTTCATGTGCTGAACTTTCGCGGCCTTGTTGCCTAAGGCATGAAATGGTGGATGCCAGCTTTTGTCTCATTGAACCCAATTGATAAGCTAAAGGTCTGCCAGAATATGTTAATGGGCCTTGACACTTCATATAAATAAGGCCCACCGTGGTATTCCTAGTAAAACATTCAGAGACAGGGCAGAAAATAATAAGTCAAATTAGTTTGAGAATGCCCTTAGACCGGAAAAGTAAGGGCCTGGAAGTGCCATTAACAACAACAGCAGCAGCATTCACAACATTCAAAGCAGGCAAGGCCCATACACCTAAAACCATCAGATCATATCCAAGCTCAGTCACGTTATAATGGAGACTCACACTCCGCAGCAGACGTCAGCTCCTTCACCTCCTCCACGGATATTCATATCCATTTTCTCTGATTGACTCTAGATTTGTTAGCATGTATGTGCTACTTATGCCTTCTTCAAGAACAGTGGGGTCAAGTTGACTCTCACCGGCTGAGTCGAGACGACTGGGGTAGCGGTCATCGTTTCTTGATTCGAGGGTTGCTGGATCGTCGCAGTCTGGGCGTCCCACCTGGTTTCGTTGGGGGTAGTTGACCCGGCAGATTTAAGCCACCAGAACATCTTGACTAAGACTATGAAGAGAAGTAACGGATAGAATAGTATTAATGGCGCGCGAATTCCGGTTTGGCAATCAACAGGACTAAGGACTATTAAGGACTATAAGTACTTTAGTCCAGGAGGAATACAAGCGGGTTTGCTCCATCACCAGCACCAATCAGCCCTATCAGCCCCTCAAATTTGCTAGCAACGTAGTACGAATACGAGTGACGCGGACGGTAGACTACAGTAGCTCTGACTTGTTAAAAGAAAAAGAAGGGAAAACCGGAAAAGCAAGAGACCCCGCCACCCGCTTCGGGCGCTACTAAAAGTGTATCAAAAATCAATTTTGCCCCACAGGATGGACTACGATATGTTCCTGAATTTTCTCTAACGACGCATCTCTACCACATGGTTGAAATAAATGTGACCCTGAAACAGTGTTCCAACAGAAGAGGTCTCATCTCTCTCGGGACAAAACTTTATCTTCGTCGAACCTTCAGTCTACTGTGGCTCCCAATTATAACTGAAAGATTTATCAGAGTACCCACCAGGTCCACGGCCTGGGAATTGCGAGTCCACTTCGGCTACAGTGCAAAGCAAGTTCTAAATATCCATCATCATAATCCCAGGGGATTGATCTCTCTAGCTAAAATTGTTCCTGGATCTGGCCGCGACAACCGTGGTTACGGCCAAAACTTCATTAAATGCTTATAAGTGTGCCCTCGGCTTTTGGCGCTACCATTTTGGATGAGGTTTGTCCGGGTCTGTGCATACTCGTATTCGCTCCCATGAATCCAAATCGTAGAGAGTCAATTTTCTGGCAGACTTTTCATCGGGAACGACGAGAAATCCATCGGGATCAAGACTTCGCGTGTTAACAACGCCACACGGCGAATATGCCGCGATGAGCAGATAAAAAGTCGAACAAGCTGCGTTAAACTTAGGCGCCAGTATGCGAAGAGATGCCACCCGCAGTCCAACCAGAAGATGAATTAAGGTACAGTCGCTGACTGCATCTTCTGATGGATAATAATTCATTTCCTCAGAATATGTCTGTACATAAGCCCACTGTGAACTGTAGGGGAGTTGCACTGATTGCGCGCACTAACTCCGCCATTACTGACGAAAGTGCTTAGCCAACGCTTTCAAATCTACATATTAACCGTGAGATTTCACTGCTATGGTTTCAATGATTCAGGATCATCGCTTCTATGGATGTCTTACTCTCGGCCGATAATGCCAAAAAGTTATATAACTTGACAGAAAATCATATAGCTTCCGATTGCATTACAAGGAAGCAGTTGTATTGATAATGATGCCGGTGCTCTATTGCTAGAACATATATTAACCCTTATATTCAGTCTCCTTGGGACAGGGATTTCTTTCTGCGGCTTAGAGTTGTGCGACTCTGTCAAACAGGAACCTGCATTGTGGCCAGGTGAAGCAAGCGCATGCAAATTAACGTGAGATGTCTTTCCTCCAACTTATTTCTTACATCTATAAACCTGATTACTCTCACTTAGAATAATTAATACCCCACCATCACTTTCAGTCTCCCCATCCCCATCCCCACCCCGCGAAAGAACATCTACCCAAACAACCTCTCCCTCCTCATCCCCAGCGAACTCACCACCCCCACCGCTCCAGCCACCAACGGAATAATAAACGCCCTGGCCATCGCATCCGTAATAGCCTTGATAGCCCGATCCCTCAACTCCCCACTCAAGCTCTTCAACAACGTACTCTGCACACCCGCTACAGCATTCCGTATCTCCGCCTCACTGTATCCCCTCCCATCCAACACCCCATTCAGATTCTGCACCGCAGTCGACTGAAACACCTGACTTGCCACCACAAGACAGATAACTGTAGCTCCAATCTGCGCCACATTCTGCAAATTGATCGCGCTGAAGATATCCTCGGGAGGCACCTTGAGACTGGCTACCGCATAGCCTAGCTGCATGGTCATGCCCGTTCCGACGGCCATAAGGATTGTGAAGCCGTAAATCTGCCCGGCTGGGGTAGACGGGGAAAGGTATCCGACGAAGAGAGCGCTGGCGAGGGTGAGCAGAATGCCTGAGATGAGGCACAGCGGCATGTAGTACTTGGCTTTTGGAAGGAGCCAGCCAATGGCGAGGTTGATGGTGATGGTTACGAGGAGGTAGGGGAGAAGGCGCACGGCAGCCATTAGGGAGGAGTCATTGCGCGTGAACTGGAAGTAGATTGGGAAGTAGAAGGTCGTGAAGAACATGGCGGTGTTGGCGCAGGTCGTTGTGATGTAGAGGAGGATTTGGGTGCGGGAGCGGAGGAGATGGCCGGGGAAGGAGCGCGTTTGGGGCGTAGTGAAGATGCATAAGTATTGTTGGAGGGCGTAAAGAATGAATAGGACGCCGAAGAGTACGATTAGCGCGATGGTGGCGCCGGAATCCCACGCCCAGATGCCTCCTGCAGAGATGAAGCCAAGTGCGAAGGTCACCCACATTGCCGCGCTGAGGACGAAGCCCAGATAGTCGAGTCGCGTTAAGCGTTTGCGAAGCGATTGGCCCGCGCCGGGGTGAATGGCGGGGAGGTAGAAGAGGTACACGGGGGCTGTGATGGCGCCGATTACCAGGTTCAGGTAGAAACCCCAGCGCCAGGTGGCGGAGGAGTCGGAGAATCCCCCTCCCACGACGGGACCCAGGATGGCACCCACGCCCCAGACAAATCCGGTTCCTGTAAGATAGGTGCCGCGCTCGTTGCGGGTGGTCATGGCAGAGAAATGGTTAAGTCCACCGAGGTAGATTCCTGTACCTCCAGCACCTGCAATCACACGGCCGACAATAAGGGCGTTCATAGTTGGAGCACCACCACAGAGAGCAGATCCACCTTGGAATAACACGATCCCAGCAATATAGAGCCACTTCATATTCATGACGGTATAGAGAAACCCATAAGGGAGAATCACGGCAACTGAACCGAGTGGGAAACCGGCTCCAATCCATGCGAGTTGCGACACGTCCCCGAATCTCTCAATCACGGCGCCCTGCACATCCGCAGCGATGGTTGTATCAAGTCCATACATCAGAGCAGAGAGATACAAAGCAGCGCAAATCAGAAACCATCGGAAACCAGTAATCTTGCGGACATCATCATCGGTGGCACTGGCGTCGGCGTCATGTACTTTCTCATCGGGCTCTTCGCGATGAGGGAGATGATTATTCACAGCGAAGTCTGATTCCTGACTCGAGGGAAGTGAATGCGCTGCAGCTTCCATTTTGGCGAACCCGAGAGGGCTATTGTTTCTCGTTGGGAGGACTGAGCGGCTGGGGAGGGTCGCGCATATGTATAGTGTCGAGACAGGGCAGATCACCCATTGCTTCTCCTTATGTCCGTTATGACCGGCGGACCACGTCGTGGATTAACCACGCCAGGGACACTGCAGGACAAATGGTCTCTAAAAACAAAGCTCTAGTGCTTCCACGATGGCGGGATTAGGAGTTTAGCATTGTCTATCCCCGTGGGAGGCCGGGTGATCATCATATAACAAACACGTCGCTCACCCGAAATTCGTCGGCCGAAGATAGAACGGCCCACGCACTCACCCGACAAAGAGCACAATGCATCCGAGACCGCCCCAACCAACGACCGGAGCACGCACTGGATCCAATGCAAATTCAGAACTCATGGACTATTGCCAAATTCTGCCCGATGGCAAAATGCAGACCGTCGACCGGCCCGAAGGATTCACACTGGATACAGCTCTCGGGTGGCGCCCATCCATGAAACGTAGGTAGGGATTTGCTTATAAGCTTAGAAGCCTTTCATTGGGTGTGATCTGAACCTAACAGAAAGGAAAAGGAGGGGATTTTGTTGTGGCTAAACACACAGCAAGAAGAAGAAAAATTACCTGCTAGGTCGACACAGGGCTACGTTTCGATGATCAGGATCTGAAACATGTATACTAATGTCGTACTATTTTCCCTCATCATTACTGAACATTACGAGTAGCAATTCAATTTGCATTTCAAATATCCTGAGCGACCTAAATTCGCTGGGTACAGAAGCATTGGCCTCGGGTTGCAGCGCTCCTTGTTATGCGCTTACCGGGATCTCAGACGCAAATATCCCTTCTTGGCGCGGTAGGAGATGTCGTAGGTTGCCTCATGACCAGCCAATGCCTCAGGCACATCGAGAAAATCAAACTTCCAAGTCATCATGACAGTCATGATCCTCATCTCTAGCTGAGCCAGTCGCCGCCCCCAACAAGCCCGAATGCCGAGCCCAAACGCCAACTGCGGGTACGACGAGCCATCAAACTCGAGTTCACCGCGCTCATTCTGGACTAGCCAACGCTCCGGATCAAACGCCTCAAGATCAGGGTTACCACCACCTGGGTACTTCCGGGTCGTCTTCACGTCACTCCAGTACTGGGAGGTTGGCGAAGAGGAGTAGTCTGGTCCCTGACAGACGAGAAGAACGACCGTGCCTTTCGGGATCCGACGGCCCAGAAGCTCTGTGTCACGGGTAGCGTCGCGCGGCACGAGCATAGCAGCGCGAAGTCGCAAGGTCTCCTCCAACACTGCGTCCAAATAGGGGAGTCTGGATTGGATGATCTCAGCTGCAGTGGGTAGGCGGCCCTCTTGGACTGCGGCCGCGCATACTGTCTGCAGCTCGTCGCGAAGCCTTGTCTGAACGGCAGGGTGCTCAGCCAGTAGCTTGAGAATCCATACTAGCGCCGCACTGGTTGTGTGTTGGCCGGCAATGAGATTTCCGTATGCCTAGATGCAATGATCCGGTGTCTTAGTAGAGATTTCAGAGGCCGGAAGAAGCTGTTTACCCACCTCGTCAATCATGATCTGTTTGCCATACATAGGCTGCCGGTCGGCCTTACGAGCTGCCTTCTGTTCTCTATACACCATGTAGTCAATGCCAGTTTTAGCCTCTTCGTCGTTGCCGAAGCGCTGTAGTGCTAAGTTGATATGCTTGCGGATAAAGCGATCTTTGCCGACGAAGAACTTCCGGTAATATGGGGACATGTACCGTGCCCACCAGGACACGATGGAGGGAGGCCATTTAGTCGTGTAGATAGCAGCCATCCGGTCGCCCACATCGGTTAAACCCTGTTGGAATGGGTGCAACGAGGCTTGAGGAAAGGTGACGTCGGTGTGCTTCCCAACCCCTAACTGAGAGCTGTCGAGCTGCTCGACAAACTCAATTTGTCTACGCAGAGCCGAGTCCTGGAAGTCTTGCCCGAAGTGAAAGCGCACAATAACATCAAGAGCTAGGGTTTTCAGGTCGGCCAGCATACTGAATGGCCTTCCATTTGCTACCCGGGCTTTGGATTCCCAAAGATGGATAAGGTTGAGCACCGAAGAGTGGATGATGGGACCCACGGTCTGGTGCAGATAGTGCGGAGCTAGAAGGTCTTTCAACCAGCTGCGGGAGGTTCTCCAGGAGTCCCCAGTCTTCATGTTAAGGTGGAACTCTCCAAACAATGGGAACCGATCGATAATGTAAGACGATCGGTCGAAGTCACTTCGTCCCATCAGCAGCTCGCGGGTCTGGCCGACGTCAGCCACAAGGACCACCGGCTTGGAGAGCGGGCCCATCAGCGCCTGGCATATCGGAGACCCATGCTCCTCAAGCTGCTTGCTGCACCACTTAG
This sequence comes from Aspergillus welwitschiae, assembly GCF_003344945.1. NCBI lineage: Eukaryota > Fungi > Ascomycota > Eurotiomycetes > Eurotiales > Aspergillaceae > Aspergillus > Aspergillus welwitschiae. Next base: position 1,206,749 of record NW_020798698.1, read on the forward strand.
CCAGTCCGGCAGGATCGCCCCTCAGAGCAGGCACGTCGCCCAAAATTGATGTAGCGGCCTGTTTGTTGTAAGGAATTCCTGGTAATGGGTTCGGGAGAAGCCATCGATAAAGGACGTATAACCCCACCAGGCAGATCGTAATCGAGAAGACAGCAGGGTATCCATGAAAAAGCTCAACAAAGCTGGCAATGTAAGAAGGCGCCATTATGTCATGCGGCCGATGAATTTTGTATTTCCAATAGGATTTGGACAAGGTAGGCAATATCCAATTTACCTTCCGGACGGCTGTTCTGAGCTAAATATTCATGGATCTTTGAGGCCAAGTATAGGCCCTTAATGCTAATACTAATCATGCCTTCGGAACAACCAACAATGAGGCCGATGTTCTTTGGTTCATGGATCATAACCGTATATTCCTTTCGGCCATCATCGAAGGTTAGATACTGATTTGGAAAGCCCCGCTTCCTTCTCAGCCACGCGTGCAGTCGAGTGCCAATGTAAGAAGGGAGTGATGTTTCGGGTGGCAGGCTGCGCTGAAAGCTCGTCCGAAATATGTCGGCCGACGAATATCGGGGTTTATGTCGGACGCACCTCTACCCGTTAATTCACCCCACGGAAGCGAGCAGGTTCGACCTGGAATGTAGTCAGACTACGTGAATATCTCCTTCTCCATGGTTGCGTAGACACAGTAGCCACCCTCCACATCTACAAATGGCAAGTGCAGGAGTTTCGAATCCGTTAATGTAAGCACTAGCAGTCCATCGAACTGTATATTCCGCTAACAACTATTTACTGCTTATCGGGTTGATGCTCCACCGGAAAATCCAAGTGAAGGAAGGCCTGCTACGAATCACGAACGCCAGCCTTGAACGGGTGTCCATATCCTCGCCGGCAGTGATTACAAGCCTGACTCTGCTTGGAGGAGAATAATTCCACTTTACGAGTGGAAATTGCCATTCCAAGACGTGAGGTCTAGAGAGGGAAATTGCAGCATTGAGTATGAGTCACCATGCGCTATTGTGGATAACATGTCCGGCATCAAGGTCGGATCCTCTGAAGACATCCAGAGTCCAGAGCCGTCTTCTAGGTTGAGGAAGTTCGAAAGGATGGCTGGAGATGAAGAGCTCCGGCTTGACTCATTGGGTGTATATGGCTCGAGGGAATGCTCCATCCTGGCAGCCTTCGCAAAAAGCTGCGTCACAACCTGTGCCCCAGAGGCAGCCATGTCGCTGACCTCAGCTAACATCTGAAGACGTCCCAGGGCTTTCTCAACCGCCCGCATTGCCCGGGACCGAGTCAGAGTGGCCACTCTTAAGCCGAGAATATCGGGATGATCCTCGCCTTGATCAAATGGGAAGTCTTTCTGCGTACAAAGTATCAGGAGAACAACGGCGGCTTCGAACGTGTTGAATATGATGGCGCTGAAACGCGTGTGGGAGCCTCCAAACATGGTATGCAGAGCCGTGACGGCATCCAGCTCTTCCAGAGCGGCCAGAGCCAGCTTCTGCTTCTGCGATTGGAGAAGAACTTGCTTATAAGGGGGTAGACTGGTGACTTGGCCTGGTTTCAGCAACAGTAAAGGACGAAAATTCCAACAAACTGAATCAAATATGGCAATGTAGAGCAGCTGTCTCTGCATGGGTAATTTAGGAAGTTGGCCGTCCCACCTCCGATCTGGATTCAGTGCATAGGCTGGTGGTAGGGTAGGGATATACTCTGCGCAGAATCGCTCATACCGCTGTTCGCCGTGAGTAGGGTCGTACGGTAGGTTCCGCCTGGAACCGAAGCTTCTCCAGAATCTGCCCAGCCGGACTTGCATGAGACGCTCGGTGAAGTCTTCAGGTGCATCTGCAGACGCAGCCAAGTCGCCAATAACCGGGGCAAGACGTAATCGGGGCAAAGTCTCAAGGACCAGGTTATCGGGGAGAAAGGGGACCCGGTCAAGCTGTCGGGCGAGATGGCTTATTGATCCGGCCACGTCAGCGCAAGGTTGCAGTGCCAAGAGCATGGCATACGCACCTGTCCAGAACATACAGCCCACATAATGTCCTCCGGCGCATCTCCTTTTCTAATACTTGAGAACTATCTTCCCCCGGCACTGGAGCCACGGTGTGAATCCCCGCCTTCTGCGCCGCACTACAAGCAGAGGCGATGCCTTCCCAAAATTTATCAGTCCTCCCTTCACAAGAGGACCTGAAAGCGGCAAATAAAATGTGCTGAACCCGGACCAGAGACCCTTTCCAGTTTAGAGACAGACAGGCTCTGGCAAGCTCACCACCGAGGTGACTGCAGGTGTCACGAATGTCCGAGAGTGACTGCCCCCGGATCCGATCAAGGGTGTGCGTCGGAGAAGGCAGGAATTGCGCCGAGTAGGCACCAATCCGAAGTACCAGAGCGGCAAACTCAATGTCATCCACAGACAGGGGCCACTCCTTAGTCCACCAATGCTGATACTGTGTCAGAAAGCTGGGTGGGTGGATGATCTGTTTCATCCTGTTCCATGGGGCATCAGTCGACCATGAATCTAATATGATCACTAACAAGGGACCTACCAGTTCAATTCATCGACGAAATACTGCATCAGGAAATCTAGGATGGGACGGGGAGGAATTTTTTCCAGGACTTGTTTGACTGTCTCTAGCACCGCAGTTGACAGGCCCTGGGTGCTTTGATCTGTGTCCCCTTCACTGTCCAGGTCCCACTATGCCGTTTGAGATTAGCCATATGTCAAGAGGATGGATCCACAGTTGCATGTGTGCTTCTCACTTTTTTGAGCAGAGCCATGGTATTGGAGTCACTGTGCTCGAAGTAGCCAAAGGATTTAGCCAGAGCTGAGTGTGAATTAGACGCGCTATTCTGTGCCTCGGCAGGCGAGGCCTTGGAAGATCCATTTGGTAACTGGACATTGGGTGGTTCCTGGGGCTCAGGGTCTCTCGCTGGCTCCAAGAGTAAAGTGTTGGAGGGGTCTCCAGTAATGATGGACTGGTAGACACATTCCTCCGGCCGTCGACGTCGGGTGCAATGGTTGCACGGGTACTGGCGGTTGCACTAATTTTTTTTTAGTTCGCATTAGGACTCAAGCTTTCAGCTGCCCAGTGTAGGATTAGCGATGTTTACGCACTCTCTGTTTCCTAGTGTAGCAGGGCACACAGGTGGTGACCCGACGCTTTCGGCCGGTGGGATGCATTGCGGCTCCTCCCATCTGGTCGACAACTCACACAACACCAGCGGGCCCGATGCCCTTGTTATGTCTAGCTGTCGCACAAGATTAAGTTATTCTTCTTCCAGTTAATTATACCTTAGTCGAGGGATGAGGGGGAATATCTCAATGTGGGACTGTTTCTGTGCCTGGAGGTCGCTTCGGGGTAGTGGGGGGCGTGTCTCCACCAGCATTTGGGAGGGACAAGCCAGACAGACACAGACCAGATAGGCAGACTGTCAGACCGTCAGACATTTGGGGTCAGACGGCCAGACGGTCCGTGAGCCTGCATGGATTTAACTTCAGTCCGGATAAGATCGGCCACGCGGAACGGAAGAACCCGCCGGATCTACTTGGTTATGCTTACTCGGTTTACTCGGCTTCAAACTCTCATCAACAGGAAACGTGCGGCTCTCTGGCTGTTTCTGATGGTGTTATTGGTGGCCTAAATCCCGTGCATCCCAATTGCACTGAAACTAACCCTCCTGATTTGTTCCCATGGCACCCGGGCCATCCCGGAGCTGTGCCTAATATGGTTGATCTATCACGTCCTGTGAAGTACGTTCAATGTAGACTAGACTCCAGCAGAACCTGTAAGATCAGACAAGCTGCATCTGCAACCTTCAATGAATTCGTTGACCAGCAGGATCGCCACGCTTATCTCAACAACACCCACTTGGAGCCGCTCATTGTACTGCATATCACATTTTTGTACTACGTACCGTCAGTGGTCCGTGCGAGTGGGTTGGAGCATGGGGAGGATTTGATCTTCGTCAGAGGGCCGTTAACCCCATAATTATCAACAGTCTGGTTTCATCCCATCTCGGCACCTTTCACCTTCCCAATATGGCATGCTTCTCAGTCCGGCTTGCTTGGGACCCCCTCAATCTGGGGGGAAAGGAAGGTGGGGCAGGATGAAGGGGGCCAAAAAGGACCTCTGAGGAAGAGGTCTAGTCTTAGGCGCCCGGGACTGTGGCTGAAGGTAGGCAATCCTTCCATTTATTGCCAATGACAGAAGCCAGCAAACTTCGGCTCGCAACAGAGAAGGAATCGAATCCATGCGAAGTGTCTCGCTTCTGAGTAGTGCTGACGAAAGTCACGGCCCCGACATCCATCGGTCGCATCGGGCGATTTCGCCCGTCCCTCCTCCGTCCAGCTTATCACGATCAGCATCAACACGAGCCGCCAAGAAAAGGAATGTGAGGACTTCTCTGTTCCTCCAACGTCTTCGGCCGAGGTCCGTAGACAGCACACGGCGTCTTCATCAACTGGAATACCCGAATGTGAAGGCTGCCACGAAACGGCCGACGCGGGGCTTAATGAGTGCAGTAGCTTCATGCACGTATGGTGAACATGGCAGCAGATACACCATCAGAAAGAAGACAACTACAGCTATTCACCGTAGATAGTGCAGGAGTCAGGATTCAAGAACAGGATGAATTGCTATATAGGGCCTGTGTTGCCATGGACGAGACAGTTCATTTGGCAAATACAGCAACTTCTCTATTGAATTCGACAAAAAGCACGAACGATCTCTATACTTCATCTTTACCACTCTCATACCCATATTCCTTACTGAGCCATCATGACACCCCCTAGATCAAATGAGTGCGAGCCAATTGCCATTGTTGGCATGGGTGAGTTGATTATATCGGGCTTTGGGGAGAGATCAAGCATTGTTAACATGAATAGGCTGTCGCCTACCGGGAGGTGTTCAGGACATTCCTGCGTTGTGGGAGTTCCTCCGGGACCAGAAGGATGCTCACGGGGAGTTTGCCGCGCCGCGTTTTTCAGCCGAAGGCTTCTATCATGCCAATTCAGACCGGCCTGGGACTGCTGTAGCCAGCAGTGGCTTCCTCTTGAAAGAGGACCCGCGGCTTTTTGACCCGTCTTTCTTCGGAATTACTGATGTCGAAGCGGAAACCATGGACGCCTCGCAACGCAAGCTACTCGAAGTGACGTATGAAGCATTTGAGAATGCAGGGGAGACATGGGACAGTGTGTCCGGTAGCCGAATCGGCGTTTTCGTCGGCGATATCTCGTTCGACAATTATGTGTCCCAGACGCGTGATTGGGACTATAGCGGCAAATACTCGGCTACTGGAGCCTTTCCCAACATGCTGGCCAACCGCATCCACTACGTTTTCAACCTCAAAGGTCCGAGTCTGCTAATCAACAGTGCATGCACCTCGGCCATGTATGCGCTCCACCTGGCTATTACCTCTATGCGCAATGGGGATTGCGATTCGGCCATCGTAGCCGGATCCAACTGGGTTATGGACCCCAACTGCCACATTGCTATGGGCAAGCTGGGAGCCCTGTCACCTTCTTCCAGAAGCCACACTTTCGATGCCTCCGCAGACGGGTACGCCCGCGGCGAAGGTTTCGCAGCACTCTACCTAAAGACAGTCTCGCTTGCAACCCAAGATGCGTCTCCGATTCGCGCCCTAATCAGAGGCAGTGCGGTCAACGCCAACGGGCGTACGAGTGGTATCACCAACCCGAGTGGCCCCGCACAAGAGACTGTCATTCGAGAAGCGTGAGCTCTATCCATGTTACACACTTTGCACCTCACGCATGACCTTCTAATACTGACTTGAACAGCTACAAGAACGCAGGGGATCTCGATCCCTCCGAAACAACCCTTCTCGAGTGCCACGGAACAGGCACCCGCGTTGGGGACCCAATTGAGGTGACGGCAGCTGGGAATGTGTTTGGGCCATCACGGTCTACTGTCCATGAAGATCGCCTGGTTGTCGGGTCTGTTAAAACTAACGTGGGCCATCTGGAAGGTGCGTGCGCCTTGCCAGGTATCCTTAAGGTGGTCGCTTCTCTCGAGGCCGGAGAGATCCCCGCGACGCTCGGTTTCCAGACCCCAATCCACGCATCGACTTTGACCAGGCCAAGGCTCGCGTCGTCAGTAAGACAGAGCCCTGGCCTAAAGACCGACTTAAGCGTGCCAGTGTTACTTCGGCAGGCTTTGGAGGCACCAACGGACATTGCATCATCGACCACGTCCACAATGTCATCCCGAAGTATGTGAAGCCTGGCGTCATTCACGAGCAAGTTGAGCAGTCCAATGGTACAAACGGGCATGCTGTTAATGGTACCAATGGCACCAATGGCACTAATGGCACCCACGGCACCCACGGTACCAAGCTAGAAGCACTCTCCCTGCTGCACCGTCCTATACTCCATTCTCCGACCCTCGTTAGACGGGCCGATGCCACCACTCGCCAGATGGTGGTTCTCCCCTTCTCCGCGCACAACCAGTCTTCTCTGATTGCGAACATGGAGGCGCTGCAACATTCCATTCCTCATCATTCATTAGCCGACGTGGCCTACACTCTCGCAGCTAAACGTTCTCGATTCTCACAACGAGCCTTCTCGATTGTTGACAAGGACCAGGTCACCCAGGTCGGATCGGTCACCGACAACGGACCAAAGGTGTTCGCCTCGCCCCAACGGGTAAACGTCGGTTTTGTTTTCACGGGTCAGGGTGCTCAATGGCCAGCCATGGGGGCGGAGCTGTTTGAGTACGCTGTGTTCCGAGATACAATCGCATACCTCGACACTGTGCTGGCTGTGTTGCCCCAGCCCGCTCCATGGAAGCTTGTAGACATTCTGTGTGGCAACTGTGACAAGGATCTCATCCAGAAGCCTGCCGTGTCTCAGACAGTATGCACCGCGCTACAGATGGGTCTTGTTGACCTGCTAGCATCATGGTCTGTCCGCCCGGCTGGCGTCGTGGGTCATTCATCGGGCGAAATGGCCGCAGCGTATGCCGCCGGTCGGATCACAGCTGCAGAGGCCATCACCATTGCTTATTACCGCGGATACATGGTCTCATTCAACCAGAAAAAGGGTGCTATGTTGGCTGTCGGACTTGGAGCAGACCAGGGCGCCGAGTATATCCGGCAAGCCGGTATGGAGGGAAGAGTCAAGGTCGCGGCGATCAACTCTCCGGCAAGCATCACCATGTCTGGTGACGCTGATGCCATCGAGCAGCTGAGAGTCCAGCTCACCCAGGAAGCTATTTTTAACCGACAGCTCCGCACCGGAGGACTTGCCTACCACTCACACCACATGCTGTCATTTGGTCACGATTACGCTCAGGCAGTTGATGATGGGTTACAGCGTCTTGCCAGCCTAGGAATCAATGACACCACTTCCAGGTATCCCAACATCCCTTGGGCTTCTTCGGTGGTGCCACAAAAAAGCTCAACCATGCCTCGCGAGGAAGTGACTGCTTCATACTGGAAAGCAAATCTGGAGTCACCCGTACGGTTTACCGATGCCGTATCCAAGCTCCTCGACATGGACGACCTGAGAATCGGCGCAACGGTGGAGATCGGCCCACACCCAGCGCTGAAAGGCCCATTGGGGCAGATCGTCAAAGGTCTGGGACGTACGATTCCCCACGTTGCTTCGGTAGAGAGAGGCCAGGATGCTCGCCGCTCGCTACTTGGACTCGCCGGAACGCTATTTGCCCTGAATGCCGACGTCGATTTGGTGGCAGTCAACGCCGTCGATTAATCGCATGGTGCGGGAAAAAGAACGCTCATACATGGATGCATGGCTATTGACCTGCCGCCCTACCGGTACACCTATGGGCCTATCATGTACCACGAGAGCCGTCTAAGCAAGGAGTACCGACTCCGGCGCTGGCCCCGGCATGATCTGCTTGGAGCCCGTGTGCCAGGGACAACTCGGCTGCGTCCGCAATGGCGAAACATACTCCGCTTGAAGGATCTGCCATGGCTTAATGACCATCGCGTGCCTCCTCACGTTCTGCATCCCGGAGCGGCGCATATCGTGATGGCCATGCTCGCAGCAGAGCAAGCCTACGCGGAATTCCCCGATGCGTTGCCTGTTGTTGGCTTGACCCTCCGGAACGTCTCGATCAAGAAGACCCTGGTTGTCCCGCAAGATGACAAGGGAATTGAGATCGTGCTCAGCATGGAGCTGGAGGATGGTGCCACCGCCGCATCTCCTGGATGGGCAAGCTTTTCCATCGCCTCGGTCGTTAACGACTCCGAGCAGTGGACGGAACACTGCTCAGGTCTAGTCAAGGTTGATGTCGTTGCCTTTAACGCGCCTGCGGCCATTGATACAAATACCATGGACGGACGCGCTGTAGATGCGCAGGCCTGGTACACTCGCTTTGCCGACATGGGGCTCCAGTTTGGGCCCTCGTTCCAAGGGTATTCCGATATCTGGGCTGACCCGTTCAGCAATGTGGCATTGGCCAAGCTATCGCTAAACACCACTGCAGGATTGTTCCCTGGAGGCGAGTCCAGGTATCCCATCCACCCCGCCTCCTTGGATCTTGTTATCCGCCTGGGACTCATGGCATGTAATGGCGGCCAGGCAGAAACGGCCAGTGTCCAGCTGCCTATCCATTTCGATCAGATGCGGTTCAAACTTGGCTGCCTCCAAGGCCGTGACTGGATCACAGGGGTATCGCGCGGCGAGCTACGTGGGTTGCGTGGAGCGTACGCCCAACTGCAACTGTTGGATGACTCCGGCGAGGCTATTTTGGACGTGGACAACATGCGCTTCACCAGCCTGAACAATGAGCAGCAGTCCTCCGCACAGGATGTTTCTGGCCAAGCTTATTCCAGTCCTTTCGCGCGTCTTGTCTGGAGGCCTGATAGTCGCACATTGAGTCGGGATCAGTGGAGCAAACTTCTTGCGTCTGTGGACGGGACCACCACTTTCTCTCGGCTCTCCTACCTCTTCGACCTCGTAGGCCATGCCAACCCAGATCTTCGAATCCTGCAGCTTAGCGCTGGCAGCGATGACCGGAATGCTGGCCAAGCAGTGCTAAAGTCCCTTGTCGGCCACAATGGCATCAAGCGCTACCGGGAATACGTCGCAACGGACGCCTCTGCCGAGCGACTGGACTCCTTCCGTGAGACTATCTCAGCCTTCCGCGACGTCAAATGCTCCGTGCTGGATGTAAGCCAGGATCTCTCTGAACAGGGATTCCAGATAGGGACCTACGACATCATCCTGTGGAGCAATGTGGAACATGGCCTGGCTACTGAGCAGGCCCTGGCAAACGCCAAGAAGCTCCTCCACCCCGGGGGACACCTTGTACTAGTGGATCGCAAGGATAGCAGCGAACTGGCATGGGACCAATGCCTTCGGCGAGTAGGGTTCGACTCAGGACCTAAGCTAGTCTGTCGCGAAGCTGATCTGCACTCCACCATCATCCTATCCACCCTGTCCGATCCGGTACCAACTACCAAGAGCGGCAACCCTGTGGTCCACCTTCTACACGGGTCTCAAGGCACTTCAGCGCTTCTCCATCATCTCGCCCGGGCTATGGAACAGCACGGCCTATCTATCCGAATCAGTCCTATGGACCAAGCAATAAACGTACTCGCTCCCAATTCTCGCGTGGTGGCTTTTCTTGACGGAGAAAATCTTCTGTTTGCCGCCGATCAACGCCGACTGGGACTATTTCAACATCTAGCTGCAAACACGGCGAGCATGGTTTGGGTTACCTCGTGCGGCCTAGTGAAGGGCCGAAATCCCGACGGCGCATTTGTTAGCGGGCTTCTACGTACCCTGGGAACTGAGAATCCCGCAGGGCAGTTCTTGTCAGTCGACGTTGATGCGGAAGACTTTCAGGTTCCTGGCCTGGAGATGGACGAGCTGGTCCGCTGCTTGGTCGAACAGGAGCTCCTCCTGCAGCCCACCCTCGACGATAAAGGACCTCCTGAGGTGAATCGGGACCTGGTTTGGCAAGACGGCTGCATGTGGACGAGCCGGATCGTGCCTGATGGGCAGCTGCAGGGATACGCGGAGGTGGCTCCCACCAGGCAGGAAGTTGACGTGTCTGCACGGCCACTGAGCAGCCTTGGACCCGTACGAGCGGCCTTTGAGACACCTGGTATTCTCACCTCCCTCTATTTCCGTCCGTATACAGAGCTGTTGCAACCCCTGCCTCGGGATTATATCGACGTCAAGGTGGATGCTGTCGGGCTCAACTGGAAAGACCTGGGGCTGTGTTCCGGTCGATTTGATGCGAACAACCTCTCCAACGAATACTGCGGTGTTGTTACCCAGGTAGGAGCTGATGTTACTAGAATCTCTATTGGCGACCGGGTTTATGGAATGGGCAAGGGGCACTTTGGCACGCACACTCGTGTGCCCGCAGGTCTGGCACAGAAGCTGGCCGCGGACGTCAACGCCATCGAGGCGGCTACTATGCCGCTGGTGTATATGACTGCAGTTTATGCCTTCGAGCATGTTACTCGCCTCAAGCCTGGCCACAAGGTACTGATCCAATCGGCTACAGGCGGCCTTGGTTTGGCAGCCATCCAGTTGGCGCGGTCCAAGGGGGCCACCATCTACGCGACGGCAGGCACTGCAGACAAAGTCCGTTTCCTGACAGACCACATGGGTGTTCCAGCATCGCAGATCTTCTCGTCCCGCGACTTGGCCAGTTTGCACCGCGCCACTCAGCAACATGGAGGGTTTGATGTCATCCTCAGCACTGCCCAGGGCGATATGTTGTACGAGTCCGTCAAAGCCCTAGCCCCCTTGGGCCATTTAGTCGACGTGGGTCGCCTGGATGTCACTAGTTCCCAAACCATGGGCCTGGAACTTTTCCAAAAGAGTGCTGGGTTTACCTCCTTTGACCTTGGCCTCGTTGTGGAACGTGACCCTGTCCTCGGGGCCGAGCTGATGCAGTCCATCGACGCGCACTTCCGCGCTGGCCACATCGGACCCATTAAGCCCTACTCCGTTGCGGACATTGGCCACCTGGACCAAACTCTCTTGCAGTTCTCGCAAGGCACCCATATTGGAAAGCGTGTCATTACCTACCAAGACCCGTCCACCTTGCTGCGCACTCTCCCCACCTCATCCGCAACCCCGGCGCGCTTCGACCCAGCCGCCCGCTACATCCTCGTCGGCGGGCTGACCGGCCTCGGCCGCTCCATCGTGCGGTGGATGAGCAGCCGTGGTGCTCGCGACCTGGAGGTTTGGTCCCGCCGGGGGGCAAGCAACCTTGCCCCCGAAGCACAGCGTATGATCACTGAGCTGGCAGCCCAAGGCATCCGAGTCCAGCCCGTTGCCTGCGACGTAACCAACCGTGACGCCGTGCTCCACGCCATGCGATCTGCGCATGTTGATCCCACACGACCTGTTCGTGGTGTCTTCCACTTTGCCGTATCCTACCAGGATATCTCCTTTGACAAGATGACCGAAGCCCAATTCAACCAAGGCATGGCGGCCAAGGTCTTCGGCGTCAAGCACCTCCACGATGCAACGGCGTCCATCCCTCTCGACTTCTTCGCTATGACCTCCTCCTTGGGAACTGTCTACGCCTTCCCTACCCAAAGCACCTATCTCGCTGCCAACAACTACCTCGATTACTTTGCCCGCTACCGCCGCCGGCTCGGCCTCCCCGCCACAACCGTCGCCTTAGGCTTCATCAACGACCTGGGCCCGCTAACCAATGACCCCGTCACCGTCAACCTCTTCGTCCGCGCCAAAGGCCAAACCATGACGGGAGCCCAGGTCGTGCGTATGCTTGAGCCAGCCTTTGTGAATGAGCAACCCAATGCCCTCTGGCTCGGCCATACCGATGACCCCCTCTCCGCATCCCACATAGTCACTGGCATCGACCCAGCCGTCCTCGCCAAGATGGCCCGGTCATCAGCTGCCTCCCTCGCCTCTTCTACCATTCCCAGATGGTACCACGACTCTCGTGTCTCCTTAATGCTGCGTGCCCTAGAAGACGCCTCGTCCGCTACCTCTTCTCTCAGTAGCTCGGACATCCATGCCTCAGACGCATCACCTACTGCCCAACTGAGACGACAATTCGACCACTCCGTTGCGACGCTCCGTGCGGGAGGTAAAGATTCCAAGGAGGATGCATGGACGGAGACCATCAAATTCGTGACTGAGGCCATCCAGGCCACCGTGGCAGGCATGTTGTTTGTGGATGTGGGAAGCGTGAATCCCAACAAGACGGTGGCGGAGCATGGCATTGATAGTTTGCTGGCGGCGGAGTTTCGCAATTGGTTCCAGGGGGCGTTTGGGAGGGGGGTGAGTATGTTGGAGTTGATGGATGCGAGGATGAGTCTAGCGTTGTTGGCGAGGTCGGTAGTTGAGGGGGCGGTGGGTGTGTGATATTTACCCACATTGAGTACTACTCTTTTTAGTACTCTATAGACTGATATCATAAAGGAAGTAGTTTATTTACACCCTCATCTTGCTAATGTCCATTACATATTATCCCAACAAGTATACAGACGACATTCATCTACTAACAACCTCCATACCTCCCCCCAACCCCTCTGATAATCTACCACCCCCAACATGATCCACCGCCCACTGAATATACTCCCGATACCTCCCATCCAAATGCCACTGAATCCCCTCTAAAATATGCCTCGGCCACCCGCAAATGAACCACACATGATCCAGCCGATCAAGCGGATACAAAAAGAACGCAAATAGAATCAACGCCACCGGCTCCCTCCGCTGCAAATCACTCACCACTGCGTCCGGCAACTGATACAACCACGCAAAGACAAGCGGGAAGAGAGCCATTCCCATTGTACCCTGTGGATCGGGACCCATGATGGCGTCGAGGCTGTGGCCTAGTCGGTCTAGTGTTTGCAGATAAATTGAGAGCCGTGGGTCGTCGATGGGGATGGTTGTGGTGAGGAGGGCGCGGTACGTTTCTAGGTGGTGCGGGTAATCTTCTAACTTGGTTTTGTTTTGCGATGCGGTATGGGAGTTTTCATGTTCGGTTTGAGGTGTGGTGCGAGAAGAAGAATCATCGCCCTCTCCATGGATGGAGAAAACGCTCGTTGGCATATCTCCGCTACATAGCTCGAATACAGATCGCACACCGAGGAACAAAGACAAGTGGCCTGGGGTGCCATCACTTCGGAACGCGAGGTACTCCCCCGGTTGAGGGCCACGGGCGAGACTTGAGATGAAGATGAATATTGCGGAGGCATACATCGCGGGGCTGTTGTCGCGGTCAAGGTGCGGTAAGGTGGCTGAGACATCTCGGATAGCAACGTTAAAGTGGCGTTCGGCTTCAGTGTATATTTCTGCTTCTGTGAAACCCATGGATTGGGACCATTGTTGATCGTCTGATCGTCGCACGAGGTGGAAGCCGGAGAAGGCGAGGAGGATGTGCATGACGTAGTGGTGGGAAAAAGCGATTTGAGATAATTGCTGACGGGCTTTTGGTTGGGCGCCGGTTAGTTCAGGAGAAGTGGAGAAGTGGTGGAAGAGGAGCATGTCCAGGGCTGTGTATTGGAAGGGGCGCTTGACTAGGTCGTTGTTTGATGGGGGTGATGGTTGGGTTGTGTCTGGTCCTGACGTGAGAGGTGTGCCATGGCCTCGTTTTGGGGGTTGAAAGTTGACGGATGAGGATGTGTAGAAGGTGTAGCTATCTGTGCTGGGGCCCTGTGAGGGTGGTGATACCGAGTCTGATTGCTGTGATTGTGGAGAAGGGCTGGGGTTAGTCTGGGGCTTAAAGCTGTAGTCGCACTCTATTGAATGGCGGAGGCAGTTGGTGCAGTGTGGCTTGATCTCATCGCACTAACGATCAGTTAGTATCTCTCACTCTCATTGAAGCGCCCGGAGTGGAGAAGGCATCGCGAACTGACTTTGATTCTACGCCTCTTACAGTTCTTACATCCCAGACGGGACTTGCGATGGCTTTTCCGCGATAGAGTTTGGGTGTATGGAGTGCGAGAGGCCCCCATTATCTCACAGTACAGGTGCTTTGATTCAGGTGGATGGGGTGGAGTTTGGTCACCGGCACGCCTGGAAGGCTAGATAACTTAGTAGTTGAGGAATGCGGCGTGGACACCAGTGGCATGCTTAAATTTTAAACAGAGCGAATAACGTTGGTTCCAGAAGGGCTTCAGGGGGCGTTGGCCCACTTCACTGCCTTTGCAGCCTGCCCGGGAAAATCCCGGTTTTACTTCGGTGGATTCTCGGCAACATCTCGTCCAGTAATGGTAGGTTCTGTTTTCTCTTGCTACATGCATATCTCCATTCCATGCCTGGTATCTGCATAGCCATTGTTTTCTCGCTTCATGACCTGTACATTTGTAAAGTGAATAAAAGAGTCTCTGTGATAGATACCAACTGCGGGCTTTATATTCTCATCTCCTCTCGACGCCTTTTAACCTCCATTTTCAGACACGGGTCAACTGCCATACTAAACCCACCATAGCGAATCTTTGGTACCGTCCCTTCCAAAAGCTTCCAGTCATACCGCAGTAGGAGATAGATCAAGGCAATCTTAACCTCATTGGCGGCAAAGAAGCGTCCCGGACAAGCATGTTTGCCATGTCCAAAGGCCAAATTCTCCGGAGCCGTTGTGACCAGCTGCGCCTTGGTCTGTCGCTCAGGGTCTTCGCGCATCTTGTAGAACCGGTACCCGTCCCAGGCAGCTGCATTTTCGTAGGTGTCGTCATCCCAGAGCTTGTGGGCCGATACCGCAAGCATGCCATTCTTGGGGATGACCGTCCCGTCGGAGAGCTTCACTTCCTTGAGAGCTACCCGGCGCATTGAGGCTGTTGGCAATTTATTTAGTCAAAACAGTGGAAAGTATCAGAACAGATGGGTTTACGCTCTGCTCACCATTGTTGATTGGTTTCAGCCTTTGGCTCTCCCGGATAACACTATCCAGCAGTTTCATGTTATACAGAGCGGCCTTCTTCCAGCCATGCTGTTGGAGAGTGTCAACAATTTCCTTGCGTAAAGGCTCCAAAATCTCCGGATTTTGCACGAGATGGGTCATTGTCTGAGACGTCAGGTCGGAAGTTGTGTGGATGGCCGCCACGGAAAGGATAAGCTGCGCGCTGACAGGGTCATAAGGATGACCTTTGGCGGCCTTCTCAAACCATTCGATAGCATCATCGAACCCTTGTGTTTGTTTACCCTCTGCATGAAGGTGTTTCTTGAATTGACGCCTCTCCTCCAGTATTGGTCCCATGACTTTCCTAGCCACTTTCACCTGGGCCCTAAGCTTACGGCATCGAGGCAAGAACCAGTGTACGATGGGTCGAATAGCTGCAGGCCACATGCGAAGTTCTTCGGCCGCTAAGAATCCATCAGTAGTATAGTCTTGAGTAACTCGCAGCCATTCTTCATTCCGGCACAACTTTTCCCCCAGGAAGACACGGGAGGAAATGCGCGAAATAAGAGCCACCATCACAGTTCTCAACTGGATCGTGTGCCATTCTAATCATGACACACATTAGCATTCCTGTCGTCGAATTGGAAAGTATGAGATTTTCTACCTTCATTATCTGTCAACAGCTCACGGACGGCGACAGATGTCTCGTTGGCAAGGGGCTCGGTGACCTTGTCTGCCAAGATGCCGAATTGTGAGTTAGTATACAGTCATGCCACCAGTGCCGTGAAGTCCGATAACTAACTCAGGTATTTTGTCAAGTCGTTTCCGATAACAGCCTGGACAATCCCCGAGTCTTGACTACCTTCGCGGAATCCGTCAAATCCAGGTAGATTGCCATGAAATGCCTGGCATCTTGTCAGCTACTTTCACACGAGCTCCGGATCAAACATAAAACACATGAATGTCGGAACACACTTCGAATGTCCATCGAGAGAAGCTCAGGCGGTCGTCATTCCTGATCTCATTCGCCATACTCGGAGGGAGAATTGTCACTTTCCCAGTGTCGGTATGCAAGAGCACTGGCGTATTTGAATGAGTTTTAAACCAATCCCATAGCAGCCTTCGCGCATTGGAGAAGAATTCTTGCTTTACTCTAGTAGATGTGAGCTCGAAGGGCTTCTTTGGATTCAGGGCCGGGTCCTTGTATCTAAAGCTTTGAAGTAGGAGAAACGCGAGGCCTAAAGCCAGTGACACAAGGACGGGAACTGGCATCGAGGTATAACCCAGCATGTTCTCCATGCTTGCACGCAAGGGCCCAAAAGGGGTGTCTGTGGAGATCATAACGTAGTAGTGCTAACAAAAAAGATGAGATAGGGTAGCGGCATCACTTCCAACAACGGATGGGGATAGATGCCCATTGATACTTACTTAAATACTTCCAAATTGTGAGGGGCTTTAGGCGTTGAGATGGCCAGGATGAAGTTGAAACAATGCCTCGTTAGTATGCCGCATTTCCCGCTTGATCTGCAAGAAGCGCCGTTAGGGTGGAACCCCCACTGATTCAGCGGTTATGCATTGCATACGGGCATAGCAGGAAGTGTCTCGTCATTCATTAGGATCATTCATCATTCATCATGAATAAAAGAGTTTGTGCACTAGCATTGAACACATTGATGGGCCAGTATGTTCGATCTGTCGGTCTCGACTCTAAAGCAGGACATTACTTATCCGAGACATAACACTCGTAGTAGACGATACATCGAATAATCGATATGCCTCTGAAGTGGTAAGCACAGGATGAAAGCAACTGCTAAGTTTAGGTGAAATTTCCATCCCTACGATAGTGTTATTCACAAGGAACAAGACTCGCAATATGAACCACAACCACACATAATTGAATAGAAGCTGTTTCTCCTGTGGATAGCTGCATTTAGTTACTCTAACTGAGTTGCGGGGAATGTCAAGTCAGTCCTAACTGATTGGCTGCGTGTTTTGGTTCCTTGTCCAGCCCACACAGACTCGCATCACTTTCCACTTCCAATCGAAAACGACTGAGCCTATCCACAAGAGAAAATCAGTACGCTTCGGTTCCAATTGTCCCTTCTGCATAAGATATACACGTAGACGTTTGAACTAGTCTAAATCTGGTATAGGTTTTATGCATGAATTGTCCCCACGTAAACTTCCAATCCCGAGGACATAAGCAATGATTCAGCGCTTCCGAGACGCCTGCAGTCGGTGCATCAGCCCACTCATTGCTGGGAAGCCACCTTGTCTGTTAACCGCATGACTGGCCTGGTATGAATTCTTTGATTTTCAGTTGAACGTATCAGGTTGACGTCAAAAGTAATTTAAACTAGTGCCCGGTTTTAAATTTGACACCTTTCAGATCCAAGCAGACTTGATTTTTGTGCAGGTTTCATTGGTCAGAGGACAGCCCATTTCTTCTCAGTTCGTCTGGCGCTGCTAACCAGGTAATATGCAGCATTATGCTTGGCAATAAAAGAGGAATGCGGGTGTTTTGGTCGAAAGGCTCGTCTCCGCCGTGATCGACCGAAGTTTAGACGAATATGTTCACGTCGTTCTATATTGCCGGGCTAACACATTTTGGCCCGGTTCTTCCTTGGTGCTATTATAGGTAGGTAGGAACAAGAATTCTAACATTCCTGTCGGATCCTCGTCAGTCATCCATTTTACGAATAACAGCGCTTACTGAGCAAGAGAGTGCTGTCACGGGGTGCAGTGACACTGAATGCAATCCCCACCCCCTTAGCAGCACGATTCTCAGATTCTCAAATTAGATAGGAGCTTTCTTTCTGGGTATTCTGAAAGATAATTGAAGCTCTTCGAAGATTACTTTGGACTAATCTGATTTTCGGAGACTTTATAGCGAGTCGCTGCGCAAGTACACCTATGAGGATAATAGGTCGTGGAATGTTGATTTGTGAGTATTTGAGGATCTGTGGTAGCAGGGAGTCACGCCAGTCATAGTCTTGAGTCTTCCATATCAGTACGGTTGCACGAATCGCGGCAATCTGGGAAACGTATGGGCTTTTTTTTCCCTCCGAGCAGTATTACTGTGACATTCATTAAAGCACCAAGTATCTTGTTGGTCTATGGCCTCGTCTACTAAAGTGTTGCTAATTCATGGGTTGGATCTCAAAAGATAGTACGGATATCACGGATCTGCCAATGACAGGCCAATGAAAAGCGGCGAAAACCCCACTTTCGGGTTGAAGGTGGATTGATTATAAGGTAATTCAGTTCTCGCAGTCAAAATGATGGATGGTCTTACAGTGGCGCGGTGGGTTTTGCTTTTGAGTGATACTAATAAAGCTTATTTCAAATCATCCTGTGATCCGATCAGGGCTCATCCAGATACAACGCCCAATAAAATAGGCTCTAGAATGGCCAAGTGTACAAACACGGTTCAGTCAAAAAATGGAAAATGGACAGAAAGGAAAAAGGGAATCGAAGCGACAGCCAGAAGCAAAAATGAAACGGAGAAATCCTGGTAAACATGATACTAATATCTAATGTTGTTGTTGCTATGAAGAGTGATTGTTGTTAAAAGTTGCAATGAGTACGGTATACAGGGCGCTACATGTAATTGCTTTTTTACGGCGCCTAATCTTCCACCCAACACTTCGTAACCCCGCTCTAAATCCCAAACGCACCCATCGTCACCCACATCAATTCTTCCACTGGGCGAGCAACATGACATGTAAGAAGACCTTGAAGGGCGTTTTCAGCCCTAGCAGCTGGAAGAAGCGAAACAACGCCGCCAAGGAGGTAGGATATAGACCTTTGACCCAGCCAGAACCGAGCGTGGCTAACGTTCTCCATATATCCATCAAAGGTCGAACCTTCGTCTGCACTGAGACAAGAACAACAAAATGAATCCCAACCCGCTAATACACTCCGCTCTCAGCCAGATGAAGTTCATATCCCTTGCCTTGCCCAGACCAAAAGCAATAATGTCGACCACGAGACTAGCCACGATGAACTGGAAGAGTTGACGGAGATGACGGACAATAGGGAAATGAAGGGCACTCGTACTGAACTTTGTAGCAAAGATGAGCAGGTCGAATTGAGCAACCGATTGCATGACAAAACCCTGCGTAACGGTCTTTGGAAAGCGGCTTACCAGAAAGTGGCGCAGGAACTAGATGGAAACGTGTTGGCCCAGTTTGTCCACCTTTTGGTAGAAGCCGAGATCAGTCAAGAAGAGCCAGGAACGAGCAATAACAATGCCAATAAAGTGGACAGTGAAGGCATCCTTGAGAATCTACAGGAAATTGTCAAGGGCAGGCTGGATGTGATACAGAATGCAAGGCTGGTCATCAGGGGTAGAGTTGTTAGGGACGAAGTGTCTGAGATATTCGATACGGTCAAAACGTTTAAAGACATTATCACAGCAACTGTTAGTGCAGAGCCTCATGCAGCGCTGGCATGGGGTTGCATGGCAGGCTTCTTTCCCGTAAGTCGCCGGAAACTCCAACAGATACAGATTAGGCGTGCCCTTGATGGCTTGGTGCTACCTACTAAGTTGCTAACCTTTGACCATAGTTGCTAGACAATGCACTGACACAATTTGAGAACGCCAAAACTGGATTGAGGGTTATTTCTGACATCTTGGTTCGTTGTCGAGTCATAGAAGCAACAGCTTTAATCTCTAGGGATCAGTCATCTGGAAATCAGGAGCTTCTTTCTCAGGTGAAAGACAAAATGATCGATCTTTATTCACAGATCCTAAAATATCAGATTTCGCTAGCATCTCAGTACTCTCGTCCCTCCATCAAGCGTCTGCTGAGGGACATCGTCCTCAAAGACAATTGGACAGCCATGTATAAAGATATGCGGATGACGGAAGAGAGTATCACGTTGGATCTGGAAAGACTTGACCAGAAGACAATTGCAAGCATTGCTTATCAGATGTCCAGTCTTCAGAAGACTGTGAAGGTGGTTTTGGATGAGAGTGTAAAGGTTCACGAAGAGATCAAGGTAGGTTAAACAGTGATACGGGCGGGCTTTCAGTTAACCGTTGCATTCAGCTCCTCACACAAGACGCCTTGATCAGGGGATTGCCCGAAGCCCAATATGCTGCCTTTGATACGTATAGGAAGAGCATGCCCCCACCAGCATATTGCCATGAAGATACTCGGAAAAGGGTTCTTCGCGAAATCCAAAAATGGGGAAAGAGCAGCGATGGCAACTGTATCTTTTGGCTAAGGGGCATGGCAGGTACTGGCAAGTCTACCATCGCTCGGACTGCGGCCAAAATGTTCAATGATCAGCTTCTTCTTGGTGCCTCATTTTTCTTCTCGAGGAGCAATGCTGATCGAGCAGATCCTGATAAACTCTTTTCAACCCTCGCCCGACAATTAGCAGATGTGCTCCCCGGCTTTGCTGCCCACTTGAAAGATTCCATCCAGCGCAAGCATGATGTGACTCAGCAGTCTCTAGATCAGCAATGGAGAAGTCTCCTTCTCGAGCCCCTTTCTGCGCTGAGCGACAATTTCCCGCACCGGATGGTATTAGTACTTGTGATTGATGCCTTGGATGAATGCCAGAATGGACGCATATATGCTCAGAGCATCATAAAGGTCCTGGCTACCGCGAGGACGCTCAAGAAAATTCAGCTACGGATCTTTGTGACTAGCCGGCCTGAGGATTATTTGGCCGATGGATTCACCCAGATTCCTTCGACAACTTACTATGATGTAATGATCGATCATGATGGAAACCGAACCACAAAACGAGACATCCGTATCTTCCTCGAAGACAAATTGTCCGATATTGCTACAAGAAAGCAGGCCAACGAAGCCTGGCCTGGTAAAGAAAGAACAGAAAAGCTTATTGAAGGATGTGGACGACTGTTCATCGCCGCAGCGACTGCCTGTCGATTGCTCGAGGATACTGGTTTCCTCAACGATACCTTGGATTTATTGTTCAATACTAAGCAGCATGATTCTCTTACCAGGGATATTGATGAAATGTACACACTCGTCTTGGAGCAAGCAATCACGAAGCGAGGTTCGGATAGTATACATCTGATTCCTCTGTTCCAGCTGGTAGTTGGGTCGGTCATTACCATGCCAGAGGCGCTCCCACTGCGTAAACTTGCAATGCTTCTCCGAGAACCCTGCGATAAGATTAGAATGATGCTCAAGAACTTGACTTCAGTCCTGGTTGTGCCCGAAGATGATGACTCACAAGTTTCGCTCTTCCATCTTTCCTTTCGTGATTACCTTGTTGATCCAAATCGATGCAAAGATAGGGACCTCCTCATTGACGAGAAGAAAGCAAACGAAAAACTTTTCCATCGATGCATGGACATTCTTCATGAAAAGGGCAACCTGCGCAGGAATATTTGCAATATCCAACATCCAGGAACTGCAGCAATCGAAGTATTACAAGAGACTATCAACGAGCATCTTCCCTTGGAGGTCCAGTATGCCTGTTGGTATTGGGGTACACATAGCAACTCTGGAGGGCCTCTCCAGCCAGAGAAAGCCGCACAACTCTTGGTCTTCCTGAAGGAGCACTTTACCCACTGGCTTGAAGCCCTGAGTCTTACGGGGTTGATGCGGCTTGCTAGTCCTACAATGACTGAATTGAAGACTCGTGTTGCGGTAAGTACTGTCCCTGCATCTCCCTGTATGTATATTGACATGAGATCAGGTCGAGAATTATCCAGAGCTTTTCGAATTCGTGGATGACGGGAGACAATTTGTCAATCACCGCGGCACCGAGATCGCCGATGCTCCCCTCCAGGTTTATTATTCTGCCCTTATTTTCTCTCCCACATCAAGTGTGCTACGAAGACAATACCTTAAAGAAATACCTCGGTGGATAAACATGACCTCTACTACCCATAACAGCTGGGGTCAATCTGAGCGCATATTCAGATGCGAACACTCTTGCTGTGCGACATTTTCTCCTGATTCAACAATTATTGCGGTCGGTACTGGTATTGGGGAGATACGGATCTGGAACATGATAACCGGGGAGCTTGAACAAATACTGCGGGACTATGGCACAAGAAATGAGAATGAGGTAGTGTTAGGACTACTGTTCTCTGCTAGTGGCAGGGATCTAACGGCAGTTTACAAAAGTGGCATTATTATCACCTTCAACGTTCTTACAGGAAAACGGGAGCAAAGAAAGAAATTACCGATAGAGGTCAGAGAAAGTGCAGTCATTAAGTTGTTGCCTGACTCGAGGATCATTGCATTTTTTTCACAACATACCAAAGCAGTGTACCTCTGGAACTTTGATATTGGCGAGACTAAGATCATACATGGCCAGTTTGAGGAATGGATCATGTCACCCAACGCAGAGCTCATTGCATCATACTCAGATGGTCGTGTGAAGCTGAGTAAGGTCATTCCCCGTGACGCTGAGTTTTGTGCTATCGAGGAAATAAGCGCTTGGGAGGTGAAAGATAGTCCTCGGTTCCATGTTGTCTTCTCTTCGGACCTCAAAAGAATCGCCTTTAGGACCGGCTATGACACGTCACAGATATGGGATATAGAAGGGCAGCCTGAATTGGTCATGGAATTCAGGTCTGGCTATGTCGAAGATATAGTCTTTACTCCCGATGGCAACCAGATGGCAGTGCGCGCAGCTACAGGAACAATAGAGATATGGGACCTGACTACTCGACGCGTTTTCCATCGGATAGAAAATCATGGTAGACGAGCCACGGCTCTTACCCTCTCTCCTGATGGTCGCAAATTAGTCTCCTTAGCCTCTCTCGAAAGCGCAGTGCAGATATGGGATCTCCATGACTTGAGCAAAGTGGACCAAACACCGGGGTCACCGACTGATGAGTATAATATTTTATACGATTCTATCATTTTTCCCAGTGGACAAACAGCTATGTTAAAGTCTTACGGAGTTACGTCTAAAATATGCGACCTTGTCACTGGCAGACTTCAACACAGACTGACAGAATATAATGGCAAGTTTGCGGTCTTTTCGCCAGACAGCAATTACCTGGCCCTGTTCAATAAAGATGACTGCTTTAAAGTACTCAGTACCACAACATGGAAACCCAACCTCGTTCTTGAGAGCTCATTTGGCATAACTGCTGCTTTTTCGCCAGACAGTAGGAGAGTGGCCATCCATGGAAACGATGGCCTTCTGCGGGTATACTGTAGTGCTACGGGTAGGGAAGAACGATCTAGCCCAAAAGGTCTGCCAGGAAGTGAGTTAATGGCCTTCTCACCAAGTGGTGACATGGTGGCATCATCACTAGGCCCGGTTATTACTCTTTGGAGACTTGGCAAGGAGCCAATACAGGATGATATTGACATTGGATATGGTCACATTAACGTCCTCGCCTTCTCTCACAGCGGGAAACAGTTGGCAACTGGTTGTAAGGAGGGCCTTGTGAATATTTTGGATTTGACAACCGGAAAAGTGCATACAAAATCTCTCAGCTGTGCGACAACGGTTTATTCTTTGGCTTTTGCGCCAGACGATACTCGAATCGCATCAAGATGCATGAAGACCGTCCAGATATGGGATATGGCAAAGGAGGAGCCTATTAAACTGTTACCCTGTCACCGAAGTGCCTCAACTCATACGCGGCTATTGCTAAATTGGGAAATTCTGGCCATGTACACTGTGGATGAATGGGAGAAGTGGGTCATTTACAACGGGCAGAGACTTTTGGCCATCCCAGCTGACTTTCGTCCAAAATTCGTTGAGCTCTTGTCCGCCACTTCTCTCGTTCTGTTCGGCCAACAGTCAGCTCTTGGCATCTTGCACCTTTCCCCAGATCCCAGCTTGGAGGAAATATAGATTACCATTTGCAGATAACAATTTTCCATCTACATGGCAAATAATGATTGGAACGGGTAGATAAACTACCTAAGTCGACCAGACATAGGACTGGGCGCCGTGTGGGAAATCATAGGAGTCTGAAACCTATTCCTGGTGTCTATTTTGTCTTAGCGCGCCTTAAGTGGGTTTTCTATTGTTTCTGATACCCCAGTCCTATCGGGATACCATAGGGACCCCAAAGTACATACAAGATCTACTAAGTTTACAGTACACTAGAACTGGCAGTATTTACTGAGAAGGATTGAAACAAATTATCCTGGTTTCAATTTCAAGACCGTGCACTCAGCGATACAATAGAACATGGTTTTCTATGTGCAAGTGTTAGTTGCTTCTGGACACAGCCCCCTCGTTTACTTGCAATCATCTACAAATCATGTCCCGAGTGGAGAGCACAATAAATCCATATCATTCTATAAACATCAGTGGGACTCGTCTCTCTATCAACCACTTCGTCTCAACTATCCATCCATGCCACTGTTCTTCTACTGGTACTATTTTCTTACCCCCGCCCCCCACCCTCTAACACTAAACACCTGCCCAATTCTACTCCTGCTTCGTCTCTTCCGCAGCAGGCCCAAGCAACCTCGCAACAGTCGGCAGCGGCCATGCGAGCTGTGCAACCGAGTCCCGCCGCACTTCCCCAGAAGTGATCAAATCAATGACCGCCACGGCGATATACCCACCAATGGCAGTGAAGACATGCCACCTTTTATGAGTTGTTAGCCAAGCCCAAGCTTATCCCGGACAATGGGGAAAGATCCACATACCAGCCATGCAGCTCAAGCAAGAAAGCCACAGGCAGCCCGACCGCGTGTCTGGCTCCGATTAAGGATTGACACACAAACTCGTCAATCAGCCAGACGAGATATCCGAAGATGAAGCTTGCTACAGAAATGTCAGAATCAGTTATGACCTCGTTTGATAGACTAATCATAGATTTGAAAACATACCACATCCAAACAGCGCCACAGACTGAATCCTTTTACGGGCCTCAACGTCGGGGATCTCGCGAGGAATGATCTTGAGCGTGCGAGTCGTGATCAGACACACTGCGGCCCCGAATGTCACGGCGTGAAGCAGGAACTCATCCATGACCATGTGGACGACCATGACGATCGTGAACAGTACAGAGAGAATGATTCCCACTGTCTTTGTGTACTGAGGGGTGGCCTGGAAAGATAGAATGCGGTATAGGAGTGGTGTAGTCAGGAGGTGCATGGAAAGTTCATCCGCTGTTCAGACGGATCAGCTCAGATCACGATGATTATCATTCCGAGTAGGCTGAAGAATAGAGGGGGGCAGTACACATCTGGGTGTGATATTTCAGAGTCATATGGTAACCGGCAGAGCAAACACCGACGCCAATCAATCCACAGTATGTGATTGAGCGTGGCCCGGTTTGGCGTCTGCTGTGGAGCTGCCCGAGACCGTAGATGCCATATAGAACTAGAGAAGAGTGTTAACTTGTGAACTACTATAAGGGGGGAATAAACGCACTATAGACAAAGCTGCTAAGAGTATTAATAAACTCCGCAACATATCGCGTAATTACATAGTCCTAGAGGACAAATCAGCGATTGTTGTTGTGGGCCAAGAAAAGACCAGATTGCGCTTGCTGTAGACGGACCTCTTCACAGAAGCTGTCGACATTGGTTAGTCTCCAACATATACTTCAATTGGCTATTAATCAATGGACATACTTCAAATAAGAGGTCGGGGCACCCCAGAAAGGCGAAATCGCGGAAGCCATTGTCGCGAGCGTTTCTGGCGAGCGGAATATGGGGGAGTTGGGGAAGAGAAAGAATGGGGAGATTGGCAAACGGGCTGGAATAATAATAAATCGGCTCCTTCGGGAACTCCACCGCGACGGTGACCCACTCGTGTCTCCCGTGCTTAGCAGGCCTTGTTCCTGCACGGTTTCCGGGGTTGAAGACAATTACAGTTTTGCATATGGGATGATGTAGCCAATTTTAAACCTCTATCCCCACTTGATCCCGTCAACCAAATGCCCAAGAGGGTGAAGTCATTACAGGCACCTGGAATCCACTTCGGACCGCCTGATGGGCGTACCCGACCGTTCCGGACGGGGCTGGCTCGGCTTCTATCCCCAGTCTTGGCATTGGCGTTGAACAAGGTATGAATCCTGGACTATTTCAAGGTTGCTCAAATGAGATTTTGCATGTAAAATTTATGCCGATTTAGTCTCAAAGGCAACACACGCTCTCTTCAGAGTTCAATTCTGCGATGCAGGTGCTAACCCCTAGCATATTCGACTTGTGGATATATTAGTTTGCTGCCTGAGGCCTCGAAATCTACATAAACAACGCGTCAACACCTCCTGTTTGGGAATGGTTCAACAGAATTCGAGGTTTCTCAACGGCTAGTCCGCGTTTGAAAGGTTCCTACGTTTATAATATTGCGTCTCTCAAGAAAAGGCCCTGATTCCCCATCATTTCGCATATTTATAAGTAGCCACAAAACTTAGATGAAGGATATGATGGTTACATAACACCACCCATGCAGCTGAATGTCGTCACAAGTGTAACAACTATTTTCCTCAATACTTCCACCCTCCACAGATTTAAACCCACTCATACCACGGCAAACCATCTCGAAGAACCTCATAATCTGTCCCCGAGTCAAATTGCGGGCCCTCCGCATCTAGGAAATATCCACGCGCACACAGGTTAAACTGGACCCGCGTCGTCTGCTCCACCTCATAGAAATGATCGTAGCGCACATCCAACGCGTCTTTCAACGTCATAACCTCCCCATGCGGATGCAAGGCGTCCCATGGCTTGACGCATACTTGGCCCTTGCAGGACTTGAGCACGAGAAGAAGGGAGTCGAGTCGCTGAACGACTTTGGAAAGACCAACGTTTAAGATGGTGTGAGAGGTCGCACTGGGCTGTTCAATTGCGGAAAGGAGATTATGGAGTTGATGAGGGTCACTCTGTCTCTTTGGTCAGATTTCCCAAGAGAAATGAATTTGGGAGGGGCCAATACAGTCATATCATAGAGTTCATGCTCATTGTTACACCAAACGGAATAGTAAAGATTATATCCATTCCCCTTGATGCGGAGGGCTTTGTATGTGTTGTTGTATGCCGATAGGTCAACTTTGTCAAACTTAGCTCAGCCATGGTCAAAGAGTGGGGTGTAGGAGTAGAATACGCACAGTCGTATATACCCTCGCCCGCCGCATATCCCCAATATTCAACCGTGACATGTTCCTGTCTCTCTTCTCGGGCTCTCTCGATCTGGCTCCTCGTCAACGAAATAGGGTTGCCATCGAAGTCCTCTCGAAGGGGGATACCCAGTAGCTCGAGAAAAGTGGGAGCAAGATCCGTATGCGTGGTGACAATATCCGTAGATACATTCTGCGCGATATCGGGACCACGAATAATCAAGGGAACATTAATGTCTTCCTCGTATCCACACGACTTGCCTGGCTGAAGCCGGTGTTGACCAATGTGGTATCCATTGTCACTACTATAGACTATATATGTATTGTCAAGGATATTGTATTCCTTCAAACGTGTAAATATGCCATCAACCAGCTCGTCAACGGCCTGGAGGGCGCGTAGACGCTGGCGGTAAAAGTGATCATTGTAGTCAACATTAGTATCATTTTGTCGCTTGAGGGTTTTAATCCAGTTGGCGCCTGAAGGGTTTTCCGGATTGAAGGAGGGGGTGCGGGGAACTTTGACATCTGGGAATAGGTGCTCGTGTCGCTTCGCGGGGATAGGTGCGCTGAAGCTGAATTTAGGGTTGGCGTCTAAACCGGTTCCATTCATGAAAACGTTGCAATGCGGTGCAATTGGAGCAACTGTGAGAAAGAAGGGCTTTTGGGCCGTGACTGCTTCGTTGAGGAGGCGATATGCCTTTTGTGCGAGGACATCAGTGCTGTATTCGCCTTCGTAGCTTTGGGGTAGTTCGTGGTCTCGTTGGAAGGTACTGTTAAGGTAATCGTATGTGAATGGATCGAGGAGGAAGTCCTACATGACAGATTAGAGTGCCGACTGAATAGAAAGTTTGCTGGATGACTCACGTTGCCGGTGAACCCAGCTGGGAAGGGGGCGTTGTAGTTGTCGACCGTGTGGACGTTGAACAGTTTACCAGTGTAGTAAGTGTTGTACCCCGCTTCCTGCAGCCAAACAGGGAGATAATTGTCATTTAGACCTTGAGAGATGAATTTTGGATAGCCGCCTGAAAGCGTATGAGAATATGCCCCGATATAAGTGGCGATGTGTACTACACTCACCATGCGGAGGATTAACATCCGTGACGTTTGTATTGTGGGCCAACTTCCCCGTCCATAAGGTCACCCGCGAAGGACAACAGACGCTGGTAGTACAGTAGTGGCTGCGATAGTGTGTTCCTTTGTTTAGGAGGTGCTTTTGTACATAAGGCATGTAATCCAAAGAGCCGAGATGGGCGTCTTGATCATCGGTTAATATGAAGACGACGTTGGGCTTGGCGGTCGCAGAAAGCGGCTGCTGCTGCTGCTGCTGCTTCTGCTGCCCTAGCGATTTTGTAGTAAGCCCAGCCAGGGCTAGCAAATACACCAGGCATCGCATATTGCCGGTATAGTATGAGTTTGTGGGCTTCGATGTCAAAAGCAGATGAATGGCAGATGCAGTGAGGTTCAAGGTAATTGCTTAATAACCCCGCGCATAACGCAATTCGGGTCAAAGCGGGCCAAACACAATTACCCTACAGGATGCCCAGAGCATGTAAGCGTGATATAGGATGTTCGATATTTTAGAAGCAATTTTCAAGAAATTTTTATTATCTGACGGCGCGCAGAAGCACAATCATCATACTTAATATCACTGAATCTCCATCGTCACCACTTCATACTAGCATTAGTACTACCAGTTAACGGATGTACGAGATTGAGAAAATATACTACTACTAGTACTACTCTATCATGGATGATCAAGTTGACTGGCAGCCCTGTACTGCGGACTATTGCCCGCAATCACTGCAGATTGCCTAAATGGTTCAGAATTATGATAATGACAGTACATGACTCGATGAAAAGAAACCACGATTTGGTGATACGTGGATAGCGAGAAAATTACTGCGGAATGAGTACTCTCAAGTACTGCTTACTATGTACTCGTCACCGCAGCGACCATTTTCTGCCGCGCTCTCCAAGGGCGGTCAAAATTTATACAGAAATCCACGGGGCTCTTTTGGGGACTGTATGTCATTAACTCCGCTTAAGTCCGAGCTTTTTTCGACGAGGTCGACTAGGTTCTGCCATTTAAAGCGGTGGCCAAAGCGGCCAGGATTGGCTTTTCTGCCACAGCTCCGTTTGCAAGCAGTGGGCCACTGTGGGGCCTCTTCTAACTAATTAAAGTGGCCGCTTTCAACAACTGGGTCCCATAGCTCAGTTGGTTAGAGCGTGACGCTAATAACGTCAAAGTCGAGGGTTCGAGCCCCTCTGGGACCATCTCTTTTTGCTCTTTTTGTGCTCATCGCATCTTTCTGGTCCAGCAAGTTTTAAGACATGGTTGTTGGTGACACAGAGCAGAGTACGCCCTTTGTTGTTGTCAATTTTGTTTGTTTATTGCCTTACTGATCCCGATTTCTGGCGCACAATCACTGGTAAGTCGGTTGTTCTTAGTTTTCGCCATCTCTTTCCCCTGTTTTGAACGGTGGAGAGTGTGCGTAGTAGTGAGAATATATACATTCAATGACCCGCACGACTTTCCTGCTCTTAGGCACCACTACTCCAGAACGAGTACTACATACAGCTCGCACAAAACCGAGGCCATGGTAGTGTAGCCCTTTGAGACACACACACAGCTCTTTTCCTGGACCTTCTGCACCACAATGACCCTCCACTGCCCCTGCTGTATGCCGAAATCCATCCCTCAAAAGATGCCAATTAATTAAGCTTGATCCCCAATAACTGTGCCCCAACTGCAACCTCCACCCCATCAACATCAACACCAACACCACTGCCACCACCCGTGGTAACATACAACCAATCCATCTCCCCTTCACCCCTGCCAAACGCACACCCCGTCGGCTCCGCAATCTCCGTAGAATCCAAACTGCCCGCAATAACACTCGTCAGATTCCTCCCGCCCTGTAAATCAAAGCTAATCTGCATAATTGTATTCTCTGCCGCCGTAGCCGCATATGCAAACTTCCGTCCACTCTCAGCACGGAACCCATCCGGGGAAACGGCGAAATCATCAAACGCAATAGCCTCGGCAATAGCCTCTCCAGGACCAGCAGTCACATTGGAGTACAGCTTCGCTCTGCAAAAGTCGCCGCCGGCGGTCCAGTACACGAATCCATCTTGAACCTTGATTCCATTGATGCTGCTCATCAGGTTCGCATCCTTGATGGCTTCCCATGTGCGGCCGGTTGTTGTGTCGACAGCGAAGATGGAGTCTTGGTAGGAGGCTGAGGCGAGGATAATGGTCTCATTGAATGCGGCTAGTCCGTTGAAGCCTGTTGGTGCGGTGGGTCGGGCGATGAGTTTGATGTCTGGGGTGTCGGGGTTGGTGGTGAAGTCGACGCGCCAGATGTGCGTGGCGTTCTTGGGAGGGTCGGAGATGTTGTCACTGGTGGTGTTGGCGCCGGTAACGTAGAAGACGTCGTGGGCTGCTTCGGTGATGCCGGAGAGACCGAGAACGCTGGGAAAGGTGTGGATGACGTTCTTCTTTGGGGATGAGGAGCGGGGATCGAAGGAGAGGAGGCTGGCTGGGGGACCGATCTCGGTTGCGAGAATGAGGCCGTTGGATCGGACGACAAGATTCTCGAGCCAGGTGTCGTTGGAGGCGAATTGGTAAATCGTTCGAACGTTCAGCTCGGCGGAGACTAGGGTACTTGCACTGAGGGCAAGTGTGCCTAGGATGGATGGATGGATTTTCATGATTTGAATCAAGCAATTGAGCGTAGTACTAATGAGGGAGGAGTATTTGGAGGCTGAGGAAGCGTGTGGAGAATCAGATCGAAGGAGCGGACGATCTCATTAGATATAGTAGACACCTCTCAACTTTTATAGTAGTATAGTATAGGCGGGCCTCCTTAGCTAGCGTTGAAGATTATACGTGGCCCTGCCCTACGCAGGTACAATGATCTACTTCCAAACAGGAAGGAAGTGGGCATCTTTACGCACTCCATTACGAGTCATTATCTGATCTTAGATCAGTTTCACTGAGTATGGGGGCCCGCGGAAACAGACTGGGCTAATGACGTGAGCATGGTGCAACAGGAGGATGCTTAAATATAAAAAAGACCCGCAGTCGTTTCACTAGGCTGGATATTAAACTACTCTACAATAAGTCTACCGCCGGTGCAGAAGTTAAAGTGTCTTCCTGGCATGCTCGGCGTTGTTTCCCGCAACAGGAATTCCAAGCCGATGATCAGTGATTAGCCCTCCCGCGCCATATAGCATTGCTGCAACGAATTCGGTTTCTTTCTCTCTATCTGGCCACGTTTAGCCGCTATCTCCGAGGTTATTGGATGATATTCAGGAAATGATAAGATCTTTTACGGTGGGACCGCGAATTCCCGAGATTTGGACCCGCTGAAGATCGTCAGGACAGTTCCCCGGACGAGAATTGACACCGTTTTAAGTCCCGTAGCGGGCATGCTGTTAGCCAAAGCTAAATATTTCATTTGAAGATAGAAGTAGAAACGATATGTGACTTGAATATGAGGCGCAAAGCGATGTACCACGAATGGACTGCTGAGCATATGGACGGACATGCGGATAGTTTCATCCTATCGTGGAAAACAGGCCGTTAGCTTAGAGACATTCTCATATGTCCTTGGGATATTGGCCACTCGCTGCTCCAGTTGGCACACGCGTTGGCGAGGCCGTTAAATCTCCCTGTACCTGACGTTCATCTTCCACTCTCATGGTCAAATCGGACATCTGGGGCATGGATATTATGACATGCGACAAGGTCCGTGGCTCGACCGAGCGCTTCTTGGTGCAGGTCATCCACGGTTGCGGCAGTTACGGCATGGCATACTGGTGTCACAATTGACGCGAAGGACACTACAACCAGTTGCAGGCTCCTGAGACGTGGTTACGTTGGGAAGGCCATGATGTCAAGGTGGATGTGGATGAGGAAGAGCCGGAGGACACAGATCGATCGGGGGCGACATCAAAGGTGGACAGCGTGAAGAGAAGCAGCAAGTAGAAAGGTCTTCAAAGAAGCCTGAGTTTAACGATGTCCGGTTGTTGTTTCTCATGATTTTCAAGGCAATCATCTTTCAAGAGCAGGAAAAAAAAGGATAGCCGTGACTTCACCTCCAACTCCTCTTCACGCCACACCACCCTCAGCCTCGTCAGCCTCATCAGCACCGTGTCTAGTCATCACTTGGCCTCTGATTCTTTGAGAGTACTAAGGGTGCGAGACAGCACCTTCCGCTCGGGCCAGGAAAAACCATGCACTGAGGTCAATTGTTTGTGTTCCACTATAGCCGTGATATTCCCTGCTGCATATCTGGGAATCCGTCCCTGACACGAATTTCATAGAGAGATCACCCTGTGATATGTTCAAATCCCACAGAACTCTGAACAAGCACGTCAGCATGCGTGTGCTGGTTTAAAGCACATGAACCGGGACTCACCCATCCCTATACAAATGTCATGCAGAAAGGCAAACACTCAACATTGAGGAGAAACTCCTGTATCAATAGCCAAAATGTAACCTTAAAGTTACACTGCATTTGGTAGAACCCACCGGGCCCGCGTAGACCTCCGCAAAAAGAACCCGAGTCCCGCCGACGTGTCTGTCATACATTCGAAGAATATAAAGCCCTCACTGATACAAGGAATCCTACCCCCATTCATTCCCCTGACTTCATGCATTTAATCAATCGTAAATCTCTCTCTATATAATAAGATGGCCACCCCAAGCCTCATCTCCACCAACAAGCTCTCTAACTCCCGCGTCCTGATAATCGGCGGCACCTCCGGCATTGGCTTCGCCGCCGCCCGTGCCGCCCTGGAACACGGCGCCAACATTATCATCTCCAGCTCAAATTCCCAGAGAGTCTCAACCACCATCCCTCGTCTCCAAACTCTCTATCCAGACAATGTCTACACCGACCACATCACCGGCAGACCCTGTGACCTAGGCGACCAAGCCACACACGAACAGAACCTTCTTTCCCTCCTCGACTACGCTACATCACCTTTGCTCTTCCCTAATACCATTTCTTCTGCTAGGAATAATGATGATACTATTGAGCGAGTATTACTAAATCATATAATCTACACCGCTGGTACTCCACCCCCACGGATTCCTATCGCTTCTTCCGAAACCACCGCCTCTAGTTTCTTAGCCTTGAGCACTCTCCGGCTACTTGCCCCGATGTTGATTGGTAAACATGCGAAGAAATACTTGGTTAATCATCATACCTCATCCATAACATTCACCTCAGGGTTAATGGCGGCCAGACCAGCGGCGGGGTTGGCGGTGGGTGGTGCGGCTGTGGGTTCAGCGCTCGAAGGCTTGACTAGGGGATTGGCGGTGGAGTTGGCCCCTATCCGTGTGAACGTGGTTGCACCGGGTGCTGTCGAGACGGAGATCTTTGAAAGGTTAGGGCATGCGAGAGAAGCATATATGGAGGCTTTTAGGAGGGGGACGTTGACCGGGGAGGTGGGGAGACCAGAGGATGTTGCAGAGGCGTATATTTGGTGTATGAAGGATGGGTTCGTCACGGGACAAAGGCTTGGGAGTGATGGGGGCGCATTGTTAAAGGGGGCATAGTATATTTTAGATTTGAAGAAGGAAGGA
The DNA here is from genome assembly GCF_003344945.1 of Aspergillus welwitschiae. Classification (NCBI taxonomy): domain Eukaryota; kingdom Fungi; phylum Ascomycota; class Eurotiomycetes; order Eurotiales; family Aspergillaceae; genus Aspergillus; species Aspergillus welwitschiae. Next base: position 1,240,215 of record NW_020798698.1, read on the forward strand.
TGGTTTCGTCGGTATAATGTTTCCAGTATGGAGGTGATTTCGGGTCATATTTCTATGAGTTTCTAGCGATAAGCAGTAAGATAGTGGCTTCAGTAATGCGAATTATAAAATTTGTTAGTGGGCATATTGAGACTAAGGTACAGGTGCCAGTGGCATGGCAGCATACGTCCTCGTTCAAGAATAAAGAGAAAAGAAAAAGAAAACTAAGGACAGGGACGGGCGAGATTATAAGGAATAGTTAGGAGGAAACATATCCCACTATTCTTCTGCGTGTCACATTCCATCCATTCTATCTGTTCATCTTGTGGCTCGCACTAAACTCGTCCTTCACGGGCGACATGGTCACTCATTTTCTTGCTCGTCAAATTCGCGCAGCATGTGTATAATTTTATCCTTGACTATGGAGTCCTTTGCCGCCCTAAGAACCACATCACTTTGATGCTGATAGATAAGCTTTAGACACTTCCTACGATATTCATACTCCGTATTGTCGCCCGTCAAATCCCGCAAACGTGATCCTTCATCTCCAGGTTCCAAGAGCTCCATTACTATGAACTCTACCGCCGCTTTATTGATCGGGAGGCTCTTCTGCAATTTGTAAAGAAAATTTAAATTTTCGAAGCAATTTGAATCCATAATAGCTGTACTAACCGTTTCCTTAGAAATCGGTAAGCCTTTGTCTTGCTGGTAGCGCTGCCTCACAGAATTTGGTCCGTCAGTATGGTTCATTACTGCAGTGACCACCGCCTCAGAAATCGGGAATCTCTCTTGATAGTACTGCTGTAGAAGATGTACTTTTTTAAGTGCATGTGGTGATAAGATTGCGTTTTGGATTGTACTTGCAGAGATGGGTGGACAGCTTTGTTGCTTGAACAAAAACTGCAAAAGTTCGGTTCCGTCGGGGAGTTGTACTACCGCATTCAACAGATCTTCAGAGAATGGTAGAGTGTCTTGGTGTTGGTAAAACAGACGAAGGATCTCAAGTCGATCGTTGTACTTGACTGCAGCTTCGATGACCTCTTCAGAGATTGGTAGGTTGTGTTGGTGTTGATAAAACAGACGAAGGATCTCAATCCCATCAGGATAGTGCACTGCAGTTTCAACTGCCTCCTCAGAGATTGGTAGATTGTCTTGGTGTTGGTAAAACAGACGAAGGATCTCAATCCCATTAGGATAGTGCACTGCAGTTTCAACTGCCTCTTCAGAGATGGGTAGACACGTTTGATGTTGGTAGAACAGACGAAGGATATCGAGTCCTTTAACATGTCCCACTACATTTTGGACTGCATGTTCAGAGATAGGTAGATTGTCTTGGTGTTGGTAGAACAGACAAAGAATATCAAGTCCTTCAACGTGTTCCACTACATTTTGGACTGCATGTTCAGAGATTGGTAGACACTTTTGATGTTGGTAGAACAGACGAAGGATATCAAGTCCATCAATGTGTTCCACTGCATTTTGGACTGCAAGTTCAGAGATAGGTAGATTGCCTTGGTGTTGGTAGAACAGACGAAGAATATCAAGTCCATCAATTTGTTCCACTGCATTTTGGACTGCATGTCCAGAGATGGGTAGACATCTTTGATGTTGGTAAAACAGACGAAGGATATCAAGTCCATCAATGTGTTCTACTGCATTTTGAACTGCACGTTCAGAGATTGGAAGGCTGTTCTGATGGTAGTAGTAAAACAGTAAAATAATATCAAGTCCAAAGGTATGTTTCGCTGCATTCTCGACTGCTTGTTCAGAGACTGGAAGGCTCTTTTGATACTGGTAAAAAAGTTTGATAATCGAATTTCCTTGTGGATTTTGACTTGTTTCATCGATCACCCGTTCAGTGATGTAAGAATCGGCCGTGCGGAGAAAAAGAATACCCATGAGCTCATAAATGCTTGTTGCATTTCTGACTGAAATTTCTATTATTGATACTCTCTTCCGTTGGTCGTCAAGAAGAATCTTTAGGAGTTTATATGCGATGTCATAACGTGCTGCTGCTGCCTCGAGCACTCTTTCACTGACCGGTATTTGGACCTGAGTCTGACACAATAGTCGCTTCATCGGTTCGAACTGCGCTTCAAAGTCATCAGATTTCAGTATATTCACAATAATGTCTTCTAAAATGAGTTTCAGACATCCGTATTCCTGCTCTTTTCCCTCCAATGTCTGTCCTAGGCTGCTAGATGTAGTAGAGGTTGGCACTTTCAGACTAGTTAATTCACTCCTACTCTCTCTGGCAGGTGGACTGATGTCCCAAGTGAAGAAAAGGTCAATAGGTGGCGCATATATGAGTTGGAATTGCTTCCGTAGGTCTGATATCTTCGTCTTGGAGTGTCGACGAAAGGATTCGTATCCGGTTTTCTTTTTGACCATGTCTGGTGTTGCCATACTCACGACAACACTGATTTTTCCTTTCCCCAGTCTAATGATTGTTGGCTTTGGAGCATTATGCAAGAAGCACACAATATCATAGACCTGAATTAATGTTGCTGAAGCATGAATTACCCATTTATTTCCCCACTGAGTTTCAAAGAACATCCCCAAGGCATTCTCATGGAAGCCAATACCAATAGTCTGGTAGTCATGAAGGGGTGTGCTTCTTTCGACTGACACGATATGGCCCAAAATCCACCCTTTGCCTTTGATCACAGCTATGTTAGTGTCAGACAGAACTGCCACAGTATGATTTCCCATGAAGATATAGTTTACGATCTGCTTAACAACAGCACTGAATGCAAGCCGATAGTTTGGTCTTAAGCAGGGTGTTTTAAGATCATCCGAGCACAACCCTAGCAACGCATATATCTTGTCGTGTGGAACTGTTGCGAAGTGGGTACGATACATGTCGATCAGCTCTCCTAAAGGGAGATTACCTGGCAGTTTTCGTGAGTTGCGTGGCCGAATAATTGAACTTCGGACAAGAGGGATGACTGTGAGCACGTGGTCTGGTAGTAGTGACAGCTTTAGTCTGCTAAGGCCTTCACAGAACGAATAGCCGTTGACCTGAGCTAGGCCACATCGAAACATAATTGATCGAGCAACACCAACTTCTTGTAGCACCTGCTGGGGATTTAGTTGTGCACTAGTGAAAACGCTCAAACCCCAGCTTACCCAGATACGGCGAAACCAATCATGTCTTAGCGGTCTCATACAGGCCACATGATCCGCTTCTGACAAATCAACACTTTCGGTACCTGCATAAAGCAACACTTTGTTCTCTGCGAGTTGATGGATCGTGTCAAGTGCATTGGGGCCAGCATGGTCTGGCTCCCCAAGCCAGACAATGACTCGATCGGCCTGTGCGTAGATGGCTCTCATAAGCGGAATATGTGTATTCTTCTCATCTTCGTCTTCTTGGTTGATGCAGATCGCATCAACCCACAATGTTCTCTCCAATTGGTGGTCCCGAAGGTACGACAGGGCAGTGTGAAGATTCTCAGTCACAGGCAGAAGACTTCCACCAATCAGAACTGCTTGCGGCTTATCATTGCTACCCCACGTATAGGAAAGTGCCTCGTAAAGATGGTTTCGGCTTTCTGACACTGAAAGATCGTAGTTGATAAGTATGCACTCGATGGGGGCATTTCTTTCTCTTTGTGGCAAGAGACGGATCATGCGAGTGAACGACCCTGGTGGAAGTGCTGAATATGTATATGCTATCATGATGAACGGGTCATCATCGGGTGCTATAGTAGAGTAACAGAGTGGAATTGGACAGGCAAAAGAGAAAGAAAACTCTGGTCAGCGCAATGCCGGCCACGGGCGGGGATATGCCAACAATTAGTTTTCTATAGAAAAAGCAATATTCCTCATCGCCCTTGCCATTGCTTGGTTTTCTTGCTAGAGTGGGGTATGCAGGCATAGCTAAGATGTGGTTCGTTATGATAGGCTGCTAACGTTCATGACAGATGCACTACGGAGTAGCGTACCTCACTTGTGCTGTGAACTACTCTGGACCAAGAGTGCCCAGCACAGCCTTTGGGGTTTACTCCGTGGACCTAGGAAATGAGACATCAAATCACTAGATGGCTCTTGTAGCTCAATTGGCCTATCTGAGCTTAACATTCTTAGGAAACCCCTCTGGCAGCCCCCTCTGGAGTGCGATCTAACTTGCCACATTTTCGAAGCCTGCCCAGGGACCACACCCCGTTTCACAGCTGACCGCATGCCTAGTCGAGATTCATACTGCATAGTGTAGGGACATGTTACTTATCTCTGAATCAATACTGCACACTAGCTAGATACCGACAATGCTCCAGATCGGGCACATCCGTATACCCTGGCCGCGGATATTGCAAATCAGCCAGGACCATATTTGACGCCGTAAACTCCGGCCAACGCCAGCCTGCAAAGAACTCTAAGGTGGTGTTGTAACCGCGCGCTATCAGATACTCCCTCGCAACATTAGGATCACCCGTTCGCGCAAACGACCCCCACATGTCCTGCACCGCATTGGTGTAGTAGATATCCTCGGGAACCCGAATCGGCTGATCGTAAATGTAGTAAGTCCCAAATACCTCGTACAAGTCACTAGAGTGGCACCGATAATATGGTGTGTCCGGCTTTCCGACAGGAAACGTGCAGAGGTCATAGAAATCATAGTAGGAGAGAGCGTATCCGCGCTGATGATAGGCCACGTGCATACTGGGGAAAGCGACCGTGGCGGCTCCCACCATAGCGTAGGCGCCATTCGGGCACTCTTGGTTATTTTCGGTGGCGATCTTGACACTAGCGTTGTATACGCTGGAGTATGAAGTTGACCCGTTGTGAAAGGTCTCGTTGCTAATAAGCCACAGGCCTGAGGGGATAATATGATCTGCCTGTTCTTGATCGATCCAGCCCCCTGGGATGAGCTGGTCGAGCGCGGTCTGAAAGTCGCTCATATTGGGTGCCAGAGTGGTTGTGGTCAGCGACTGACATTCCTCGGGCATCAGGGTGGACATCATCCGTACGGAGTTAATGTAAGAGCTTCCTTGGGCGACTAGAGCCATAGGTGCATCTGGTAGATATACAGGATCGATCACTGGAGTGAAGAAGATGTCGGCGCTGGCGTTCAGGAGCACTGATGAAGGCAGTCACTGCAGGCAGGCAAGCCGGGCAGCGCCTGTCTCGTTGCAATATGGGCTAAGGTAGGGCTCAGCTAGCTCGGCTATTGCGCTCTGGGTGCTAAAGCGACCGTTGCCCGCTGACTGCTGGATACTGCCCTGAAATAGACCAGCAGCTTGCGGAGAAGCAACAAGCTCGATGCAGTTGGCGCCACCAGCGGACTGCCCAAAGATGGTAACATTGTTTGGGTTTCCCCCGAACCCGCGGATATATTGTTGCACCCACCGAAGAGCAGCGATGTTATCGGACATCCAGTAGTTCCCAGGGATGGTGCCATCATCGAGTGATAAGTACCCGAAAATATTCAAGCGGTAGTTAGAGGTGACGATGACCACATCCGAGCGTGAAGTTAGACTTCCTCCATCGAAGGTTAGGTCCGAGCCGGTGCCTTGAGAGAAGCCACCGCCATGGATCCAGAAGAGGACAGGCTTCAGTTGATCCTTGGGCACGTCCGTATCGCCCGGAAGAAAGGGAGTATATACATTCAAATAAAGACAATCCTCATCATTACCCCAGGGGTTCAAATCATAGCTATTTCCGTCAAAGTAACCGAACTGCAGACAGGCGGGGCTGTATTGAGTTGCATTGACGTAACTTACATTGGTCGCATCCCAAGCTTCGGCATACTGGAAGCGGCGTGTGCCAATTGGCGGCTGCGCAAACGGAATACCAGCAAATCGAAAAGTCAAATGATCACGGAGGCCTTCGAAGGTAATGTTACGTGCCGTGGCATTAACCCGAGGGAAGGAGGAGTAATCGGTGTCGACACGATCAACCAGTGGAGCCGAGTTTGTGCAGACGAAAGGCCACTCTCCATCCGAAGAGACATTATCAGCGGCAGAGGTACCAGAAAGAGTGACTGGTGTACTGCAAGCAGTCCAGAGCAGCGTCTCGTTAGTCAGAGTACCTAGATACTGCTGGTACTGGAAAGACTGGCGGAACTGGTGCACGTCATCGCATCGCAGCAATTGCTCCTCATAGTCGGCACAGATTGTTTCTGCCTGACGACGGCGGGCAGGTGTATGCACTAGCAAAGCACTTGGTCGCTCCCCATGAGCAGTCCAGTTTCCGTCGTTCTGAAACAAAAGGCTTGTCGGAGCGGATGAAGCTTTTGCCACGGCCGGAAGAGCCAGCAGCAGCAGTGACGCCATGGCAGCCATCCTGAGCGGGGAATGCCTCATTCTGTAGGGAATGCTGTGGGTTGAGAGCCCTGCTAGATGTTGCTTTCCCGTCCGGGTTGTTGCCTTATATCTTGTCCGCGTCCGCACAGTCGATCTGTGAATCCCAATGCGGGAAAGACTCCGCAAGTTGGCGGCCGCAGAGGCCCTCATTTTGCGAGCAAACATCCAACAGGATCATGCATCCTCTTCCGTCCTGCAGAATTTCCCCCGCTTATCCCCGCAATTCGGGAATGGGCCGATATACCAGTCGGGATGTCAACAACGAGGAATGTACTGTCATCACAGTGAGAAACATGGCACATATAAATTGCTCAACAAATGATGGTGATCTCCAAACTTCAAACCATCTGCAAGCTTGGCTATTGTAGGAGTATTGGCCATGGCACTCCAGTTCCTAAATTTTGTTACTTTCCTTCTCACCGTTCTCCCAATTGCATTGGCTGGGAATAACTGCACCATTGAGACGTTTCAAGCCTTCTTGGACGCCAATGGTACCGCTGCACGCGTAGTTTACGCCCGACACTATGCGGAGAATTCGACCTTTGTGAACCCCAACATCAGCTCCGTCACCAATCCCACTCAGTTGCCAGCGGCATGTGCCATTCAGGTCAATGCGACCACAGATGTGAACACCCACTTCAGCTTCGGCGTCTTTCTGCCTGATACGTGGAATGAAAGATTCTTGTAAGTTATTCTGACCTATACCAGAGGATAATTAGCGTTAACCGAACGCAAACAGCCACGCTGCGCAGGAAGGCGCAGACATCAACTGGGTTGATATGGTATGTATCAGATGTAGCTTTCGTTGCCAATGAATTATAGACTAATTTCACCACTAGGCCGTTGGACTGAGGTATGGCTTCGCCTCGGTAGCTACTGACACGGGCCATACGGGGTCCGATATGGATGGAGTCTGGTGGAAGAATCCAGAGTCTATCAGCGATTGGGCCTGGCGCGCCAACCACCTCACAAGCGTATTGGGCAAGTTCCTCGTCGAGAGCTTTTATGGTCAAAAGCCGAAATATAACTACTTCGCCGGCTGCTCCACCGGTGGCCGCCAGGCCATGAAAGAGACACAGAAGTTTCCGCGGGACTATGATGGGGTGATTGCTGCCTGCCCGGCATGGTGGACTACCCACCAACAGCTATACAATCTCAAGCAGACGACCTATCAGGCACCTCAGGGATCAGATCATACAATTCCAATGGAGATGTTTGCCGTCATCGGAGGAGAGGCAATCCGTCAGTGCGATCCTCAAGACGGACTGGTCGACAACATCATTTCCGATCCACTAGGCTGTCATTTTGACTACCTGCCTTTGCTCTGTACTGAGACAAAGAACACTAGTTGCTTGACAGGACCCCAGATAGAGACACTGCATAAGATCTACAACGACTGGGTGGAAACAAACCAGACGTTTGTGTACACGCATCCGCTGTACGGCAGCGAAGCAATGTGGAATGAGAGCGGCGTAATCGGCAACGGCAGTGCCGGCAACGAAGACTCACAGCTGTGGTATCCTCAACATATCCTCGGCCTAGCCAACTTTACTGTGCAGGACTTCGATTATAGCGTGGTGCAGTACGCCGATCAGACTGACCCGGGTAATTCCTCCGCCAACAGCTATGATCTGGCCGAGTTCTACCGCCACGGAGGGAAGCTCATTCACTACCATGGTCACTCCGACGCCATTGTACCCCCGGGCATCGGCCTCTATTACCGCGACCACATGGCCGCCACGCTTGCCCCGCAGGGCATTGATATCGATGACTTCTACCGCTTCTTCGCCATTCCTGGCATGGAGTTAGTGCACCCAAGGCCATAATGGAAATGCTAGCTGACTCCTCCAGACACTGCTACCACACACCATCCACAATGGGCGCGCCGTGGTACATCGCCGGGCCGACACAGGCGAGCACGCTGAGCTCGTCTCTTTATAGTGTCCCGGGCTACCAAGATGCGAAGCATGACATTTTTCTGGCCTTGATCAATTGGGTCGAGAACGGCACTGCACCCGACTATGTTATTGGGTCTCGCTTCAATAGTAGCGTTGAGTATACCTCCAGGACCATCGACAAACAACGGCCGATATGCGCGTATCCCAAATTGGCCCAGTACGTGGGGTCAGGAGACATTGATGATGCGGCCAATTTTGAGTGTAAAGCCCTTTATTAGTTGATGCCCGTGGGTGATTATTGAAGACTACATTGGGAGATAGAGAAGACTTATGATTTATACAAGCGAGGCAGAGAGGCCAATAATGATTGCATTATATCGCCCAGTCAGTGGCCATGCAAGGGGTCTCTTTCACCGCTCTTACACAGAGGATTGCCTGAGGTACAAACAAGTAGCGGATTCTCATCTGGAATGCTTTGGTTTCTCATCCCCGAGTTCATTTGCTTTTCGAATCTCCAGAGGCTATAAGCTATCAATGTTGCGATCGCTTAAGAGACGTGTCTAATCTTGATAATATATGCGACAATATGCTGAAGATAATGCCAAACGCATCATCATTAAAGTGAAAGTAGATATTTCGGAAGACTGCCGAACCACCGCATACAGAACTGTCAGCGAGAGTTTCCCAGATTGGAAATCGGACAAGCGTATCTTGTCTCTCCCTATCCAATTCTGTCCATGGCCACGGGTGGCTGTGATGGAGAAGACGCGGCGTCAGTATCGAACATCATCAATTTCAGTGTCATAAGATTTAGTCGCGGGACCAGTGTGATGTTTAGCTTTGGCCTTAATTCTAACTCAAGTATAGAGAAGAAAGTTTCCAAATCCCATAGAACAAAGAGAATGCGCTCCTGACTTCGATTAAGGGGTGGACCTAGATAACCGATATACGAGTTTCTGTTAAAAACTCGAAGAGGTAGCTGAACATGCATTGACGTTATCCAATTATCTGACCCTAACCGTCGGCCTTTTTGCCCTCCGTTTCGTTAGATAGGGAATGGATCCACTGCTCTGATGGTGCTATTCAGCCTCAGCCCTCTTTATCGGCTATAATTTCCCGGGCGAACCCGCGGCTAACAAGTGCTAGTAGATAGTGGTTTGGAAAGAGTGCCAATCAAAACCAGTACCCCTCAGCTAGAAAGCTCCGGTGGCGTAGAGTACTTGGTGGAATATCTACCTCCGTGAAGTCGAAAACCTGGCTTTCCCTCCTGCTTTGGACTCCCATCAGCTCACACCTCTGTTCTGGTTTCTCAAATGGATCAGAAGTAAGCAGCTGCGTCGATCTTTACCCGCCATTCCTTTAATTTCTTTGCTCCAGTCACTCATTTATCAAGGTCTCTACGATGGGGCGATTGCTGACAACGAAATGGCTACCATACATGGGAGCACTGGCAATCCTAGGACTTGCAGCCACGATCCCCGTGGCGACAGTGGCACCCACTTCAGTTGTTACTGTAACGTCTACTTACTCCGATAGGGTGACCAGCACTACTACCGGGTTTCTCCCCGTGACGACCACTGAGACCACATGTACTCCTGGTAGTGTTGCTCCAGAGTCATGTACCAATTCGATATGGTCAGCGGATGGATCCTACTAGCATGAATGGTGCTCAGGTTCATCATTGGAAGATGCACCATATGTAACCATTTATAGAGCACCCAGCCCTTATGAATGCTACGTACTTTGTGGTATCTATTCGAGCTACCAAGGATTTAACTAGGATGTTAATAGCGAGTGTGTGCTGCTCACGGATATCACGTCCACAGTGGAAGTCACTTCATCTCATTGGGCCGCAATTGAACGTCTTTCAACCAATCCTTGCGTTGTCACTCAAACAAGTTCTTCTACTCAGCTTTCAACCGAGACAACAGTGATGGAATATACAACGACATACACATCGACAGTTACATTGCCTACGAGTTCTTCAATCGCATCAACTAGCCCTACATCCAGTGTTACGACATCCAGATACACCTCGAGTGTATCAACATCAACGGCTTCGACATGCACTGTTTCAGCTCTTCCCACCACCACTTGCGTCGACGGATATTACGTATATGATGATACCTCCTACCAAGTTCTCTGCAATGATACTGTGCAGGGCTATTCTGGGCTTCTGCCTAATTCCAGACAAGACGACATCTGGGGCTGCATCAATGTCTGCTCTAGCTATTCGAACTGCATAGGAACGTTCTGATTTCTCGGAATCTGTTACTCGGAAAGCGGTGCTATCGACTATTCTTACGTGCCCTACGACTACAGCGACCCGGATAATAATGTTGTTAACTACATCACCATCCGGCTAGATGGCAGCCCTTGTGCAGTTGCGACTTCTAGTGCCGTTGCAACATCTTCGAACTTCATCCTCATGGACAATGCGCCCTCATCTACCATGTTGACATCATCATCAAGGCCTATCGTGAAGTCTACGCCAGTCATCGACTGCTTCAAACTCCACTCAACAACTGGTAGATGTTACCTCGCCTGTCGAGCCACAAATGACTACCTTCACTGTCTTCACCACACATGTGTACACTGTTACCGCTTGTCCCCCGTGAAACTCGAACTGTCTGCCTCAGAAAAGACCACCAGTTACACAACAGAAATCGTTCCCCTCTTCACTACTATCTGCCTTCTTTCCGCTGAGGCATCTGATGCATATGCCATCCCAACCCAAACGGTCAGCAATGAGGGACAAACTACTGAGCAACCTCAACCCCTTACTACATTTACTGTATTCACAACAAGTGTGCATACTATGACAGCTTGTCCACAAGAGAGTCTGCACTGCGCAGCCTCCGAGAAGACCACTTACTACACCACAGAAACAGTCGCTTTATACACGACTATTTCGCAAATTGCTGTAGAAGAAACGAGTACACCCGCCACTGGTGAGGTGACAGGTCTCGGAAAAGTGGACTTCGGACAGCCCGGTGTAAGACTCAGCACAACAACCTACTACTCCAGCCGTGTCTACCCGATCACAGCTTGTCCATCATCTGTTGAGGCCTGCGCTAATTCAGAGCGAACAACGTATTTTACTACAGAGACCGCAGTAGCATCGGTCACTATCATTACTTTGGAGTATCTATTCCTGTTACCGATATCCCAGATACTCAAGCGAAACCTTCTGGAGGTGAAGCCTCAGTAGCAACAATTACAACCGTTCTCTACACAACAGAGGTATACGAAATCACGAAAGGGACAACAACACAAATTGCAACCGCCACTATTCCTATATCCACAACTGTGTTCCACACTGCCAGCGACATACTACCTACCAGCAAAGCAGCAAGCTCGGCGTTATCCGGGCCACACAGCCCCCAACAAGGGGCGTCGGGTGCATCTACCATTGGAGCCGATGCGGACGCAGATGGCCAAATCGGGGTCAGCGCAGGGTCTCCAGGACAAACGGGAGAGGGATTGTCCTTACCAGCATCTAGCAACAGTCACTCCGCTCACACTGACGGACCAATTGGTCCTGCACCATTTCCTCAAGTCTCGCCCTGGAATGCTTCCAGTGTCGGATAATTGCCAACACGAGTCTTGGCGTTAACTCTTGGAGCAATGGATCTCTTTCCTCTAACTTCCCGTCTCCTAGCTCGGGTCTCAATCACCCTAACCTTAGAAATATTGCTGAAATACCCACAGCTTCTGTCTATGCTTCTGGTACATCTATGATTAATACGGTGCTATACACCGGTTCTGCGCCAAAGAGTGCAGCGTGGGCTTGGATCTCCCTTGTAGGCGTGGTTATAAGCTATCTCTCGTGATCGATCATTAGCTAGATTCCGTACTTCTGTGATTAATTATAATGTCTGACACCAAATTTTCAAGGTGTATACTACCTTCTAAGGGTAGGCGAGATCTAAAATTGGAAGATATGAGGCGCAGCAATAAGAAATGATGAAGGGAAAAAGGAAAAGAATGAATATGACTCATTCTGAGCAAAGTCGTATCGCAGCCTATATAACTACTAGACGGGTACAATTCACTTGAAAAAATAGCGATAGCTCAACGCAGAAGCTAGGAACAAGGAAGCAGTCGCCGCACCAGCACAAGCGACATGCAGGGGCTTGTACTTGGGTGCACACAGCTCTTCAGCAGTGTAAGTGTTTCTCTCAAAAGCAAGACGCTTTAGTCCGTACCTCTCAGACTCCAGATGAAAAGCAATGAAGTTCTGTCGGAAAGAGAACCAGGATTCAGCAGCTAATCGAGCATTTGGGTCGAATCCAGTCTCGTTACCATACTCCAATGCATTCTTACCACGGGGCATGCAACTTGTGAAAGCCCTGTCCAAAGAAAAAACAATTTTCTGGACATTCTCAAGTGTTTCACAAAAGGTATCTCGGAATGTCCACAATTCTGGACCAAATCTGGACGGCCTGCCTGCTATTCTCCTGGTTCTTGTGGCCAGCAGAAGGTAGTTACGTGTCTCGCCCGCGAGAACCTCCTTCGGATAAGAAAGCAGGTCGTTTGTGTAATCAATGAAGTTCCTCAAGACGGGAGCCAGCGCTATCCAGTAAGGAGAAGGAACTTCCTCGGTGCGAGAATGCTTGAATATTGGAGGTATATAGTGAAACGAAATGCCACTCATCGAACGAAGGTACCCTGGGAATGCTGCGGCCGCACACCACTCGGAACTTGGATGTAGCCGTCCGTGTGTTGCAAGATGAACGGGCAACTCCCCCTGTTCCATGCGGTATTCCATGGTACAAGCCTCCGTGAACCCGCGAATAGCATTCGCCGAAAGGCTCCCGACCAGGGGGTCTTGGGATCCAAAGTACTCAGCACCCAATTGTAACCCGTGCGTGAGGACCGCTGTCCAAGGGGTGGCATCCGGTGGACTGTGACCGTCATTACAAGAAAAGTAGGACAAGCGGTTGCGCTCATCCGGACTGAGGATCGAGTTGTCGTCGCTTGAGAACAAGATGACGGTAGTGATGGCCATGACTAGCTTCGTCTCATGCGAGCAATGAGAATAGAAGTATTCGGCAACTTGCTCGGAAGTCTGAACTATTGCTTGTAGAGCCTGACGCTTCTCTGGGAATAGGTGTGCCAGATGCTCTTGGACCCAATTCTCGAGGTCATGGCGTAGGCGTTTGTCGGCTGGTATGGACTGGTGCTGATGTCCTATTCCTTCAAGCAATAAAAACAGACATTTGCGTACACATTGAAACACCTCTTGTCTTTGTTGATCACTTAGACCAACTTCATCGTGAAACTCCAGGCACCCGTACTCTGGCCTAGAAAGAGCAGAGAAAAAGTCAATCCTCATGTTGCAGATTGAGGAGCTAACCCTAGGGAAGCAAAAGTAAAGCCACGTCGCGGTTTATGTTGGTCCAAGTCAGGCTAGGATATATCGGTGGGGAACAGGCGATTAAGTTATCTCCTACTTTTGTGGTACTCGACAATCAAGATAGTGTCGCTATTAATTTTTTAAAGACAGCAAGGTCGAAGCAAATGGGGCAGTTTATCATTATCCGGCCTATAAAGATTGACCATCGACTAGACTGGATACTTGTTCTAGTACTGAGAAGACGTCATAAGCTGAGTTGTCACTATGCCGTGATGTTCTATCAATGCGTAGCAGAAGCAAGTGTACATGAAGATCTTTTCGCATTGATCGATGTACATTTCTCCCTTGAAGTCTAATCAGTACCTGGTTTAAAACCTGGATTCTGATACGCTGGACATCATGCCGCCTAAGACTGCAAGGAAGACTCTGCGCGATTTCCTTGTGGAGCATCAGGCGGACGTCTGTGTTACCTAGTTACTAGACCAATGAGAAGCTACCAAGAGGGCTTCACTATCGGCTGAGGAATTTCGTGGCAACCCAATGTTAACCTTATTGTGGCTCGACAACTAACTCATAACTGTTAGGACTGTTCGAGTAGGGAAGTCACAGAGGATTCACGAACTCGGAGAACCGGCTCCACCTTGTGATGTCAAGCAAGGGACAGCAGTCGTGATGGCACAAAGCTAAGTCATCAGGAAAGTCCCCTACCTTTCTATAGTTCACTCAATGAAGTGGGCGTTACACTGTGAAGGCGATGGGTTCTCAATAACGAGTCCGGCTTCCGCAGGAAGCCACCCGCGCTAATAGAAGGGGATGAGAGATGGACTCCTCATTTTTGACAAGCCTTATAAATTGCATGTGAACAAGCAAGCGCCTGGTACACCCCATAGGAGCCACGCCTCACACATCTCAAAATGGCAATTGCGGAATATCTGACAGCAGTGGCAGCTATAAGCCTACAGACCTTATTGTCTCCGATCCCAGAAGTCACAACCATAAAGGTACTAAGTAGGTATATTTTCGTGAATCTTGTTGAAGGAATGGAAGAATATATGGGTGCTCTGCTTCCGCCGCTGTACCTGAGGGTTTTTTTTTTTTTTTGTGGGTGGAGGGGAATCGTGCAAGTAGTAGCTAAGCCTTCCAGTTCGCGAAGATTGTGTTGATTGCTACATTTATGGAGACTAAGCACATCTTGATTATGAATGTGATGGACTCTGAAGTAATAAATTGCTTTAATGAGTAACACATTTTAACTGCAGGATCTGCTAGTAGGACAAAAAAAACTTTGAACCATGTTTTCTTGCCATTAGTTCAGGAAAAGAATAAATGTTTGCTTACTCTCAAATGCACGACAAAGTCTAAGGACGGCAAGCATCAACAATATATTTCTTAACACTTATGGTTTATGCCTCCAACATCATCCGCCTTAACTCCTCCGCCTCACCACTTTTATTGACCATATCCTGGAACAGGCCATCAGCCGTTTCCACCAACTCTCCAGGGCTTCCAAATTCCGCTGCAACACCATCCTTCATGACCAGGATGCGGTCAAAGTCGGCCACAGTACTGAGACGGTGTGCAATCACTAGCAGGGTGGTGTTCGTGAACGCCTCTCGAATCGACCGCTGGATCAGGATGTCAGTCTCCATATCCACCGCGGAGGTAGCCTCATCGAGAATCAGAATCTTGGGTCGGGACAGAATAGCGCGCGCCAGACAGAGCAGCTGTTTCTGTCCATGTGACAGGTTCGATCCACCCGAAGAAACTGGCGAGGATAAGGACTGGAATATGTTGGTGTTTCCGTTCTGCTCGGAAGCGGCAATGGTGGAACTAGCACCAGAGTGGTCATCCTCGTCGTTCTTCAACAGTGGCGTGCTGCTCCCGGAGGGGATGAGGTGGACACGCGCCAAAGCTTCTCGCACTTCCTGATCGCTGTATTGATTCAAGGGGTCGAGATTGGACCGGATGGTACCGGAGAAAAGAACAGGGTCTTGGGGAATGATGGCTAGGCGTGTACGGAGGTCGTGAAGTCGAATGTTGGCAATATCAATTCCGTCGATAACGACACTGCCCTTACGGGCGTCCAAGAAGCGGAAAAGAGCAAGAGATAAAGTGGATTTGCCTGTCATGGTTAGTATAGAAAGAAGAAGGTGCTCCATGCAACTTACCAGCACCCGTCCGACCAACGACCCCAATTCTTTGGTTTGGCTCCGCAGTGAAGGTCAGCCCCTTCAGGATTGATGGTAGCCCTTGTGCGTAACCGACTTCGAGCTCGTTAACCTCTACTCTACCCGTCTCGGGCCAGCTGGCCCTAACGCTGGCCCCGTCTGGGTTCTCGATCCGCAAGTCTCGATACTCGAAGATGCGCTCTGTTGCATTCATGAACAGCTCAACTCTTGTCGCAACTTGGATAGTGAAGGAAGTCAAGAAGGTGAAGCTCAGTGCGAAGGAGAGGGCGAATCCAGCCAAGCTAGCGTCGATACCCGGGGTGTTTATCACGAAGGCAGCCACAGTGGCTGGGAATAAAGCGGACACAAATCCTACGTGAAGATGGAGCCAGCTGCCCAGATAGCCAGCATACCATGTGCAGGCGGCGTAAGTGTCGATGAGATCGTACATTCGTTTAGTAAATTCTTCTGTTTTGGCAAATGCTCGAATAGTGGAGAGCCCAGTCAGGGATGCAGCAAAATGTGATATGACCGGCGACTTGCTATTAGATTCAATTCGCCTGATGTTTCGTGCAGCAGCAAGGTAGCTCCGTGCTATAAAGGCGCAAGATGCCAGGAGCAAGATTGCAACCAAGACCATAAACGGGGAAATGAAAATGGCTGCAGCCAATATACCAACCAATTCCCAGAGCGTCATGGCAAAGTAATAGAACATCTGCGGGAGCTGAGAGTCCAGAAGGGTGAAGTCTCCTGTGAAGCGATTTAGGATCCTTCCCGTGGGAACTGTGTCGAACCATCGAAGAGGTGCATGGAAAACGCTGTGTAGCATATCCTTGAATATTCTTCGTGATGCGCGGACGGCTCCATAGTACAGGTTGAATACCCGGCTGACGGCAACTATCACTGACAAGGTCGAAATGACGCAATACAATCCCAGATAAAACCACAAACTCCGGTTCTGAACGTTGATCGGGATGCTGTTTGACCTGCTCATGCAGATTGTATGCGTTGAATAGCCTGCCAACTGTATCTGCGGGTTGTTGTGCTGAGGGCATGATGTATATTGAGTCACCCCCTGCTCATCGCCATAGGCATCCGCCCAGATTCGTATCCAGTAATTTCGAGCTAAAATCAATGCCTGGAACAGCGCGAATAGACATGAAAGGATTATCCAAAATGACCATCCTCCGGTTGCCTTAAGATACCCAGAATAGACTGACGTCTCGACGCGACCCGTGGCTCTCGTCTCCGCCTCAATAAGCTTCTTAGGGGTGGCCTGGAGGGCAGCAGGGGCAGAGGCAGCCGGCACTGTCAACTCCTCTTCTTCCTCAATTAAGATCTCCCTGTTATCTGGTGCTTGAAAAGAATCGAGTTCGCCATCCACCTCTAGTTGGTCCACAGAACCTGCGTGTTTGAGAGTTCCGTCAGCGGTGAGACTAACAGCATATTTCGCTCCAGATGAACACAGCGACACGTGGTGGGTAGCGAGAATCCGAGTTCTGCCCTCTGCAAGCTCGCCCATTACTGCGTTTTCATAGACATGCTTGCCCACATGAGCGTCAAGAGCGCTAAAGACATCGTCCATTATGAGGATTCCAGCGCGTGAATAGATAGCACGTGCTAGACTCAAGCGCCATTTCTGTCCTCCACTAAGACTGATTCCCTGAGCACCCACTTCTGTCTCATCACCGTCCTCGAACAAGGCCAGATCAGTAGTCAGTGCACATGCTTGTAGCACCTTCTCATATCTGACCGGATCAAAGGGTAAACCAAAAAGGATATTGTTCTTGATCGTGGCATTCTCAATCCACGGCGTTTGAGAAACAAAGGCCATGGCTGTTGGCAAGATCCAGTTGCCAGCAGTCGCCTTGCTATCAAAGCGCTCCTGGGGACGGACATCTCGCGGGACATGGACGTAGCCACCCAGCACCTCTACCTCTCCCAAGATAGCCGCCAACAGTAATGACTTTCCTGATCCTGTCGGGCCCGATATAACACTGAGAGCATTGTTGGGAAACACCAAGTCGAGATTTCGCAGTGCGAAACGGTCGGCTGCTGCTTCCTGAGCATCGCAGGGGAAGGTCACGGAAGCACCATGGAACGAGATGACCTCACCCGGATGAGTGTTTTCCTCTTGCTCTGGCGTGCGTAAAAACTGGTCGATTCTGTCGGCACTCACCTGGGCGGTGATAACTGATACTAACAAGTAGGGGATCCGCCCAACAATGCCCTCAAGCTGGAGGAACAGACTGATCGCTGTGAAGGCTACGGAAGGCAGCAAGCTTCCGTGGATGTAAGAATATGTCGTGAGAGACAAAGCCGTCAGAACAATGGGAGTAAACTCCGAGCCGATTGTCATGTAGATATTATCAAGCCTGCTGCTCCACAGAACCGACAACTCCTCTTCACGTACAGTTTCGAGTTTTTCTGACCACACATCTTCAGCAGCGGAAAATTTGATCTGTCGGATACCATGCAGAGCTTCCGTAGTCATTGTGGTGCGTTTATCCCGGATTTCCATCAGGGCCTTCTGCTTCCTACCATAGCGCTTCGCTAGGTATTGGTTGATGGGAAAAAGGACCGCAATGCCCAGGAGGCCAGCGCACAAGCTTTCCCATCCAATGAGCAGCCACAAAAACGCCACTGTCACCAGCATCTTACCGACAATGTTTACACACTGGGAGCTTTCGGACGCAAAAATGGCGATTTGGTTGCAGTCGACCGCGAACATGTTGATGATGTCTTGTTCGGATTTGGAGGGGCCATCCTGGCCCGACTGCGAGTAAAGAACAATCAGTAAGGCAAACAGACAAGGATCAGGGCTTCAATACCTCTTCATTCTCGCTTCCTTCAGCTTTTGGGGGGTCAGTGCTCAACTTCTTCCTTAACAATTTCCGATACACCAGCGAAGTCAAGGTCGACCGCAAGGCAACGACGATATAGCCTCTTTCCCACCACATGATACGCGAGTCCACCAGAGTGGAGCTCAAGGTAGCCAATCCAATCATCAGGACATATTTCCACGCAGTCGGATCACGCATGTCTGCAGTGTCTCGTGTCTCCAGGTATTGAAGAAGTTGCAAAGTTGCAAATGATGGCCCGACGTCGAAAAAATTGGAGATGAGAACCGCGATCCATTGACGCAGAATCTGTACCCGAAACTGCCAAAAGATACGGATCCACAGTGGCTGGGCGTCTGTCAAGGCCATGGCACTAAAATCATCCGAGGCATCTTTGGAACGAACAGCATGGTTCATAGTCGGAAGATCTTCCGATTCCAACGCTTCTTTGGCGCCTTCGGACATGATGGTAGGAGCCCATGTGTATCTCAAACGATTCCAGAGGCTGACGGTCATCTCTCGGTCTATTTCCTTGCCGTCATGGTCAAAGACAGCCGGACGTCGTTTCACGCACCATATGCCAGCCACCAGGGCCACAAGAGTAGGCAGCTGCACTCCAGTCAGGATAGTGGTGGTGCTAGGTCTACTCCCGCCGGGAACATTTTCGCTTGCGAGTACGGAAAGAGCAATAGCCCCAATCAGAACAATTGTTGCCTGCTTCCATATCACGCTCTCGAATCGCGCAACTGGGTGCGTCTGGGTAACTGAGTCTGCGAATTGCACCAGCAAAAGTAGCTATGAATTGTCAGCAGTCCATTCCCAATGTGACCTCTCCGGTGGTGGGAGAGTGTCGACGCACCCATGCTGGCGGCAGCAGCCAGATTCCTAGTGAGGCAGGTCCCTTTCTCCCATGAATGCTAATTGCCGCAACGATCAAGTTTGCAAAAGACAGACCTAATCCACAAAGACCGAGCAAAAAAATAGCAACGAAAGGACGCTGGTTTGACAACTGAGAGGTGGATTCTTTTGTGGCAATTCCATCTTTATCCTCATACCGGATGTCGTCCGGGTTCGCGTGTTTCCGTCTCGCTTTGATCAATCTCTTGGCCGGCGGGATGGTCCCCAACGAAATCGAGACAAAGAGAACAACAGCCGCCTCTCCAGGGGCGATGGAAGGCACCATCGTTCGGACAGGACTGTTGAAATTGGTGTTTTCTCTGTGTCGAGAATGGCAAAAAGAAGGGCCCTGGGATTTAAAAAGATGGACAGAAGATGGCGAGCTAATTTATCGTGCATGGCGAACGGACGGCGCTACTGCAGTCAGCGAATACGATTAATCTGCCAGTGATAAGCCGCTCCCCCGCGCGATGCCTGTCCGGGAGTCCGACGGAGCAGACGTGACTCAACGCGTCCGAAGGAAGCCGATAAGACATTGAATTTGGCCTGCATGACTCAGAATGGATGAAGATGATTGGAACCTGTCAAATGAATGGGGAGGATCTGGACTCTGATGGAAAGTGAGGCAGACGCGGAGATCCAACGGGAAACAACAGAAAATGCCGGGATTCTGGCCGGCCATGTGATGGAACCCCCCTGATTGGCCAGCTCGCGTCCGTTGCGTGTTCTCCTCGCTGCCTGAGGCGGTCAGGATATTCGCAATGGGAACCTTTAATGGCGCTAAGCTTCGAGGGGGCAAACCTCCATTATATCCCAAGGACGAGTTTGGCAAATCTTAGCCAAGTAGCACGGTTCGTCCGAACATCACACATCACACAACATCCGGTGTCACGTCTCGCTATCAAACCACGGCATACTGTCGTCAGCACCACCTCTTTCCAACTCAGCGCACGTCCCCCTGCTGCGCCTTCATCTCCTTGTCATCATGAGTCACCAGGTCATTTCTTATCAATTTAATATAGAGCGTTAATACTCTTCCTATCTCAGGCACATGGAATGTCACCTCACCACCACTGTATTGGACAACCGTGACTTCCTCATTTCTCCGAATGGTTCAACCCGACGCTCAGAACACAGGAGCTGTTCAGCCTTATCGCACATATACCCCGCTAATGCCCCTATCTTTAGCTATAGCTTTGATTGGGACAAGCTTTGTCTAGCCTCTTGGCCGTCTTCTCTGTCCTTCATGTCGATAACGACGATCCGTTTATAGCCATCCCGACCATGGTCGGAGCTGTGCTTACGCATGCCTCCTAGAGGTCATAGATGCACTTCCCGTATAAGAGACAAGCATGGTCACATTTTTACCACCTCATAGGGAGTCTATTCGTTGAACATGCGCAAGACCTGTGGACTTGCTGGGTGTTCATATGGGGTAACTTCCATATCAAGCCATTACTTCGGACGACTTACTCATTAGCCACAGACTAATCAACATACAGAAATTTGCTGTGAGAAGACATTTTTCGTCGTGTTCTTGAGTTCAGCAAAGGCTGTCAAACATACCTCCCCAATGCTATCGAGATCTGTCTAGTCTGGTACCCACCCGTGAAGCCAAATTAGGGCCTGCATCTGTGCCCCCACACAAGTAAATGACAGAATGGATGCGTGCGCTATCGACACAATCAACTCCTGTAGTCTCATTCTGGACTTCCCAGAAAAACGCCCGTGAATGTGCTCCTTAGAAGGCGACACGGAACTTTCGTCTTGTAAGATATCTACTAATCTTTTCTGGGTCGACTGGGGTTAAATGCAAGTGCTAGGTACGAAAGGAAAGTCAACTATTCATAAATATACTAGTCTCACGATTGCTTGGTGGAAATATGATACACTATAGGTGCCTGAATTAAACCATGAACTGTTCGCACGACCAATGCATCAGTCCAGTATTGTTTGCTCGGTGGGCGACCGTAGCTGCGGTTATGAGTTGGGCCCACCTGCATACTGTGATGATGAAGAACTTGCATTTAGTTACACTTAACTAACGTAACGGGCAGCAAGGCATGCTTATTAAGCCTTTCCATTCCTTACAAATCTCCCCTTATCATCATGGAATCAGAACCATGCAAAGCTGTTCTTTATGAATAATTCAATTAACTCCCACGGGGTCCAGCAAATGAGATCTACTGCGCCGGTCCCACCCTGAACTCTAATATCGCATCGACCTGCCGTAGCGCCCGGCTCTGGAACTCTTTGCTCGCCAGAGCTTGCTTTAAAAGCAGAAAGTTGTACAATTACAATATGAGCACTTAACGGTGACCATTGGATATCTGTGACTGACCACTATGGAACTGGAGACGAACAAACGCAGCAGTAAATCATCTTCCCGCTCTCAACAAGGATGCACAAACTGCCGACGGAGCAGACTCAAATGCGACGAGAAAAAGCCAATCTGCACCCGATGCTGGCAAAAGGATCTACAATGCCGGACAATATTCCGGCTGAAATGGGAATCAACTTATCGAGATAAGGGTATCGCCTTTGGCAGGTCGAGGCTGAATAGGAAGCCTCCTGATCACCCAACCGGTGCTCCGGGACGGGATTCGACTTTCCCAGAAGACACTACATGGGTTGCGATCCCGACGGTTCAGTCTTGGGCATTCGTGAATAACGATACTTCCTTGATTCGACGACTTTATGCCGAGGAGCAAGGATACACCGAACCACATCTTCTCCCAGCCGTCGATGCCAGAACAGCCCTTGGGGAGCTGGGGCCTCGTGAGCCAGCATCGTCTTTCACAACATCGCCACCCGATACCGCCCAATTAATGGATATAAAAGAAGCAATGTTACAGAACTTACAATCACCCCTCTCACTATTTCCATCCCTAGATAATCTGGGAAATCAAGTACTGTTCGACTATTACGTGAACCAGATATGTCCTCGAACGGTACAGAGTCCTCTATCCATGTCACCCTTTGCCTCTGTCATTCTTCCCTATTGTGTATCCGCTCCGCCCACAGTTCTGCAGGCAATACAGGCGCTGGCCGCCTGTCACTGGTCCCAGAGCGACACAAGGTATAGCGAACTTTCTCTGCAACTAAAGGCTCGAGTCCTGAACCATCTCCGACATCGTATCAATACGCATCCCCAGGATATAGTCACAGAAGACCCCGAAATATTGGTTATCATGATGTTCTTATGTTTATATGACATTGTTGATGACTGCAATCAGCAGTGGATTATACATCTTCAGGGGGCAAAAGATATCATTCGACTTCGCCGACGACAGCAGATCTCATTGAAAGGTGCATCGCAAGGTGTACAGCAAGACCCGGTATCGTCTTTCACGGAGCTTTTCTTCGCTTTCCAGGACGTGATGGGGCGGACTGCCTGTGGAAAAGCGGAGCTTTTTGGATCGACCTATTGGCGTGAAGAAGATACGACCATAAATCCTTGGATGGGTTGCAGCCCTGCTCTTGTCTCTGTCTTATTCTCAATCATGGATCTGAGTCGGTCTAGACGGCATGTCATCGCCGATGAAGGTCACGAAGCCTTTAATGTTAGAGCTTCTGCTCTGATTAACAGATTGAAAGGTATCAAGCAGGAGATGCAAATCGATGGAGACAGCCAGGTCATTCAGAGAATTGCCGAGCTAAAGAGAGTGACCTCAATTGTCTATCTAAACTGCGCATTGTATGGCTTGACACCATCCGATTCCATAACCAAGACCTACGTGCGCAAAATATTGAAAGATATTGTTGAGCTACTCGCAATTGAGCCATCTTGTCAGGTCGTCTGGCCTCTTTTTGTTGCTGCCGTGGAACTAGATCCTCTTGACCTTGCGATTATGTTAGATCCGGATACCGGGAAAATGACGGACGGACGAAGGCTTGTCTTGGAATTGCTTATGAAGATGAGTAAAAGCAGTGTTTCTAGTGTGACTCGGGCGCGTGTCGTCATCGAGCAGGTGTGGAAGTCTCGCGATTTTTGTTGGTCAAAGTCTTCCCGAGAAAGGTCACCAGCGTCTATCACAGATCTAAATGACTGGGAAGAGTATGTTATGCCTGTTAGTGATGCTTTGAGCTTGGCATAAGCGCGCATGTTAGCAAAAGTCAGACGACATAATCTCGAACGTATAAAGAAATATTCTCTTGTGATCTCTCATGCCGGACTCATGATTGAAAGACATATGGTGCGGCACAGGTATATCCGAACGATCCCCAGAATAAAGACCTCTTTTCATGTCCTCCTCCAGATGCATTCGCTTTAACCTCTCTATTTTTACGTTGAAGTGATATCACAAATCACAAAAGCCCCTGGAGTAATTCTCTCGTATATGCGATATACTGCACCGGCTGATGCTATCCACGTTCGGATCCCTGCATGCGGGGTAGTACTCTCACGGCTCGGGAATGGCATCCGTAGCGTTGTAAGATTATATGATTAAAGACACTGCAAACCCTAAGTGGAACAATCGGAAAGATATTCCGCATATCGGAATGGACTACCGGGCTCTTAAATCCCAGAAAAGTCCAACTAGCGAGATTTGTATACTGGGGTTAGTTCACCCGCTGACCCCTATTGAGCCCCATCCGATATTGGAGAATGTCAGATCGTACTACCCCACTTTCTGCTCCTCTTCTCCAGAATCTTTACTATTATATTAAAGTATTATCAGAATCACTGCTTCTCTATCATCCCCTAAGAACAACCTAGATAGCACATTTACATCACCCCCTCCCTCCCACCTGGGATAAACAAGAATGCTCGTCAACAAAGTACCACCCGAAACCCTCACCGTCCCTCCAACAGCCCACTCCCCCAACTCAACCCGTCCCGTCCTCGTTTACAGGAATGCCTTGATCGACAAGACACCCCAAGGAGCCGCAGATGCCATAGAACAGTCTGAATGGGTGTATGGAGGCCACTGGAAAATAGCAGAAAATACACTGGCAGCCGTCCCTCATTACCACTCCGTCACCCATGAGGCATATACAGTCCTCCATGGGACGGGTACATACCGCCTGGGGAAGTCATCCCTCGATCCCGAGGTTGATGCCAATGGTGAGGAGGTTGGTGTGGTGTTCACTGCTCGCGCGGGGGGTGTGTTTGTGTTTCCTGTACGTTATGATCTCTCTTCTCTCTATATGGAAAGATATAACTATAAAGTAAAATGCTGGTGTTCTTAACGGACTTACGTCTACGCAGGCTGGTGTTACACATTGTGTCACTAGTACCTCGGACAACTATGAGATTATCGGGTGGTATTCGCTAGTAAGTTGTTAATGCTACTGTTGATAGCAGCATATTATTGTGTTCTCACTTTAGTTGGACTGACGGCGTGATAGAACGACAAAAATTCCCGAGCTCAGCCATGGGACTACGAGGAGGCACTTGACTCACCGGAGGAAACAAATAGAAAACGTTTAATTTGTGAATCGGTGTCTACGCCAGCTCTTGATCCCGTTTATGGGAAAGAGGGCCATTTACCTATCGTCTGGAAACGAGACTGAGTGTCTTGGCTGTCGAGCCAGGATGATAAGTTGGCTACTTAGAGATCATTAATATCAAAGGGCCTTCAGATACCATCTATAACTCTGTAACACGGCACCTGCTCAGATAATCTGTTCTTATCATTATACCAATGAGGACGTACATTGAAGTTGGTGCAGCTCACCGCATATTTTCATGCCTTCCTGAGCAAGCATGTCCAAGTCCCTTCGGGCTATGCGGTCTTTGATGGAAATATACAAAATGACGTAGGGTCATGATAGAATCAGACCACAAAAAAGGTCATTTGTGTTCCACAAATTCCTGTACATTGAGTCAGCCAGCCTAGGTTCTGATGTCAGCATAATTTCCGACTTGTTATTTTCAGGTTCAGCGTTCAATGGAATGTTCCACAATAAGAAGCTAAAATATCAGAAGCCAAAGCATACCATCATGTCATCGGACCCGACTCGGATGATAGGCTGGCGATTGCCTGTTTTCTTGGTTTCCGACCAATCTTGGATTGTTGCAGAGGGTTGGTCAAGAATAACGGTCAGTTGATAATGATTACCGCCCGCTGTAGGACTGACCTCCGATGCGTCTGTTGTCTTGCCTCAAACCGTGTTCATTCATGGGTAGAAAGAGGGGAAGCATCAACATCACAAAAGCCCATCGACGCTCTGGGAAATGCTCAGCTAACGCGTTCAAGCTTTTATATCTTGGCTGAACATCTGAGCCATAGCAACACACCCGTTCTCGCATTACTTCATCATGGACCTCATCAACAATGTTGCATATCAGGTCACATCCACCAACATAAACTCAAGCTGAGAGCGATCCCAATCTCTACAAAATCTCGACAGAGATGTTCACACAAACTCGCCCTGGAGATCCAACCATCCCTAGCAACCTTGCGACCTCCATCGTTCGACTAGACAGTCTTTTTCGAAGTACGCCCGCATTTTCTACCCAACGCTGGGCCAGCAGTCCCTTGACCAGGTTCATCGAGCCATACATTCGCACGCCATCTGGGTACGGATTCTTCCTCAACTCAAAGGTCAGGAATGCCTTGCATGACATCCTCAAGGACTGGGGCGGACTTCTCCGCACTACAGAATTAGCAGCTGTCTTAACCGACAAGCCTAATGGCTGGTTCAGCCCCGATGCTCTTTCCAACATGCGCGATTTCGAGAAAACCTTCATATGCGACCCCAGCAATCCCCACTGGGGGTTTGATTCATAGGAGGGGTTCTTAAACAGAAAACTCCGCGAAGGCGCCCGACCGATTGCGGAGCCAGATAACCCCTGTATCGTGTGTTGCTGGTTTTCGGGAATCTTGGAACGTGGGTCGTGCGAGACGTCGGTGTTACCTGGCGACTATGTAAAGAAAGGCCAGGAGATTGGAATGTTTCATTTTGGAGGAAGTACGCATTGTCTTATTTTTGAGCTACAGGTCAAGGTGGATTGGGGCGATATTAAAGATATGAAGGTTGGATAGGAGATAAGCCGGATATCCCTGGGTAGATCTGGTGGGGTATCTGAGTGAGGGTGCAATGTACCCAAAGCTTTCCATGTACCCGTCTCTGTGCGTCTAGTTTGTCTTTGGAAGCTTGGTCATTTAAAGTAATTACCGAATGCTACGAAAGCATCATGATTGTTCTTCTAGCCATCACAGGTTCAGAATGCCATGAGTACTACACGATCTTCGTGCCGACTTGCGTGTGAATTTGAAGGGCGTCAGAATATATAGTATCCCCGATGCTTAGTACTAGTATTATGGCTAATGATGGCTTTACAATGCATAATTCTACAAAAAAAAAATAAAATAAAAATAAAATAAAATAAAATAAAATAAAATAAAATCACACGGAGTGATTCTCCAAACCTAGGCCTGTCTCGTTCTTCGTTGTTCCCACTGGTCCCGTCAAACAGGGCATTGTTTGCCTTTGTCGAGCATTACAGCGGTCAGTAGCATCTTGAGTATTTACAGTCACCTAGCCGATGGCTGCTTCGGACATTTTTGTAGTACACTCAGTAGTAGGAACACCCTCTTAATCTAATCCAAGATATTTTGTACTGCAAGAACAGAACCTGCCTGCTGGAGCGGATGTTTCACCAAGTCAACGTTCCAGAAGAGCCAAGCCTTCTGGTATATGCTTGTGCAAGAACCGCAGGCTGACAGCGCTCCAACTTGAGAGACAAGCATTCAGGATCAGGCTCCCACATTTCCATGCAGCCCCTGGTCTGCCAGCAATTGCAATCAACGAAATTAGATCCGACCCTATCAAAACCGCTTCCCGGAAAGTGGCAGATCGACTAACCCTATCCCGGTCAAGCTTTGCGCACTAGCCCGCCAAGCTCTGACTAATCTGGAAATTTAACTTCCTGTCTGGGAATGGCTCTGGAAAATGTTTTGCTTGCTAATCCCAATATGGGCTGGTGTTATGGATCCGAATGACTCGAAAGGGCAACCATCCCCGGGGGAGAAGTTGCTGACCCGAAAAACCCTCGACAGCCAGTTATCATTAGTGTTGACTCCGAGTCAACTCGCCCCCAGGGACCCCAAGTTTAATTGCGAACTCCTGTAATCTTGCTGCCATGGAGTTGTGTTGCTTTAATTGGATCGTCCGACTGCATATCAGCAGATCCCCAACTCGGCTGCAACAACATTATTATCGGATGGCTCGGACCAACCGCTCAGCTGTCTCCTGAGCAGAGACGGAAGGAAAACTCTTCCTCCGCGACACGAGCAAAAACCAGATTTCAAGGGTAAAGAAAGTCCCAGGTGGATCTATCGTGGCTACCAATAGCCAGGCTGAACGAGAGACACCGTCTGGTGTCCCTTTTTCAGGGACAAATGGCAGATTGCCCCTATTTTTAAAAGTTGGGTTTGGGCCCTTGCCCCTGAAAGCTGCCTATAGTGGGATTAGCCCCCGCCGATGCCTCGGAGACTAAGTGCCGACTCGCTCCTTGATTGGCTGCGGCCATCTTTGCTTCTGTGCTATCGATAGCTTGCTCGCTAGAAGCCAAAGAGGCACTTTTTTTTTTATCTCCAGCGCTATAACTCCGTCAATGGGCTCCTCCTCCTCCTTCCTGCCTGCCACGAGCCATGAACCTGAAACCCTTCCTGTCATTCCTCCCCCAGAACAGCCACGAACCCGCCCATCCCCATCCCGCATAACCCACCACCACCACCTGAGTCGGGTCACCCCAGACGGCTCATACCACCATTACTCCTACCACGCGCTCCTCACAAATCCGCCGTCATGCTCTATCTTCGCCATGCCTGGCTCCTGGGGGCGCTAGCCAACCTGGTGGCCGCCGATGAAACCGATTGCAACCCCCTCAACACCACATGCCCCGCCGACGCGGCGCTGTCTACAGAGCACACATGGTGGTTCAACGAGACGCTAGATGACAAGCTTTGGGACATGCAGACGGGGGAAATAGAATACACATCGGAGGGAGCAGACTTTAGCATCAAGACCGAAAACGCCTCCACCTTGTTGGTGTCGAACTTTTACATCTTTTTCGGCGTCATGGAAGCACATGTCAAGATGGCCAAGGGTGCAGGAATCATCAGCAGCGTGATTCTGCAATCCGACGATCTGGACGAGATCGATTGGGAGTGGGTGGGATACAACACCAGTCAGGTGCAATCAGACTTCTTCGGAAAGGGAAACACAACGACGAGTGATCGCGGTGGCTACCATGCCGTCGAAAACGCGGATACCGAATTCCACAACTACACTTCATACTGGGACAAGGATCGTCTGGAGTGGTGGATTGATGGCGAATTGAGGCGCACGGTCAACTACTCCGAACCCCTCACCGTCTATGGCAAGAACTATCCCCAAACGCCGTGCAGAGTCAAGGTCAGCAATTGGCCTGTGGGTATTCCGTCTCAGTCGGTAGGAAATATCGAATGGGGTGGTGGTTTGGTCAACTGGACCAACCTCCCCTTTACTATGACGGTGCAGAAGATCCGTGTCCAGGACTTTTCCTCGGGCAAGGAGTACGAATACATTGGCCACAATGGCTCTTACGACAGTATCAAGGTTGTTAGGTAAGTTATCTATCATTGATGCTGCATCAGATGAGTAAAGGAATATTCATCTAACTGCCCTTATCTCTAGTGGAAATTCCACTGCCGCCAAAGAAATCTCGAAGGCACCCGCCAAGTCGCTCTCCCAGAAATGGGACGACCTGGGCACAGCAGCCCACATTGGCGTCTACTGCGGTGCTGCCGCATTCGCTGCCCTCTGTATCGCCGGCTTTGTGCTGTACTTCCTGCGCCAACGCCGCCAAGGTCGCCTTGAGCGCGCTCTTGGTGAGGGTCAGGGGGGTGCTGCCGTGGACCCGACCGAGATGGAAACGTACAAAAAGCAATGGAGGCAGAGCGACTGGACGACCCGTCGTGGGTACCAAGCAGTGGGACAATAGCCTCAACACTATTAATTGTCGCTGGTGTTGTGCGGAATGTTTTACGATGGGTGAAGCACACGTCGATTTGTTGTTCTTGTCACTTTTTCCCCTTTCTTCTTATCAACCCATACTTGGATACTGACTGTCCATTGCACAACACTTATACTTGTTACATTATTATTTTTTGAGATACATATTGAGCGATTTAATGCGTGGTCTTATTTTGGTACTTATATTATCTATACTGGTGTATATAGATGGAGCGGATTTTCGATCATAAAGCAAAGCAATTAATGTACATTATTGGGAAAGCATTACCCTCAGTTCCTCTTCTAACACTTTACCCAGACGCACAGACAGCGAGATCCCGGCTGAGGACAATTTGT
This sequence comes from Aspergillus welwitschiae, assembly GCF_003344945.1. Classification (NCBI taxonomy): domain Eukaryota; kingdom Fungi; phylum Ascomycota; class Eurotiomycetes; order Eurotiales; family Aspergillaceae; genus Aspergillus; species Aspergillus welwitschiae. The sequence continues at coordinate 1,269,966 of NW_020798698.1, forward strand.
TAGGGTGGCTACTCTGCAAACATAGCCACACGATACATCCAATGATCTACACTCCACTCTCATGCAAGGAGGTTAAGTTTAGTCTGCTTGCCACGCAAGAAACTATTACCCGGTTTTTGTGCGCAAGTCTGTCGACATTGTACTCCGTAAGTACGGAGTAGACTAAGTCTAGCAGGCTTGTCACCCCCCTCACATAACCAGCACATTGTCACGTCATATGATGATAGAACCCGATACTTTATCCCGCATTAACATGAACCCCAATGCCAAATCACTGAACTGGCTAGACCCGTAGTGAGACAATCCAACATTCTAGAAGTATGCACAAAACAACGGCGGTGAAAAGTTCTAGACTCAAGCAACGTTACCATCCATCTGGTAGTAAATAGCTAAGAGGATTATATATATACATCTCATGTAGTAGTAGTAATTGATCTCAGTTCCCGCGCATACTTTAGCTATCGCAAGACACACAACTCCACCATGACACTCTCCACCAAAATCATCACCGTCTTCGGTGCAACCGGTGCTTAACCTCCCTCACCCCTCATTCTACACTTAACTAAATGTCTATATATTCGTTCAGGCCGCCAGGGCAGCTCCGTCGTCCGCTCCCTCGTGCAAAACCCTACCTTTCACGTCCGCGCCATAACCAGGAACCCAACGTCGAGCAAAGCCAAAGAACTCGCTTCCCTAGGAGCAGAGCTGGTCAAGGCCGATGGATTCAATCGACAGGAACTCCAGCACGCGTTTTCGGGTAGTTGGGGGGCGTTTGTGAATACGAATTCGGAGGATCCGGTATCCCCTCTCACTCCTTGTCATCTGACTACCTGGGCAGTAGTATTGATTTTTTTTTTTTTTTTTTTTTTTTTTTTTTGTTTTTTTTTTTTTTTTTTTTTTTTTTTTTCTAGGAACTATTATCCAAAGGCCTCAATGACGCCGATCTAGGCAGCAACATCATCGAATGCGCCGCCTTATCTGGCGTCCAGCATCTAGTGTATAGTTCCGGTATTGCGATCTCGGAAATGACGAACGGGGCGGTGCAATGTCCTGGACTTGATTGTTAGTATCACATACATCCTTACTAATTCGATAGCCCAGTCTATATCTCATTTGACTAACAGAGACAAAAAAAAAACAGTAAAAATCCAAGTCGAGCGACAGGCCTACACCACAAAGGGTTTCAAATCCGTGACCCCCATCGTAGCCGCCTGGTTCATGGAGAACTGGCTCGAGCCAGACTACGCCGACCTATTCGGCGGATGGCCCACATTCCCTGACTCCGAGGGATATCTAACATACAAGACGCCCTTCTGGGGCGGCAAAGAGGATTTCCCCTGGATCAGCATGAAAGATGACTTTGGGGATCTGGTTCATGGGGTATTTGTTAATCCGCTTCGGTGGAATAGACGCCTGATTCAGGGGTCGAGTGATATTGTTTCGTCGGCGGAGGTGGTGAATACGTTTGTTTCTGGTGAGTTGATACCCTGATGAGTGGTTGGGGTGGGTGTTAACGGTGATGGGTGGTAGTCACTGGCAAAAAAGCCCGCTATGAGGTTCTGGCGGACCCGAATGATATAAATACGAAAGGGGAGTATTGGCGCGAGCAGGAGCGGGATGTTTTTGTTTATTCGCAGTTTCGGGATGGGGAGTATTTTGGGAACGGGCCTACGGAGATCCAGACGGCTGCGGCGTTGAAGAAGGCGGCGTTTAAGGCGAAGGGGGGCAAGGGGAGGGAGACGCTTATTACTGTGAGGGAGTTTATGGAGAGGGAGTTTGCGAAGGTGTAAAAGAGGGATCGGGGTATCTATGTTAGAGACTGGTTACGAATAAATGTTTGCTCGGAGACTGTGCAGTGTGGTCTCTCATTCCAGCGCAGAACGATACGAAACAATTATATGGTCGAACATTCATAGATATCTTGTCTGATATTCGTGTTTATTATCTTCGTGTCATGTTATCGATTACTTAGTACTTGTTGATTCGTATAGCCAATGGTCTTTCTACAGCTGGCTGTCTTGTATCCCTTGCACTTCTGGCGTATGCTTTATGCGCGGGTTGGAGTAGCGGTCAATCTACTCGTGCCGTGACTCATCCAGACCACCATCTAGAAAGAGATAGGGCCAGACAAAAACGCTCAAAGCATGGTACCTGCCGAGGTTCCTGGTTGGTTGTGGCTGAGAGCAAGTCCTTCTACCGAGCATTTGATCACGTAGTTTCCCAGCACGATGAGTGTGAGCTGTAAGGGAGGATAATCCACTGTCACTGTAGCTCCGTATATATGTAAGAGGCCATGAATATAAATACACGCGATAGGTAACATTCTAACTAAATATACACCTCGGTACCACCTCTAAGGCTTACTGTACATAATCTGTTTTCTCTAAAAACTATTACAAGGCCCATCTAACCAGTCGAAGTAGACGAAGTGGACCAAGTAGACGAAGCAGATGAAGTAGACAATGTAGACAAAGCAGACGAATTTCAGCTAGGGCTACAACTCACCAACCTAGCAGCCTAGCAAGAGGCCACCGAAGGGAAGTTCTTGCAAGCGGTGGACTTCTTCCCCCCGGTAACCTTCACATCGTCCCAGGTCCAGTCCGAGCAGCTACCAGACCCGCAAAGAAGATAGATCTCAGTAGCCTTACTATCCACGCTACCAGTCACGCTCTCCAGCTTGACATCCTGAATAGTGACACCGTTCGTCGGCTTACCCGTAGGCTTGCCGTCTTCGTAATCCTGCTGGATAACGACGCCGTAATCGGAGATGCCGGACATGACGATGTTGGAGTACGTAATCTCGGACACGGAGCCAGTGGCGCCAGAGATGGTCTTGATTCGGACGGCGTTTTCGGAATTGCTCACGGTGGAGTGTTCGATGGTGACGTTCTTGACGACGTTGTTGGAGCGGTCGCCGACAGAGCCGATGGAGAGACCGTGGCCGCCAATGCAGGTGCCGCCGGTGAACCAGATGTTCTATAGAATATCAATATAATTCCGAATCAAGCATATATGCAGAGCTGCTTACCTCGCCAGAGTTAACCGCAAGACAGTCATCCTGGTTATGGACCCAAGGCTTAATGATATTCACTCCGACCGAGTTACCAACATCGAACGCATCAGTGTTGTGTCCACCCTGGGTGTCGCCATCCGCATTATTGATGGTAACATCGGTGAACGTAATGTCATTCGCCTGGACACTAAACGCCATAAGGGGGGTGTTTTTGATGTTTAATCCAGTAATAGACGAGGAGTCAAGGCCATGGGCGTAAAAGAACTTGGGCTTCTTCTTTCCGCTGGTTCCCTTGCCATCCCACCAGCGCGCACCATCGCAATTGATGAGGTGGCCGGAGGCACCAGTGACGGTGATATGTTCGCCACTCATGGAGATCAAGGGGCCCGCCCATTCTTCGTACTGGAAGGTCGTGGTGCCCTCGAAGATGACCTTGGTACCGCTGGTGAGACCGGTCAGGTCGAGGGTGGTTCCAGCTGGAACTTCGATGTTGTTAAGGGTGATAGTAGAGCATTTCGCCTTGCCCGCTTTAGCAGCGGCAGCGGTGGTGAACGTGCAGCTGTCTCGAGCTTCGATAGGAGAGGCAGAAGCGAAGGTGGCGCCGGCGACCAGGCCGTAGGCGAGAAGAGAAGCAATCGAGTGCATGATTAATTGTTAACAATAGAAAAGAATGACAGAAGGAGTGTTGTTGGTAAGATTTTGAATGAGTGTGGAATGATGAGCAAATTGACATCAGTGTGAGCAGGTACGAGGTTCTTATACTCACGACTATTGCGAATCTTTTCCGGTCGAAAAGTTCATAACTGCCGACAGCCCCTGGAGGAAATCTAGGACCCTGGATCCTCGTTTCATATTGAGGTGTTGTCTCAAATATTGCGTTTTCCCGTGAACCTCAGTTCGACATGAGTGGCCGATTAATTTATACCAGCCGTGCGTGGCTGATCAGCCGACGGGTTCCGCGGGTGATGGAACGGATGCGCATGTCGGTGGAAAGAAGGCAAAGCTCCCCTCCCGAGGGTAAACCTATTGTCAAAAAGGGCAAGATAGAGAAGCGTTTGTATGTACCGCTGAATTGGCACGTAAACAAGCAACACTATAATTGGCCTTCACAAGCAGCCGTAAGTCCTGGAGGGAGCGGATGCCATCGTTGATCCCGAAATTCCAGGCCGGTACTGCAGTATACGAGTGCGAGAGGGACAGCTATACTAATCCTAGTAAGGCAACAGTCTGAAATGCAGGGTCCGCGGCAATTATGGTGCCTTGCTAGTTCCACCAATGAACGGTCCATAAACTCCCTGTGTGCCAGATCCCAGAGCGGAATCGGCTAGTCTGTAGTTAATGTTAATATCAGAGATTCGAAATGAAACTAGCGCAGCGTCCATCCGTTCCTTCGACAGCTAAATCAGGAATAGTGCGCAAAGCTCGCTAATCAGGGTCGAAAGCTTGCCGGCAATAAGCAACCTGGAGTGGGGCCAGTCAAGAAGAGGGAAATATTGACGAAAAAGGAGGAAGCCATTGGCTAACGGTGAGCGAATGCAGTGGACTATACTGGTCACGCAGTGGATAGGGGCGGTTAGTTAGAGAAAGGCCATTCATCAAATTACGTTTTTATCGATAGAGATTGAGCAAATTTTCCCACCTGCAACAACCTCAGCCCGGTATTCTCGATATCCGAGTCATGCTATCGAGCGCGAATATCGACATTCCTCCTATTGGATTCATTCCTTGGAGCAGGAGGACAAAGTAGTGCTGGCGTAAAAAGTTTATGTCTGAGGCTGGTGCATCGGAGGCCACCGGCGCGCACAATATACCAACATGGCAGGTGAACCATATTGTCCCGTTCATTACCCTCTTCTAGCCGGATTCGCTCCATTACCCCTATTTTCAAGGTTGTAGAAGCCAGCTATATCGAGGGGGGAGTCATGCTCTGGCATGGAGACAACGCGGTCGTCAAGCAGATCAACCAGCGTATTATGTTCTCCGCCACGGGAAGTGCTTCTAGAAACGAAACTAGTAGGGTCTTGTTTTCTAGGTCTTCAATAAGCATGTATCCGGGCGTTACGAAGAATTAAGGAGCTTACCAACAGAGAAGCGTCAAACAAAGTACTTATATGGGCCTACAATCTTTGGAAACTTGCAGAAATTAGTTGCTGTCCTTGCAGAATGCGAGTGTCGCTGGGCGTCTTCCATCATCTCGTTAGGTGTTTCTTTGGTAGTAAGATAGAACCACCAAATACAAATCGAACGATACTATAGAGAGCAGAGAGCGCGCTGGATGAGATGTAATTCTCGAAGGGGTAAAGGAGGGAAAGTGTGGGAATTGAGGATCGAGAGCCAAGGTCACGTTGTCTTTCCAAATAGGAAGTACATTACTTACACCTTATTATTGCTTGCTTGATTCTTTCTGTTATCAGCACTCCAACGAAACTGGTCGGCATTGAGGCTTGGAGGTAGCTACGAGTATACCTGGACTCGGCTAAATTGGTCCTGAAACAACTTTGCGGATGGTAGATTTATCCCATGGCGCAACTAGTCTCATACAGTACTTAACTCACTGTAGTTACTATAATCGAATGCAAATATACCATGATGCCTATGCACATGCCCGACAATATATGAGAAACATACAACTCAACCACCCTTGTGGGAAGTCCATCAAGCAAAGTTCATGGTCACAGCCAGTCGTCGGTAATGTTCAAGCAAAAAACACCCTCCAGCAAACGGGACACGCATTGTGATAATCGAGAAACCAGGTTTCAAGGCACTGTCTATGAAAGACATGCTTACAAGGCAGTGCATGTATCACATCATCTTTGTTCACGGTTTCGAGGCATATTGCACTATAATTACAAGCATGATGTCTGTTAGTGTCCGCTTGAATAAAGTCACGATCAATCACAACCATAGTCAAAAAGCCAACGTGAAGAATGGACCAACCAGATACTATTCTCCCAATCCCTACTTAGTAACGGACTCCTTTCATGACAAACAGCTGAGATATACCACGAATCATAACGCTTGAGGGGCGCGACGCGATTAAGGGACTTCAGGCGCTGGAGGGAGTTCCATGCGGCTGTATGGTCCGGAGTTGTGGCAGGCGTCGAGGTGAAGTCGAGGGTGCCATATGCGATGCAGTAGGATTTGAGGAGAAGACTATAGCACCATGTTATCCAATTTTAGTACAGCTTCTATCAGATAGGAGGAGCGAGATAGAAGCTGGAGTTATACCAGATTGCAGTGATTATGTAAACACTCAGACAAAGAATGAGGAGGATTTGGAGTTGAAGGGCTTTATCGGGGGCTGGTGGTTCTCCTGGTTCTGGGTATGGAGTCTCTTGCGAGCCTGGCTCCGTCATTGTTCTTCCTCGCTCCCCTTCTGGGGATCTCTACCCTGTATAGTAGGAATTGCTGAGGATGTCTTCAAGGGGATGGGAGCGAGGGATATATCGTTCCATAGGGAGGTCCATCAATATAACAGGCCCGGGGGACATGGTCTTGCGGCCGAAGGAATGCCGGATTTCGAGAAATCGCACGAAATTTGCGTGAGAAAAGAGGAAGGAGGAAATGCGGGGGGTGTCTGGGGAATAGCATTGGGCCGACCATGAAATAAAGCCAGCCGGGTACCTTCTGCCTTGTGCTTCCAGGGGAGCATCACAAATAAACTTTTGGTTTCTGATCCCACTAATCATGGCATCAATCTGGGGTTGGTCATAGTGACGCGTCCATTTCCAGCTGTCAATGCAGTAGGTGCCTGTTGTGGAGCATTCACAGCGTGCAAGCATAGTCAGGCCACATGGTAAAATCATCATCCCAGGCATCTGGGGGATAAATCTCCGATATCAGCAGCTATACGCACCGCGCTAATTAGACTTTCCATAGCCACGTCTAGGCCTCACCAGATAGTTCTAAAAGCATGGAGGGCCCGTGAATGGTCTTCCACCAAATGAACCCCTACATTTCAAAGCGACTACGACTGCTTCATCCCTTTCTCAATACTGCACCTCCAGCTCAACCACCACAGATCCCATAATGCCTTCCAAAATCCCTGAGCACCTCTATCACGTCCTCTTAACCATCACTCGCCTCAACAAGAACCCCAATAACCTCGTCGAAATCCTCCGTATCCCTGGAACTTACACCAGCCTACTCGCCGCCAAAGCCGCGGCGCACAGCTGTCTCTACGACGCCGGCTACGAGCGTGACTTCTTTCCAACCTATGAAACTAGTGCCCACATTTTCGAACAAGAAAACCTCCCCGATCGCACAGGACTCGCCATCTACGCCGTTGCGCCAGACGGCACTACCTTCCGCGTCCGCATCGATACCACCACGAACAAGCTCCAGCTGACCACCGATCTCGACGATGGCCGCATCTCCATCCCGCTGTTCTACGTCGTGCAGGCGAATGTGGAATATGATGCTATTGAAGGGGAAAGTACCGTGCGGGAGGTAATAGTGCAGGGCACATTTACAGATTACATGCAGGCCCGAAAATACGCGAAGGAGGTCTTGCTGTCGGAGAAAGATGGCATTCTGAAGGGCAGTTATGCGGCGTATGTGGAGGCCGGGGAGGGGGAACGGGATTGCGGATTTGGCGAGAATGTGGTGGTGCATGCGGCGTCAGATTATGGAGTGAACTATTTGGTCAGTGTAATCAGAAACCAGGAATTGGGGAGTGTGAGTTTGGCGGAGGCGGCGATGAGGATTGGTTGATTTGACGTTGTGTTCGGCGCTGTACCTCCATTTCTCCTCGTACATATTCCACCTAGTCCTATGGCTCATGATGTTCTCTTTTTCACTTTTGTCGCACCAGAATCTTCTGGATACGACAAGTCACAAGCCTGTCATCATGCCATCCGGCATAGATTTCCAGGCGTGGTTCCTCAACCATGGAACGGCACCCCCCAAGACAACCTTGACTGCCAACCCCACGCATCCCCGGATTTCCACTAAGTTTGGGACCCCATCTTCAAGATCCATCTCATGATGCATGTTCAGAAAGCAAAGGAAGGAGCATGCACTCTCTAGTAGTTTCTATCCGAAGGGACTCCTCGCGAGCCACCCGGGGTACAAATGACAGCATGTTTCTCGACCACACCATCTCGTCCTTCGCGTTCCACCGCATACAATAATGTGCAGATAAAAGTTATCACTCAAAAAATACATTTACACCCACCACAGCAAAGACCCCCAACAATGCTCAAACAAACAACCCACATCCTCAGAAAACCCCCAACCATCACCACATATCCAATCCACCATCTACGGAACCTACAAACAACAACCCCTCGAACAATGTCCCTCCTGCCACACCACCCCCGACCCGTCCCCTCCCTCCTGCGTGCCTTCACCGATTTAGACAACTACCTCACTAGTACATCCACCGCTGCAGACTCCCTGTTCCCCAACTCCCCGCGCTTTGACCTCCGCGAAACCAAAGACGCATACATCCTAGATGGCGACCTGCCCGGCGTCAAGAAAGAAGACGTCACTATTGAATTCAGTGATCCCAGCACGATGAATGTCAGGGGTCGCAGTGTGCGCAGCACCGAGGGGGAGGATGGGAACTGGTGGTTCTCGGAACGTGCGATGGGGGAGTTTCGTCGCTCGTTTAGTTTCCCGGCCAAGGTGGATCGGGAGCATGTGGATGCGAAGTTGACGGATGGGGTGTTGTCGATTCAGGTGCCGAAGGTGGAGGAGGAGCCGGAGGAGGAGAGGAAGATTGTTGAGATCAAGTAGTAGCTACATTCTTTGAAAGGGGGTAGGTAATATTGGGGTAGTTGCGTTGGTACATTTGTTGTGTATAATACAGGTTTGATTGATTGTGCTTCTTCCAAGTTGCGAGGGAGGGATGATATTGTTTGTATGTATTAGCTGTTCTTTGGAAGGCTGGTTGATATGTAATACGTATTGGGAAAGAACGTGGTGATCAACTGTGGCTACATTGCTATTGTATATAGTGTGTAATATCTCTATCGAACATATGTAACTGGAAATGATTTGGAGAAGCTGCAGCGGCCTAAACCATCGTGAGGGGTGGAGCGTGAGTGAGACACAACAAGAAAAATGACATCATTAGCAGATCCCACTAACACGCCAAGCATGCCGGTGGAGAATGGCTCGGGGCACACAGAAAGGAATTGAAAAAAAAAGCAAAAAGAGATGGTCCCAGAGGGGCTCGAACCCTCGACTTTGACGTTATTAGCGTCACGCTCTAACCAACTGAGCTATGGGACCCAGTTGATGTATAGTCGGCGGTACCCTGGCAATATATTCTAACATAGAATCAAAGTTCACATTTCCTTGGTTCTCCCGATCATCGCTCACGGCTCGAGTCTCAGCCATAGCAAAGCAGTCGGTCTGTCGCAACAGTATCCTATCCCCTCGTATTCTGCAACCTTGCGCTTCATGGTCTTTATAATACCGATGAGCTCGTAGAGATGTTCCTACTATCACTCTTGATATTCACACTGATAAGCTGTTGCGGTATTACCAGTAGTACTTGCTGACATATATATAACTACCAAGTACTAGCAACATTTATCGGTGCATCTGTGGCTGGAACATTAGTAGTGAGAAAACCAGCCTGGAACCCACAAAATGCGTAGGGATCTGTCTAGTACACCATCACACTGCCAGCCCTACAATAGGGATACCGCTGTCAATGCCTCACCTTTGGCAGATGACTACCATATCAGGACTGCGAGCCTCCGGGGCACATGAGCTGCTGCAAAGCAATGACCGCAACGCAATCCTCTCCGCCGCGTGCAATCCCATGATCAACTACTATAAATGAGACTTCCGCCATTTATATTTACCTGTTCTCTCTATCTTCCTTTCCCGTTTACCCCACTTCCTTTGATCCAGGAACGCACTCTTGGCATCACACTTGCCAGTACAACACTCGCAAATTGACAGCAGCTCAACTTTGGTCACTTGACCCAAAGTATTATTACCCCTCATGTACCACATAGGACATTCCAGCCAGACATACCAATTATGTCATGACGAAACCGTGGCCAATCGTGTGGAGTTGACTTTTCCCGCGATGTCTATCACACATGCCGTCCGTTGACGATCTCGTATCGCCCTTTGCACACAACGGAGGATTCCTTATCCCGTTAGGCAAAATCGTTATCAGAGCACCAATAATGGCCCTGAGCCATATCTTGAAACTGATACGGGAACGACCATATAAAGCTCGAGATAAAGACAGCCCCCAGTATTTTATAGTTACGGCACCCCCCATCCTGGTCTCTTGTGCCAGAGACACAGGCATCTGAAAGACCTGGCGATTGGCGGCATGCACGCTAGTCGGAACCTGGCGATATTCAACAAAATAGCCGAGGTAGGGGAACGAAGGTTCAGTCAGTCATTCGTACAGACGCTCAGTGGTCGAAAAGTAGCTAACTTGTTCGAACAGGCTATTGTATCCGTGCCGTTCGCAGATCTCAATGCAGATTGCGTTGGCCAAGCCAGACATGGGCTGCAATTGCCTAAGCTTCGCTGTCACGGAATTGGAATGATTGACAAACATGCTGCGCCGTAACCGATTGAGATATGAGTTGCGTTCTGCTTACATCGCTTAATTAGACATGATCGGGATACTCCTAGCTGCTTCACCCTCAGCACCTTTCTTGCGATATCGGACCACCGCCACTGCAGAAACATTGTTATCTCAAGTATGGGGCATCGACCAGCCCTCTTTATCTATTTATCTCCCACAATGGCCATTACCAAATTCAATGAGGCTTCTGGGGTTGGGCTTGGCGGCCCAGGGACTCCCGACTGGCTGTTGACCCGAGGTCCAACAACCCCATCGGCCGGATCCGATGGAAAGGCAGCCGGCAGGTGGAGAAAAGTCCAACGACGATCCCCAAATTCTCCAGCGGGGAAAAGGACAAGACGTCTGCCAGCTTGGCGATCGATGCCTGTCTCTTGCGATCCTTTGACTTTGGCACAGCTTCGGTTACAGGAATCCTCTTCTAGTCCGGAATGCCCCAAGTCCACGCGACAGACGGGCGCCGCCGATGGCCGACCCATCTGCAATTGCTGGGACGCTTTTTATAAAATGTCCGCACCGGAGACCAGGGTTCAGCGGCGTGAGCCAAGTCCAATTGATCACTACATGCGGGGACATCCTGGCTGATGTCGCGATCGTTGCATAGAATCTTCTACTGCATGTCTTAGCCATGCAACCATACTTCGGCCTACGCGGCGCTCTTTTGAATCGCGCCATCATCTGGCTGGTCGTCTGCCCGGCCTTTGTGTGCTATGGATACAACCAGGGAGTGACGGGAGGTCTCCTCACGCTGGAGTCGTTTGCGGAGACGTTTCCCCAGATGAACACTTTGACCACCACTGGGGCCCAGCAGCACTACAACTCCACCATCCAGGGTAAGGCGCCCGCTCCCTCACAACTGCCCTCCCTCTCCCGGTCTAACCATCCACAGGTACGGTGGTCGCACTGTACACCGTCGGCGGCATATTCGGATCCCTGTCATGCATCTACCTCGGTGATCTCCTCGGCCGGCGAAAGGTGATCTTTCTCACTTCAGCCATCTCGATAATTGGGGCCCTGCTGATGGCCACTTCCTTCGGACTGGCTCAATTCATCGTGGCACGTGTTGTGCTGGGGCTGGGAACAGGCGGCTATGTTGCAACCGTGCCCGTGTGGCAGGCCGAGATCTCGCAGGCGGGCAAGCGTGGTGCCCATGTAGTGACGGACGGTATCTTCATTGGGGCGGGAATCACAATCTCGCTGTGGATTGACTTCGGGTTCTACTTCGTTACGGGTAACTCCGTGTCGTGGCGGTTCCCGCTAGCCTTCCAGATCGTCCTGTCACTCATGGTGATGGCCTTCATCATATTTTTCCCAGAGTCGCCCCGGTGGCTGATAAAGCGGAACCGGACCGAGGAGGCCCGCGAGATCCTGGCTGCGCTGGCCGACCTCGATCCGGACGACGAAAGCATCACGCTGGCTGTGCGCGACATTGAGCGGTCGCTGGCCCTCTCGGGATCGGGGTCGTGGAAGGACATGCTGAGCATGGGCGAACAGCGACTCTTCCATCGGACGGTGTTGGCTGCAGCAGGTCAGATGTTCCAGCAAATGTGCGGAATCAATCTCATCACCTTTTACGCAACCACCATTTTCCAACAGTACTTGGGCCTGGATGCCATACCATCACGCATTCTGGCTGCCGCCATGTGCCTCACCCAGCCACTGGGTGGATTCCTCGCTTTCTTCACGATTGACCGGCTCGGTCGGCGAGTCCTGATGCTGTGGAGTGCTGTGGGCATGTCCGCCTCGATGGCTATCCTGGCGGGAACCACGTCTCGATCCAACGATACCGCGGCGCTGGTCGTAGCGGTGGTGTTCCTTTTCGTGTTCGAATTCATCTTCACCGTCGGATACTCGGGCCTGACCTTCCTGTACGCGACGGAGGTCGCACCGCTGCAACTTCGAGCGGCCATCAGTGCCGTATCAACAGCGGCCGTGTGGACCTTCAATTTCCTCCTAGCTGAAGTGACCCCGGTGGGCTTCGATACGATCGGATACCAATATTACATCATCTTCGCGGTGTTGAACGCAGTGATTGTGCCGATCGTGTACTTCTTCTTCCCGGAGACGAATGGTCGGTCGCTGGAGGAGATCGACGAAATTTTCCTGCAGTCGAAGAGCGTGTTTGACCCTCCGCGACTGGCGAGGACATTGCCGCGGATGCATCTGGCAGAGGTGGTGGATGATCCGGAGGAGGTGGCCGATGCGAAGGTGGGCAAGAGTTGAGGGTTATGATTGATGATTATGACATGCTTGAATTGAGGATTACATAGCTTTTTTGATGTTAGTTGAATCAGACATGTTTCGTATGCACCCCTTGATTTCTCTCCAGCCAATGTTCACTTGTTAGGATAGGTAGGTCACCTGACCGGATGTGGTGTTGCTCGATTTGTCTCGGTTTTACGGGTTTAAATATCAACCTCGCCAACGTCCACTCCACTTTTAGATGTCATCATAGTTCATTACCATATTTTCTCACTGATCCATATATCTTGGCTGTCCAACTGGCAGCGTAAGATGGGAATGAACATAATTTGGAGTGCACTGGAGAGAACAAAAGAAAGCAGCCACTGAATCATGCTCCTGGCTCTCCGGAGTCCGTCTCACCAACGATGATAAGGTTTGGACGGATGCAGAATCCCCTCACCAAATCAGTCTGAGCCCAGGCCCAGACTGAATCTTCAGGGTTGACTGGCGTTCCGTGGGGATCCGCAAAGCCGAGAGTGGCTGCGTGTTCTTGTTTACCCCACTGCCCCTCCGAATCTGAGCCAAAGATCCACACTGACGCAAGTTGTATCCATAGACTTGGAGAGCTACACTGCCCGCCCGAACATGCCAGGTTGTTGAGCTATACGACAAGATACTCAAGATACTAGCAAGTGAAGAATTGAAGACTATTGTTGAACATTCATATTCATTACATACATGTCATAAACATTATTTTCTATCCGACCGCGGATAATTTACCGCACGGTGTATCCTCCGTCAATGACCAAATCGGCACCCGTCGTGTATGTGCTGGCATCACTGGCGAGATAGACATATGCGCCCTTCAGCTCCTTGGCATCACCGTTGCGTCCCATGGGGATCATCGACATCCACAGATCCTGAGTCTTCTTATCCACAAAGTCCGACAGCCCCGTGTCGATGTAACCCGGGGAGATGCTGTTCACGCGGGCAAAGTCCCTCCACTCGTTGGCCAATGACCGGGCCATATGAATGCAGCCTGCCTTGGCAACGTTGTACGAAGTCTGCTCCTGCGGGAAGTTGGCAATGTGACCCGACATGCTGGAGGTGATGATGAAGCTGCCCGTTCCGCGCTGCTTGAAGTGCGGGCCCACCGCCTTGGCGCAGTGGAAGGTTCCCGTCAGGTCTGTCTGGATGACCTCTTCCCAGTCCTCAACGGAACCATCCAGGATACCACTGCTGGCCGTCTTGCCAGCGTTGGCAATGAAGGCGTCAATCTGGCCAAACTCGGCCAACACGTCGTCCACGAGCTTCTTGACGCTGTTCCAGTCGCCCACGTTGCACTGGTAGGCCTTGGCCTTGACACCGTAGGTGTTGCGAAGTTCTTCGGCGTTCTTCTCACCACCCTGAGGACGAGAAGAGTAGGTGAGGGCGATGTTGGCGCCCATTTCGGCGCAGCCACGCGCGGCTTCAATGCCCATGCCGCGAGGGCCGGAAGCGCCGGTGATAACGACGACCTTGCCCTTCAGGCTGAAGAGGTCGTGGACGCTGGAGGCGGAGGGAACGGAGATAGGCATGTTGATTGAGGTAGAGATGACTTTGGTAAATGCAGTAGATGATTGTTGTTGTTGTTGATGTTGTCGAGATACGACGACAGGCACAACTATATATGCTCGTCCGAGAGTGATGAAGTCATCGCTGTGATGATGTCATGACCGAAACCGGTTGCTTACATTCCAAGCCCTAACAGAATTTGGCAACCAGCCCTCCTCCACCTTTCATCCACTTCAATGCAGATGTGGATAGACATGGATTGACCACTCAAAGCGTCGGATTCCCCTGGCTGTTCCGAGTTTCATTAATTCCGCTCGGCCCGGGTCGGTCATGACGACATGTCGCCGCCGGCCGATGCAGGTTCTGCAGGGTCTCTGCACCCTATTTTACTCAACATCATCTCTGCATCTGTCAAGCAGATACCTTGCAAGGAATCTACACAGAGAAAGTCATGTCCACCCCTGCCGAGGAGCCACGCCCGTCGCTGCGCCGCGCTAGCACGGTGCACACCAATGAATTCGATGATTCGTTTCTGGGACGGTTAGTCTGCCAATCATTGCCAATCAATCCCTGTCAGACAGCCACTAAGTGACGTTGCAGGGTACGGTCGTTCTTTCGCCGGGACCCCCATGTCGGGGTAGTCAGCCACAATGATCTGCGTGACAGGGAGGACCTTGAGATCCATACCTGGAACGGCAAGAATGACCCGGACAATCCGTACGTCAAGCATGCAGTTGCTAGTATACGAGTTTAACATAGTCAGGTTCAATTGGAGCACCTCTTATAAATGGCTTCTCACGGTCACTGTTTGTTTCATGTATGTCTTAGCCTTGTTCTCGAAGATGGCAGCGCTAATAGGTATAGTTCCATTCTCACTGGTATCCCGGCCGGTTCCTACGGCTCCGGCAACAACTGGATGGAAGAACGATTCCACGTCCAAAACACCCCATTTCCTAACCTTTACTGGGCCACAACATCCTGGAACATGGGTGCGGCGTTCTGGCCTCTCATATTCGTGCCTCTGACCGAATCCTCCGGTCGCATGCCCGGCTACTTTGTCGCCTACATTATTCTCATCATCTCGCTATTCCCCTCCGCCTTCGCCCAAAACTACGCTACTCTCGTAGTGACGCGTTTCTTCGGTGGTGGTGCGTCCTCCGTGTCGATCAACATCGTCGGCGGTAGCATCAGTGATGTCTGGTATGGTGACAAAGCGAGGAGTCTCCCTATGTCGCTCTTCGGTTTTACCAGTGTGGTTGGAATCGCCCTGGGCCCATTCATCGGATCCGCCATCGTAGCCATCCACAAAACCGCTCCGTGGCGCTGGATCTTCTACATCCAAATTATTTACCTAACAGGGCTCCTACCCATCTTCTGGTTCATCCTGTACGAAACCCGCGCAGACGTGATCCTCACCCGTCGGGCCAAGAAGCTCCGCAAAGAGAAGCAGCGCCCCATCTACGCCGAAGCCGAGCTAGACAACACCAGCGTCTGGCGTCTGATGCAGATCTCCTTCGAACGGCCCACACGCATGCTCCTCACCGAGCCTGTTGTTGCCTTCTTCACCCTCTGGATCTCTTTCGCTTGGGGTATCCTGTATCTCTTCTTCAGCAGTGTCGTTCAGACCTTCTCCACCAACTACGGCATGAATACCCTGCAAACTGGGTGCATTCAGCTGGCCATCTCCGTGGGTGCTCTTATCGGTACTCTCGTCAATCCTCTTCAGGATATGCTGTATTTGCGGTCAGCGAAACGCAACAAAGAGAAGCCCGGAAAGCCCATCCCGGAGGCCCGTCTGTATACTAGTATTATTGGCAGCTTGCTGTTCGCAGGCGGGCTGTTCTGGTATGGCTGGGCCAGTTTTCCTTCTGTGCCTTGGATTGTCCCGACCCTCGGCATCGGGGCCACCGGTATTGGCATCTACAGTATCTACATGGCTGTTGTGAATTACTTGACGGATGCGTACGAGAAGTATGCCGCATCAGCTCTGTCTGCGGCATCTCTGGGACGAAACTCCTTTGGCGCGTTCCTACCGCTGGCGAGTTACCAGCTATTCCAGAACCTGGGATATGGCTGGGCCGGGTCATTGCTGGGGTTCATCGGGCTGGCACTGTCAGTTGTGCCTGTAGTGCTAGTATGGAAGGGGCCAGAGATCCGCCGACGGAGTCCATTCATGCGAGAATCAACCTGGGGAGCAGACGAGGAAGAGGTTTTAGAGAAAGAAGGTGACGGAGAAGCGACGGTGTATCGCGACACGCACACGGGGTATCCGCAACACGACCGGGAGGAGGACAACCGCGTGTGATGAAGAGAATATCTCTACATATCTTAAAAGTTTGCATCATTAAACTATACCTGTAATTATATATAACAAGAATACAAACGACCGATTACTTGCTATAATTCTGATGCCATGTATAATCCTTCTCCTTCTCCAACAACCCCCTAATCGCCTCCCTCGGCGTCACCGGCTCCCTCCCCAAAACCTCACCCATCAACCCATCCGTAAACCCGGCCTCCCCATTCTCAATACTCTCAAACCACCCCACCAACTGCCGGAAGAATCCCTCCGCTTTGCCCCCGATATCATTCTCCGCGTTGACACGTACATATGTCTCCGGATCGACAATCTTAATCTTCACCTCCCGATGAGTCGTTTCATTAATAACCTCAACTATTTCCTGCATAGAAACAGGCTCCGACGCAGTAAACAACACAACCTCCTTGTCGTGACCGCCCTTTAAAATCAACTTAGCCGTTGCTTCCGCTAGTTCAGACCGAAGGGTGAATGCGATCTTCCCTGATGCAGAGGGCAGGTAGAGGGTCGTTGACTGGGGATACCAGTTCAAGAAGAGAGGGAATGCTTCAGTGTAGATTCCTTCGCGAATGGAGGTGTAATTAATTCCAGACCTGAAATATAATCAGTAAATGGTGAATAAAAACAAGGAGGTGGAAAGGAAAGGGAGGGAGGTATACTCTCTCAACATATCCTCCGTCATATAATGCGCCTGCTGCACCGCGGCCTTGGAATTCGATCCCAGGCCTCCGAAGGCGAGAGAGGTGTACCATACCTATCATACCATTAGCGTCTTTTTCATATGGAAATATTATACGGAGTGAAATGTAAGCGTACATGCTTAACACCATTCCTCTTCGCCGCCTCCACCACATTCAAATGCTGTCTTCTGCGCTTCTCGACGTCGAACGTATCCGTGCTCACGAAGAAAAGATTCTCTACGTCTTTAAAAGCAACGTCTAGCGTCTCCGGGTCGTCGTAGTTGACTGTGCGGAAGGGGATGCCTTTTGAAGTGAAGCGATGGGAGTTGGATGGGTTGGAGGAGGCGGCGGCGTAGGTGATGCTGTTTGTTGTGGATGATTCTTGGGTTGGGGGAAAGTGCGTGGTGAAGTAGTCCAGGATGAGGGAGCCGAGGCCGCCCGTGCTGCCGGTTAGGAGGTAATTTAGGGGCATGATGGTGTTTTATTTCTGGTGTGTTGTGGGTGAGGTTGAGTGTTGTGTAGTGGTTGGAATTGAGTTGAGGGAATACTAAGGGTACTATTTATGTGATGGAGTGTTGGTTGAAGCTATACATGATGGGATTATAACTAGGGTAACTAGCTATTGCTGATAAATCAGACATTTGTCAGATGGTGTCATGACAGTGAGAATTATTGGTGGATGGGAGGTGTTTCTAGGTGTTACTAGTGCTTATTTTCTGTGTTGAGTTATAGTAACCCTTCACGTAAATGGATCTGCTGGTTTGTGCTTGGCGTGTTGTTGCTTACCAAGCAGTGTATGCAGGTCATCATTCTTGAGGGGTCCAAGCTGCGACGGGTTCAGGAACTGAATGAGTTTAATCACGTGAAAAGAGTGAAAAGATAGTTTTCTCTGAATCCGAACCAGCTTCCATAAACCAGAATCAGCTATTATATCTACTATTTAAGGTCTTCAGAGGGTTTTAGGATTGCTTTCTAAGAAATCTTAGGAATCACGTGCAAACCCGTTCTAGTATCAAAAAGAGCACCCAGTTGCGACGAGGTCAGAATTTAGTACGACAGTGTCAGAACAGAGCTGGAAAAACAGTTCAGTCAGAGTCAGAAAAATCCTGATACTGAATAATCTCATACACGTGCTTTATTACTCTTTCTCATACTGATTCAGCTCTGCACGTGATTTAAAATTCAAAAATGAAATAAAAATCTCTAAAAATTCCTGATACCTTAAATATCCTGATTATCAAAAAAATATTTTGTGAGATATTTTAAAAATATAGATATAATAGCTGATTCGGTTCAGAAAAGCTGGTACAGAATCAGAAAAACTCAGTCTGATACCGAGTATATTTGCACGTGATGAAGCTCACCCGGTGTTAGAATTTCTCTGAACCTGATGCACTAATTTCTGAACCCGTTGCAACTGGGGGCCCCTATCAAAAAAAGTATAAGATGATGTGTATAAGCTCATTGAGTATCCGGATTCTTCTGAATCAGTCCGAACTGTTTTTCCAGCTCCGATCTGACATGCCGCACTAGTTTCTGAACCTGTTGCAATTGTATGCCCGCTTTGGACTAGCGCGGTCTTACGTCTAGCATCTTCCAACAATTGTACTTTCTCGTGCTGTGCTTAGCTTGCTTAGCTCTGCTCCTGATCATGGTTGTCGACTATCTAGCAGACTTATATCATCAAGCTTGCATATATACTAGCATAACATGCAATTGAGATATTACCACCCCTGAATGAAAGATATTTCTCCTTGGCAATCTCTTCATAGACTAATGCGCACTCAGCCAACACAGCAGTCAAACCAAACCAACAACATAATGTGGAAATGAGAAGCACATAATAACAGAGCATATTACACCCCAATCTAACCCTGAATGCGATCCTCAATACATAAGCCTCCAAAACACACAGTAAACAGCAAGTAAGCTCCATGGGGCCAAAGCTTCAGGCCTTCCATCCGATCTGCAAGGGCCCGAATATCCCATCCCCTCAGGCGTCCAATTGGGGCCAAAACTCCACTTCATGCAGAATAGCATACCGAATACAGAATGGAACAATACATACACCCATAGAAGGGGCCAAGAATTCAACTGAAGCGTGAAATGAGCCACCACAATGGGTTCACGATGACTGCGTTGGAGAATAGATGGGTGTTTTTGCCCTTGTACTGCCCTGAAGTGTAGGAAAAAGAAAAGTATCCGAATGGGGCGGAATGCTGAAGATGGAGGTATAAAATCCGTCTTGTTCGCTCTGAATCTCGACAATCATCCAGCTCAGCTTCTCATCTCTCAATCATCTACATATCACTACAAGACCTCTATCTTTATCTCAATCTCTAAAGAGACCTCAAACCAAACCTCAAGCAAAATGCAACTCCACCAGTTCCTCCCTCTCGCCGCCATGGGTGTCCTGGCCCTCACCACCACGGCTGAAGCCACTCCTCTCTCATCCCGCAGCGAAAGCATCAAGATCACTACCTGGTCCGGCAACAACTGCGAGGGTTCTTCTGCCAACCCTGCCATCTCTGGGTCTGGAGACTCCTGCTTTATGAGTCTCCCTGGAGCGTCTTTCAACGTCGATACCGGCGACAACAAGTGCAAGATTACTACCTGGTCTGGCAACAACTGCGAAGGAAGTTCGGCGAACTTTGCGGGCAATGTGCAGGGATGTATTGGCATTCCGTTTGGGTCTGTTAGCATCGATTGTTAGGTGATAGCGGACTGTGTTGACTAGTTCTCTGTTGTGTCAACTTGAATGAGTGTCTGGAGGCTGAAGTTGTGTTTGATGGACTGTTTGTTGTATGAGTGTATTTGTTCAAATCTAGGTTATAGTTTGTATCAATTGCAGTAATCTATTCGGTATTAGTGGCATTTGAAGTGAAGAGTATCTATCGACTTACCTCTTACATACCTGTGTTTGCTGGGATATTTTAGGAATATTCAGAGCACTAGAGATTTTTAGGAATTTTTCTCTCTCTTTTTCAAATTGGTATTTGTGCTATTTCAGATCACGTCTAGAGCTGACTTAGTATTAGACCTAGTCTCAAAAATATATATAAATTTAATCAGTATCAGTGTTTTTTCTAAGTGTCTGAATCATTTTTCCAGCTCCGGTGTGACACTGCTGCAAGTCGCGTGTAGGGGCCCTGGAGACTTGGGATCCCACGAACCTTTTGACGTTGAAGGTATACATGTAGGTGCTGTTACCGTCACATGCAATACTCCATTCATAACTAGTAGTAAGCGTCCAAGACAAGCATATGTTGCATCACGAACACTCAAGATACAGCTCTGGACGTGGAGCTGGCGACTCTATTCCGCCCCGCAAACTGATCCCATAGGTGTTTACAGAGTACGGAGGAGCATTAAGAGGCGCCCGTTGGATTGCTAATGAGAACACTGCTAACCTGACTAAGTCACACTCTAATAAATATACGGTAGTTGATAGGTTAGCAACCCTTCCTCAGGCAGCAGCTAAACCATGGTCCTGGGGGTTCGTGACTAGAGAATGAGGTTGTCTGCATCCACCCATTGTAGCGAGGGCTGCGTGTTGAACAACTCCCACATGTCTGCACTGTTCCACCACGGGCCCATCTCGGGCCGCACATCCATGGCAATCGGCTGCTCCAGCGAAGAAATCGTTGTTGCATCCTCTTGAACTACAGGGGGGTTCACCAGGGGACTACACAAGTTGAGGAAGGTGGTGAAGAGGTGGTATAGCCGGGCTATGGCCGGGTTGTAGTCGATGAACTGCTGCAGTCCCTGTGTGGTGTCGCGCAGCAGCTGGTAGTCTTCCATGTTGGATGTGCCCACCACGTTGCAGAAGATAACGTAAAATGGGGTCATAGGGTAAAACAGGATGGTCCTGTAGGTGAATGTTTAGTCCCTGTGAGAAATTAGGACGGGCCGTGCTTACCAGGAGAGAAAAATCGGATAGCTGCCGTTGAATACATCGCTTGCGTTGATGGTCTTCTGCAGTTGGCGCAGCGCTTCCAGAGCCTGTCGCGCAGATTGCAAACACTTATCCTTCTTCCCAGGCTTGTCCTGCTCCCACTCGGAGCGGTACTGCAGGAGTGTGGTCATAATCGCGTGGTACCGGAACTCGGTGACATCCCATTCCAGCTCCAATTCCTGCTGACTGCCGTTTAGACGGCGCTACAGGGTCAGCACCTCACATCTTCACTCAGGTAGTTGTGCCGCTTACCTCGTCAAGCACCCGCTTCAGCGCAACCAACTGCTGAATTGCCGCGTCCAGCCTGGCCGCCCTCTCCTCACCATCATCGTCTGCTATCGATTGGGCAAAAAAGACCTCAAGTGCAGCCTCCTGGACTTCTGCAAACTCAGACATTGTTTTGGCAATCATCGCCAGCCCCGCCTGGCCATTGGTAGCTCTTAGCGACGCGGGGCTGAATCTCAACCGTGGAAGCGACGGTGGCCGCAGAAGATGCATGCTAAGCGACTTATCGAGGTAGTGGCAGGAAAACAAACAGCGGCGGGCGTCTTCGTCCTCCTGGCTCTGAATCGGCGTGTCGCTGCTGACGGTGTGGTAGTTCAAAGCAACGAGCAGCCGCGCGGCGAAGGATGTCATCGTCCACGCTTTCGTGATATTTCCTTGCATCTGATGGAGGAGTGCCTTTGCTTTGGTCAGATGTTGTCCGAGTTCTTTCTGAGACAAGAAGAAAAAAAAATAAAAAAAAAAAAAAAAA